>NC_045639.1:4590685-5260022 GCF_009829145.1 Chiroxiphia lanceolata
CTGGCAATGGATAGCCAGGAGGAGCCTTTTGAAAGGTCAGGAACATCGAAATAATGCAGATTTAAACTGTAACAGGGCATCCATAGAATTACCAGTAACAACAAACCCAGCGAGGCAGCAACCACAGTGCTGGAATCTGAGCTGCTCTCCAGGCTCTGGGTGGGAAACACTTGTGGTTTCTGCATTGCTTCATAAAACAGTGATGAGGGTCATCCTTGCTAAGATTTTCAGAGGGGAAAAAAAAACCCAGCCAACAACAGAACAAAATAACACAAAATATGATTTCCACAGGCTTTCAGGGCATAACATAATTCTATTTTCTAACAAAAGTGAGATTTTAAATACTTTGGTTTAATCCTGATTTTTTCCCCCCCCCCATTTCTCTTTCTCCTCAGAAATGTGTTTAGCAACAGCAGGACAGACTTTTTAGTACTTAAAAATTAGCCATCAACGGTGAGGGCGTCCTGCCAAAGGGAAGGGAGAAAACCTTTCCACCATTCAGCAGCTCCAATTTATTCCTGCAGTCTGATCTCGAGATACATCAGCATGTGAACATGAGAACAATATTGTGCCTGGGATAAATATCCCTGTGCTGCTCACTGGAGTGTTCTCGCTGGCAAAAAAAACCCCGAGGCAGCTTTTGCTTACCTGTAGAAGAATAGGCTGTGCTGGGCCAGGTGCTGATGAGAAGTTAATCAGCTTTTTGTGTGGAGACATTCATTGCTTAAAAATACGAGATTAGATCACAATGGGGGTATAATTGCTCTGCTGGGGAAGAAACCCTGAGAACTGCACCTTTGGGGCTAGGCCAGGTATTTTTAGGGACATGTGGTTGACTGAATGAAAAGCTTTCTCTTCTCGTGCTTGTGGTTTGGGTTGTCCAGTGAGGAATTCCACTGCTTGCTTTTAATGCTGTTTCTCCCACTGAGGAGAGACTAAATTTCTATTATTTAATATATATTTGCTGTCACTCATATAGAAGAAGTAGCATTTCTGTGAGATGTGAAAAGCACCAACAAAACAGACTGATTTTTGGGATGGATCCCCAAATGAAATGTCTCTAGGCAGAACCTGAACAGCAAATCATTGCAGTAAAATTGCTGCCCAAAAAAACCCCACCAAACCCAAAGATTGCTGTGTTCCCCTCAAAGCATTTCTTGCCTGACTCTTTCATGTTTGGTGTTCATTTCTTGTCCAGTGTTTGGGCAAAATTATACAGGTATGTGCCTCTCTTTGATCTGCAAATCAGTTCCACTGTGTCCGGAGGTACTTTGTGTCTCCCAAGTTCCTGATCAGAGGTCACTAAATATTTGGGAACCTCAGTTCCTCTCCGTTCACTTTCATGAAAGAAAATTCCTATAATTTTAGCTGTCCAGCAGCCTAATTATTAAGCCCAAGGGAATCATCCAGGCTCTCTCAGTAATAACAGCAATAACAATAATCCTGGATCTCCTGGATTTTAAGTACCTGTTTTTATTGAAAGGGAGGTGACTCATGGCTTTTGACTACTTGGGGTTGACAGTGTTGTGAATGTGGAACTACAGTAGCATTAAACAAAGACTGAGGTGCAGTAATGTGGATAAATAATAGTAAATGACATTCTAAAAACTTGGTGTACTTTAAAATTCATGTTCTCCTTTTAGAACTTCAATAAATACCCCGATTTAATCCGATAGTCACTAGGAGCACTTAGCTGCTGAACCCTCCTTGGTTCCTCCTAATAGCTGTACACAGAGCTCCTTTGGCTTGTGTTTTTACGTGTTGCTGTTTTGCAGAGTTGAACAAACACTGCATTATTTTATCAGAAACAATTACAAGCCCATTAACAGCAAATAAAAGCCAAGCCATTATACCCAAACAGTCAGCATAAAGGAAAGCTGGAGCATATGTAGGCTGATTAAATGGGGTATGTTTAATTTTCCTTTCAACCACAGAAACTCGAGGGTGTTCAGCTGCTGAAGTTCACAGAAGACAGGATATAGTGAGAGTCACAATGATCCAGGGAAATGAAGCCTGTGGTGGTGGCTCTTAAAAGAAACCTGAAAGGAAAAGAACTGAAATGTTAATGTTTATGCCTGTGATACCATAGGTGATGGTGTTATCTAAGATGCTGCCATTTTCTCTCCTAAAATTATTTTAAAACTCATACATTTTGGCAAATGAGACTCAAATAAATACATACACACACACACATTATATATATATATATATATATATAAAGCTGATTGAATGAGATATCAAAGCCTAGGGCAAGAAGTGGTGATATGGAAAGAATAATGGGCAGAAAAAGTCCAGAGAGATTGGGAAAGACTTTCAGGTGAGTGAGTGGCAGCTGCTGCTCAGGGAGATAAAGCTCTGATGAACTTTGGTGATTGCAGATTAAAGGTTCCCCAGGCTCAGAAACAGGTCCTGCCCTGTTAATCTCAATTTTTTACCAAAGAGTCAGAGCTAATATCTGTATCTTGCAGTGTGGAGACATAAAAGGGAGTGGATTTGAGACATAGGTTCAGACCCATGGCCCTTATTTTCTGAAAAACCCTCTGAGAGCATTCCTTGTGCTCTGGTTCCTTATCCCTCTGAGAGCATTCCTTATGCTCACTGGGATCTTGACAGTAGCCTTATATATATATTTATTTATATATATATATATAATTTCTTTCCTGTCCCCAAAGTATGCTGGCCAAATTCTCGACTGTTAGTGCAGGAGTTAGTTCTTCTCTAAGAACTAACATTTCTTAAACATTGCTTCCCTCCTTCCTGAAAATGGCCTGTATTAATTCCAAGGACAAACCCATCGTGAAAGCAGCTCTGGGTTTGTCTGACTCAGGTTAAAAGTCCATTAATAATTATACTTGAAAAATGTCTTAATTGGAAAAACCATCTCGGGCACGTGAGCCATCACTGCCATCCTCTTTTCCACTGCTTTATTCCCAGACAGCACAAGGGTTGACAGAAAACCTTTCCCTTTCCCTCAGGAAATACTTCACTCTTTGTGTCTGAACACATGGAGAGGCTTCTTGCTACTTCCCAATCTGAATATTTAAAATAAGGGAAGGGAAGAGCAAGTGACATTGTCTTATAAATATCAAAGCCACTTACCTGTTTCATCTACTGCCTGGGAAATAGTCAGTTTTCTCGGTATTTTGCACCTGAGTAATATAATTCTACAAAGATTTTAGGGGCTTGTTTTCAGCTCCTTTTGAATCAGCTCTTTTACAAAAATCTATACCCTTCTCTAAATGGCATTTCTTTCTTCATAAGCCCATGTTAAAATGTCACACCTTTGCAAAAGAAATATGTCAGGAACAGGTCCATTAAAGCAAGGAAAAAAACCCAACCGGTTTTCTTCACATGCAAGTCTGTAAAGAGTTCTTGGAATAATTGTAAATGTAATTAAAGTCCTTGAAAAACCAAAGTAAACCCAAAGTGAAGTTTGCAGGCACCTTTCCTGTGAATTTGCAGGATGCTGATTTTAATGAGGCTGCTCAGGTACTTCAGTGAGGCATCTGCTTCCATGTTTTCCTGAACAGGACAGCCCAGTTGGGAGTGTGCACAGCTCCCACCTCCAATGGGAGTTAAACTAGAAATTTAGGGGTAAACTTCACAAACCCATCATCCTTACCTCTCACCTTGTTCTGGACTCACTCTCCTCTTCTGCAAAGCTCCCACTAAAGATCACAAGAGGAATCAGCTCTATTGAAGCAGGAGGAGGAAGGGACAGTCCTTCTCCATGGCTGGATTCAGTATCCCTAATTACTCTGGTGGCAGTGGGAAGCCACCAGACTCTTATATTCCAAGAATATCACATTAAAGCAGCCCACACCCCACCTCACTCCTCCTCTATCCTGTGGGCACCTGCTTTGCTTTGGTGCCTCAGGAACGTGGCACTTACTTGTGCAGGCTTTCATCTTACAGCCAAGGGCACTGGGCACAAAAGCAAGAGTCAGTGCAGCGTGTTCCCCATGGGACAGCTTCTAAAGAGTGCCAGCACAGTTCAGCCCAAATGCTCTTTTACTCTCAAAAGTCCTGAAGTCCTGGACGCAGCCCTTCCCATTCCCTGGGTAGGATGGCACCATGTTGCGTGTAGAACCCCTGGATGTCACTGGAACTGGTGTCCCAAAGCCATGGCTGTTTTGCAGGTCAGCTGGGTGCCCCACAAACACATTCCCAGCAGCTGCAAGGTGAAATTTAAGAGCAAATCCTTGCTTTGAAAGCACCCTGGACATGGATCAGGAACAGTGTGGCAGCAGGAGCAGGGAAATGATTCTTCCCCTGTACTCAGCGCTGTACTCCACCCCTGGAGTGCTGTGTCCAGCTCTGGGCCCCTCAGTTCAGGAAGGATGTTGAGGTGTTGGAGCAGGTCCAGAGAAGAGCAGCGAGGCCGGGGAAGGGACTGGAGCACGAGTGCTGTGAGGAGAGGCTGAGGGAGATTTGTTGAGGCTGAAGAGGAGGCTCAGGGGAGACCTTCTCACTCTTTACAACTCCCTCCCAGGAGGTTGTAGCCAGGTGGATGTTGGTCTCTTCTCCCGGGCAACCAGCAGTGGGACAAGAGGGCTCAGTCTTAAACTGTGCCAGGGGAGGTTTAGGTTAAATGTTAGGAAAAAAATTTTTACAGAGAGAGTAATCAGGCACTGGAATGGGCTGCCCATGGAGGGAGTGGATTCTCCACCCCTGGAGGTGTTTAAGGTGAGACAGGATGTGGCATCAGTGCCATGGGCTGGGAACCATGGCAGTGCTGGATCAAGGGTTGGACTTGATGATCTTGGAGGTCTTTTCCAACCCGGCTGACTCTGTGATTCTGTGTAGGCAAGGGGGGAGCTGTGGTGGGCTCCAGCAGCTCCTCTGTCCTCATGGCTGGGGGTGTGGAGGACAAGGTCAGCCCCAGGGTGTCCTTTATGAGTGCTGAACGTATGCTGATGCTTGAGCCACCCAGAATACAAATATTTGAGCTACTTGTTGAACAGAGCTTAATTTTTCTGATTTATCATGTACATATTTTATCCCTCTCTAGCCTAGACACAGCAAAATGAACCAGAAGGTACATGGTTATGGTTTGCAGCATGGGCTGTGTTACATTCAGCATCTCTTAAGTCTTCTTGCACAGTGTTTCCCTTAATGGCATTAATTTAGTACTTGGAAGCTTTTTTAAGCAATCTTCATAGAAACCTACCTGGAAAAATCCTTCCTGTTTTGTTTTCCTTTTTTTCCCTTTTTTTCCTGTACCTGGCAATGTTGTTTTTAAAGGCAAAAGAGAATTCGCCTGACAGTTGATCTAATAAAATATGCTCTGGTCAGGTGTTTGCTCCACTGTTGCTGACACTTGATCTGAGGGGAAGCAGCTTGTTGAGCTGCTCTGAGCTTGAAAAAAATAGCAACTTGTTTTTCAATGGGCATTTGTTTTCCTTTGGAACACTAAGTGAACTTCATTGTTTGGGAAGGGTCTCGGAGGAGGCCTCAAGAGAAGCAGCAGCAAGCTTATGTTGTTGTCTCTAAGAAAGTCTTCTCCTGGTTTTTTTTTTAAGATGTGAGAGTTCAACTTTCTCCTTATCACAAAGTTATCTGAGATCCATTCAGTCCATTAGTTTCTCTTCCTAGTTCTTGCAGGGAGCCGAGCTCCTTCTGGAGCAGCTCGCTCATCCCAAAGGCAGGGAAGTTTGTTGTGCTCCGTGATTTCCTTATCCATCTAATGAATCCCTTTCACTGCAGCACGAACTTGCTGTTCCATTTACAGGTTTCAGAAGGAAGCTGCAGAGTCTCCCATGTGTGGCACCACAAGGGTCTGATCTGAGCCAGACCTGACTCCAGTGGGATGCCCAGGGAATTGAGGTCATTCAAGTGGTATCATATAACACAAAATGACTGGTCTGGGAGAGCCACCCCTTTGGTGACTTCTCTGGAATTACATGCTGTGGATTGTGTGAGTGTTCCCCTCACAGAACATGGCCAATAGCTGAGAACTGCACCACGATTTTCCGTGGTTTCTAGAAAGAATGATGCAGATTGATTTATTATCCAAACGTCATAAAAGCTGAGTAATGTCCACAGAACAAAACTTAAACAAATGGAAACAGAATTTGAGGCGAGGCACTGGCAGGAAGATGGACGAGGACATTCTTAGATATAATGCACTTTACATCTGTCAAGAAGAGTGGAGCTTTTCCTTGGAAGGTACCAAACAAGTCAAGAGCTTAGATGGCCCTTTCCAGAGAGAGTTGATCCTGCAGTTCCCATGAGGAGGGACGCTGGTATCCCAAAGATTGCTCCCAGAAGGCTCAGTCAGACTCTCTGTACTGCACTTGTTTTCAGAGAGTGACGACCCAGGCACGACATGAAAAAAAAAAAAAGGATCAAGCTTCCAAAGTTTGAAGGCTGAGCAAGGATAAAATGAAGAACATGGAAATTCCATTTTATTTAGGGCTGGGCTGGATCACAGTAGACTGTAACCTCTTCAGTGGTGGTAAATGGTAGAAAAAAATCAAGAAACTAAATCTGTGACATGAAGGTGCGTTTGCTAAAGGTTCCAGCAAAGTAGTGGGCTATAGCAGACTGGATTGAGAGCTGTAGTAAGTTTATTTGTGTCAATTGTCCTCACTTTCTCTGATTTAAATTTTCTACATTATAATTTAAATTTCTCATGCTTTTGTATTAACACTGAAAATCTCGGCAGTGGTAGGTTGGAGGTTTTTGTTTGGTTGTAGTTTTTAAGATTTTTTTTTTTTTAATCCATTTGAAACATGAATATAATTCTGGTTTGGGAGAAGCTCCTGCAGTATCTCATCAGGACTGCAGTGACAGCTCTCAGCAGGTCACACTTCTGGGGAGGTGACATCCCCTGTAGCCTGAAAGGTTCTGTCTCTATCATGAGCTTCCTACCATTCAGGAGATTTATACCTGGCCAGTAGCCTGGTTTAAAAAACAGATTAGAAACTTGATAAGGCAGCAATAAATTTCTCCTGGGAATCCTGCCCAGGAGGTTGCTCAAACACACTTCCATTCACTGTTTTTTTCGTCGCACAGGTTGGTTTTTTCCAAGGGAAGAAGGTGTAAAGCTGCACTTTTTCCCCTGCCCAAATAGTTTCCCAGTGTTACATTTATCCCTCTTTCAAAACATGTTGTTGTTCCCTTCCTCCAGCTGCTCAGTTCTGAGATGGGATTAAAAACAAAATCAAAACAGACATTTAAAAAATTTTGCTGGGAATTTACTCCCTGTTGTTACTTGTGCTTGCACAGTGAGTTGCCACTCAGAAAGGGGCCACTACCACATATAAAGATTAAAACCAGATCATGTTTCCTATATGAATTATGTTATATAAATATATATGTTATATAAATATAAAAATGTATATATGTTATTATAGAGATGTAAATAAATCTCAAAGGATTCCGGATTGCCAAATTTAGATCCATTTTTCAGAAAAGCCCACTGAGCAAATAAACCCTGACCTATTTAAGTACCTAAATGTTATGGAAAACATGGAAAAGGGGAAAAGAGAGGTCTGTAGATGACTTTGACCCTGCCTTGCTCATGCTCTGTAGTCTCAGGTAGGTGCCAGCATGTGCCATGTGGCCTTCTATTACTGCTATTTTAGGGAATCATTAATTTGAGCATTCAGGCTGACTCCAGGCACTATTGATCTCTCTATTTATAATACCCAATCCATTACGGACAAGCTTTTTATCTGTAGGGGGTTTAGTTTGGTTTGTGGGGTAAGTTTATCCCGTGTGTGTGTGTTGGGAGTCACTGTCATTCCAGGTAACCTTGCTGGCAAAGCTGCTCCGAAGGTGCCATTTCACAGACTTAAAAGATTTTTCTATAAAAAGTTTCCCTTGAAAAGTTAAATATAACAGGAAATTACAGAAAGCTTCCACGGGCATTTTGTAGTTATATTAAAAAAATATAACTAAACCCCAAGCCTTTTCTTACTTGCTGGAAAACATCAGGGTAATATTGAATATTGCATAAATATTGCATACACATTGCAAAGCATAGAAAGGCAACAAACCACCTGAGGATCTATTTATGTACAATAATCAGGCAAGACCAGAGGGAATAAAGAAATAAATATATATATATATATGCAAGAAATGAAAAGTCTCTACACTCTTCCTATTAATGCAGTGAGATTATGTGCTTCATCACTTCAGAGTCTATTTAGATGTGTAAATAAGAAGCATAGTTTTATTCCTCTTTCTAAAAATCATTCCAAGATAAAAAGGCTTCTGCTGTGTGTTTACACTTTGAGTGAGGCAAGAGTTGTCGGTGGGAATATAGGGAAAATGAAATTCAGTAGAATTTTAGAGAAGCAAAAGAGAGAAAAACTCAATTTACCGAGCGAGGGAATGACACTGAAATTCAGTATTTTTGATCTCTGCTATCACAAGAGTTGTCCGGGTTTTATTTGTTTCTTTATTTCCTGTTAAAGGATAGGGGGGAAAGGGGGGGGAAAGAACTCAAGAACTGCAAGGCATTAATGCTTTATAACGTGTGCTATAAAACAGAACTGAACTGCAGAGCTGAATTATGATTTATTGTTGGAGGTCAGGTCAAGTTGTCTGTGCTTGATCCTCCAGCCTGTTGCACAGAGCAGGAATTGTGTGTGTTTCTGGATAACCAGTTTTAGCAAGTTGCAGCATCCGGGATTTAATGTGCATCTCATTCCCTGACGGTCTGATCTATACCCCTTAAATCCTTCCAGCTTTGGACTAAACCCTGGATTCAGGGTTTAGAACCCTGCGCTCCCAGCCCCTCTCCCTGTCTGCTGCTCCTTGCTGGCCATTGATCACCGCTCACCTCGGCTTTGCGCTGGGAAAACAACAGCTCCACGCCTTGGCTGGGAGATAAAAGGGCGGCTCAGACACACAGAGGTCACAAAGGCCACGTTTCTCACCGTTCGGTGTATTTAAATGTGCTAAATCACCTACAGGCTGGTATTCATGCCCTGAGCGGGCGTGGTCTGATGTTGCACCTCGCTGATGTTGCACCTCACCGGTTTGTCGTGGCAGAAGGACCATTTGCCTTTCACGGATGTTTTCTGTGGTGTGAGACACCAGATCAGTAATTGTTGGGTCAGAACCACCTTTTGTGTGTGTTTTGTGTTGTGTGTGTGTAGGGAAGGGCCGGGCCGGCCCTGCGGTCGCTGCGGTGCCGCCGTGTCCCTCACGGCAGCCCCTGGAGCCCACCCGGGGCAGCCCCGGAGCAGCTGCCGCTCAAAGGCAGCGGGAAAACATCCCCCGCTCCCCCCCCAGCTCCTGGAGCCCCTGAGCAGCCTCAGCCCGGCAGGGACAGCGGGAACACCGCCCCCCGCCCTGCCCTGGAGCCCCGGAGCGGCCGCTGGGTCACGGGGGGCCTGGGGGGTGTCCGCGGGCACCGGAGCGGCTCAAACCGAAGGCGTGTGCTCCCCACGCGGGGCCGGCCCTGCCGGCGGGACACGGAGAGCTGCTCTGCCACCAGGTGCCAGCGGGAACTGTATGACCTGTCTGCCCTCCTTCTCCTTCTCTCTTCCTGTGCCTCTGCTCCTCTTTCTCTGCTCCCTTCTTGATGTTCTGGGTAAGGTAAAGCCGGAGGGATTGGATTTTGGCTGGGTGTTGTGGATCAGTATGTGCTGGGTGGGTTCAGTGGTGGAATGCTTTGTCTGGATTGCGTGGTGCCCCTTTGGAACTCCTGCCAAGTTCCCCTGTTTTCTGCCCTAAATCATCAGTAAAAGTGCCTCTTGGGAACAAGAGTGTGGCTTGTTCCCTTGATGCTATGTCGAGCTGTTAAAGAACCCTATATATCTATATTTTAAAGTGGAACTCCTGGCTGAGCCCGTGCGCTTGTGGCTCCTGGGCTGGGGTGTTACATGTGGGCAACTGCTTTACGTGATTTGGTTTGACTGACAAGACTGAATAGAAATACATTATAAATTGCTGCATAAGCACCGGGCTACTGTTCTAAAACTTCAACAACAGAAATATTTTAAAGCTATTTTAATTCTGACTTGAAGTTACATCTTTAACTCCGTCTTTATGCAAACTGTGCATTTAAAACCCAGTGTCAAATGATGCTGTTTTGGGGGAGTGACATTTAGGATATTCTCATCTTTGCAGAATATTCCTTTCCAATTTGCCTGCGTTGTAACTATTTGTTTTTCCAGGGACGTGTTGGAAAGGGTCCAAATGGATAAAGTGTACCCCTCAGTGCCCTAATCTTATGTGCACAAAATATTTTTAATTCCCTTTTCAAAAAAAAAAAACATTGGACTTCATAACCTTTCAGAAATATTTTGGTCAAACCCTGAGAGTTCATAGTTTTGCTCAGTCAAATACTCCACTGGGGATCCTTGGGAAATGCAGGAAAAGAGGCAGCACAAAGTGTGGCCTGGAGTTTGTACAGGACTTACCAGCCTCCTGTACACTCTTCTGGTCTGCAGCCTGCATGCCAAACCTATTTACTCGACTTCTCCCAACTAAAATTTGATTTTTAGAATTAACTGACTGCTTGGGTAGTTTATACACATCAAAATGTGTTTTATTTTCCACTGCCTTGAAGGCTCTTTTATCCTTCAAGCTGGAAAGCCTCTTATCTAAATGAAACAGCCTTAAATTGTTGGATGTAGTTCATTAAATTCTTGGGTAACTAGGAGTCTCTCTGGCACTTAGCAAGTGATATTAGGAAGAGAAGTGCTGATCCACCTCCTAAATGTAAGAAATTGAATTCTGTGCAAGCTGCCATGGTTTGTACAAGGCACATTTAAAAACAATTAGTAATTGTTAAACTTCCTCTGCCAATTTTCACCCTTTCTCAATTCCTGTAAATCCAGGATAGCCTCTTTGAACTGAGGAAAGCTGTTAAGTTTGTGAGTTAGTGCAGTTCCTGTTATCTCTTGATTTCAGTGTGTCATCTGATACTGGTACTTAGACAAGGGTCATGTGAGGTTTTGAGGTGGCAAATCTCCTTTAGCTCCTTGCCATTTTCCCACATGTTTATGCTGTGGCAAAGAGCCACGGGTGGATATCAAGGATGCAGTTGTGGTTTTATCTGCAGAGGTGTTCACTGAGTAATGTTTGCTTTTCAAAGAACTACTGTCCCTGGTGGTTTTCCTATGAATCATGAGAAAAACTGATGGAAATGGAGAAGCTCGAAGGACCAAATTGGGTGTAGTTGTCTTAAAGCTCTGTGTCTGCAGAAGTGTAGGCAGAGACATGTATTTATGAATGAATTTTGGTTCTGTAACACATGTGAATAATTCAGATGCCCACAGTTGCTCACTGCACCAAACGTCTGCATCTGGATTTTCCTTCATGTGCTCCTCATGCCCTATAGACAGTTTTCCTTATGGGACCTTTTCCATCACTTTCTCCTTGCACTGATTTTTCCTCCTCCTTAACCTTGGCATTCTCACTCAGTTTGGCTGCTCACAGCCCTGTAGTACTCAGAGTTTTCATCAGCACTGTTCTCTGAGTTGTGTTCTTCAAGTCTGATCTCAGATTGATCCAGCCACCCTTTTTTATATTCCCCTCATCAGTTAGTTCTCACAACCACAGAGTACAAAACAAATGGCTTACAATAATGTCTCCATGGCATCCCTTGAAGAATTCCTCTCTGCAGCTGCTTGCCAAAGACATTGGTGCTTGGATGTTCCTTTCCTAGCAGTGACTGAACAGGTTTTCTGTACTTTCACAGGTGGTAAAATGAATCTGTCATAAAACCACCCAAATCCAGTTTCTGCATTTATTCATTGTTTTCTCTCTCTTCAGTCAGAAAAACATATTTTTAGTTCTTACTCATACTCCTTGTAGATTTTACTTCTTTTGGTTTCAGTAGTCAGGTTGTCTACTAAAACAGGAATCTGTTTTTTTCTGTTAGATGCTTATTTTAAAAGTTAAAATGTACTCAGGGAAAATCATCCTCTCTGGAGTAAATTGAAGCCAACCAACTTGTAAAAAGCAATCTTAAATAATTTGTTTTCATTATGTTACTTCCTCTTTCTTAACTTTACCATCCAAAGCAGTGGCATCTGCTGTCTGGTTTTGCCGTGGTTTTTTAGGTGGTTTTATGGTTGTAGTCACATTCCTGCAGCTGATGTGTAATAAGATGCAGTGAAGGTTTGTGACAGGTGGCAGTGCAGGAGAACTCCTCGTTGTCCATCAGTGGTTAATTAGATGTGCCTTTAGGAGCCTGTAGTAAGCTCGTGGTCTGATTTGCACCAGCTGAGTATCTGCTACAGTCCAAGAAGGAAACAGTTATGACTCTTGTTGCATCATCACTGAAATGGTTTATTTTCCTTTCCTATGCTGCAAATGAGTTTCCTAGAATTAAATACTTAAAGGTAATGGGAGCAGCGAGTGTTTACAATAATTAGAATCAGGTAAATTGAAACCTTTAGCATCAAGCATCCCACATGACTTTGTAATTGAAAAAGAAATTACAGCAAAACACGTCTCTCAGACAGGTAAGGCAGAACAAAATATTGCTTAGCGTGGCAGTCTTCTTTTTTTTCTTTGTGTTTTTTTTCCCCCTCTCCTGATGAGCCTGAAACGTTGCAGTAATAAACAGCTCGTTAGTCAGATGTTTTCAGTTACAGCTCTGGCGTTTCATCTGTTGTGTTCGTAGGGATGGGTAGTTGGTGCGTTCAGACCGTCTGGATGTACAAATTCCCACCAGCTAAAAAAAAAAAAAAGAACCATTGAAATGCAGGTGCTTGTGCCCCAGCCCTCCCGGAGCTCTCCAAAGCAGCGGGGTGGGCACTCATGCGGTGCCTCTCATTCAGCTCATCTCAAGCGTCTCAGATTTTTACAAATGACATATAAATGAGTAGCTGATTGTACCTCAACCTCTGAAGCAACCCTATTAAAATAACTCTACACAGCCACCCAGAATTGGAAGAACAATGCATACGAGATTTATAGATAAGTGAAAATTAAGCTGCTGCTCCAGCTCTTCCTGCCCTGGGGTCTCTTGCAACTCGCTGTAGAAATCATTCAATTCGTGGACTTTTTATGGGTTTTTCAATGGTCTCATGGAGCCCAAAGAAAATGAGTTAATAAAAGTGACATGGAAATGAGAGATGTTTCTTTTCACTGCTGTCTCTTCATCTCTGCCTTTAAAATCATGCTGAAGAAAATCTCACAGTGTTTTGAGGAAGGAAAAGCAGCGAGGGGAAGTGTGTGTGTGCTTAAAGGTCATTTTGAAAATAATGAGCCATCTGCAGCTGATAAAAATGGGTAAAAAATGTTCGTGAGTGAGGAAACATCTAGAAGAAGATTGTGCATGGTTGTAGCTTCTTGGTATTTTGCCTTTTTGTAGTTGTCACATAAATTAGGATTTACACTGTGAGAGGTAAAGTTCTTTCCTGTTAATCACAATCTCATCCAAAAGGACTGAGAAATACCACATTTTACTTAGATGGTTTATACTGTCACTTGGTTTTTTAGAACACACAGTCTTGCAAACAGTTTAAAACTTAAATACCGTGAACCTGAAAGAAAAATATCATGAGAAATATGAACATTAAGAAGGAGAACTAAACAAATATTCCGGCTGAATATTTGCTTAATGTTTGTCATGAGAGTATGAGAGACCCAGGGAAGCTGGATTTGGATCACTTGAACTATGGGAAAGGTCAGGAAAAGAGGAATGATAAGTTTTAAGCAGGCACAGATTCATTCCCTCTTCATCAGAAGTTGTACATCATAGAGAAAGAAGCCGCTTTACTATACTTCGTAACCTCTTCCTGGTAAACTTGATGTATTGATGTTCTTACTTCAAGCATGGAATTAGATTAAGCTACTTTTGGAAAATCAACTCTTATTCTGGAGTAGGTGTTTCATACAGAAGATTAATCGGGATCGACTGTTTGATGGATGATTTGTGGTGTCCTTTCATCTGTGGGAAGAATAGCCCTTGGATTTCCGTGGCATCTGAGGCAGTGTTGCTGCTCATCCCAGGCAGGATCTGTCCTAGGAGTCAGTGGATGCCTTGGGTCTCCTTCTCCAGGCGCTGCCTCTTTGTCTAAAGCATTTCTGACTCCCTTTTACCTCATGCCGTGTTATCCTTCAGAAATATTCCACCCTGTTAACTGAGCAGATGGTCAAGTTGAGACCAGTTTAGATTAATTGAGAGCATTTTTTTAAAGAAACATCCTTGTGTTTTGTACACACTGCCTGAGTTTGCACAGAAATGATGTCTGGATGACTTGGGTGTTTAAACAAGATACCGGCTCTATTTCTGTGCATAGGTAGCTATGGTGATATCATGATAAATTTGGAATCCATTCTGAAACCCTAGAAGGGAGAAGGAATTTCAGAGGAGAAGTATTTGCAAATATTTTGGTTATATGTTGATCTGAAACGCTTCTGTGAAAGGTGTGAAGACATTATTTGTGTTAAAACCATAATGCAGTGTTTATCTTTACTGGGCTAAATGTGTTTCTGGTTTAATGACAATGAATTTGGTAAGGATAACTTGATACAAATGAACCCATTTAAATATCAAACTTCCTGTGTATTCTGTGTAATTACAGAAGAGAGAGTTTGGAGAACACTGTTTTGAATATCTTTGATGTAGTAATTGGAGTTTATTCATTTCACATGACTGTCATTAAGACAGACAGACAAAATCCTGTCATTGGGTTTTTGTAGGTGTGATTCCCATGTATGGACATTCTCCTTAATCAGTGAAAGGGATTCCTGAAAAACAGACTTGAGAGTTTTGACTTTGGTCTCAACAAAGGAAGGAGAGAGAGAAGGAAGACATGTTTCCTTGAAGGATGAGTCTGTGAGTCCTCTCGATGGGAAGTTCTTAGCGCTCTGCTGTTGCTAGGTGTGACAGAAAGGGTGTTTGAACCGGCTTTGAGATCTGTGGGGGGATAGTTAGCAGTGAATTTAAGCCAGTTAGCAAGAACATTTTGTCTGGGGGTCACAGTGATGCTCTGCAGCCCTTCACAGCTCCTTAAGAAGCAATGCAGAGTGATGATCCCTTTGGGGTGGGACACTGGCTGTGGGATTGTCTCACCTGCAGCCCAGACGTGTCCTGTAACCAGCAGCACCTGTGCCTTGTTCCCTTGTGAGGCAGAGAACAGGCTCCAGGTGGGGAAATCCCCCCTGGCTGACCCAGGGGGGCAAACTCTTCCTTAGGGAGGTGCTGCAGTCCCTGCTTGGCCGGGGGTGCAGAGGGGATGACTGGGCAAGATGGAGCTCTGTAGATACAAAGATGAGAAGCAACACTTAGGGACCAGGCAACACCAGGGACCCAAGAAGAGTTGCAGACCAGAACTGTGTGCTTTGGCTACCACAGGTGGTGCAAAACCATTTTAACAGAGTCTTAGAGAGCAATTCCTGCCCTTGTTTGGTCTCCTGTGCTGGGCAGCACCGCAGAGTTTGGTTGGATCAGTCCAGTGGTCACTGGGGGTAAGTGGTCTGGTTCTAAGAGTCACTTAGGATTTCTTCATACTGCCCCTAAACCAGCAACTTACCTGCTGCTTAAAGGGTTAGGAGCTGGTATTTTGGTATCTGGGTGAAATACATGATATATCCATGCTGTCCATACATACATGTATATAAGTTTTTGTTGATAGACAGTCTTTGTTAAGGCATTCTTGGAGAACAGATGTTTTTCTATTTGAAGAAAACCTGTGGGAGTTTTGCCTCTAACAGAGTTACAGTGTAAGGTCCTATTTTAGCAAGGCTCTTCATTTAGTTTAAGCTCAAACTTGAGTGTTTCCTGGAAGACTCTTTGCATATGTAGCTATCTAATTATGCTTCTTTCCCCACTATATTCCCTCTCCTGGGATACATAAAGAGCTAGAAAAATATAAATGCGGTTCTGAGTGTTTGGAAATCTTGTTCTGAAGAGAAAGAAACTAAGATGAAAGGCTGTAGCCATTTTTGTTTCAAATCTCTCCTGAAGTTATCAGGTCATAAATATAACCTTTGGGGATTATGGTGTAGAGTCTAGGGAATTTTGAAGTACCCTTATAGCTATGAATATAAGTTAGAAATCAACAGCAAAATGTGTTATTAGTATTAGCTTTCAGGAAAGAAAAAGTTTAAAGAGCTGGTGATTCTATTAAGAGATGTTATGGCATTTGCTGTACTGTGCAGAGCACACACTAATTGGGATTTTGGGGTTAAGAACTGCACTTTAATACACCAACCACAGTGGAAAGCAGTCCTCACAGAGGTCAGCAGCAGTGTGGCTGAGTTGCCTCTTTAAATTTACATTGTTCTTATGATTTTCAGCAAAATCTAACAGGAGAAAGTTTTGGAAGTCTGATTGAAATCTATTTTTATCCTTCTGTCCACAGAATCTTGGTTTCTAACAAAATATCATTACTCTGCATTTGTTCATGAAAGTTGCAGGACTACCTTAAGGGGGTTTTTTTAATTCATTTATTTTATGTTTCTGGCTGTTGCTTTTTTCTATTTTCTGGTTTTGTTTCAGGTTGATTTAAAGTGTGGGTTTTTTTGATCATTTTCTCAAGACAGCAGAACCAAATAGGGAAGGTTTTTTACCAAATGAGCACATAGTCCTCTGACCAGCTCTAACCTTAATTTGACATGACTAACTTGATTTTTTAATAGATTCTAAAGATCTTTGGCTGCCAATACCATCCTTGTGAGCAGGCAGATCCAGAGGAGGTGGCACGTTCCGTCTGCCTCTGGGAATGTCAACCCTTTAGGCACAGAACTGTCCCATCCAAAACACTGGTTTTCCTGACCTGGTTCCAGGGTCAGTCCTTGAGCTGAAGCTCCTTCTGGACTTCAGTGGAAGGGAGAAAACAAGCTGCCCCTTAGGCCTTTTGACTGAAAGAGTCAAAAAGATGCTCCTTTGTAAGAAAGCATCGACATTTTTTGATGTTTTCTGACATGAGTTAATGTCAGAAATTATTACCCTGCAAAGTGAACTTTGAGTTCTGTGGGTATGGCCAATATCCTGCTGTTCACTGGGCATCCCATGGGCATGTTCCCAAAGGTGATAGACCTTCAGCAGCTCAGGTGTTCCAAAAACTACTATAATCAATAATAAATAGGTATAACTCTTCTGAATATCTGCCAAAGAGCTCAATATGTTCATAATAAGGCCCCAGTCCAGCAAAGAGATTATACCAAAAACCAGCCTGTGCCCTCATGAGCCAGGACATCAAACACACCTCCAAACAGGGACAGATTTTCAGTCTCATTCCTTGAAATGGAATTATCCAAATCAAAATAATCCCATTTACATAAAAGAAGCTAAATTTGGTCTTGCTTCTTGGTTGTTTTTTTGGGTTTTTTTTTACCTTGTGCTTTCCTATCATCTCCACAGGAAAACTTGCTGACATTTTAAAAAGGCCTTTGATTCATAGAGCTTTGATAGTCTTCGAGATGTGGATAAAGGATATTTTGCTCATCTCCTTAGGAGTGTCTGCAGCTAATTGTGGTAATGAGGGAGCAGAGCTGTTCATGGGGAGAGGTAGCAGTGCACTTTGGTAGTTTAAGTTTGAGAACTTCAGACCTAAGGACTAAATAATATGACTGGATCATCAGCTGGGGGATAAATTGTTCTTAGCAAGTGCATTCGTCAGTGCACCAGTGGCAGGGGTCAAAAGGGGTGTGAATCATGTTGGTATCAAAATTATTCTTTTTTGTTGAACTTAAAACTAAAAAATTTAAAAAATATATACTAAAAATATCTACAAAATATCTATTTTAAGTCTGTGGAGCACACAGCAGGTTACATTGAGGGAGCCCAGGACACACAGTGTGTGCCCTTTATCGGTAGGTGCTGGATGAGGACAGGAGGATGCGTTGCTGGAAAGGACTCTGTGCTTCAAACTTGGTTAGACAAGTCTTAGACAGACCAGAGAAATTCAGCATTTTAGTCAGCCCAAAGAAGATGGGCTGTCTAATTTCTTGCCTTTAAAACCTGGAGGAAAAAGTCTTTGATTTGGAAAACCGAATTCATAGTCCTGTTTCTTGATTTGCCACTTACTCCGTGCTTCTAAAAACCTTCCTGAGCCAGTCTCAGATAACTCCTCTTTTGATGAATTTGCTTTGAAAAAGCATCCCATTTCAAATATGTTTCTTTTTTTCACTCTGCTGCGTGGCTAATGCCTCCCTCTCAGTCTAACTAGAGGGTGATTCATCACTGAGACACATCCTATGGTTGACTGTAAATAGGAAAGAAAAAGGTTATCAGCTTTCTTCTTTTGTTGGTGTGATTGCCGTTCATCATCGGGAGTGAAACCGGGAGCAAGAGGTTCAGCCAGGGAGAGGAAGAGAGGAATGACAAATCCCTGGAAGAGAAGGAAACCAGAAAGACAGTGCTGTTCAGTTTGAGCTCAGAAAGGATGATGCTGTTCCCAGACAGGCCCTTGAGCGGAAGCATTTATCTGTCTGATTTTGGGAGAGTGAAAAGTAGATGAATTCTCATCTCCCACAGACATAAAACAAAGCTTTGGAACATCCAGCCTGTAAATAAAAGGGAAAGTAACCCATCTAGTAATACACCAACTTAGCAACTTCAGGGCATTTCTGGTGCTCTTCTCCCAGATCTAAATGATACCCCTTTTTTTTTTTTGTCTCCTCATCTCTGGAACTACTATTTTTATATCCCTCTCGTGTTTTTCTCTTACGCAAAAGCCTGTGGTCAACTTGTTTACCCATGAAACCATCATATTCCTTCCTCACAGAGCCCTTAAATGGGATTATTCTTTCTGTTTTCCTGCAACACTTGCCATGGTACCCAGTATTTAGGAGACTCAGCACTGTGTGATAGACAGCCTTGTGCTTTCTTTCCAGTTTCTACGTCATCCTTCAAAATGCTTTCCTAAACCTGGTGAGGTGTTTGGTGAACATACCCGTAAACTCCACTGCCTATGAGCAGATGTGATACCAGTCAGGAGAGATGGCCTTTAGACTGAGGTCTTGTTGATACAGAATTTCCTCTGAGATCCATGAAAAAGATGGCTCTTTTTATCATCTTGTTGCTCTCATTAATTTGTATCAGTCAGTGGAAATTTAGATGCTTAGTCAAAAAGTTATTAAATAATAATAAGTACCATAAGCACTAAACATGCAGCCAGTGGGGGGAAAAGATTCACGGGACAGCGAAACTTGAACTGCAGGTTATTTTTGTGTCAGTTTTGAAATAATTTGAGCTCTGCACAGAATCTCTTCCCATGGGGGTTCTGTTTGCTGGCCATTTGTTAGCATTTGCACCAGACTGAAAAATCTTCTCTTTTAGGAAACCTGAGCTTTCACATTACACCGTATCTTTTCAAAGGATCGAATCCAGTCACACAGGGCATCTTTTCATCTCTCTTTGCCTTTATAAACTTCATCAGGAGGCCAAGGAGCCAAGTAGTTGTCTTAGCTTGAAAAACACCGAGTGTAATTCTTGGAAAAGCTGCAGCCTAATAGAAACGGAAACGAGTTGAGTCACAAAGTAACCTGAAATCTTTACTCAAACCCTCGTGTTGCCAGTGAAGCTCTGAGGCTCAGCCTGTTAACAGGCGATAGAAGTCACTGAATTTATCTTTCCTTCACAGAAATGTTATGTAGTCATTTCTGTCTCAAGCACTGGAACAGGGTGCCCAAGGAAGGGGTTGAGTCACCGTCCTCAGAGGGATTTAACAGACGTGTAGATGTGGCACTTGGGGACATGGTTTAGTGATGGGGGCTCAGTGACCTTAAAGGTCTTTTCCAACCTAAATGGTTCTACGTTGGATATAAAATGAAATAAAAAAAAAAAGACTAAAAACTAAATCTAAATGGAATGTATCTAATAATTTAAATAATACATGCCGTTTTGAACATGAAAAGGAAAGAACAGGTCACTAAAATACCATCTTTCATTTCCTAGTGTTTAAGACAGTTAATTCCAGAAGTCTTCTTAATTCCTTAGGAAAAACCAAGTTCTCATTTTTAGTTTTATCACAGAGAATCTCTCTGCTGAGGCCAGTGGCCTTTGGACAGATCGTGTTATTCTGACAAGCAACACAGCTTGTGTGTGCTTAACTTCTGAGGCAAAATGACTGGAAATAGGAATGTGCAGACATCAGCTGGACAGCTCTTAGTCTGTGCAGTACCCAAACAGAGCTCAAAGGCTTTGAAGGATTTACAGCAGTGATTTTCTTTTTATTCTGGGTTAATAACTTTGAATATTTTAATGAGTAATTAAGTGGATCAGAAACAAGTGCCATTGTGTTAAAAACCTTCAACACAACACAAAATTTTCGAAATTGAAGTGTTTGCAAAAATAATCACCTCTTTTGGCGTATGTATTTGTGAAAGATTTGTAATTCTTTCCTCATATATTTACCTGCAGGATCCAAAACTGCGCGAGCTGTTGGATGCTGGGAACGCGGGAGGCCGGCTGGAAAATCGGATGATCACTGTGGTCTATGGGCCAGACCTGGTCAATATATCCTACTTGAACCTGGTGGCATTCCAGGAGGATATAGCAAAGGTAATACACACTCATCTGTCTATAAAGTTAATGTTTTGAGATCTGGATAAATGACAGGAACGTGGAAATTGCTATGAAACGAACTTCAGTTCTGTTTTAGAATTGTGCTGCTCAGTTCCCGAGAAGAAATGCACAGTCTTTTTTTTTTTTTTTCCCCAGGAGTTTATTCAGCAAGATCAGGCCCCAAAATATGTGCTCATCTTCATAATGTTGCCCATAGAATCCAACTAATCACTGTGAAAATAACAGTACACAAATTTCTAGTGATGTTATACCATGACTTTCCAAACACACATCAATACATTTCAGTAATTATCACCCTGTTCTAAGTGTGTACAGATTGTGGATCACCTGTAGGAACAGAGTAGGTAAATGGTTGACTTTTGGAGGTTGGCCTGTGCCAGGGTGGTGGGAATCTGCAGCTCTGCCTTGTGCACTCAGGAGTGTCAGCAGTCAGGCACCTTGTTTGTCTTTGAACACAAACAGGAACGTTCATCTGTGGAAGGTCAGTTTTAAGCACCACATTTTGCCCACTGATAGCCCTTGATAAGGATTGTGTAGTCAACATCACTGCCTTGGCAAAGCATTTTTTTCCATGCAGGTATCCAGTTCCTTCATTTCTGTCCCACACACCACATAAAACACAGCTTTGTGTGCCAAGCAAGTTACAATTCATATTAGTACATGGTTTAAGATTGGTTTTTTTTCTCCTTCTTCCACTTTCTATACATTTCTGTACAATTTGCTGAAGTGGGAGCTCTTTATCTATTTCAAACTGACATTGAAAATCTGCTCCTATTTCCACTTCCATTCATGTGGGTACACTCTGATCCCAGCCCCCAGATAGCCATGCACAGAACACACTTTCATATGTGCATTTTTGCACCCTTGAGTTCACTAGATTGTGCTAAAAAGAAATATTCTCTGCAGCCTGCTGAGATTTAACAACAGTGGGGAGTTATTTTGTCACCTCACAGGCAACAAGGATTGTTAGACCAGGTGCCAAAAGGTCATAGTGTGAAAGCCTTCAACTAGGGGAGGATATTTGTGCTTGCCAAGTTTCTATCTCTGCCAAATCTCTTTAGCCAGTTGATCAGTTTGGTAAAAAACCCCGTTTTTAGTCTTCCTGTGATATGAAAGAATAGAAACCAAATGAGTTTGTGGTGGTCCATGGGCAGCTGAGTGGGAAGTGCTGTCCTCAGGCTTGGAAATGCACAGCTACGCTCTGCAGGGGTGGGTGAGGAATCCTGACACTGCAAATGATGGAAACAGCTCTGCAGGGAAAGAAAAAGGAGCTAAGTTTATGATAGGAAACAAAAAGGTATGCTGAAGCTTTCCCAGCAGGAATTGTTAACCCTTATCAGGGAGCAGGGAAAATAACCCAAATCAGAAGTTTGTATGTCCTCCTCCTGCACCTTCCTGGCCAGCCCCCAGTCAGTGAACCATAATCTATTTGCCAGAACAGCACAGAAATTGGTGTTCTAGGACTGTTTTCTCTTTGATAATGGAACCTTAAAATACAGGAGATAAAATCATGTTTAGTAAAAACTTGGCTGCTCTAAATCTTGAGTGACTCCTAAGAGTCTAAGTCTTGCTTTTCATTTGTAAAGGCAGGAGAGCAAATAAGTGAATATTTGATCAGTTGGGCGCTGTGGCCTGGGGGTGCAGTTTTCAAAGCATTGCAGATTAGTTGTGCTTGCTTTGAGGTCATGTTCAATATCCTGATTGTCTGAATGGAAACAGTTTTGAGCACTGCTGAATGCAGCTAAAAATTCCTCTTTTTTTAACCCGTCTTCAACATCAGATGAGCCAGACCACAGACTCTGGTCCTTATTGTCTCCCAGAGAAGCTGTAATAAATAAGCACATCAGGCACAAATCATCCCTCCAGGGGTCTCTGGGAAGGAATGTCAGAACAAGATGTTTTCAGTGTCACACGTCAAATTTTGACCCTTCCTCCTTCTGATGTTCCAGGGAAAGCAAGTGCCAGTGGAAATCTCCCTCACCTTTCCTTTTCAGTGCATGAATATTTTGTTTCAAGTTGTGTGGCTGGTGTTGACCAGGCAAAGTAAATTGTAGTGGTCTTAGAGAGGCAGTTTAAATTATTCAGTTATGGGGTTTTTTTCCCTCTGCAGAGGGCTTCCCTTTCTGCTACAAACTGCCACATCCACTGGCCAAATGATGGGAAAATTAGGAAAATACGAGTCCTGGGTTATTCAACTTTCCTCAGGTGCACTAGATAGGTAGAAATGAGAATGTACTGGCACAGGGTTTATTTGTGAGCATCCACACAGTTCTGCAGAAGCCAGGATAAAGACAGAGCTTTATTCTCAAACCCTGTACTGAGCAGGTGCTCTTTTTCTCTGTCTCCATTCCCAACCTATCAACCTCTGCTCTACAGTATTCCATTCTCTTCCCAAATCTAGTGGCTTTTTTCTTGTTTTTCCCAATCTCTTTCCTCTCCCTCTCTTCTGTGCCTCTCCTGCCAACCCTGTTCTTGCTGCGTGGCCAGTCCTGGCCGTACAAGCCCCTCTCCAGAGCCCAGGGAAATCTGTTTCTCCTCGGTTTGATAAGCTTTGGATAAAATCCATCCCTGAGAGCTGATGAATTCCTCCATGAGTAAAATGGTGCCATCAAAGATGATTCACCAGTCACACTATACTGCGCTTTCCAGCACACATCTTTATTTTTCTGGCTTCCCCAGAGCTCGATCAGTATAATAAAATGCTGAAGCAAACCATATAAATTCACATCCATTTGATATGGGTTTTTTAAAAATAAAATTCCTGAGTGAAAGTGTGGAATTTCATCAACTTGCTTTGTTAACCTCCCACCAAAAAGAAATGTGAGAGGAACATTGCCTTCACACATAGTCAGTTCTGATTTGAAGGAAGTGTTCTCAAGACTCTGTGCTGTCTTGTCTTATGAAAAAGGTCTCCTCTCTTCTGTTGTGCTCCGTGTCTTGGTTGGTATCCTGATGCACGCAATGGAAGAGAGGTATCACTTCCCTGAGCAACACAGTGAACTGCTGCTTATATTCTACCTACCAGAGCACAGAGCAGAGAAAGAACTCCTTAATAAAGCTCACGGGGATGATATAAAATGAGTTAAGATAACAGGATGTAACCAAGAGGGGATCAAGTTCAGGGAGCTCTTAATATGCTGGATGTGACTTGCTTGGAGTTGGATATCAGAAGGTTGGGTCCTTCCACTACCACGTGGGATCAGAGCCTGGGTTTGTTGGCACTGGTGCAGTCCTGTTACAAAAACCCAGATTTGTATTTTCCTTTTGTGTTGCATCTGTCCAAGAGTCCCCTGCAGTGATCCAGGGGCTGTTACAACCTCTCTGCTCTAGACTGTTTTCTTCCCACACACAACAGTCCCTACCCCTGGATGCTCTCCCCAAGCGTTGCCTTCTGGAATCGCTGTCACAGAGAGAGCATCATTCCTGCAGTTTGAGGATGGGCTTTGCTCTCTGCTGTGCAGCAAATCCAAGGAAATGGGGCCATTTGGTAGCTAAAGCAGCAAGACACATCTTGGCTCACAGCTTGATCCAAGCCCATCAAAGGCAGTCCCAAACATCTCCTTTATTTCTCTAGCTCTGTGCTCGAGGCTCTGGTTTCCTCTCCTGCCGAGGGTTCGCTGCAAAGGTGATGTGGCCCTTGGCAGATTTGTCTGATCCTGGCTCTTTGGCTGTGGCTCTGGGGTGGCTGGAATGAAGACCCTGAAATGAGAGAGACAATGAGCAAGTGTTGCTTGTGACCTGTTGACTTGGCTCAGCCTGCAGGTAGCCCTTGGAATGTTTGGGAAGAGCGATGCGAGTGCTTTGAAGAGCCAGGAAAAGCTAGGAAATGGACATGGCAGGACTGTTTATATAAATATATACATTTATATATAAATTATGCACGTGACAGGCACACAATAAATGAGTTCCTTTTACATTCCTGTCAACAAGCATTTGGACAATGAGAAGGAAGAGCTGGGGTGTGGGATACTCCTGAAGTGCCCTACTCCTGTTTTCTACCAAGTATTTTGGTTTCAAGCCCAGCAGAACCAGTGAGATAAAAAGCAAAGTCTGTCAAGATCTGTGTTAAAAGCCAACATATTTTCAGTTTCCAAATAGTATTTTGTGTTGCCATTAATCTCTGCAGCCCTTAGTGTCAGAGGGAGAAGTTTGAGCTGCTATTATTAGTGCCTAAACAAAGCAGTGTTTACAAGATGAGCCTATTTTGAGCCTGGAAAAACGAGTTGCCAAGAAGAAAAACAGATGCTGCACTTAATATGCTTTCTGTTCCAAGAGTCACAGCGAAGCAGTTGGGTTGCTCAGGGACCAGACTCCTCCTCCTCTGCTTTCTCACACCCCTGATTTCTTCAAATCAAACCTAAGAAGGAAAAACAATGAAAGAAGAGAAATGGAAGTGGTCATGAGAAGGTGGAGGGGAGGGTTATCTCAGCCACGCTGATTTGCCTTCAGAACAAGTCTACTTTTTAGATAAAACAAGCTCATAAGCTCCAAAGTGATGTAGGAATACTTCTTGCACTGGAAGTCAGTGATACTTATCATTGTCCATTTTTGTCAGAGTGAAATCTCCCCTCTTTTTTTTTTTTTTTTTCATTTTTCCTCAAGAAAAAGAAAAACCAAGGAGAAGGGAATACCTCCCAAAGAGTATGAGAGGCTGTGTGGCAATGGGAATTTTGGATTTGGGCTTTTATGAAAGGAAATGCTTTTTTAGTTTCAAAGGAAGCTCAGAAAACTTTGTTAAGTAAAACAGTGTTTGCAAAGGCATTGCTTGTTTTCATCCCTTTATTGTAAAAGGTGAAATGAAGCCAATCCCAAACCACAGTCGTGATTAAAGAGGTTTGCAGTTAAAGGTTGTAAATAAGCACTGAGTTAGAAAGAAAAAAATGTGCTGAAGTTGTCAATGAAAAGCTGCAGGAGAGACCTGCAGGGGAGGACAAGCAGTGAGAGTCTAAACCTCACATTATAGTCATGGATCAGCCACTCTGGGAACACAGGAAAGGTCAGGGACCTGAGGGAAGCACTTCAGCAACGTGCACAGATGTGAGAAAAATAAATCAGGAGAATAAAGGGAGGAAAAGTGAGGGAGAGCCATGGGAAGAGCAGAGCCTGCAGGCAGAGATGGGAAGTTTCTCCTGAGCAGCTGGAGGACAGATGATCAAAGGGCTGGAACACCTCCCCTATGGAGACAGGCTGAGAGAGCTGGGGCTGTTCAGCCTGGAGAAGGCTCCAGGTGAGACCTTCCAGTACCTAAAGGGGCTACAAGAGAGCTGGAGAGGGACTTTGGACAAAGGTATGTAGGGATAGGACAATGGGCAATGGCTTTAAACTGCCAGAGGGCAGGGTTAGATCAGATATTGGGAAGAAGCTCTTCCCTGTGAGGGTGGTGAGGCCCTGACACAGGTTGCCCAGAGAAGCTGTGGCTGCCCCATCCCAGGAAGTGCTCAAGGCCAGGCTGAACAGGGCTCTGAGAAACCCGGGATAGTGGAAGGGGAGTTGGAACCAGATGCTCTTGGGGGTCCTTTCCAACCCAAACCATTCTGTGATTCCATGACATCAGGGTAAAAATAGGGAAAAATAATGTAGCAGGGGATAGGAGCACTGTGTAAGGATTGTAAGCACAGTAGGGGGGAAGGAGCTGTTCTGTTTGGAGTTGCATCCTCCTTGCACATCAGAGTAATTGAAAAGTACTCCTATACATTTCTGCTGGTTGGGGTTTTTTTAAGCTTGTTTTCTCATGTTGTCTGGTAAGATGTTGGATCAAGTCAGTACTTAAATTTGTAACAGCCTTCATTTTTTTTTTTTTTTGCAGCACGAGAAAATCGGGTCTCTCCAATGAGGAGGGGAGGCCGTGATTGGAAAAATCAATTCAGAGTTTTAACGAGGCACTTTTTACCGACAGTATAGTTTCCGAAAATATTTTGCCTTGTGCAAGTAAACATCTCAACCACGCTTAACCGTGTTTTCCCTTTTGTAGGAATGGTCAGATGAAGTGTTCAGTTTGGCAACAAATCTGCTGGCACAGAACATGTCAAGGGACGCGTTTCTGGAAAAAGCGTAAGTGGCCGTCGGGTTTAGTGCCGTGGGCGTTGCTCTTTTCCCTGCGTCTCGTTTTCCTCCTCCTTTGTTAGTCACATTGTCAGCTATTGTTTCTGCTTTGATGGCTCGACACTTCTGTAAACACAGCCGTCCTTTCTTGTGGTTTTAAAAAGCCTACTATCTCAGAGTCATTTAAACAGAAATCTTCTTAGGGTTCTTCTTGCAAACTACTAAATCCTTGCAGGAAAAACGGAATTAAATGCTGTCCTCCCCCTGTATATAGCCAAGTTGTAGCTTCAGCTGTAGTATGAAGCTCTCTATTTAAAATGAAAGAATATTCTGGTTTATTTTCCTTTTTCCTGCCATTGATTAAGAAAGTGAGAAATACCAGAAGTCCATTTTGCTCAGTCTGATCTCAGGCTGTGCGTGCCTGATTTCGTTAGATGCATCTATACTTCATCAAAAAGTTCCCAACTGCTTAACTTTAATCCCATGTATTCATTCATAGGTGCCTGTTCTGGGAAGGAGGGATGTGTGTGTGTGTGTTTTCCACATAAGGTTTGTTGTGGTGCAGCTGAATTCAGCAGAAATTCCTGAGGAAACTTTGCAGGCTGGCTGTGGCTGGAACTACAGCTCTGTGTCTCCTGACACTGTGCCAGCCAATGGTACATCAGGCAAACCAGATATAAATGGGTGGAAACACTTTTGGCTCTGCACGTTGACAATGGAAAACCTGTTCATCAGAGCAGGTGGCTTCCTTCAGCTCCATAGGTTGTAGATTGTAGGTGAGTTTGGAGAGTGATTTGGTTCTGTTTCCTTGCCTCTTACCACCCAAATTCCCAGGTGGCCAGTGGGCTCTGCTGACAGGTCTGTAGTGGCTGTGCCTAATGGGCCTTTTCCTATCCAGTCCAGAGGAGGAACCTGTTATCCCACAGTACAGTGGAGCCTGTCAGATTTGGAGCTATTTTCTGGCAGTTTTTCAGGCAATATTAATTAAAGATGAAGTCAGTGGACACATTGCATAGATTCAGTAGCAGGCAAGCATGGCATTCCTGTGTCTTTTCCCACTAATTAATAAGTCACTTGGAAACCGTAAGGTTTCTCAGGTCCTCTGCACAGATGCCAAATCAGTCGCTTAAGAAATCTCTGACTTTGAAGATTAAATTATTTCCCCATTATAATTATTCTACAAAGCAAAGGGCTGGTTGCAGTCCTATCAGAACCCCTTGGTTGAAATAGAAAACCAGATTGCATTAGAGCAGAATGAAGGGGTGTTTTCTTTATGGCATTCAGTCCCTTGGAGCGTTGGAGGTGCAATAATAAACAGCTTTCCTGTGGTTGGGTCAGCTGAGAAAAACAGGGTTCCTTTGGGAGGAGAGATGATTGATTAAAAGCTGCCATTTGGGTTATAACGAGCACATCCCTCTGTTGTGTGGAGTGTGTTTTGGGGTGCAAAAATGGGTGCTGGAGTGCATTAGCACTGGAATACTGACCAGGGCAGCCAGGAGCACAGGGTGGCTGTGAAGTGGAACCCCGGGGCCAGTGTGACATCCCCAGAGTTTGTCCTGCTTGGAGTCAGCACTGCACCACTGAAATGGGTCCATTCAGCTCCTACCAACAGCAACATCTCCTAGCAAGCATTTCAACAGCAACAGCATGCTTGCTTTTCTTAGGTGGGCGGTAATGGCTGCAGGGGAAACAGTGGTGTCCTGTGTGTTGCAAAGAACCTGAGGGGGGAAAAGTTTGGGGGTTTGTGTTTTGGTTTGTTTTGTTTTGTTTTAGTTTTTCCCCACTTTCTGTTATTTCTGGCTTCTTTGGCTGTAGAGGAAAACACTGAACGGGACTAGAGTGTAGTCAGATTTTTCAAAAAACAGAAGACAAAATGAAAGAAACCTTCTTGAGTTTCTTTATTTTATTCATTCTTTGGCTAACTGCTGTGAGTTTTTTGTTTTTAATCCAGCCCAGTACTGGGAAATGGGGCAGAGGGGATAATATTTTTGTTTGGTGACACAGTAGCACGAAACACTTCAGTTTACAAAAGATGCCCATGGGGAGTCAAGGATTTGTGAAAATGTTCCTATGGGGTATTAGCATGCACTTTGGTTTTGAAGTGATTGCTAATGGCATTTTCTGTTGTGAAGAAAAGGAAAGTTTATTAGAACCATGCAGTTTTTTTCTTCTTCTGGTAGACCAGTGGGCAAAGTGAAAAAGTGGGGGGTTTTAACCAAAAAAAAAATAAATATCCCCCTAAATATTTAAGTGTTGCCACATTTTTCACCAGATCATGTTACTGCAAGAAAATCATTTATGGTTTTAATTCTGCTCAAGTGGGAGAGATGAAGCGCTCAAAAAGTTGTGCTCTTCACAGGCTCATGTTAGGCAGTGAACAGATAGTGGTTGTAGGCCCAGCTGCTTCTCATGGAAGTTACTGGGTGAATCCTGATTCAACTGATTCAAAGCCTGCTGAAAAATCTGGGCAAAGATAGATCCATCCTCATCCTGCCACCTTAATGAGATGGCAGAGAAGGAGAAGGGGTTTGCTCATTAATGATGTCCCAGCAGGTTTTCATTTTGGGCAGAAGAGCTGAGTGGAACTTGCCACATGAACAGAGCACTGGCACTGAGCTGGGAAGTCGGTGGAGAGGTCCTTGAAAATGGTGTGTAACTGAACTGGGATGCTTTTGTCTCCACAGTTACACCAAACTGAAGCTGCAGGTGACTCCAGAGGGGCGCATTCCTCTGAAGAAGTAAGTGCCCTTCCCCTGCCTTACCATGGGTAGGCTCTGCTGACTTTTGAGTGTGAATATATGTTTGGGATGAGCATGTGGCCCCTATGTCTAGAATGATGACTTTTTCTCGTGTTTAGGATGCATCACAGGCAATATGTGGTATCACAGTGATGCTCAGGATGGCTCTGCTCAGATACCCTTTGGGTGTAGGTTGCCCTTGGGATCCTGAGCAAGATATTCCACTTCTCTGCCCTTGTTCATTCCACTTGTGAAATAAAAAACCCCATAATTTCTTTACCTCAGAGACATGTCGTGAGGGTGAATAGAGTCAAACTGCATGTCACTGGGGTGATAAGAAGAGAGCAGGGGTGACTTTCTCCAGTCACTGTCTGCTGTGATAGGGGCTGGTGCGGGGCAGAGTTAAACTCAGTGTAAGCACCATTATACTCACCTCTGTTACTGAACAGCCAGCAAATGGAAATAAAGAGCTAAAGGTATGATAGACTGGGAAGAGATATTCAGTCTTTAAGGCACATGGGCACGTGAAGGCATGTTCTTAACCAGTTATCTCCATTTTGTCTCAATTTTGCAGCATATACCGCTTGTTCTCCTCTGACAGAAAACGGGTGGAGACAGCATTAGAGGCCTGTAATCTCCCATCTTCCAGGGTGAGCATCTGCATTTATTCAGATGAGCATTGCTTGTGTTTGGGGCTGTTTGCTCTCCACTGACAGTTTGTTCAGGGCTGATCGTGCTGTGCTGGCTTTGTTGCTGGAAAGGTCCTCAGCAGTGGGTCTGTCTTCCCCACACAGAAGTTCTGCACATCTGAGTACCTTTGGCTTGAAGTTGTGTAGGGACCAGGAGCTCCTGGAAGAGGTATGAATGGAGTAGAAGAAAGGGCAGGGGTTGTGTGACCTGTCCTGGAGAAATCCTATGAGGATATTTTAAGAATCAGTGACTGTTGGCCAGTTTTCACGGTGTGATTTCGGAGCAGTGTTAGCTCGAGGTGTAGCTAACAGTGTAATCTATAGCCTGAGGTGAGTGACTGGTCACACTCACTGTAGCTCATCTAAAAGGTGCATGAAGTAATGTTGAAACACTGTTAATACTGTGGGGATGCAGCCGTTGCGTCCTGCTAATCCAGGAGCTCTCCTCAGCCCAGAGCACTTGCAGGAGGGTTCCTCACCCTCAAGGGTTTTTTTTTTCCCAAAAAGGAATGAGCTGAAGCAGGTGATTCCAGTTAATGCTGGAGTGCAGATGTCCTTAGTCACAGAATCACAGAATGGGTGAGCTTGGAAGGGACCACAGAGGGTCACCTAGTCCTGCCTCCCTGTTCAAGCAGGGTTCTCTTCACAGGTGGAGATTCTCCTCCAAGCAGCTTCCTGCAGGATAATTCCTACATTCAGGGGTCCAAGAGGTGGGACAGAACTGGTCTGTCAGGAGAACCTGCATCTCCTGATCCTTGCTCTTGTAGAAAACTCTGTGCTGTGAGGTTTCCTGGATGTTTGCTTCCCCAGTTGTTAAATAAAGGCAATTCCTACAGCTCCAGAAGAACAACGGAGCAAAATCCTCACAAGCCAAACCTCAGATTCCACTTACAGTGAGACCTTCCTTCATATGTGTGGGAACTTAATTCCATAAAATTCCAAGGAATGTTTGCGAAGTAGGTATAAAAGATCATAATCATCTTATTTACAGTTAGGTTGTGAGGTTTAGAAACGTGGAAAGAATAGTTTTAAAGGTGGGTTTTCATTTAATTGTTAGCAAACGAGATATGCAAGAAAACCTCCGAGGCACTGCATTTAAATCAGTTGGTTTATTACTTCTGTTTATTACATATCTCTGAAAAGAAAATCTAAATATCACTGGAGGCCTTGAAAGAAACTGCAGCCTTTTTGTGCTATTTGTTTAAGCAGGGCCAATTTCACGTACACGTTGCTGGCTACTTGTTGCTGGGATACCATCTCGAAAATTATTCACAGCATAAAGTAGATCTTTCCTTTGGTTGGGACGAAAGAGAAACACTCTGCATGCACCAAAGGAAACTGTGCTGTTGATCATCTTTGAAAAACATTGTACAAGTGTGAAGCTGGATCTCATGGAGGTGATGGAATAGAAGAAAATCAGAACTTCAACTACGGCTCTTTTCCTTTGGGTTCCTGTTTGTTTGAACAAGTAAAGTTTTGACTTCCAGCTCTTCTGCCCTATTGTGCTGCAGGACAATAAAGCCTTGGAAGAGCTGTGGACTCCAGCAGCATGCAAGATGTGGATATCAGGGGGTTTTGCTTTTTGTGAAGGGGCATTGCTTTTTGTTATTGTTGGTTATTTTTGCTTGTTTTGGCTTTGTTTAAAAGTGCCTTAAATAGAATTTGAAGAGCTTTATTTTAGCTACCTTTTTGGCTGTGAAGGCCGGTTTCTGCCTTGCAGTTAGTGTAGAGGTTCACAATGAAGCACCAGTGAGCTTGACTGTTAAAATAAAATAACCTCCTATTGAGTCCTGTCTGTGCAAATAATCGGAATTAGCTCTCAAACATGTAAGAGACTGGATACAGATGTTGTTACAAAAGCAGGCAGGTTACCAGACAAATCATAAATCAACAGTGCTTGAAATGAGTGGAGAGTCTTAATCACAGGATAAAACTGAATGCCAATGTTAAGGAAAGCTGGAAATGAGGGATGCTTTCATGTGGTGCTGCAAGTTTGTGCTTTGTTCATTGGTCTCAAAAAGGAGAGGAGCCCATAAGGTGTGTGGGTGGTTCCTCTGAAACGTGGATGGCTCAGACCAGGCTGAGGAAGGGGGCAGCGTATTTTAATCCCTCTCTCGGCAGACGGGCTTTGGGAATCCAGATATAGTTGCCTGAGGTTGTGCCTGGGGTGGCAAAAGCTCTGATCTCCCATCTAGATAATTGTGGTTTGTAGCCCACTGATGATGGTGCTGGTAGGAAATAGTTTTAAAAACTGTCTGTACTGATGCCTGAAGACTCGTGTTGGTTTTCCTCTTTGTAATAGGTGTTTGGAGATACAGGGAGGGAAACTGGGGGATGTCTTCTTAATTGGAACCGAGTGGCAAATCAAAGCTTGGATCTCAGGTTGTTGGAGGAGACCCACATTTGTTCAGCTGAGCACCTTCAAATCCCCTGTAAAGGAAAACATATATCAGGTTGACTGGAGACTGTAGTTCTGTGGTAATTAGAGAATCCATGTTTAAAATGCCCTGGCTGAGGGGTTATAGGCAGAGGGGACAGGGGAGAGTGGGGTGCCAACTTTAACAAGAAAATTCCCAAGCTTTGAGAATCCTGGACTTTGGGGAGATACAGGTCTCGACAGTCCAACCCTCAGCCGAAAGCACCACAGGACAAACCCCCCTGGAGCCTCTGTGGGTTTCACAGATGACAGGAGACAAAGCGCCGCCTGTGCCATTCGTTTATTTATTGTAACCTAAAGCCGGAAAAATTGAGAAAAGTTTCCTTCCGTCCAGCAAAGGCTTGAACCGATGCTTCCTGTTCCCTTGGCAACGGCGTTGGACAGGCAGAATAAACACAAGCACTGATTTCCCCATGAGCAGCCTCGCCTCTGACACAGCCAGGGGCCAGTGGTGTGTAAAGCAAACAGCTTTGTGTCCCAAGTTACCATTTTCCTTCTCCAGTCCATCAGATTTGGGCAGGTTGTGGAGCTGTGGAGAGGCATCACGTGGGCCCATGTCATAGCTTTGGATTAAGGATGCTCCAGCTTCATGCAAAGGACTTTTCAAGTCTCTCCAGTTAATAACAGCAATTCAATTTTTTTTTTTTCGCAGAAAAATATAGTGAGGATGATAAAAGTGTCATCTAGAAGCAGGACTAAATTTAAATTTTTCTAAATTTTAGAAAATGTCACAAAAAAACCCCCCTGACATGTCTTCTATTAGGAGAACATTTTTATTGGTTCCTGTATAAGAAATCTGATTGCCAAATGTGTTACACTGAGAGTTTAGGACAAAGATGTATGGAAAAGCTATGCTGTGTGAGTTTTGCCCAGAATCGTGGCCATCTTGGACATGTGTATTGGTAATGACTCAGTGACCCACGTTGTTCCCCACTTCTGTGAAAGCTTTGGAAAGCTGAGTGATGTCCTTGTCCTCTGTAATGCTGCTGTTTTCCTCGCTGAAGCACTTGGGCTCAGCACCACTGCCCAGCCACCTCACTCTTCCTTGGGACCAATACATTTATTTATGCTCTAGATAAGGGGTTAGATGGGGAGATGTCCCTTCCTCCTCCTTCACAGGTGCTCAGAGACAGAGAGAACTGTGCCTTATGGAAGCTGATAGAAGTGTTTGGATGTTTTTTTAAACATGTACCCTCTAAGCTGCTCTGTTATTCAGGGGGATTTATTATTCTGCAGAATCTGGGCTCCTTTTGATTTCTTTCCTGCAACCTAGAGAAGCCAAATAGTGAGTGATCTGTTTACAAAGAATGTATAAAAGTGCTGTATCTCTCTTTCACTCTCTTTTCCCCCCGTTTCACAGAATGATTCAATCCCTCAAGACGACTTCACACCAGAAGTGTACAGAGTGTTCTTAAACAACCTCTGCCCTCGGCCTGAGATCGACCACATCTTCTCAGAGTTGTAAGAAAACACACTCATTTCTTGATATGTTTACTTATTTTCCCCATTCACAGATTTTCTGGGCTGGGTGTGGTAATCAGGTTATTTAGACTGTGGCTTGCCAGTAACAGATTTAATTGTCAAGCAGGGCTGTTATTTAACCTTGGGTTCCTTCTCTCCCAAGCCTTTGCCTCCATATCTAATAGCTGGAGTTTTAAAGGATTTGTTCCTAGAGGAGCAGAACTGCCAGGTCTTGGGTTTTTTCATATGGATCAGGGTCATTTAGGCTTCCAAGAAAGTAAAGGAAGAAAAGTAATAAGCAGTAACAGCAGGCAATAGGCACGAGAATACGTATAATCACCCCCAAAAGCTTAATTAAGAGCTGCAAAAAAAAAATGCAGTAACTTCTAGGATTTGTGTATCGTGAATTCTCACCGTGAAATTAAATTAGCAGCTGGTTCCAGCTGATTTCATCCGTTCTGTGACAAGTTCTGTGACTCGTGGTGCTTCACCCCTCGCCGCAAATCCGGGCACTTCCCAGTTCCAGCACATCCTGCTCAATGGAGTCGGAACGTGAAGCGATAGGAGAGAAAGGCAATTTCCCAAACACATCCCAAGACCACCAAAGCACTCCCTGGACGTGTTTTTGCAGCGCTGCTGCCCTGACACTGTGCTGTCGGGCTTGTTTTCTCTGCAGCTGAGGTTTTGGAGCAGCACAGCCCTGCCCTAGTTTGCTCCTGCTGAACCCGGGGCAGGCTCTCCATTCCTCTCTGCCAGAGCAGAAATAGGCCAGTCCTGGGTGCTGCAGAGACAACCCCGGGCACATCACCTGCCCTGGAGGCTTCCTGGGTCTCCAACTGGGTACAGCTTGTACCCAGCTCTGCTCTTTTTACTGCCTCTCTAAATAGGCATCTTTTTGTTTGCTTCGCAAAGTACCTCACAGTTTTTAGCAGGTTTGTAATAAAAAAGACCCAAACAAATCCTGGCATAATGAAATCAGGGCTGCTGTCATTCAACATTAAACCCAAATAGTTGGGCCGGGAAAGAGTGTTTGTGGCCAGCTCAGGATTGAATTCGAAGTAGTTTTCTCTTTTACTGTTTTAAATAGCTGAATTCCAGGAATTCAGAAGAATGAAAGGCTTTTAGCATTGCTCTAAGTCTTCCCATTGATGTCAGTAATGCTGAAGGTTTTTAAAGATCCTCCTCCTGCAAGTTTGATGGAGAGTCTCTCATTACATGCTGGCAAAGTAAATTAGCCCGGAGACACAGCGGGAGGATGTTTTTGTTGTTTGATACTTTGAATCTTGTTTAGGTTTCCCTGGGAAGTTTCAGAACATTGAACAAGATTTCAAGGAAATGTGTTTTAATGCCTTTGCTGTTGCTTCAATTTTTCTCCAGCGGTGCCAAGAGCAAACCATACCTTACTGTTGATCAGATGATGGAGTTTATAAATTTGAAGCAGCGTGACCCACGATTAAACGAGATCCTTTATCCACCCCTGAAACAAGAACAAGTTCAGGTGCTGATTGAGAAGTATGAACCCAACAGCAACCTAGCAAAGAAAGGTCAGTGCTTTTTTATACTCTTGCTGTACTTGGATTCTGATTTCAAACAGTAACCCAGTTATCCTACAGCACATGCTAAAGGAAAATTTGGTTCAAAATCCAATTGCATTTCCAGCTGTCTGTGGTTTGGATCATACAAGCCTGGGAGACGTCATGTGGTGTGTTTAGAGAAAGGATGGGGCTGATTTCAGTATTTGCTTTTCAATGTATATCATTGATAGAACAGTTGCCCAGATATGTGAAGTTCAGCAGAAACCTTGCTGTCACATGGCTGTTTACCAGCAGCTGAAATGCAAAACTGAAAGAAGAAATCAGGGACAGTGAAACTAAGCACATGATAATTCTGTAATTTAATCACAGTATTAAGTCTAGCCCTCTGCTTTTGGATGAAGTGATGTACAAAGTGGGATGTGAGGTCAGCTCAGTGGATTTCGTGCTGTAATTCCCTCTTGAACATCTCAGGTGTTGTCAGGGATTAACTGGGCGTTTCTCCAAGACCAGTGAGAGAACTCCTGCTCAAATCTCTGCAGATTTTTGCTACCACCACGAGTCTTAAAATAGCATCCAGTTTGTGTCTGCATCCTGTTTTATCCCAACCCACATATCCTAATGGTTACCCCAACTTTTAATGTGGTGGCACCTTAGAAATTTTAGGACCTCGGGAATATCCTGCAGAACGGGTCTAACATGAAAAAAAATGGTTTGGTCCAGAGACTGTGGATCCAGAGGCCACACAAAGACGTCTTTCCCAAAAGTCTTGAGGTTCCCTAAAGGCACTCCAGCCACTCTCCCTGGAAGCCTTCTGACCTTGGCATCTTCCTGAAGGAATCCTAGAGCTCTCGATGCCATGGTCAGTGTTGTCTCTCAGACACTTCTGATTTTTCTCGTAAGGCTTCTTATTTCTTCTACTTCAGTCAAACTTAGTGTTCCCAGAGGTTTTGCTGGAGGGTTAAATCCTGCTTCTTTATGGCATTCATGCAGACTTGTCTTTTGACATCAGTAGGAACAGGAGTAAATGAAAACACGTTGTGACCTCCTTTCTCATCTGGGCAAATATTAGAGCAGTCCTCTGAGCTTACCTTGTTTCACATCAGCGACAGGAAAGTCTGTTACCTAAAAGATCATTCTTCTTACCCAAATATTGGCTCTTCATATAAACCAAATAAAGGGTTTATTAGAAGGAGGTGTGCTAACAGAACACCGGAGTCAAAATGAAATCACCCTCTGACTAGCAATAAGGAGGAACTGAATTTAACAAGGGAAAGGCAAGTCATAGAGAGTTAATTCCTTTTGTGGGATTGTGGGGGGTTTGTTCCCCCCTCTTCAAACTTGTGCTCTGAGGTCCAGCTGGTACAGCCTGAGAGCCACCTCTGTGCTGAAGACGCCACCTGATATAACACCCTGTCTGGCAGCCGAGCTGTAGCAATTGGCACAGGCTCCAGTGCAAATCTCCCGAGCTTACTGCCTTAAAATGACAGGAATTGGCTAATCAGGAATGACGTGGGGACACAATATTTTCTGTACATCTGCTCCGAGTTGGGAATGCAGTTCGCTGTATATTAAATGAAGTGTAGGTGTGCGCTCAATCCTACACCCATGGAATAATTGCCAAAAAAGTGCTTCATGTCTATAAAATGTCACCAGATTTTAACTGGATATTTAAAATAATTATTTAACCTCTTAATATGGTGTTCTCTAAAATGAGTTCTCACTCAGGCTTTCTGCTGTCAGAAAGGACAATTCCCAAGGTTGTCGAAGTGGAGTTTCCAGGCAGTTCTTGGCCAGAAGCTCGAACACAGGTACCAGGGCAACTTCTGAGAGTCTGGTGCATGTGCTTCTGAGCAAATAAAATTTTATGCATTGAAAAGTTCTCTTAAATAAAAGTAGGGATTTTCCTTTGAAAACACAAATCCAAATTCATAAAATGGAAACAATGTGCCTTTGTACAGCACCTGAGTCCTTGCTGCCCGTGCCCTGTTTCGATGGTTCTGGGCCTTCAGTTGTCTGATGGCTATTCTTTCCAATTTCCTGTCTGAGTTCATTATCTGTGCACAACCACTGTACAACAATATTCTTCTTTAATTATTCTCTCATAGCTAATTAAATGACCTTCTAGTGACCAGTTGTACTGTGTGTCGGCTTTCACAGCACTGTTCAAACTCTTTTGATGTCTCAGAATTTCCCTGATCACCATTGTGACCCTTCTGTTGTACCTGTTGCTGCTCAACTACAATATTTGGAGCGCAGCAAGGAAGAGCTGTCCATAATATTTTGAACTTTTACAACGTGGCTCCTGTGGTACCTGGTAAAATCAGGTTGCAGAGCTCTGAGTTAAAAAAGGCTGCCTGTGTTCCTGCTTGTCACTGATGTATTTTTAGGTGTATTTATTGCTGGGTTTTGCAAAATCAGCAGAGACATGGGCTTGACATCTCCATAGGTTAAACATCTGGAGTAGTGTTTTGCTGTGGTGGAAGCAGGTTGTGATTAATGCTTTGTGTCGTACAGCCGAGGAGATGAATTCACGGTTTCCTTATCAGGTGGAAGCAGGAGGAAGTCCCTGGTACTGCTGAGCAGTCTCTCACTGTCAACAAAAGTGTTCTGGGGGGCTGTTGGGGCTGGTGAGGTACCATGTTGCAGTTTGGTGTTTTCAGGCTGTGAAGATTTGCAGTGGGTGTCTGGCATAACTGCTAAATATGTTCCCTTTCATGTTACCATGTTGATAATAGGATGGGCATCAATAACTTGATTGCCTGGGGATTTATTGGGAAGTTCCTGATTTGCTTTTATTTAATTCTTTTATTTATTTTTATTTAAAGGCTTGTATCAAAGTAAATTGTTCAGGGCCTTGTTACATTATGGATGGGAGAGGGGACATTGATGCCAAGTTTCAGATGTCTGTGTTTGCGGTGTCCAGGCTCCCGGGAGCGACAGTCCTGGATTCTGGAATTATGGTAAATTTACCATATAAACTTGCTTCACATTCTGCAGAAACTGTGCTGGTCCTTCCTGGCTTAACAATGCAGTTCATTCCTAAAAGTTTCTGAGTTCCAAAGGACCCCAGTGCCTTGAGAGCTCCAATCCCAGTGTCCCAGTTTAAACCTTTCATTCCGAAACCAGTGAAGTGCTTTGAAAACCTCTGAGCCACAGCCTTGGCTGGAGGGACATCCCGTGTTCCTTGGAGACTCTAAACATGCAAGAAGAGCTGTACCCATGTACCAGACTGGCAAGGAAAGCAGTGAAGAACATGAAACCAAGGTCTGCCAGGGAAAGGAGCTGTGAAAAAGCTGCAGGTATAAAATACGTGGCTCCCACCATCGTCCTTGGTGGGAGCAAGGCAAGGGTTAGGTTATTATCAACCATTATTTTTAGAGTGATCTTTATGGAATAAGCTTTAAAAATAGAGTGTGGAAGTGCTTTGGAGATTTTTCCTGGGCAGTATGTCTACACACCAGATTGTACTTATTAGAGGGCATCTTTGAGACAAGTAATAGCATAAAGATGCTAATTTTTTTCTCTTAAGGATGCATTAATTTAAAAACTACCTCTGCTTATTTAATTTTAAAGGACCAAACCTCTAGCTCTGCACAGAGGAAAATAACTTTTCTCTTGTATTTCACAGTGTTTCTCTCTCCAGATTTTGTGAACTATACCTATTTGCTCTGTGTCAGTTTTGGTTAGACATGTGTTTAGAAGGATTTAGGGTAGTTCCACGACTCCCTTTGAATTCCAGTATTTATTCTTCTTTGCAGTGCACATTTATTGGTGGCTGTTGTGCTGGGTTTTTCTTGGATGATAAAATAAGCTAAGCAATTAACACTAGATTAAGATGTAATTTTATACAGCATTTACTATATGTATTTTTCCCATGGCAGCCTTAACACCAGGCAGCGTTCACTTCAGCACAAATGTGTTTTTCCTCCCTTAAACATCAATGCAATTCAAACATTTTCATCCCACTGCATTAAATTTACCTTTTAGTAACTGCTTAAGAATAACTGCACATTGGAGTCTTTTAATGGCAGAAGGGGGTCATTTCCTAGGCAACAGATTTTAATGGGAAAAACAAGTACTATGCAACCACGGCTGTACTTTTAAGGCATAGTTCGTAATATTTAAAGCCTAAATTCTGGGGTATAAATCATTCAGGCCCATGGTAGGGGCTTCTGGCATGAAGCATTTGTAGGAAGTGTTACAAAACGGCTGAAATTCTTTGCCTTCCGAACTCTAACACTGCAAATTACCAAAAAAACCTACCAAAAAACCCGTTAACTTGGGGATTTTCAGTGTTTTCCAGCATTCCAGCTGTACAAGAGGAGAGCTCTCAGCAGCGTTTCTCAGTCTCAAATGATGACAGAACAATAGATCCCAGTCAGGATTTATTGTTCCTTAAAATGCTGAAGCCACACCAAAACCATAGTCTATCCCATGCTGTCACCTCCAAGTGCCAAGTTAGGTAACTTACCAGAAAACTTTTTCATTTTTATACTGTTTTAAAATATATATATATGTATGTGCAGGAAATGTAAGTATGGATAATGTATCAGCATGAATAACTTTGACTCTACTTGTCAAAATGAATTTGCAAAATAAGTTTCTGTAATACACTGTATTTTCTTCTTGGGAGCTTGGTTTTTAGTTACTAGTTAAGCTGTAAAATTAATTTCAGACTAATTTCCTGCAATTCTTTGGAAGGCTTCATCTCAAGTAAAAGACTAAGTGTTGTAAAAATCTGTGTAAAAATCTGAGTGTAAAGTCCTCGATTATGAGGATTTTTTGCATCTGCTCTACAGGTAAAGTGCATCATCTTTTAAATTGTAACAGCTTGATAGCAAAAGGAATCAGTGATGAGGACTAGTAAGAATGGATTTTGCATCACTCCCTTCAGCTTTTGCTCAGAGATAAGGGACTCTTACGTCAATCCTGCATTACAGGGGTTGGGGAGACATATTTTTCTGCCTGTATTGTGTTTGACTCGACCTCAGGCTATCACAGCCCATAAATAGCAAACTTAGTCTAAAAGCAAAACTGTTTCTTTTGTGCTTGTTGCTGTTTTACTGCCTCTTTTATGGAACACGGGGAGGTATTCAATTTTAGCAGCAGGATTTATTATTTGAAGATGAGTATCAGATCGAGTTTACTTCTGGAGACATAAAGCAGCGTGGGCTCGAGGGCCGGAGGAAACAAATGTAGATAAACTTGGAACAAGCACTGCAGGGTTTGGCTCCTCGTTGTGACTCTGTACAACTGTAGTGCTTTCAGCTGCAGAGGGCCCCTGAGGACACAGCAGGTGACAACTGCTGTGATCCAGTGGGTGACATCTACAACTGGTGGCAGAGGAAGCACAGTTTTCCTGGCTCTGCCATAGATGAGCTCGTTGTCATTTGGCCATCCATCCCCTTTTGTGTGTCATTGTTGGGTTTTGCCTCATCCTTTGGTCAGCTGGACTAAATGAACAGTCTGTGCCTTGAGGAACTAGAAGTGACCTGTGAGATTTTTGGGGTGTGTGGTGTCTGTCAGAACTCTTGACATGCTTGGAGTACGTACACTGCTGTAACACAGCAGCCATGGGAGGCACTTTCCCTTAAGATGTCAGATGGAATCATCTAACAGTATCCTGTGGCTGGAATGTGGCTGTTCCCTATAAATACACCGAGGTTAAGCACTGGGGAGGCAGAAAGAAGTGGTAAACTAAAGGACAATGTTGGCAGAAGAACACAGAGGGATCGAGTGGCCTTGAATAAATTTAGGCTGGAAATGAAGAGAACTTTCCTAACAATATGGTCCTGGCACAGACTTCCAGAGGTAGTAAAGAGGGCAAAAAAACCAATTGTTATGAAGGTAGAGCTGGATTTGTTTAGGAAAGGCCTTGTCCACTGCAGTGCCTGCAGCTGCAGAACCAAGTGTAAAGAAAAGAAAGGCCTTTTAAAGGGACCAAAGTCCCTTCTTTTCGGTTTATTTGCACTGTCTTTGCAGTGCCACACATTTATTCTTTTCCACTTCTGTTTAATATTAATATTTTCTTCAGCTGTAGGACTTCCTGGAAGTAAAAATATTAGCCATGCATTTTTTCTTTTTTACATTTTTTTCACCACCTATAGCATACTTACACTCTCGTCTCTTCCCATTATACTACAAGGCTTTTTGGCAAGTGCATTAATAGCTTATGTAGAGAAGTATCACTTAAGAGAAGAAACAATGTATTTTTAGATGTCTTTTCATCCAACTTAGCAATTGGAAGTAAGCCAACATGCAACATTATCCCATCTCCCAGGATTGCTCTGAGATGTTCTGCAGAGGGTGTTTTTCAAAGGTTTGGGAAGACAGTGACATATTCCAGTAGTGTCCCTCTTTCCAGTCTGTCAGAAATAGCTATAGTATTGTGGGGATTAATGGTATTTTTATCTGTCTGATTTAAACATCTTTCCACTTGGCTGGTTGTCTGCCTTACAAATCTGCCGTGTTGCAAAGTGCTCGTTGCACTCCTAGCTGGGAGCCGGTGTGAAGGTGGTTTCGTGGAGTCTTTAAAGATTTAATTGAGTCTAAACTATCTGTCATGTCTTATCCTGTAAGGGATATCCTGTCAGAAACAACTCCTTCTACATCTCTGCTGAAAATTCCAGAGCAGCTGGAGAATGGGCTCGTGTCTGTAAAACCCTGCGATGCCACAGGGCTTTCTGCCCACCGTAATTCTTTTTTTGACGGTTGCAGTTTGGGCTCGAAGTGTTCAGAAACAGCAACCTTAAGCTGTCTGCTGGGACACCTGGTGTGGCTCACAGTGTTTACCTGTGTTTAATTTGCCCCTCATGTATTGAATGAGGTAGGAAAGGGGTTCCTTGGCACTGCGAGGACACCTTTCACACGGCTGTGTTATTTTGCAGAGTCAGCTGACACCAGCAGGATGTGGATTCCTTGGGGGTTTCAATAGCCAAGGCCCTGCTGTTGGATGAGAACCTGGGATACAGTAGCTGAGTCTAATGTAAAACCTGCACAGAGCAGGCCAGCCCTTTTAAGCAAAACTGAGTTTGGAAAGGGAACAAAAAAGGCAAAGCAGAAAAGGCCTGCCAAGGAGTGAGCTGCAGTCCAGAATGGTTCTCTGGCTGCCTTCAGATAAAACAGTTCTTCACAGACCAACCCTGAGGTGAAGTTGTTCACCCTCCTTCAGTCTTGAGACTTAGGAGAGGTTTGTACCAGAGCGGGGGTTTTCCCCACTCCTTAACAATTACTGATTATTCAAATTTATATATATATATATGTCTGCTAAAGTTTTAGAAACTGTTCCAAGACTTGTTTGCCTTAACACAAAACCTCTGCTTACCAGAATCTCAGAACTGTGACCATGCTTTGTAACAGCAGAGGTTTTCAAAGCTGCTGCAGACATTTGAAGGATCAATATTCATTCAAAATAAATGTGTTTCCAACATATAAATTTTAAAAGAAGAGAAAATATTGAGTGTTTAAAATCTTCCCTGCTTAGGTGTGTGTTCTGCTGTTTTCTAGCACTACCAGAGAAAAATACATCCATTTCATGGGCTGTAGCCCCTGTGGGTTTGAGCCCTTCTTTCTTGGGAGTTTGAAAAGGGATGAAAAAACCTGTGAGTTCTAATAAAATAAGTGAAAAAAGAGCGTGCTCAACATTGCACAGTGGCTTTAAGATCTTGTTAAACCGGATGGCTCATGCCTACAGGCACAAGTGAGATTTGGAAACACGTGTTTCTTCTCAGGTGACACTTCCTCCTCTCCCTTTGGAGATGGCAGTATCCTTGGAATGCTCCCGAAGTTTTAGTTCTGATTGGAGTATGAGGTTTGCTATTTGCTGTGGCTTGCCTGGAAGCTTTTAGGAAATATTTCCTCCCTGGAGTGAACTAAGTGTCTTGGGCTGCAGTACCTCTTCTAATGGTTCGGAAAAGCAGTTTTCCATCTGCAGACATTTTCTTGCCAAAAAAAAATTGTATCCACTGTTAGTTTTCTCTGTGCACTTGTGCAGATGCTAAAGTGGATGCAATAGCTTCATTAGAATGGCAAGCATTCCTGCTTCAACATACTGAGCTCTGCTTTGCTTGCTTGATGCTCCTTCCTCTGCAAAATATTCTGGATCTTGGTGTCCTTGGGCGTGTGAGATTTCCACATGGATTAACTGATACCGAGCAAGCTCTTTTATGTAGGCTGCTTAAAGCACAACATGTTTACCTTCCCTTGTTTTCCCTCACTGCCTGCTTGTCATTAAGTGAGCATTTACTTCTGATCTTGATTGGAGTTACCATTCTCTGTTTATAATCAGATTTCCCTGTGTTTTGTTACAATATACCCATTCAAGGGTAGAGCAAGGAATCTTGCTCTATTCCTTTCTTACTGAGTTTTCCATTTCTTTGTCAAGAACATGTTACCCAAGACAGCTTGTTTTGGTTTGTGGCCAGGTAACTGTTTAATTACAGAAGGTATTTGAGCAATTATAACTGAGGGCAGAATTGGATCCGTTGTGTTTTCCTTTAAGTTTGGAGAACGGAAATGAGATTTGAACACAACAGGATATTGTCCTGCTTTGATTTTAAAGGATTCAAGCAATGAGACAACTAATAAACCCGCTGCAAGACTGTTTCCTACCTCAGTTAGTTGGAGCACTGCCAAGCTTTTCCAGACACTCCCCCCAAGTTTTGTGTGGCTTGCTCTGATCTCGTTACCTGCTTCTGCCTTGGGCCACTGGGACTGTTCTCCCTCATGCTTGTTGTTTATGCTTAAAACACTCGTTGACAAATATGTCATTGCCACTTCAGCTTTGATTTTTCCTGTTTTGGCATATACTGTGAGGTATTCATAACAGTTCTCTAAATAACCTTCAATATATAGACTTCTTTCTGATAATAAGTAGTCAAAAACTACTCATGAGACTGGGTGCAGTGTCAGTGGTGCCATTAAGACCCTTGATGTTGTTGGTAATTAATTAATTTAATCATAAATTCTGGCCGTTTGTAGGATTGATTCTGTGGTTAGATTTAGTTATGGGTACGAGTGTTGATGAATTTGATTCCACGCATGTTTAACTCTTTCATCAATGTCCTGATAATAAAATGTCCTTCCCATCAATTACTTTCTTTTTTTTAATCACCTTTTTCGTGCAGCTTCATATACAGATGCATCTCTGTTCTCTGCATCTCACCTGCTTTTCAGGGTGATAGATTTGTAGGCATCTTCTTCCCAGTTCAAATCTGTATTTTAGATTTTCTTTGCTCTAGTGATTAGTTATGTAGCTTGAATTATTATATGTGTGTTCTCATTTGATGTGTGTCCCATTTACCTGGTTCATTACAGCTTTACCCTCTTGTTTTGCTAACAGCTACCAGAGAACTGTCTGTTCTTTAAACCCTGTGTGGTTGATTCTACTTTTTCACTTTATTAAAGACTTTATGAAACCAGACCTACTACTGATCAATGTGTCAGCATCTGGGTTTTTTATGCATTTAAGCTTCTGAATTCAAAGAAGCCCTGAATCTTCTAGTCTGACCTCAGTTTATTTCTATCTGTACTTTTTACAGATTAGTTTTTCCAATAAGAAAAAATTTGAATTTAGAAAACTTCATTAAATGCTTCACTAATATTCAGATACAGCAATTGAGATGTATTGCCCTTCCTCTGCTTATTAATTTGATAAGACTGTCTGACTAGTATGAATTTTTGCCTTTACTGATCGTTGGGAAAACTGCTCAAATGGAGGAGTTACTGCCCATTTCTGCATGGGGTGTGTAAGTGATGGTTGGTATGTAGATATTTTGATAGATCTGCAGATCCTGATCTGAGGCCTGAGAGTTTTTACCTTCTCAGTGTGTTTTGTAAAACAAAGCAGCACTGACATTCCTGGGGTAAAGTCCAGCATCTCAGTTGCAGGATTGAGGCATTTTCAGTCTGGGCTGAGGCTGTACCATATTCTCTCCTTGTGATGACTTTGCCATTAAGAGGATGTCACTTGGACAATGCAACAGGACGCTCCTGTCCTGCCCTAGTTTGCAAAACTGAACACAGGCAGAAATTCCAGTTACACCGTGGCAATACAGTAATAGCATGCGTGTCTGGAAAGCCCAACAGGTTTCAGCATCACTTCCCAAATTGCTTGGATGCAAATGCTGTGACCGTCATCAGAGTGGCTCCGGCACATCGTGTCCCACACAGTGTGGATTTTATGTAAATTCGTCCCTGTGAGCTTCTCTGCTGGCTCGCAGAGCAGAGAGCAGCTAATATGTGCCCAGAGTCAAGAGACACACCAGGGGTATGTGCATCCTACTCAACGCTGGGCATGAAGTTTTAATACCTAATGAGCTGGAAATTGCAGTGCTGGTTTGTGAGATAGAATTCCCACTGGGACACGCTGTACAGATCTCTCACAGAGTTATCAACTGTCTGCTTTACTTATAGGATTCTAATCTTCGAGTTGAGAGGACTGCTCTGTTGTGTGGGATCACAGCAAATGTGATTCATGCTGCAGATTGCATTGGAATAGACCTGATTTCGCTGTCAGACAAAATACTGTTGTAATTCTGTGTCGCTGACTGGGAGATGGGAGGCACCGATTCATTGTCTCTCTTCCTTTTCTGTTTCTTTTCTGTTTTACTTTATTAACATCTCTTGGCATAGTTAAACTTTCCAGTTACATTCTGAGTGGATAACAGCATGGGTGTAAACAAATGCAAAGCACTTTGGAGTTTGCAAATACATGGAAAGAAATGTTTAAGATCCACATGGCCGAACCTGTTGACAGCCTACAAGCAAATGCACATTTTAATTGTCCTACAAAACATCGACAGATTTTAAGGGGCGAGCAGAGGCTCTTCGATGTTAAAGTTGCAAGACTAAAGTGCAAAGAAGAGTGTGCAGATAAGTGGTCTTTTCTGCTGTCAGTTGTGCCTCTCTTGTTTTCTGTCCCAAGCCTGCCCAAAGGACTGCAAGGCTTCCTGGGAGCAGATTGGGCAGACTGCAGGGAAAATGGAGTAGCTGCACATCCAGCGTACCTGACAAAACAAGGGCATGAAGTTTAGATCCAGCAGTTGGGTTGAGAGTTTTCCAGGGTTAGCTGCACTTTTATATTTCCCCCAGACTGCTGCGCTGCTGGGGTTTTGGTCTTTATCCTGGGTCTCTTCAGAGGGCACTGAGCTGGTGGAGAAGGTTCTTTTGGAAGCTCGGCCCTACTTTGAACCCCCATGTCTTTTATCTTGTGCTTGGCACAGTGCTGCCGGTGCTGAGTGAGCAGGGGTTTGTTTATGTCCTCCAGTTGATGAGCTGGCAAGCTCCCAGGGACACAAGCGTTTCCACATCCAGAACAACATGCTGGTCATGCTGGCACTCTAAGGGGACTGGGAAAACAGCATCTTGTCAAGTTACCTATGTCTCATTAAGCAGCAGAAGAAGGATTGCTGTGTCAAAAGCAGCCTGTGCTTTTGCCAGCCCTGGAAAGTGCACGGGAAGAGTTTTGCAGGGGGCTGTTATCTGTGCTGGCACAGGGAATGCACAGTGCCCTGGCCCTGCACAAGGGCTGTCACGGGCCCTGGGGAGAGAAACGTCCTGGGTTCTCTGCGTACGCCCAAAGAAGATGATGAAGAGACAGTAAGTCTTCAAGAGGAGCCTCTGAGGAATATATTCACAAAGTAAAGGCTATCCTGTCAACCATTTCAGCTGTCTGGCTGGAATTCCTGTTTCATGGTAGACTTGTGAGCACCATCTCCCAGGAAGGGGAATATTCCAGATCTCATAAACTGCAGAAGAAAACATTTTGATTTATGAATGTTGACAAGATCTGAGGGCCATAGAAAAGAGGATTCACTTAATTACTGTAAATTTTGTGAATTTTCAATAGATCGTTTGCCAGCAGTATGTCACCAAGAAAAAGGATCTCTGGGATAACTAAAGTGACTTCTACTGTCTTTACGGCTGACCAAATGCTGACCAGAGAAGAGCCTTGATACTTACATACAAAGTAACAGTTACATTTTTATGTGGTTTTCTTTAGGCTACCATCCAGGAGCATTTAAGTGTCTGATCCAGTGTGGAAGGTATGGGATTATGTAGCCAGAGCTAATATGGAAATGTTGTGAAATGCTCAGAAGTTGCTACTTCATTGTGCTCTTGGGTTTTTTTTCTCCCTTATAACTATTTTGGATCAATCTGTTGGAACCAGGGATGCAGAAAAAGATAAACCTGCTGCACAAACACTTCCCGTGTTTCATATAATGAAGCTGATCGCAGTCAGGAAATTCAATGGAATCTCTCAGCATATTCCTCTTCTGGTAGGAAATTACTTCTTCCTTCCAAATTTTAGTGAAAAAAATGCCAGATTTGGTTGACTTCACTTGATTGTCAATCTGAGGGTTCTTTTTTTGGTCTCGGCATGAATTTCACCACCCTGAAGGTCGCATGGAGCAGCAGTTTGAGCTGTCCTGCGGAACCACTTGCTAAGAAACTGCTTCACACTTTGCTGCAGGAGAAAGACTGCTGAGGACGTCTTTGGAATCCCCTCTGTGGGCTTCCTCTTCCTTTCTGCAGTGGTGATGTTTGGATGCAGCAGGTGGGACCATCGCTGACAAACTCCCCGCCGAGCAACTGGAAGATAAAGCTGAGCTTCTAAATCAGAAGGGCAGGGCAGAAAGGGGATTGTGGGCACCCACAGAAGGACTGCTGGCATGGGCAACTAAAGTGCAAGCAGAGCTTAAATCCTCAGCACAGAAGAGTAGTGCAGGGCTAAAGCCAGAACCTGGTTTGGATAGGTGTATTTGAGTTTGGACTAGATTTGTCTTGTGAAATGACGGCGGGGGAACTTCACAGTGTGAGTAAGTGTCTACGTGGGCAAGCGGTCAGTCCTGATAGTGAGGGCCCTGCATTTCATACCTAGAAATGGGTAAAATGATCAAAATACACAGAGAAATCAAGGTCCCTTTCTTTTAAAAGCCTCCTTCCTGTTTAGAGAATGGGTTTTGGAAGGTATGTCGGTGTACAAATACAAAGAGAGGCATATAAAGGCATTTCTAGACTTTCCAGTGTCTCTAGCTCTTTAAAGTTTTTAATTCAGGTACATTTGTAGAGTTACATCAAAGTTTATATAACCTTTACACAAGTGTTCAGCTACATATTTCTAATTTTGATGTACGGGGAGTGTCTGTGACTAGGAATACATTAGACGCTTTTGTATTTCCCCTCAACACTTGTTCTTATATTTTCCAGACCCGTTCCAATGCACAATATAAAACATTAAAATTGATCTGCTATTTATTTGGCAGGCACCAAACTTTAGCGTGCCTTGACAAATCAAATCCCCTGTGGCTGACATTCATCTCAAATTTCCTTCGTCCGCTGAGGCCGGAGACCCAACACCACGTGTGAGCGTCGGTGGTTCTGGCAGACACTGAGATTTATCCAGAAGGGCTGAATGTGAGAGAGAAAAAGTGCAAAATGTGAGGAAGAAAGTGCAAAATGTGAGGGAAAAAAATGTGAGGGGGGAAAAGTGGAAAGTGTGAGGGAAATAATGGAAAACGTGAGGGGGGGAAAAGCGCACAGTGTGAGGGGGGGAAAGCGCAAAATGCGAGGGGAAAGTGTGAAGTGTGAGGAAAAAAGTGGAAAGTGTGAGGGGAGAAAGTGAAAAGTGTGCAGGGGAAAAGTGGAAAGTGAGGAGAAAAAGTGCCAAAGCATGAGGGGGGAAAAGGGAAAGTGTGAGGAAAAAAGTGCAGAGTGTGAGGAAGAAAAAGTGTAAAGTGTGAGGGGAGAAAGGGAAAAGTGTGAGGGGAAAAGTGAAAACTGTGAGAGGAAAAAGTGCAAAGTGTGTGTGGGGAAGTGGAAAGCAAGGGGAAAAATGGAAAGGGAGGAGAAAAAGTGCAAAGTGTGAGGGGGAGAAAGTGCAAGGTGTGAGAGAAAACAGGGCAGAGTGGGAGGGAATAAAGTGCAAAGCGTAAGGGGAGAAGGTGCAAAGTGTGAGGGGAAAAGTGGAAGGTGTGAGCAAAAAAGTGCAAAGTGTGAGAGGGAAAAATGGAAAGCGAGGAGAAAATGTGCCAAAGTGTGAGGGGGGAAAAGTGCAAAGTTTGAGGGGGAAAATTGGAAAGTGTGAAGGAAAAAGTGCAAAATGTGGGCAAAAAAGTGCAAAGTGTGAGAGGGAAAAATGGAAAGCGAGGAGAAAATGTGCCAAAGTGTGAGGGGAGAAAAGTGCAGAGTATGAGGGGGAAAAAGTGCAAAGTTTGAGGGAAAAAGCACAAAGTGTGAAGGGAAAAGTGTAAGGAGCAGCCCTGTGAGCCCTGGAGGGGAGAGGGAGAGGAGAATGAGGAGCTCCTGCCCTGTTCAGTGTGAGGCGTTCCAGTGGCACCGGGGGAGAGTTAAGTTTTGAACATTTAAATTGGCCAGACACCACAGGAAAAAGGAGACACTTTTAAGTTTGTGTTGTTTAGGTGTTGTAATAGAGCGCTACTAAGTGACCCCGTGGGGAGGGAAATTCTAATTAATCAGATAAATTAGAGAAGAGATATTTGAAGGGGGGGGGAAAGAATAAATTTCTAGTGCTGGGAAACTCCAAACCCTGCAGAGGGAAGGATCTCGCTGAGGGCTATAGCTGCTGACATGGCTTCTGCTGTGGTTACATCTGTGTGTGCTCTGCTCCATCTGGCTTTTCCAGCATGGCTGAAGGAGTCAGCTGGAGTCTTGTCCTTCATTGCATTGCACTCAGGGTTATTTAGGACGATCTGGAACCAAGCATTGCTGAAGGTGGTGGTAGCATTTCTATAAACACCGGTGAGTTTCGGATCTGCCTCTGTCCAGACAAGAGACATCAGATCAAATTTGGCATGACAATGATGAGTGAGAAAGTCAAGCCTGTTAACTCTACAATTTTAACTATATAAGGCACACTGGATATTTTGAAAGTTTTGTCAAAATTTTAGAGCTCAGATAATTTTAGCACGAAAAGGAAAACAAGAGGATCTGTCATGCCTCTGTGTCTTTACATTATGGGTCTCTTTTCTCTAACTTTTTATATCTAATTAAATCTTTCTAATATATACCTGAAGATAAAAGGTGACAGCTGTAATGGAAAGAACTGAACACATATTATTTTTTTCTTGGCTACATCTGTGGCAAATTTGTAACATGCTTAAAGAAACAGAGAACAAACCTTACCAATAAATTGAGGCTGTTTTGTTTTGTGTGAGAGTCCACCGAGGGTCGTCCTCACTGCAGTTGGCTTCAGAATATCATTGACATCGGTCACAAACAGTGTACTCTTTAATTTCCAGGATACAAAGCCCCTTTGACATCTGCCATCTTTGTTCCGCAGAGAAACCCTCGCCCGGTGCAATATTGGTTGTAATTGAACTTGCAAATTGCTTCCCTTTCTGAAATGCTGACTGCTTAATTATGATGGGAAAAATAGCGTTCTCCAGCCGTAAGCTCAGACAACTGTGTAACTCAGAAACTATCTAATTATACATGTGAATAATACTTGCTGGGATTTATGCTAATACCGGCGGCAGTGCACAGAAGGACCACTCTGCAGACCTTGCCTTACTGCAGTGTGGAAGGAAGCAAAGAAGCAGAATGAACCACAAAACAGAGGGAAAGGAGGAAGTGCAGGCCCAGGCTTTGCTTCCTGTTAATTGCAGAGGTGCTCAAGTTCACCCAGACAGGCTTCAAGAGATTGTGCAGTTCAACTCCCAGCTTAACCCACAGGTTTTCCATGGGCTGTTGTCCGCTCCATTAGTTTATCCTCAGCTTCAGGTCTCCATCTGAAAAACAAGGACTGCAAGGATCCTGTTTGTCAGGTACACTCTGAGGATTAAACACAGAGATCACTTTGAGAACCTTGAAAACCATGCCTGTATGAATCCACCTGACTATCCATATAACAAAATGAAAGTCTTTTTTTCTGAACAGTGTGCATGAAAACTGCTACATTTCATTTTAGCCTGGAGCAGGAATGACAGCAAAACCCTCCTAGTCTGGCTGAAAGGGCAACGCAGAGATACCGAACATGAGTCTGGATGAGCTATCTCAAACATCAGGAGCTGCAACTCACTGTAATGTAACATGGCTTTGCTGGTTCCCTGTGTAGCAGCAATCCCATTTGGATCTGAGCTGGTTTTCCCTGTATGACATTGCTTGTGCACACCACAGACCCTGTCTGTGTCCCAGTGAACTTAGTGCAGAGTTCTTAAGTGAATTTTAGGTCAAGCTAACTCTATGATAGCATCTGACATTGTTGGCATTCTTAATGTTCCTCTGGTAAGTTCATGCAGCAGAAAAGTTGCTCCTAAATCTTTAGTTTTGGGAAAAACCTCGGTGGCCTTTTTTTTCCCCAATTTTCACCGTCTCAAAATTTTTTTGTGAAGAGGAAAGTACGTGGGCCTCTGTCTGCGGATGATTAGTCACTCTTGAGCAAAGCAGCTGTGGAGCCTGACAAGATTGCACTCAGATTACAGCCTTAAAATAGTGGATGGACCTGATGGTTTTCTTTCCAGCAATTATTGTTATAAGAATGAATGATAATTGCATTGCCCTGTATAGTCACTACAGTTCTTGTCATATAAGTTTGTTTAGTGCCACCAGTCTTGGGTTGTTATGAAAATGAGGATCTGCACTTTAAAGCTGTTACATCTTCTCCTCTCTGATCAAGAGCCAAGTCCTCAGATCTAAGCACAGATTTTAAGTAAATGCTTTACGTGCTATATTTGCATCATGTGGTTACAAGCTTTAAAAAGAAATAAATTATGCAGGGTTGCCTGTTACTTGTTCATCTGCTAGAAAAGTATGTGTAAGCTTGTATGTTTTAGGATAAAAAGAGAGAGCAGCAGAGTCAGGAGCAGAACTGAAGTCTTCTGTTTTTCAGTGCCACAGTCAGACGACTTAGGGGGTTTTTTAACAGGCACACTATGCAGAACATTTTGGGTTGGGGACTAGGGGTAAGAAATTCTCCTTGCTGAGAGTCACCAAGCACATAAATGCTTTAATGTTCTTCAGAGATACTGCAGATCTGTTTTACTGTATAGCTGAATTAAGTAAAGCTATATGCTTGAGTAAATCAACAGATGAAATGTAGACAAAATAACAAAAAATACCAGGCAAGAAAAACTGTCTCTAATTTGTTCAGTGAAGCATTAATCTTCAAATGTAAACTACTGGATTTTTTTTTTTTGTTGAGTCTAAATGTACAAATTGACACCCTAAAGTCAACTTTATGCAGAAGGCTTGGCAGCAGAATTCATCCTGATGTAATCAGCACAGCTCCACTGAGATCAGTGGTGATATTTAAGCTGAGGGTAGAACTCAGCTTTCTAATTTGCCAGCAGCATATGAAATGATCATTTATACTGGCACTCCAGTGAGAGATGAACGAGAAGACAAATATAAAAATTACAAAGCAAAGCTTAGTTCCCACTTGAAAGGTGCTTCATTTGGTTTGTTTTGCTTTGCTTTGCAGTTCTGTTGCATTCATATGCACACACTGGACCAAACTCAGGAGAGGTCGAAGTTACCTGTGCCTGTGGCTCTCGGCAGGTTTCTTGGTTTCCTCTGGAAAGTGTGCTTTGTGTGGTCCCCAGAAGACCCCTTTCCTTGATAGGCTTAGATTTATTTTGTCTGTTCCTACAGCCTTCTGTAGCTCTGATTCCCTTGTACCCTTGATTGTCTGTAGGCATTGATTGTGAAATGATCTATCTTTGGTACAGCTAAGGGGGTGTGAGTTATGTGGCTGGAAATGAGGTGGTAGTAACAAGAATATATGGATAACTGGGTGAAGGCTGGTCTGATGGTTATGTGGTCTTTCACAGGTGCCTTTGTGTAAGTGTATATGGACCTTAACATCTGTACATCACAAAACCTGTACTGGAAATTAACTGGTGCTTTCCCTGGATCTGTGTTTCTCTCAGGACAGATATCAGTGGATGGATTTATGCGATACCTGAGTGGAGAAGAAAACGGCGTCGTTCCACCTGAGAAACTGGATTTAAATGAAGATATGTCTCAACCACTGTCACACTATTTCATCAATTCCTCACACAACACCTACCTCACAGGTACAGTGTTGGACAGATCTGATTTCTTTATCTTACAAAAATTCTTAGCATATTTTCAGTGGTACCATAAAACACACAGGAATACAGCAGGAAATGATGATGGAGTTTAGCCTTCGGGGAAGCAAGAGTGGCTCTTGGTTGTTGTCCTGGCCTCTACCCAACTGTATCAAATACACACAACTGCATCAAATATGCTTTTGTTAACAGGTGAACAGCAGTTGTGTTGCTCAGATAAAGTCTGGTCAGAAATTCTCCCTCAGCTTAGATAGGGTTCCAGATTTAAGGTCTGTATTTGGGGAGGAGAATGAATGATGTACTTTTTATGACAGCTGAACAAGTGTGCAGAGCAGAATATGGAAAACATCTCTGTAGCTAATAAATTTTCCCCTAAACATTAAATCTGACAGTTTGTTAAGCTCCATGAGATTTGCTTGGATTCAGAGATTAGGGAGGTTCCAACATGGCACATAACTTTCTGGCAGTCCGTATATGCAAGGGATGGAATTCTGCTCCCTGACTGTATCTCATATCTGAGCTGAAATTTTTAGGTGTTGTTATGTTTTTTAAAAGGCTGAGCACCCAGAAGCTCCTGGTAATTTGAGTTACAGTCTGAACTGTATTGTTTGCACAGCAAATTGTCAACAATACTTTAAGATTCAGAAAAAACGGCAGTTTAGGAATTCAACTTTTGGCACTCGTTTTCTAGTCTAAGATACTGTTAACTTGTGAGAAAATAATTGTAAATTTACTGTTTTAGTTTAGTTTATATAGGAACAAATGTTTTTGACAAGCAGATGTGCACAGGGACTTCTGTCTCTCCTGTTTGATTTGATGTTTATTTTATCATGTTTGACAGAGACTCAGCATTATGTCAAATAAAAAAAGTAATGCTGCACTAAGTGCTAAAAATGTGACTTCTGCATAATATAGGTTTTTTAATGTTATTGACAGACTGGCTTTAACCAACCAAGTTCTTCTGAATGCCAGTATGCCAAAACATAAACAAACCCCTGCAGTGGTGAGGCCCAGTTTAAACAGACCTCGGGGGAGTTATTTTCGTCTGGTTTATGTTTGTTATAACACTTTGTATGGCACCTCCTCGTGCCTTCATAAAGTGAATGAACTGTCATTGTTTCCATTAGGTGCCATTTTTCAAAGGTTTATATCTTGGCTCTAAAATGTGTTTTGTGCTAGAACTCGTCACATAAGTATTCTGTTTGACAGCTGTTTCGTTTCCCTGAATTAAAAGAAGCGAAAATCATTGTGGCCCCTTTTTAAGTTATGATTCCAATATGCAGAAATTTATGCTCCTTGGAGGAGTGCAGACGTGGCCAAAGCAAAAGCAATTTTTAACTGTGATATTTTGCAGGCCTCTTACCTCCAGTGTGGACTTTGTGTTCTGTCAGTGAGGATTAGGACCCACATAAGCCAAATGCTGCGACCTTATACAGATTTTCTGGGAGACAACAGTAAAGCTGTTTTACAAATGTGAGAAGCACAGGCCCACGGGGAGGTTTAAAGACAGTGCAGTTTAAAGTTGATGTGAAGAGATAAAATACTGCTCTCTCCTCTACCAGCATGAATTTATAGCCATACCACAGATGTTTGTCAGGGTTGGTCAGGGCAGAGATGTGATCCAAAGGTCTAGAGGCACAGAAGCCAAAGAACAAAGAATTAAGGATGGGAATTCCTGATTAGTCCAACCTATTCGAGATTTTTTTAACTGCGCTGTGAGTGACCTCACATGTTTAATTATTTACCTTGACACTTGCTAAATTTGCTTTGACTTGTATGTGAAAGTCTGCAAATCATCTCAGATTGCATCTACAGGTTTCTCTGCCTGCATTTCTAAGTAACTTCAGAAGCTACATTTGGAAATACAGTCTTCAGTCTTTTAATTTATCATAATATTCCTGGCATAGTAAACTGAGGGGAGTAAATCAGAGTAAACTCAGGGAACAGTGCAAAAGAAGTTTGAAGCTCTTTTTTTCTTAGAGTGTCCGTTTTCACATGTACAGGCCCAGAACACAAGCCCTTCCCTTTTAGTGGATTCATTATGTTCAATAGATGTGTGGCAGCTGGCCAACAATGGGATTAATGATTTAATATTTATTTGATATTTATCCGTTTATTACAAAACCTGACAGGCTCAGATTTTGCTGTGAGGCTGGACGGGGGTACAGCCATCACATTCCCATTTGCTCTCTTCCAACAGGAAAGTAAAATTGAGGAAATGAGTGGTGGCAGACTGTTCTTTTTCCCGAGCAGAGTTTGAAGGATCTGCTCAAGTGCTCGTGGCTTTGGAAGGGGGAAGCACCTTTGCCCTCACTGAAGCTGTGAAATAGCAACTAATCATGTAATAATTATTAGGACAATAAGAAAACCATTCAGTCTGGCAATACTTTATGATTACTGTGCTTAATGCCCTCCCATTTATCTCTCCCTTTGTTAGGTTTTTTTTAACCCAGAAAAAGCATGCACAAAGAAGCAACATTATAACATAAAAAGAAACATGTGCACACTCTGAATATATTTTTAATTACGCTGATCATTTTCCTAGCCTTTAGTAGAAACCCTTGGCAGTACATCAAGTCCTGATTATTTATTTAGGAGTGTTACTGCTTTCTTTTTCTTAGGGAAATGTAATTTTCAAGAACAAAGGTAAAAATCCGTGAAGTAAGAAGTGATTTATAGTGAACCTGGGCTAACTTAAAGAAATGTCATCTTTTGCAAACTTTTTTTTGCTGTCTCTCATCTTTTTTCTCACTGGTATCATATTTATATCTTTATTCCTATTAACCCTTAAAGTGCAACTCTGATTTTTTCTGGTGCCTCACCAGTCTCACCTCAGGTCACCTCAGGTCACTGCTGTTGTCACAAGCCTTTAATGCATATTTTGGTTAAAAGAAAAAATAATATCAGTAGCAGTAGGTGGTAGAGCTATCTGTGAATCCTATTCACCTTCAGCATCTGCTTCCCTGCTTACAGTGCAGTACTTTCAGTTGATTTTAGGAAAATGTCCCATGAGGGGCATGTTCTCTTCTTTATTGCTGCTGTGACCTTTCCTCTGCCATCCTCCAGCTTTTCTGTTCTCAGCAGTTCCTCAGTCCTGACTGTTGCTGCTTGTTATCTACATTCAGCACTTGCTTGAAACCTTCTTCACCTCCAGAGCCTCCAAAACAGTGTCTTTGCAGTTTCCAAGCTGGAAAGCACCACGTGGGAAGGAAGGAAAGCTGGGTGATTGATGCCTGCTCTGAGCATGTCATACCACCAGCAGCAGTTTTTGGCTGGCTGTCGTGTTGAACTCAGAAAAGTCTGGCAAGACCCAAGGCTCTGTTCCCTTCCAGCCCCACCACATCATTCCTGATGGGAGACTGAGATCCATAGAGCCAGCAGCACGGGAGGTGCTCCCTGAGTAGGTCCTGTCCTCAGCTTGGATCTATCATCACTGGCTCATTTTGTACAGTGTCCCCTCAGGTATCATTTGAGAGATTATATTTTTCAGAAAAGTGAGTTTTTGTCAAAATCCATTTCTCCTTAGCCCATACAGGGTGCTGGGATGCAAATGGGATGGTATTACTGTAGATGCTGCTTGTATTATAGCAGGGAATGTAGAATGCTTTCAATTTCCAGTATTAAAAAATTAATCTGTACTCAGGCTGTTAAAAATATCCTGGAAGTGTTCCCTTTAGTGTCTGTGTGATCATATTGTAGAATGCAAAAGGGATATTTTGGAATAAATGCAAATAGAGACTCATACAACAGAAATTTCTAAATAATATATGGAAAAAAAACATTTGAGGGAATATTCCTCCTATTCTGTATTTCAGAAAAACCAGCTATTGAGACTGTTAAAATATGTGCTGGCATTTTGCACTCTGACTGGGAGTCTTTCTGAAGATTGTATGGTTTGGAGGTTGGATACCCTCTTATCCTCTGTGGGAATCCTTCCCAAATGCCTAAGCCTTATTAAGAAGGTAGTGTGGAAAAGTGTCAGATGGCAAGTGATGCATGTCATGATTTAGTTAAGCACTTTTGAAGGTTGAGGATCTTGCAGTCAGAACACTGAGCAATGATAACGACCGGGGGTCTCTCAGGAGGTAGAGTTTGTTAATCATAGAATAGTTGGTTAATCCAAATTTAAAATGTTTTGAGGGGAAAGAAGGACAACATTGGAACAGTTTTCTGAGTGAATATAGCTCAGTGAATCTATATTTTCAGAGCTTTCCAGCAGTGGCCAATTTCTTCTGTTACTAACAGGTGTTTCCCATTGGTTCCAGCAGGAGCTGGGAATCCTTGTGGATTTGAACAGGAGCAATGTTAATACCTCGTGCAGTATTTATGATTGCTGCTGCTCCTGTATCAGACAGAAACAGGAAACAAGGGTTTTCGAATAGAAGGGGGTTTGTTACAGTTTTTAGTAGAAGGTAAAAACAGAGCAAAAGCAGACAATGCCATTTTGTGAAGCAAATCCCAAATGTGTGTTTCCCAGCAGAAAACCGAAACGCAGAAGCTCAGAGACAATAAAATGAGCATTAGAGTAATCTGCATTATATTTTGTGCCAGTCTAGATGAAGTATTTATATGTCCCCCATCAGCAAAGAATCTTTATGTAAATTAACTACATCCTTAAAAAGAAAGTGAATTCCCTTCAAGAAATCCAGGAAGATCTCCTCAGGAAGTCTGTTAGAAAGCAGGAATCTGCATCCGTTTTCTTCACATCTAAAAGAAACACTAAGCCATTCTTCCATTACCTCTCTGCTGCAAGAAATTTGTATCCACGTGACTGGAATCAAACCTTTTGCGGCAGTTGAAGCCACCCTGGCTGGATATCCTTCCCTGAATCCAGCTGGACTTCTGTGGTGGTTTGGGTTGGGGTTTCTTTTTTTGTGGGCTTTTTATAGTAGTTCCTGAGTTTGGGAAAAGGTGAGTTTTCCTTGTTCAGACTTACATGATGCCATTGCTGGAAGCTGTCAGTTCCATTAAATGTCTCCCTACATAATGCAGTATAACATCAGGAAATTTAACTGACCACCTGAGTGCAGTGGTTAGTGAATTAAATATTGATTTGAGACCTCACGATGGTACCATTAGTGACTGCAGGAGGTTTGTTTCATCTTGTACTGAACTGTATTGCGTGTTGGGAGAAAATGTCATCTTCGTGTCCTGAGTCGCATCTGAATTTCTTGTCCAACTGAGCCTTTTTAATTATTATTATTTTATTTCATGTGTTTGATGCTGTCTGTCAGAAGTTTTTGAACTGACTTCAGCTGGGTTATTTCTCCTCATTCGTATCTGACTGAGGGTAGAATCCCAACCACGACACTGACCCGGCCGAAGTTATTTCCATCGCGTCCTTACTCTTTTCCCGTGCCTTCGAGTGTTATTCTTCTCAGCCCAGGATAAAAGCTGCTGTTAACTCTAATTATTGTTAGGCTGTTTGTATTTACTCCCGAGGCCCCAAATGACTTCCCTCTTTTCCTGTTCTTGCTCTGTCTCAGCTGGACAGCTGGCTGGCAACTCATCGGTGGAGATGTATCGGCAAGTGCTGCTGTCGGGCTGCCGCTGTGTGGAGCTGGACTGCTGGAAGGGGAGGACGGCAGAGGAGGAGCCTGTCATCACACACGGGTTCACTATGACAACTGAAATATCCTTCAAGGTACGGCAGCACAGCACAGCACAGCACAGCACAGCACAGCACGCTGCTCTTCGGGGGCTTTAGCCGGGGTGGGTTATTCCGTGTAAAACAACGTTGCTGCAAAGGGGTGGGGATGTGAGGGCAAAAAGGTGTTTTAAGAGGAGATTTCAGAGCATGTGCAGAACCGTTGGAAGAGAAGAGTTGTAGTATTTGGAGCTTGCACAGGCAGAGGTTCCTGGTGATGGTGGCATTCAGAGGAAGGGGGATGAGATGGTGTGGACTGTGCTCCTGTGCACGTCCCTGCAGGGAATCTCACAGGGAGGGAAACAGGGCAGACCTCAGCCAGGGCTGAAGGACCAGGCAGTGCCACCACAACAGGGTTTGCACAGTGTTCTTTGTGAAGGACTGGTTTGGGTTACAGCTCCACAGCACACAGCAGGGAGCAAATGAAGGCCACAAGGATTTGAACAGCAAAACCCAATGTATCAGTTCACTCTTTTCCTCTTCTTTGCCTGGTGAGTGGGAGCGGGAGACAAAAGTGCTGAATTGAGGCAGGAAATAGCAGCTATTATGGAAATCTCTGCAACTTGCAAGCCTTTAAATCCCTGTGAGCAGAGAATGTGCTGCTTGTGCCCAGATGAGCAGGTTCCATCCACAGGGTCCAGACACTCAGCATTATGTTCACAATTTAAAAATATTAATAACAATGTGTGCTCATCCCTGATACTTGGCATCAGATCCAAAGCACTGGAGGTTGAAAAAGAAAAATTAGTATCTTTGGAGATTGTGAGGGGATATTTGTGCCATTCAAACCCAGACATGTCATCTGTATTACTGAATTTCATCTTCCATTTCCTTTTTCTGTAGTAGAAGGCAGATACTGTACCCTTAGCAGTAATCTTAAAACGTTATTCTTAATCATGTTATTGATCCAAGGTGTTAGAGGAGCCACCGTGGAGGTGTTTTCCTGTAGCATTAAGATTGAGAGTCAGCACAGCTTATAATGATATACCAGGGTATCATTTCTGAAGTGTGAAGAAATAATTCTTCTTCATCTGAGACACTTAACTCACCATGGAAATACGTTTCTTGACTTAGCTGTGTGCAGGAATATGTGGGAAAATGTCCATTACTGACTTTGGTTATGTGACAGGGATTAAGTGTGGCTTCTGTACTGGCCCCAGCTTTGAGATGCCTCCCACACTTGAAGCGGGAGTTGTTGGGGTGGGTTTTTTTGTCTTCTAGTGCCATCCTTTAGGAGAAAAAAAGCAAACAACACCGCCACACAGACACAACACCAAATTCCACCCGCATCAGAACGCTCCTTTTCTTCCTACTTCTTTTCTCTAATTCTTCACTGATTGAGTTAATCACGGGAAAATGTGGAACAGCCTTCTTGCACGTTTGTTATTAACTTTCTAGTTGTGTTTATGTGCAGCCAATTATGTTTATAGGCGTAGGGTTTGATTGCTGGAAGTCCTTTAATTAAGGAAGATAGCTCTCAACTGCTTTGGTCATGAGCAGGAATTTAAAATCAAGTTAATCTGATTCTTGAAAGGATCATTAGCGGGAAGGAGGATTATCCTTGGATATTTAGATGTTGAACCCTGGGCATTGTGTTTGCAGGAGAGACAGTGGAAGGTGTTTTAAACCTCCTCAGGAATATTTCATCTGTCACTTCAGAGCCCATGTTTTTTCTCCACGTGGAAAAAAGTAAAAATACTTCAACTGCTGATCTCTTTTCAATACTTCAAGTGTTCTGCTTGGCTGAGGAGGGGCAAAATGGCAGTGAAATAACGTGTCAGAAGTGTGTGGATCAGTTCAGAGTGATCACTGGGTCTTGAATGCCGAGTCACTTGTCAGCTCATGCTCTTGACGTGGCTCTGTTCAGTCTGCCAGTTTGCACTGCCTCACGTGGACTTCCTCAAGGAATCTCTGAGTGTTCTTTACCTTGGAGATCTGTTTTAGGTGGGTCATTCTGCAGCTGGAGTCAGGTGTGGGACCTGCCATGTTGTTCCTCTGACCTTGGAGCATTTGCCTTGGCACCTGAGTGCAGTGCAAGCTGGAATCACCAGCACACACCTTTCTCCACCAAACCGATGTCTGAGCTTTTCATCCCCAGATCTCACCAGTGTGATCCTCATTTTACCCTTCTAGCTTACTTTCCCCACTCATGCAGGACTTCATCCCCTTTTGCAGCTGGGAAGGCAGTTGAAAATAAATGTAGCAGAAGAATGTGCCAGAAGCTCAGCTTTTGTTTGAGGAAGTGGATTTCTTGGTGTTATGCTTCTCAATGGAGCCTTTAAAAGTGCAGAGAAAGAATAAAAGGAATCCCCAGAGAAAGCTTGTTTAAAATAAATAAATCTTTTAGGTTTTAGTCATCCTTATGGGTTTTTATAAACACCAGAGTGTGAGGCTCTTAGAAACTCCAGAGTTTGACAGCAATGCATATGGAAAGTCTTTGGTATTTTATGTTCTTTTGAAAAAAGATTTGCGTTCCAAGGGGGAAGCATTTCATAATTTGTAACAGTGAGTGCATTACTATGTTGTGCACCCACTAAAATTAGTGTTAGCAAATGATTTTTTTACTGGATTTCCATTTTCCATCAGAGCTGAAAGGAAACTTTATGGAAGTTTCAGTTCCTGAGTCCTCTGTTTGATGATTACTACACAGCCAACTGTTTGAACTGAGTAATGTTTTCTTTTTTTTTTTTTTCCTTTCTTTTGCCTTGAAGGGATTTCTGTCATCAAAAAAAGAGGGAACTAAAATTTGTGAGTCAGAGTAGCTGAGGATTTTATGGATACGTGCTTGTGCTGATGTTTGGGAGATATGCCTTTGTCAGAGCATGTTTATTATTATGCAGAACAGTACATGAAAGTCGTGGCTCCAGGCACTGAACAGCTCCACGCAGAGACTGAGCTTTGCATTTGAACTATTGATTTTGGCAGGCATAAGCCATTCCTTGAGAAACGTGGTGCTGGAGACCCGTCAGACATTTCTGAGATTTGATTACAGTTCAGGTTGGCAAATCCGGTTGTGGCAAAAGTGCATCCAGAGCTTTCTGGGATGTTTAGAACCAAAGGTCTGATCCCAGGGAGTGACTTCAGACCTTGTTGGGTCTTTCCTGCCTTCAAGGACTAAACCACTGTTTCTTTAGAGGCATAAATCTGTAACTGTCTTTATTTTGATTCTTTAGGAAGTGATAGAAGCTATTGCTGAATGTGCATTTAAGACGTCGCCCTTCCCAATCCTCCTTTCCTTTGAAAATCATGTGGATTCGTAAGTAATTACCACATTTTCTTGGATGGTGTTTCGTTTTTTGTAAGGTCTAGGCGTGGAATTATGGATCTGTTGGTCACAACTTCATTATAGGACACAACAACAGCTCTTACCCAAAAATAAACTTGTATCAGCCCGAGTAACTGAGATGATCAGGACAAATTGGACGTGTTCTTTAAAACCTGCCTGTATTAGAACCTTTTATATGAGAGAGTTTGAATAATTGTGAGATGTATTTTGTTAAATTTACAGTCTCAGTGTGTCCTGCTGGGATGTAGTAATGCTTTCCAAGAAAACAGTGCAGTATTTCACCTGTTGGTGACCCTGTTCTGCGCTAGAAGCATAATCTGAGCACAGAATTCATTCTGTTTCTCATGGATTAGAAGTAGAGGCCAGAACCATGGACTTCCAGGATTGCAAAATAGGTGATGTGGATGGCCAGGAACTGTTTGTTTCTGCTAAAAAAAAACAGTTTGCGTAAGTTTTTTGTTCATTTTCTTTGTTTTAGTTACAAAGAAAGGACAATTTTTCTTTGTAAGAAGCGAAAAAATAAACTTCAGGCTTTGTCCCAGTGCTCTATATTATAGTTCTGATTTTTCTTTTTTTTTTTTTTTTTAAGTCTGACGTTGGTTTTGAATGCAGAAACCACAAGGTTCAAAGTGAGGTGACACTGACACATAACATGTGCCTTAACTTGAATTGCCTCTTCCCTTCTGTGGTTTTTTTTTTTTTTTGTTGCTGTGAAAATATTTTCAGCACTTCTGGGGCCGGTTTGGACTGAGGAACTCTTTCTTTTTTTCTTTTCACGTGAAGTAAAAAGTAATCCTGGGGGCAGCTATGAATGATTTAGGACGAATCAGAAAAGATGTTGGCACTTTTGTTTCTTGCAGAGGAAAAGTCTGAGGGCTAACTGCTTCTCCATTGTTTTAGGAAGAACATTCTTCAGTGTTTTGTATTCATTCCTCTGGATTTGTTAAAATATACATTCATTGTGTTACTGTAAGGCAGAGAAGAAGGAGCATCTAAATTATTTGAACCAGAAGGGTTACATTTTTCTTCCTTTAAAGTCATTATGACTTAAATCTTCAGCTATTCCAGGGTGATCTGTGCTATTTTAGGAAAGTAAAGAAGTGAAAGAAATTTATAAAATAAACTCCTGTCAGATGTAAGCCATGTACAAAAGTGGCTTCAAAACTGTAAGATGAAGCACTGTCCAAATTAAAGGTGGTGTGATACTGCAGGGACGTGGCAAAGAGGGAACAGAGTTACTGCTGCTTTACTCTGATCTTTGCAGTTTGCCCAAAAGAAACCATTGGACCTTTCTCTCCAGGACTCTCCAGTCGTGGAATAATGAATTATCCTTATGTGTATTCTTTCATGTCCTTTTCCATGCCTTGCTATGACACAGGTTTTTAGCAAGGCGAGTTTGCAAAACCAGTACCAAATATTTTCTCCTTCTGAGGCTTTATTGGTGTTTATTATTTTCTGCTGCAGTAAATCATCAGACTCCCATGTGTACGTTTGCTGTTTTTGCTTTGGCTGAAAGCAATTTCTAGTTATTTTACAGACTACTACAATTATCCCCTCATCCCTTCACTAATTGCTGGAGAAATCTGCAGTCAGTCATGCCACTCACAGAAACCTTCACCTAATTTCATGGAATGCTCCTTTTGTCTTTTCATTTACTTGGAATGTTGTTTTACTCCTAGATCTGAAAGGTGGACTTTGCCCTAAATGTCAGCAAAAAGTACTGATGGTTTTATAGAATCAATGTCCAAAAAAATAAAAAAAAAATCCCATTTCATCAGTTCCTACTTCTCTGTGACCAGTTGTTTTTTTTTTATGATTTTCAAGGTACAACAGTCATTTTGTGAATGAGCAGTGAAATTCTGGTCCCCTAGAAATTTTGGCTTTGGCTTAAACAAAAATATGATTATTAGCACATTGTGTAAATCACCTCATTTGTGTTTCCTAGAAGGTCTCCTTTCTGACATCTTTTAAACCCTGTGAAGAATTTTTATTTTCTTTACTGTAACTCCTCTCTTAGTATTTTCTTTCTTACCTGTTTTTATACAATGAAGGTTATAGAAAAAGAGGCAAGCACACAACTTTTAGACTACACAAAACATTATGTATGCCATCCTTTATACTGAAGCCAAAACATGCACGCTGGAAAAAAGACAGTACTAAGAAAAGCTGTGGTTCTGTCAAAAAATAGAAGGGTGCCCTGAAAATGTTGAAAAGACCTCAAGGAGACCTTGAGGTTTGAAATTGGGCTTGCAAGAAGATAAGCAATCTGCAAAATCTGAAAGCAGACACTCTATAATTAGAAAGACACTGATGACATAGCAAAAAGGTTAAGTGATCCTTGAGCAGTATCCATATAAGATTGCTTCCAAGATTAAATTTAATTACAGTTATTCATAGTGCTGGTTTCTTACTGCAATTGTTATTTCAAATATTAACAGGATTTTTTATCACTTCTTCGTCCTACACTTTGAATTATTTTAGACTTTTCTGGGAAGCATCTGTGCCTCTGTCTTAGGCAGAGGAAGTATTTCTGCAGAAGTGATAAAACTGGAATGTTGGGAGCAGTGGTTGTGCAGTTGTGCCAAAAAAGCTCTGTGATTGACCTTCATAACAGGCATAGTATAAACACAGTAAAACAAAGTACAGGCAATACAATGATGGCAGTGAAGACATTCCTTAATCTTCTTTATATTTCCATATCTCCAGGTATCGTGTTCCCACTTTATCTCCCCTTGCCCTGGCTCGTTTTGGGGGGCATATATAATTAGTCTGTGTGCTACCTGTCCATGTCTGCACAGCAAAAACCATAAAGCAGATAAAGTCAGCTCTTCTCAGACAATCAATTTTCATTACAATACATGAATGCTGAGAGAATTTCCAGTAAAATAGATGTGGACCAAGAAATATTCGGGTTTTTTTTTAATTGTCAACACAACTGGGGGAACATGTGGATGTAGAAAAGTTGGTGTTTCGTCTGTTCCTCTGGTTCATAACTTTGAAAGAAGGGAAAATAAAAAGTAACTGGTATTCCAACTTTTTAAAATACTTTCATATGTAATCTACTATGACTAATGAACTGTCTTGCAGCAATACGTACATAGATTTATATATTAGAGAGAACACCAAAAATAACTGCCACACAGCTGGTACTCCCAAATACTTCTGATTCCCTCTTAGGAGCTTATAAAAATATCTGTGCATATAGTCCAGTTCACAAAGACAAGTGGTTTTGTAGTGTCGAGATTTTCCTCCTTTGGCCTTATTTACTACCACAAGGCTTTTATATAGCATTAAAACCCATTAGTTTTTCCCATAATTTTCCTTCTTTCTGCCTCTGGGGTGCAGTGACACTGGAATTTATACACCGAACCAACGTAACGTTGCATTACATTTTTCTCGTTTGCAAAAATGGAAGTTCTCGCTGTGCCCTCTTTGAGGTAAACATGTAATTGAACACAGGAGAGCAGAAGAATTTGTTCTAGCTGTGGTGATAGCTGGAAATTTATTGGATTTAACTTGTGCCTTTTTTATTTTGGATTCTTGTGGAAAGGGCTTTTTTTGGAGCTGTGCCCATTTAAAAATGATGATGTCACATGTAATTACTGCGTTTTCAATAAATGTGCTCAGATGATTCAAGGAGATGTGCTTTGAACTGTCTGGGTTCTCAGAGCAAATTCAAAATGCACGCTGGTGGAGAAGACTGGAATAAGAATCCCTATAAGGACCCATGGATTTCTGGCAACCATGGATTTCTTGACCCGCTGCTTGTTGAAACAAGGTGCCTTTGTTTCCCTTGGGAGCTGGTGGCTGGAAGTAGCCAACAGAACGTCTTATCCTGACCTGTTCTTCCCATCACCTTCTGCTCTGTGGGTTCTTAGTTCCAGTGCCTTGCTTGTCTTCATCTTTATTTCCCATCCTGCCCTGGGAGAGCTGCAGTGCCCAGTTGGTAACTAATGACCAGCCAGGGCTGCAGTGCTGGTTGAACTCCTGGTTTGCAAGAGAAAAATGAGCACTTTTATTATTTTTTTTTTCCCTATATACCCAGCTCTATTTTGTCTTAAAAAAAAAGAGCTCCATGGTAACACAACAGCTTACGCCATTCCTGTGTCTTCCATGATATGCACATCATAATTAACTGTGGCTGAGGAAGTTTTATTGAGTGATATAATCCCATCCTTTAATTGAGACTTGCCAGCAGAGCATCAAAAAAGGAATCCTTGCAAGATACCTAAGCTCAGACGTTACAGGTTTTAAACAGGCACATGTAACAAAAATACACAGTGTCTAAAATTAGAAGGTGACTGAAGCACTGAGCTGCATTTTAAGATGATTTGAGTAACCTTTCTGAGCCACGTGACCTATCTTCAGTCCTAAAACTTCCATCACTGATATACAGGAATTATTTCATCCTTTGGGTTGCATTTTGGGAAAATTCATTGCAGGTAGAGTTTGCTGAGGTACAATTTACTTCTAGAGGGTGGCATGAAAACTGCTGGAGTAATTGACTGTGGTAAAAATTGACACTCTTATCTGATTTTAGACAAAATTTTAAAAAGGGAATTTGACCCCATGCCCAAACAAGCTTTTGGGGCAAACCCAGCTCAAGCAATCCTTCTGCCCCTTCTTCTGTGTGGCTGTGCTTTATAGAGACACAAAGGTCTCTGAGAGAGGGGAGAGGTTCCCTTGGCTTGGGAAGTTTGGGACACCTGCACTGGAGGCTGTTTTCTGGGTAACTGGTTTGGGGTTTATGCCTTAGGGTTGGGTATGACCAAAAGGACAAAATCCAAATGGGGTTGTGGGGTGTCTGTGTGAGAAGAATGCCAGGCATGTGTATAAAGTAATGGAAGGGGAAAAGTATTTAAACTTTGAATAAAAACATTGCCTGAAAGAGGCAAATTCATGTAATGGTTATTTCACTGTTATTCAGTTGACTAGTGCCTTTACCTCATGTGTGATCCTTTTGATAAACTCTATCAGAGGAATCGAGATAATTGAATGATATATTTAGGTCTCTCTAAAAAATTCACAGCAATTGCATCGGGAAATTATATCCAGTTTAGGGCTATTAAATATTCCATTACTGCTACTCTCACTCTGTAGCATTAGTAGAACTCATTTCTTTCTTTCTTTTCTTCCCCTCAGCCCTAAACAGCAGGCAAAAATGGCAGAGTACTGCAGATTAATATTTGGAGACGCACTGCTTATGGATCCACTGGAAAAATACCCGGTAACGTGGCTTGGGATTTGTCAGATCACAAATGTCTGAGTGAATTTTTATTGAGGTGTTTCAGCCCTGTCTCATTCTTCACATAGAGCCTCTCAAAGCAGAGTCTAAAGGAGGGGGTTAAACAGCGTGAGCTGCTGGTGACTTAAGCATCATTTTTTATGCAGAGGTTGTCCTGATGTAGTGAATTGTAATCTTCCAAATGCAGTTGATCCTCATTTTATAATGTGGGCCTTCATATTTGAACTAATACTTATTTGGGTTATTGCTGTAGACATTTCATAAAGCATTTTCCTTCTTAAGTGCCCTCAGTAGCCCTGTTTCATTTAATGTTGCCGTTACCTCTTGTGCAAAATCCATCTCATTTTAACGGGGCTCACAGAGGTTACAAAACCATCCTGTGCCATGTGGACCCTAAGACATTGTCATAAGCTTGTTTCTTTTATTTTGACAAGTCTCTCTTCTTTTTTTCCTGCAAGCTTGAAGCTGGGGTTCCCCTTCCAAGCCCCATGGATTTAATGTACAAAATTCTGGTGAAGAATAAAAAGAAATCGCATAAGTCAGCAGATGGAAGTGCAAAAAAGAAGCTGTCAGAGCAGGCTTCCAACACATGCAGTGATACATCCAGTATGTTTGAACCTTCCTCCCCCGGAGCAGGTATGAGTTGAACCTACAGATACATTTCTCCCTAAAACATAAATGCTTAATTTCAGCTGTAACTCAGCCCATTTACAGCAAGGTACAGGTGCACGAGCGTGGGCCTTGCTCAGTAGGAAACAACACTAAGTGTCATTGAGCCAGGAGTGTAATCTTTGAAGGCTCAGGGCTGAGGAACCCCCATGGAATGACCCAAAGCTCAGTGATGTGTGCTAACATTTGTCTGCACTGCTTATTAAGCAGAGTGAGCTGCCAACTCCTCCACCCTTGGCTGCCTTCTCTGGGTGCCCGAGCCCAACATCAAACACAAATGTTTTCTTGTTCCTGTTGCCTCTGAGCTGTGCCTGCCATTTGGTGCCCTTTCCCGCTGAACCCCTTGCCCAGCAGAGCTGCTCTGGTTTCCTGCAGTGTCTCGAGATTTAGGGTAGCTGGATGAGATCCCTGTTCCTCAGACACCAGGGCTCAGCCTGCAGTTGTCCTGCATTAGTCACATCACAGACCTCTATGCAAAGATGTTCTTCTGTTCCAGAGATGGAAACAGGCAAAAATAATATGGCAAATAAACATTTGTTACCCATGAGTTGCCATCAGGGAACGTAGCCAGTGGAAGCAGAGTGTATTATGTTTATCTTGTTCCTTTTATTAGCAGAATTTTTAAAATCAGAAATGAAATATAAAGGTTGCTGTAATGCATATATATTCTGGTAATGCCTATGGGGGTCTTCGGGGCTCCATTGTGAGTGTTGGTGTACAGAAATGAGTAAGAGATGGTCTTTGTCCTGAAGAGCTTAAATCTAAACTAGGAAGACAAAGAGAGGTGCAGAGAAAAAGGTAAAATGTGAGGGCTTGCTCCTAACCACAGGAGCAGATTAGCAACTAGCAAGACAAGCAACAAAATCTCTTTATCCTGATTCCCCACACTGGAATTTCTTCTCCTGTCAAGACTGAAATTCTGGATTCTTAAAGCAATAGGCATTTATGCCTCAGCAATAGAATACTTATAGAGCACATTGAAAGCTCTTCTGCAATATAAGTTCATAACCATTTGCCATTAAAAAACTTTTTTCCGTTGTTTGTAATTTTTTTTCTAAACTCTGATTAATTGAGCTGAAAATTTTCCTGCTGGCAGTTTGCCTCAAGCTGAATTTAAAAGAAAGAAATCCTGCTTCATTTGTGGATAACATTGTTTATCCTATTAGAGGCAAAGAAAGAGTTTTCAACTGTTGTTTTTAAGAAAGTATGAAAAGGGCCTGGATTTCAAAGGAAAATTTGTCTTGGTGTCAGGGATGATTTCAGACTATTTTCTTGATTTGCTTTAGACAAATCCCAAGCAGCAGGAAAATAAACGTGTGTTCCAAATGATTTTCCACCATTTGAAATCGGCTCTGGGTTCCTAACTCTACATTTTTGTTACCAGCACACGGTGGGAACCAGTGGCAAAGTACATGTCTTTTGCTTTCTCAGGGCCTGGTTTTGCATAGAGGGCAACAGCTTTGTCTTTCAGGAGCCTCTCTGGGAGCTTTTCTAGGAAGAGACCTGGGCTGGGAATGTAGATGTTGATACTGCTGCAAAGCAGGAGGGTCAGTCTCATAACAGGGTGTGTAATTTTACAAATTAACTGTGAATATTAGGTCTGTATTACCTCTGTAACAGCCTCTGATTATGCAGAGGAACACTTACAAATTAGAAAATGCTGGAACTGAGACTGCAAAATTGATGTGGCCACTTGGCTCAGCCGTGACTGCCAGAATGCATTGCCTGTAATGCTGGTGTCAGCCCCTGTTTCTCCTTGAGGACTTGTGCCTCTTTTGGAGAATGCAGTTAGTCAGTATTTTCCCTCTCTCTGGATCAATACTTGATCCCAGATGCTGCATCCTCAGTGAATCTTTGTGGGAGCATCCAGGCTGAGCATGAGCTCTTGCCAGGCAGCAGTGAATTTATCTGAACAGTACCTGTGGGAAGTGAAAGAAAATTAAGCCAATCTTACCTAAGGACAGACAAACCTGACAAAGCTTAGGAACAGTTTAAGGATGACTGACAAGGAACACCCAGGATCTCATTTTTCAAGAGTACTTTGAATTTTTAAGTATTCAGAGCACAGCTCCGGAGGTTTCAGCTACAGCTCAGAGCTATGAGAATGCAGTGCTTCTGTAAATCAGGTGCCAGTTTGCTGTCTGTGAACGTTTAAGAAAAAAAAAATCACCATTTTATGAGACCCATGTGGCAAGACCCAGCGAGAGGCAGAGCTCAACAGTCACCAAGACACCCTTCTTCTCACTGTCTCGTTCCTTTGTGCATCTCCACATCAGCAACAGGTGATGCTGGAGCACTTGTGCTCCTCTGTACCCAACACCAACGTCTGTAATACAACTACAGACTCACTAAAGGAAGCCTGATTCTTAACAAGAAGTGTTTCACTACTCCAACCTTAATATAATCTTTACATTTGGCAAGTTGGGCATGTTATTCAGATAGCTCTGTTGGACTGTATAGCTCCTGTCAGAGCTGCTGCTGATCTCCAGGAGGAAGTTGTGCTGATTTAGTCTTCTCGAGATTCTAAATTAGTTTTTTCGCAGCAGTGCAAAAAACGTGGAGTTTCTTACTTCAGCTGTGACAGCAAGTGTCTTACACTACTTGAGGTCAGATTGAAACCCAAATAAACCAGGCTTTTGATATGAAAGTGATATAGTAGCAATAATTAAAGAATTCCGAAATGAGCTTTGTGGAATGCCTTGCAGGATGCTCATGAACCTGCTGTAAAAAGTAACTTCAGTTTTTTCAGTGGAAAAAACTTCTCCTAAAAGTGCAGCAAAGCTGACAAAGCAGAAAGTGAAGTAGATTGTAGTTTTGGCAAACAAGCAGCTTAGACCTGGCTGGTTTTGAGCAATGAGCAGAAGTAAATAAGGAAGATTTTCCAAGTTCTGTTCCAGTGCAGAAAGAGCAGTGGCAGTTCTGCAGGGCCATACGTTTCACCAAAAGGTGACCTATACTGAAAGTGGCTAAAACTTGCTAATTGAACACTATTTAAATTTCCAAGCAGATTGATAGGATGATGTTTTTTGTCACAGTTGTGGGTGCTGCAAGGGAAGAGTCACGGGAAGACAGAGAGAGGGGGTAGAATTGGCTCCATGATTTCCTGATGCTTAAATAGAAAACTGGATAAAAGGATTTAGGCTGGGTGTATGTAAATGCATTAGTACATTGCTGCTGCTTGCCAGCTGAGGCATTGTTACAAAGCAAAATAACCATTAGCAAACTGAATAAAATTTACTTTTTTCCTTTTTAAAAATCAGCAAGCACTGACATACAGTGGAAAAAAAACCCCAAAGGTGATTCCCCCTGAGGTGCTGGTGGCTGCCTAAGTGTTACAGAGCTAACAAGCTGCACCAGCAAGTACCACATTCTTAATCCATGCTGGCTGTTACTTTGAAGGGGTCTGAGAAAGCAGATTATCAAATCCCTCTGACTTTCAAGCCCTGTCTAACCTTTTGTTTTATTAGGGTCTCAGTATCTGGTGTGCTGCTGAGGAACGGTGAAGATGGATAATATTTAGCACACTCTTCCTTGCCCCTGGTAACAGGGATATGGCTTGTTGTCCCGAGCTCTCCTACTCATCCTCCATTCAGTATTACTTTGTGGAACCCCTCTACCCACCTGCTGGGATTCAGCCTCCTTTGTCCACTCATTACATTGCCCAAGGAGCACTTCTATGCCTTCCCCACGCTGCCCCACTCACTAGGGACAGCTCCTGGAAAACATCCTTGAAACTGCCCCACTGAGGAGTTTCCTGTGCCCTTCTGCCTACCAGTAGTTGACAGTTTCTGTGTTGTAACTTACCTGTTGTGTTAGGGAGCAACATCCTTTAACTTCTTGGAATTCTTCTGTCTGCCCCTGTCCATGGGCAGGCTTTTGTCTCTGTTTGCAGGGCAAGCCTTGGAACAGGGCTCTCTATTCTCACTGCATTTGTGTGCCACGGAGAGTGGAGAGGTCCTGTCCTGACCTGGGTTTGTAGCCCCATCTAAATGCAAATTGTGATTATGCCATTAGAGCTAATTGTCCCTTAAGCTCTCACATGGATGCTGGATGTGGCCTGTGCACAGTGTCTGTGCTCTCCTGGGAAGGGATGGCACCACAGTGGGATCAGTGAGCACAAAGGTGTCCGCAGCACAGACATCTCCTCAGCCTGGCCCAGGCTTGCTCTGACTTTGTGTCCCTGCAGTGTGACAGGGAGGGTTGGGTGTGAGCACAGGACCCTGCCACTGGGTGAAAGGCAATGCAGACGTAGTCATGCTTTCTAAACCACTCATTTTTATTCTGTGTTTGCAATCCTGTGACAGTCTTGCTGCCTGATGCAGAACTTGAAAATGAGCTCTGCTCTCCTTGGGAGTGTCCCTGTTAAGCATTTTCAAATAAACCAGTGATGTGTTGCATACTTTCCCCCCTGGACACTTCCAGCAGGAGCAGGCTGACATGTACCTAGTATCTCAGCAGTGCAAGTTGGCTGGAATCTGCCTGCATCCCCCATTGTGTGGGCTGTGCAAAGTGTTATTTTGCCAGTCTGGTTAAATCATTTGAAAGCTTCCCATCCCAAGATTGTCACTGCGAATCCTGTGAGAGCTGGGCTGGCTCTGTGCACTGTGCTGAGGTTCCTGGAGCCATCCCTGGAGCCCATTGAGCAATCATGTTATTTTCTTCAATGAAACGTTCAGGAAGAAATGTGTTGATGAATAAAAGCCTGACATTTCAACATCTGCATCTGGAAGGAAATGCAGCCTGGGTAGTCATCGTTTGGTTGTGAAAGGCACGCTCATGTGCTCTCCATGTTCAGAAGGGTCCCACTGGGCATGATTCAAGGCCTGCTGGAACAAAGAGCAGTTTATTGACTCAGTGGGCTTTGGATTAGACCCTAAATTGACAGGAGAGGAACTGAGACTGAATTACCATTCTCTGGAGAGTTTGAGAATGCTGCACAGTAGTCAGATTTTTTTTGCTGCCGCTGCTGAAACAAGCCGAAAGGTTTGTGGAATAAAATCTTGAGGGAGAGTTGTCAGTCTTATAGGTGTGGATTGGTGACTGCAGTATAAGTTAAATGTTCTTTTTCAGAGTCTTCTTTGGATGCACAATGTACACTTTATGACAGCCAGGCCCTCAGGGGGAGTTTCTAAAGAGAAAGATAAGCTTGATATTCCTTAATGGTTTAATTTCTGATGCAACCAAATCAAAACATTTTGGAGGCAAGGGGAGGCATCCGTTAATTAACATTAAAGAACTTGCGTCTTGCCCGGAGGAATTTGATGAGTGCACTGCAACTGGGAGCAAGGCAGTAAATGTGTTTTATCTGGTCCTCTTTACTCTGAGCGCAATTTCGGGGAAAGGATGAGCCTTTTGCATCGTGCTCGCATTTTTTGGCTCACACTGCCCTCAGCCGGTGCAGCTGGGCTCTGCCGCCGGAGCCCTACCGGAGGAACACCACGGCGGTCTGCCAGGGGACTTGGAGCCCAGTTCCTGCAGTTTGGCTCCCGTGCCAGCCCCTCCCAGCTGCGCTGCCTCAGTGCACGGAGTGGGATACGTTCAGAACAGATGGATTTTGCCGAGCAGCCCTCGATAGCACAGCACGTGAGAATCTCATCAGCTCTCGTGTGTGATTTCCTCACCCCGACCGTGGTGTTACGTGTGAGCTCCTCGGAGGGGGTGAGGCGTCCGCTGGAGGTCCTGCACGGATCCAGCAACAGCAGGAGTTTGAACTCACATCTCCACCCCCCCGGGGCTGTGCCCCAACCATGGGAATATCTCTCCAGAGCAGTTTGTGATGCCGTGTCCACACACTGCACTCTTTTGTCAGTGCTGATTTCCAAAGCTTCAGACAGCTGCAGAGGAAGAGTTTTAGCTTGGTTGGGCAATAAGAACTTAAATCAGTGCCGAAGAGGGATGAATCACGAATCCCTTGAGACTGGTGTGTTTGATTGTGCGGTGACAGAAAGCACATGTACGGCTCAGTCTCCTTCAAGCAGTGCTACTTGCACATCTTTGTTGAATTTGTCGCTGGTGATTGTAACTGTTGCTTCAGCCAGTAATTACCTTCTGCTTGAAACTTTGCAGGAGAAGCAGACATGGAGAGCGACGATGATGATGACTATGATGATGACTGTAAGAAGTCGTCGATGGATGAAGTAAGGGTGCAGATGTGTGTTGTGGGGATGGGTCGGTTCCAGCGGCTGCGGGTTGGCGCGCGTTACCAGGAGCGGGGCTGCCATCCAGTGGAGAGAGGGAGGCAGAGCAACGGGAAGCACAACACCAGCTTTCCCGAGTTGGTTGTTAATCGGTTTGGAGGCATGTCCCTGCTTTGTTTATTTGTACTTTAATTTTCTGAAGATAAGGAACGAATAGCACCGCGGCTGATCTGTTCTAAGCAGCCGCTTGTGGTGTGTTTAGCGTTGTTGGAAGAAAAACTTGACATCCCAAGCTTAGAGCTGCATTTATTATTTATCAATCAGCACTTATAAATGTGCTCAGCGCTGTGCCTGTGTAAAGTCAATGCAGTCCCTTCCCTAGGAGTCACATAAAAAGAATGAGTATGGCAGCAGTTTAACATAAAATTTACATTTCATAGCAAATTTTCTTCTTTACTATGTGATGCTCCCTATGTGAAGCATTGCCTTCACTGAGCCAGGGTCAGGGGAAGATGCCACACCTGATAGAGAACTGGTCTGATGTTTGTGGCCCCTGATGGACAGATCCAAGCTGCAACCTTTTTCCCTTCTGTGCCCCAGGGTACTGCTGGGAGCGAGGCCATGGCCACGGAAGAGATGTCTAACCTGGTGAACTACATTCAACCTGTGAAGTTTGAGTCATTCGAGGTATCAAAAAGTAAGTAAGCTAAGCATGAGCAACACCTCCCACTGGAAATTACCTAGCAAGCCTTTGGCAGAAGGTTCTGGAGAAACACTGCTTGGCTTCCTCTCAGTCAGGTACAGACACACGGACAGAAAGCATTCCCTTGGTATCCGGCCAAATAATTCCATTTTTATTTTGAAACCTCTTTTAGTCGAAATACCCAACTTCATCAACAGGAAACATGCTGATATTTCAAAACCATTTTTGACAATTACCTTGCCTTTGTTGCCCATGACTGAGGAGTAACTTAAGAAGTTTGAGAGAGGTGGTCGTAAATATATTCCTGCTTCTATTTTGCCTCTGCTATTTTAGAGAAGATTCAGAGGAAGCAGAATGTGCCCTTCCTCATATGCAAATTCACTCTTTTCCTGCCTCCATGTGTTGTATAGAAAGGCCATAATTTCATCCCCTGCTGACTTTTACAGAAGATGCCTTGCTAGGAATGCTCTCAGTGGCATCCTCAGTAAACACTGCAGCATCTTTCCCTTCCTTCATGCACCACCCCCTACTGTTTGCCTGCCCTTTTTCACTTTGTTTTGACAGGTTTTAATGTGCTTTTGGCACTTTTTAGTTAAGGAAGTGTATGGCACTTTAATTTATTCCAGATCCGTGGTGGCCTTGGCAGAGGACAGGTAATTGTTGCCTCAGTCCATGTCTCTGTACAAGATTTTGCATTTACTTGTGATGAATAATAAACATGTAAGAAGTTACCAACTGTTCATTTGCATGTGGGTATTTATACAGACACACACACAGGCAGTCACAAAATCATGCAGGGAGCTGGGCTTGTTCCCTAGGGTAGTGTCCCTTTGGATGTTTGTAATCTCCTTCAGCTCTAATGAGAATTACAAGAACACAGTGGGAGGGAGATGTGCCTTCTGGAAAGGAAGCCATGTGAATCCTAGCAGGACAAGTTGATGCAGCTGCTATAAAATTCTCCTGTTTTTTTCTGTTCACATGCCTGTGCCTTTCCAAATTTTGTGTTTTGTAGAGAACTGCTGCTGTCCAGATCTTTATCCTAAGTTTTGATGTGACCTTTGATCAATCATACTGTGTCTGTGAACTCATAGTATTAAGGAATTAAATTTCTAGTGTTTGTATCAGAAAAAATCATTATGTGGAACACGTGACCTGTTCATTAAAGCAGAGGCTTTAGGTGGTAAATGTTGCTGGCTGTTTAAAGCATGGCTTGTGGGTTCTAGTCTTAGTCCTGGCCTGGACTCATTGCTGGATCTTCATTAAATTCAGTGAGGATGAGCTGAACAAAGAAGGAATTACATTAGGACTGTTTCTTAGTTTGCTGCCTATCCAGTTCTTTCCAAGAAATTTTACTTCTGTTTACTTGACCTCAAGTGTAAGAGATCCAGAAGTGTAGAGACCCATGCTGGTGTTTTATACAGTTTCATTGTTTCATTGTTACAGCATTTTTCTAATTTAATATTTGCTAGTTCAGAATTAGTTTGGATTTGTGATCCTGGCCTCCGCAGCACCTCACTGCTTCTGTCACTCCCACATTTTAAAAGTGCATTTTCTGGTCTTGCACCCAGCTTGTTAACAGAAATATTGAATAGCCGTGGATCTGTACCAGTCCCCTGATGGCCCTCACCAGAAATGTTCCCTCTCTCTGACAGCTGTAACTGTATTTTTCCTTGTTTTTCAGGCAGGTTTTCAATGAGTTTTTTGTTCACTCTGTTGTGACTTCCTCCTGACAAGATAGCATGGTATAAGCATCTATCAATGGAGAGAAATGTCTGTCCTGCACAGTCTTTTCTTCAAAGGGCAGGTTCCTTAATTCTCTCCAGCTATTACAAGGAAATAATTGTTCTTATTTTAATTAGGAGTTTGATTAAGCCCTGGACAGTTCGTAACTGAATCCTTTAACAGATGCCAGTTTTGGTTTCCTGCAGATGCTCTACTTTAAGATAAGGCTGAGAGATAAGAGTTTATTAATATAACAAATTTAACACCCCTATTCTAAATGGAATAAATGCAGTGTGTGTGTGTGTGGTTAGTGCCATCCCATCAGTAAGGGGAAAGCTGGAATAAGAATAATCTCAGTGTCTTTATGAGGAGCTGAGATGGAATTGAGCTGGCTGGAACAGTCTGGAGAAAGAGAGGATATTGTGTGTTGGAAAGGAAGAAGGAGTCGTAGGAGAGCACCTCTAGGGAACCACAGGAATCTTTCACCATTAGGAGATAACAGCTATGAATAAAAGCAGTAGCATGGTGGCTGCTATTTAGAAATAGGGACCACAATGAAGTCTCAGTCTCTGCTCTCCTGGAGGGAGAGAATCCCTTTTGGAACACCATGTTCGTGCTCTGACTCCAGCATACCCTGAGAATGGTTTGTAGTTCACAGGCTGGCAGCACATTTTCCTCTCACATTGTCCCAAACTATCCAATTCTTCATTTCTTTGGATCCACTGCTTCCTTTTTGGCTTCCTGTGAGGAAAGTGCCCACCTGTTTCTGTCCTGCTTCTCTCTACAAGACAAGTGCTTTTGTTCAGTTTTATCCCCTTCCTGCAGCTTCACAGTTTGACTCCAGGGAGCTGGCCAGGCTGGCCTCCTGGCCATCCCTGGATTGCTGCAGCACAATTCCTTCTAAAACTCCATGAGGCCAGTTTTCTCTGTGTTGTTGTTGGCTTTCAATGAAGTGGTGAAGCTAGAGAGATCTTACTCCAACACAGGCCCCAATTCCCTCATTTTTAAAGAGGCCAGTGCTGAGATAACCAATGGATGTGACCTTTGTGCTGTGGCCCCTTTCAGGCAGCTTACACAGCTGATTGGGATGAAATGGGAAGCTGCTGATTTACAGGAATCCTTACATTCTGTAGGAAGGTGTAAAGGAAAAAGCTTAGGAGGGTCTTGGGCTCCCTGCTGCCCATGATGCCAAAGGTGAGTAATAAATGATACATGAATTAATAGTTAGTCCTACTGACTTAAATGCTTAGGAGGAGCTCAAGTGTCACACACATTTCCTGCTCTGACGTGTCCCTGGTTTTATCTCCCCTTTGAACTTCCAGAGCGCAACAAAAGTTTTGAAATGTCTTCCTTTGTGGAAACCAAAGGGCTGGAGCAGCTGACCAAGTCTCCTGTGGAATTCGTGGAGTATCCTTGACTTTCAGAAAGCTGCTTTCCAAGTCTCTCTGTGTCTGAGATCTGTTACAGAGCTTTATTGAAATTTGGAGACAGGAGCTGGGGAAATAGGGAACATAAATGAAATTTGTAGATTTGACTGTCTTTCTAAATGAATTAATTGGCCTGAGTTCTGATGAGCTAATTTAAAAATTGTCATGAGTCCTTGTGCTGCGGGCTAGGACTAGAGGGAATAGGCATAAACTACATATTGAAGACCTGATTCTTTGTATTGTCATTGTTAAATTTATCATCCTGTATGAAGTGATACAAATTATGGTGAGCAAATTGTCAAAATGTGGCTGACTTTTTTTTCTGCAAAGTGCTTGCTTTCCCATCATACCTCTACTTCTGAGAACTCTGAGCTGGTTTATTGCCACATAGTTGGTTTGTTTTTGTTTTTGGTTTTTTTTATGACTTCTAAGGGAAAGCTAAGGAACGTTCTGTTTAGACCTTTTGATGTTTCTCAATATCTCTCACCATGGCTGCAGTTTAGAATGAACGATCAGGATAAAATAGTGCCTCAAAGAAGATTCATGGGAAGCTCCTTCCGCAGATAACCTGCAGCATGTTCTCATCTGAGAGATTTATACAACTTGTACACTCATCATTTCTGTCTCTATGTAGAGGCCAATTCCAATGCTCATTCCAGAAAACCACTTCTCTAACTGAACATCTCTCCCTGCTTCAGAGGAAGATTCCCTGTTTACAGCTGACTGGCCTCTATAAATGTAACCTTAGGAAAATCCCAAATTAGAAACGGTAATGATAAATGGAATTTTATGGACGTGATCTTTTATACAGGAGCAAACAGCACCTTTAATTGCCCCGTATTTATCATATCTCCTACAAAATTGTGGCCTTCTGGAAGCCTTATGGTGGCAGAAATCCAATAAGGAACCCACTGCCATTCTGCACGGAACACCTGCACTTCACACTGCAGTGGCACCTCTCTGCAGAGGGATTTTTGTCACGTGTACTGTATCTTAACTACTCACCATTTAGATACAACAAAATGCAGCTGAGCCGAATTTACCCCAAGGGAACACGTGTGGATTCTTCCAACTACATGCCACAGGTCTTTTGGAATGCTGGCTGCCAAATGGTTGCTCTCAACTTCCAAACTGTAGGTAAGCTGTGCTGTTCTCTGCATTTTGAAACCTGTACGTGTCCAGTTCTTTGATAGAGTTTGATTCATAGGTAGGAAAGGCTTTTATGCATCAAAAGGTATCCAGTGATTGAATTATAGTACAGAGCTGCTAATTAACATTTTTAACACAGATTTTTACTATTTCTGTTACAGTCAGTATGAAATTACAGTAATTGTTGTTATTTTATTGCTTTTTTAAATTATCATCTATCCAGAACTTAATTCTTATCAATGTTTTTAACACCTAGATTTGTCTATGCAAATAAACATGGGAATGTATGAGTACAATGGCAAAAGTGGGTACAGGTTAAAGCCAGAGTTCATGAGAAGACCAGACAAACACTTTGATCCATTTACTGAAGGTATAGTGGATGGAATAGTAGCCAACACCTTGTCTGTCAAGGTATGTACAAAGCTGGTGAAAATACTCCCATGGAAATGTTAGAGCATAGATATATTTATATTTCTGTTGTGCAGTGACCTAGGATATGGCTATACTAAGTCAAGAAAATAAAATACATTTAATTTCATGGAGTGACATTTAATTTTTAAATTCTGCCTCACGTTTCATGTTGTAGGGTGAATAAATGCATTTTTATTGTATGTATTCTTTTCCACAGAAGTAATTACAGAGTCACAGCATCACAGAATTGGGAAGGCAATGGATTTAAGAGCAGCTGGGCTGTGTTTTTAGTAACAAAGGGCTGGATTTAAAACACGCTGTCGTGAAGTGGGAGGTTGGACTGGAATAGCTGGAACACCAAAGTGTTTAGTGTAAATAAATTTTTGTGGTTCTCTGAAAGTTCTCCAGCGGAACTGTGGAACCATAAATGTCAGCTGCAATTCATTGCCAACTTGCTTTTCTTTTGAAGGACCTCTAATGAAGTTCAAGGACTGCCAGGAGCCTGCAAACTGAGAACTACTCGCATGAATATTTAGGGGGATAGATTGAGTTGGCTGTTCCAGGGTGACAAATTCATGCTCTGTCTATCTCCAATTATAAAACCATCAACTTTCTCAAGTCCTGCTACTCCTTTAATGGACTTGTCCATTAGAACAGTGTCTGTATTATGGAATCCACCTGCAAAATATCCTCCTGTTTTCACTGGGAGCAAACAAGCATTTCCTCTCAGGCTGCAGGCAGGAGCAGAGCCATGCTGGGAGGGAGGTGAATAAAGGAATAATGTGATGACATGCACAGTAAAAAAAGAGGATGTGTGGGATGACCTTTTGTGGTGACCTGTAATCACGGGAGCTTTCAGTGCCCTCCTGGGGGTTTAGAGGCACTTTCTTCTGCAATTATAGTAAATGGAGGTGGAAGTCATTCAATAGCTATTAGGAGATGCACAGAGTTTTTAGCAGGAATGAGCATCCAGGAGAGATGTCAGCTGCTCCTGCCTGCTCAGGGAAGGCTCTGCTGTTTATAATGTCAGTGCTCATACAAGATACAGCTGAGAATGGATTAAGATTTGCTTTAGGCAAGCCTCAGTTTGTTAAGGTACAGTGATGCTGCTACACACTCCTGTGCCTCCTCAGCTTCCTGAAAAAATTGCAGACCCTTCTTTCCTAGTAAAACTCCTCACCTTCTGTGAAGGGCCTTTCTTAGAATATCAACTTCTGAATTTTTTTCTCATTCACAGCTATAATCTCTCTGCTGTTTATACCACTTTTTTTTTTTTGCCCCCAGCATTTTTTGAACCTGTTGTTGAGACTGGATAGAACTTAGAAGTTCTCAAAGATACCGTGTTGTGGAACTAGGCAGCCAGATTGAGGATGAGATCCAAATGAGTATTCCTGCTGAGGGAAGGGCAGCAGCATGATCCCAACCACATTATAGCTCATAGGGGAATTCAGGACCTCGGGGTCACAGGAAACCAGACCTCACAAGTTGTTTCACTGTGTCTGCGATGAAACAGTGGGTTTGTTTTTTTTCTGTTTGTTGTGGGTTTAGCTTTGTTTTGGTTTTGTTTTGAATGCATACTACCTGATCACTGATGGGAATTATCCATCTGCATTTCAGCTATTCATTTCCTAATCCACCAAAGTGGTCTCTTAACGATCCTCCTTTGTTTTGGCTTCAGATAATTTCGGGCCAGTTTCTGTCTGATAAAAAAGTCGGTACCTACGTAGAAGTGGACATGTTTGGCCTGCCTGTGGACACCAGAAGAAAAGCTTTGAAGACCAAGACCTCTCAAGGCAATGCAGTTAATCCCGTCTGGGAGGAGGAAGCCATAGTGTTTAAGAAGGTCAGTGTAGCACTTAAGGGCATTGTGCTTTTTTTATCTCTGTCCAGTGGAACGTTTCCACAGTTTACTGAAACTTTGCACTTGTTAGAAAGAAGAAGAGATTCTGAATAGTTACTTCTTGAACTGTTTGTTTTTAACCGCTTTTGCTGAACTTTGGCTTCTCTGGGTGTGCCAGCTCCTGCTAAAATAAGTGAGTTTCAGGTCACCTTGGTTGTTTCCCTGGCACAGCAGATGTGGTGATGGGATCAGCACACAAGATCCCAGCAGCAGCTCAGCTGAATGGCCATGGCATTTTGCCTTGGCTGAGCAGCCCTCCTGGTAACTGGGAGCAGGACAATGTGGATACAGCCCTAGTGACCTGCTGGCTGAGCTGGCACAGCCAAAGCAATCTGCTGTCTGTGCTCAGCACTGGATTGTGCTGTATAAATACAGCCCAGGTGAGGAAACCACATAAATCCCATCCGCTTGAGACATAACCTTCTGAGTTCCTCCTGCAATTTGAACAGTATCACCCAGACACAATTCTCTAAACTTCAAAGGAGCAGAAAATACTGAGCATGTTTTGGGACTGTGCAAGGTGAATGTCCTGTTGTGCTCTGCAATCCACTTTAAGCCAAAATTTGAACAGAATCTCTGGCTTCTGCTTATTGACCACTCTGGTTAAGTGTGTGTATATATCTATCTATCTATATATCTGGACTCTCCTGAGTTCAGGTGTGTGTAAAACAATTTATCTCAGATTTCTCCCAGCAAATGCAGTTCACAGAGATGTTTATATAGTGGGTACTTGCAGCACTGCTTTCTAAGGAGTAGGGCTCCTTTCCCTGAATATTTGGCCTTCTGAATGACTTTCCTTTGGCAGCCTGCCAGAGCTCAAGTTTGGAAACATCACTAGCATTTTTCTTCTGCAATGAACTTCTAATTAGCGTACTTGATTTCTCTATTTAGTTAACGATCGTGCCTGACTGCCTCTGTGCTCAGGGAGGCATAGGCTACTATTTTTAGTAATGTTGAAAATAAATTAGAGAAGCTCTGAGGTTTGGATTGTTGCTTTTTTCTTTTCTTTCAATGGCATATATTCTGAAAAAAATAAAGGCATATTTATGGCCAATTTTAAAATATGTGTATTTCTATGTAGATTCGCACTAAATAAGTAAATGAGATGGATTATGCTACGCAATTTTTCAAGTAGTAGTAAAGATCCCTAGCTTAGTAGGATGGTTTAGTAACCTTTTCTGATTCTTGTCTAGGTGGTTTTACCTTCCCTGGCATGTTTGAGGCTGGCAGTGTACGAAGAAGGAGGGAAGTTTATTGGTCATCGGATATTACCGGTCTCAGCAATTCGACCAGGTAAACCTGTTTCTCCATTGAGACAGACATTGTGGAATGAAGAGAAACAGCAAGGCAGAAACTCAACTGCTATAAATCAGACTTGTTGTTTGAATAACCTGTCTCAGCTTTGAAAAAGAAAAATACCGTATTTCACCAGAAATTTAAATCCAGGAAAACCAATAAAATTAAATCGTCAGAGGCATGGTTGATACTTCCTTGTCTCCAGTACATCAGCTTCATGCTGGACAGGTTTATGCTAAACAGTGCAACTGTACACTTTTAAGAGGAAAGAGGGCAGCAACAGCCAATTTTGATGCCATCTTTGTGAGAATAGGAGATGGCTGGGAATTAAAGCAAAGTATGCTCCTCTCACGTAATTTCTACAGTCATGCAAAGACTGACCTATATGCAAGCTGTTGTATCTCTGTAACACCTTTAAATCAACCCAAAAATACTTTCATCTTCATCGCTGAAAATTAAAAGAAAGATATCATTACTGGTCTCTTCTAAATTATATTATTATTTCTGTTATAATTAGTGGCCACTTAAATGGGAATTGTCTTGTGCAACAGCTCAGCCCTTGTTTTCCAGGCCAGAGCCTTGTTAGAGATCCTTTTTCAGAAGGATGCAGTGACATTGGCAGTTTGAGCAAGAGGAGTGTTCAAATTCAGTGCCAGCTTTTCCAATGAGGGGAGGAAACTAAATTAGGGCAAGCATATGGGCCATAAACATGCTTCCAGCTTCACTCACACTGCAAAAGGAAGAATATCTCTATCTGTACCTTATCTAGTCACTCCCAGCAGTAGCACAAAACTCACCTGTCCCTGTATCTTACAGTTGTCCATATTATTCCTGGAGAAGAATCTCTACACCTTTTTCATGAGTCAACTCAGTTTATCAATCCAGCAGAAAGCTGTTTTACCCCAGCTGCATTTTCTGCTGGCTCAGTGGCTGTAACTGCCTCACAGGGCATCTGCCGAGCTCCGGAGGAAGAGGGTGATTGGAGAGGAGAAAGGGGATGAGAGGGATTTCCCCCCTGTGGTAAAAGTGAGCTCTGGCCACAGGTCCCCTCTCGTGGGCCTTGCCCTACGTGCAGCACAGAGTCCATTCATCACATCACTGAATCCTGGACCTGCTTTTGAGCCTGTGCTCCTTAGAACAAAGACCACTGTGTGAAATCATGCCAGGACTTCTGAGAGCTGTTACCCACAGGCCTATTTTCTGTCCTTTTGACTCAAGTAATCATTAGTTTACACCATGTGATGGAGAGCAGCAGGGTTGGGGTTAGTTTATGTAAGTGCTGAAAATTTGCTGGAGGAGGTTGAGAGAACTGAGAACCCTTTGTAGTGTGTAATTTCTCTTTGCTGAGATGCTGTTGAAAACTGTATGATACTGTCACACAAATCCACAGAGTTACCACTATTCCCAAAGCAAGGATTTAACTGTTACTTGGCGAGGGAGTTGTTCCCATCAGCCAAGATTCCCCCAGATAAATGCATCCTGCTCACGACTCGTATCCTGACACTGCCCACGTGTGCTGCTCCCAATCCATACCTTAGGAGAGCAGCCTCAGGCATGGTGGGAGAGACACCAGTTTGTGAGGCAGAGGGTGCAGCTTTGCAGCACTGCAATGCTGTGTGAGTTTGGTGGGGCTGGAATTCCTTCTCTCCCATTCCTGTGCACTTCCATCACTGTCTTTAAACTGTCAGTAATGTGTCTGAATGTAGAGTGAGGCATTTTGGGGAGCTAAATTGATGGAAGACTCTTGAAAATTGAGAAGGAGCTATGAAACTAAAAAGCATCCAAAGGTAATAAAAGAGAATGCATAAAAAGTTAAATAAATTATGATTTTCACCATTATTCACGTATGTAAAAATAAAGGGAAAATATGATTTTAAAAGGCAGTATCATGTGCCTATCCAAGAGTCCTGTGTCTGTGAACTTCTCTCTGAAACCCTTCAGGTAAATCTTTCCCTTCCAGAAGTCCCTGGAGTTGGTTGCTTAGTTGGAACCACACTATAAATAACAAATGATAACACAGTTACATTGGAAATGCCTGTGGAAGGGTTTATTTTCTGAACTGGCTGTATCTTTATTTTGCAGGCTATCACTACATCTGTTTGAGGAATGAGAGGAACCAGCCTTTGACACTGCCAGCCCTCTTTGTGTACATAGAGGTCAAAGACTATGTACCTGATACTTATGCAGGTAATTCGGTGACACTTTCCTACTGGGGAATATAAAGGTTAATTGAAACACAAAATACATGTGGTGTAGATGACTTGCCAGATTGGGATAACTGTCCTGTGAATAAAGGCCTGCACCTGATGGATCATTCTGTCTCATCACTGGCAGGAGATGGCCTGATTTACAGGGACTTGCCTGAGGTTTGGGATTAGGGCCAACTCTTTTATTTTCAGCAGACTCTAAAGGAGGAAATACCCCGGGCGTTTGCCATTGGAACACGAAGGAAACTTGGCTTGCACGACACACTGGGGTGTAACTGTTCCCTGAGCAAAGAGCCATGCTTAAGGTAGAGAACTGTATTTTGGCATTGGCTGTAGACAAGGATAGGTTTAAATGCCATACTGTGAAAGACCATCTCCAGTGAAAAACAGTATTCTGTGTAGCTATTTCAGGTTTTTTAAACAACAGAACTGTTACAGAGCTTTCTGCCTCTCTGTGCCTCATGTGAAGCAGGATCCTAGTTGGCTGATGCTGTAAGCTTCAAAAATATATAATAAAGAACTGCAGAAAATGCACACCCGTGAGACCCAAGCACAAAATCAAAGAGGGTTTGTATTTGTACATGGTGGTGTCCTCCCCTCCACTGCTCTTTCTGGGTCCTAGTCTGTTAGCAGCAGACCTGTGTGGAAAATTCTGCCTCTTTCTTAAACCCCGAGGAGCACTGAACCATAACATGAGGGCTTTGAAACTCAAGTATTTGCCTTATTTCTAGATGTGATTGAGGCCTTATCCAATCCAATCAGATACGTAAACTTGATGGAGCAGAGAGCCAAGCAACTGGCTGCGCTGACTCTGGAAGATGAGGAGGAGGTAAAGAAAGAGGTAAGGGAGGTTTCTGAGCCTCTGAAAGTTATGCTGCACTATTTGAAAGCACCTATTTTGCTTAGAAAGACAAATATTCGAAATCCTTGGAAATGGTATGTGAAGTTGTCCTGTAGAATGAGTGTCAGGTACACCACAGCCAAGGAGCTTTGCACTGTGTGTGTGGTGTCACTGAAGGCAGCGTGCTGTGCACTGAGGAAAACTGCTGTTCAGAGGTGAAGAAAATGAAAAGCTGTGTTATGTGTATGCTGTACAACTCTGTTATGTAGTAACTGAAATCTTTGTAAGTCACTGCGTGTTGTTTTGCTGTGTGATGCTGGTTCCCCTTACAGAACACTCAACTCTATGGCAGTAGCGTTTCCTGAAAATACTACAAATTGTACAGAGTTTCAGACTGATTCTGGAGAGCTTATTCTGTTGAGAAACATTAGTGTAGCTCAGATTATCGTTTCTCTATATATTCACTGCAAGCAAATGTGTCCTAAAGAGACAGAGGATGATTACACAGTTATTTAGGTGGGAAGGGGCCTCTGGAGTTCAACCGATCCAACCCTTCATAGGTGTTAAAAAGAGTGACGAAGAGGGAGGAGGAGACCATAGTCAATAAATGTTCAGGCCTGTTGTAGCTTAGCTGAAAGCTGTGGGAGCCACAATTCCAATTATTAGGTATCTGTTTGGGTAATGTTACTACAGACTGACCTGTAAACCTGTTTTTGTGTATAATTGAAGGTGTTGTGCATACAAATGCATAGTTGTTACTCTGAGCATAACTGAGAATCCTGACGGTTCAGCTTTGGATCTGATGAACTCTGTACACATTCAGACATTCTCTCTGTCCCAGACATCGTCACTGGGACATCTTCTAGTGTTTGAAAATATCAGCTTTGCGTTTCAAACATTGCTTGTGTCAGATGTTCACTGTGTGAATCAAAAGGCACTTGGTGCAGGTGTCTAGTGAAGATGGAGAAATGCTTTATAATCCTAAGCTGCCCTCAGCTCTGGTGCCTGTCTTCTTCAATTCTCAGATGCACAGAACCTCACTGAACTAGATTTTGTAACCAAGAATACATTCCCAAAGCAGACCAGATGAGTGAAAGTCATTACAATTCAGTGGCCAACAATTTACTCTTTGTGCAGTATCACAAGTTCTGCTGAATGAGGACACTGTGAAATGCTCAGTAGTATCTTAGACATTTATCTAGGACACTCTACACATGAGATTCTATATTAATAGCAAAGAGGGTTTTTTTAACATAATCTTTTCAATACCTTAGAGGTCATTTTTACTTTTGAAAACCTACAGATTTTCCTGGTGTGTACAGGCTGATTTGTTAGTTGGAAACATTCTGTCATAAAGCATCTTCTACAGCAAATAGGAAGCAGGAAAGATGACTTGTAGTGCTGCTGTGTGTCAGGGAGCTCTTGGAAGCTCCTAAAGGAGCTGTTTTGGGGGAGCACAGAAATATGCTGTAAAAGAAAACTGTAGTGATTGTGGCAGTGCATTTGCTAAAAATGGGGAGTGGTTGAGTTGGCTGCAGTATCCAGGGACAGGTACAAAAGTGCTGCTTTAAGAGGCAACCTGAATTCACCACTGTTACCTTCTATTTATAGAGGCACATCCTGGGTAAGAAATGCAACCAGTCTGTACTTGGAAATCATGAATTACCTCACAATTTTTTGTGATGGCAACACTTTCTTCATCTGGGGCTGACTGTTTTCTTCACTTACCCTCTCCCGTGACAATCACACTGATTAATAATTGCAAGTGCATTCACTGGCAACACAGCTGAATAAACCCAGGTGTGCTCACCAGAAAAGTACCCATAAGTGCACCTGGATTCACTTTTCCAATGCCCAGTTTCAAATTTACACACTACAAATGATGGTGTGCAAAGCTGTGCCGTCTCCTAACGCAGACTCCACCTCCCCACACCTCTTTGCTTCCCCTGAGCTGGGTTCTTGCAGCTGTCAGGGGAAAACTAAGGGTTTTTTTGGTTTGCTATCTAGAACTTTAGACTCAAACTCTGAAGGAAGTTCCTCAGGCTCCTTGCAGAACAGTAGTCAAATAAGCTGCCTAATAGTGAGTTGTTTTGAACAAATCAGCCTTTCTTTAGGCTTCACGTTACACTGCCTATTGATAATCAGTGTAATTACAGAAACAAAGAATACTGAAGAACTTACAGAACTTCCATCATCTTTTCTGTATTTCTTTGCAAATTTCCCAGCATTAAGTGTAACAGGAATTCTTCCTTTGCCTTTCTGATCAGTTCTTGCTTTCCAGCCTGGCCTTGGAACAACTGCTCTTGGAGAATGTTAATACCTGCACTGTGGGTTTTGCACCTTTAACTGTATTTACTGAATAATTTTTAAATCTTTAGGAGCTTATAGGTGGTCTTGTCTGCCTACTATCCTTTACAGACAGGAGGAATAATCCAAAGAAATTTCCTTGGGAAGAGTTAATCCCAGCCTAAAGTAGTTTGATGTAACTAGCTTGTACATTTTCATCCCACAGCCATGGGAGCAGAAGGGGCCTGGGAAAAGCCAGACAGAGTAAAATGCATTTTGGCTGTGCCTGCTGGTGAAATGTCCCTGGGGCTGCCTGCTAATTCCCACCACAGAGTTGAGAGTCAGGAGGCCTTCCTGGCTCATTAATGTGTCTGACCTGTTGTTTATCCCCATAAAACAGCATTGAAATGGAAACCATTGTTTTACATGCCTGGGTATAAATCAGATGAGGCCATTCGGCTTTTTTGGTTAAATAAAATTATTTTGATAGGGGCAGCAAACAACAAAACATCTCTGAGAGAGCAGCTGTGCTTTGCACATCTGATACCACTGTTTAAATTGAAAATTCAGGCACAATTTTGCAAGTCATAACGATCACACCGAGGTGCAGTAATGGAAATAAAGTTGATCTGACAATTCTTACAGAGAGCTGCTTGCACTGGTTTATGCTTTGCCAAAGAGGATGGAGGCAAACTGGCTTAAGAACTGCCCCCCCCCCCAATCCCAGTACTTTGGGAATACAGCTCCTTCTGTCTGTAGAAATAAAACCAGACCGTATCCATGCACATGGGTACGTCTCTTCCTACTTAGTAAATACACTAAGTATATTTACTAAGTAAATATGTATCTATTTATATTTATATATATTTGCTAAGTATTGCAAAGGACATGGCAATGTGTGAAATGGAAACCAGCTTCTGAGAATATTGATAGTATAAATTAAAATATCTGGATTACGTCATGTTTTAAAAAGAGCCTGAAATATTCTCCACCAAGGAAAAATCGTGTTTACTTTGGCATTCTGAGTGATGAATTATGAGACGAGAAAGTGCTTTTTAATGAGATTAGACTGCTTGATGTAGTGAAAATTACTTTTATTCACTTTGTGATCGTGTCTCACGTTTCTGCTTTGGTTTCTGAAAACAGCTGTTTCATGTCCAAAACTGACAGGCTGCATTAATAGTTTCTCAACAAGCTGTGATACAGCATTTTGCAGCACATACAAAAAAGAAAATACCCACTTTCCCATGCAGTGACTTTTGGGGCACAGACTTGCCAGAAGTCAGGAATTCCAGCTTTATTTGTATTAAATGTTGATGATCTAAGTATTGTTTTTATTAAACTAATGAATTGCAGCGTGTGAGGAATATTTTAAGAAGAATTAAGGGGGATAACCATATCTGTATGTGTTTGTCACAGCTACAGCTTTTGCCAGTCACACTTCCTCTGTCATAAATGTTGGCTAGGCTGTGTTTTTCCATATTTTACTGCAGTTATTCCTGCTTGATATAAATGAAGTTGCTGGCATTGGATTTCAATTGTATCGGTTGTCTCTCCTGTAATTTTGGTAGAAATCAGTTGTTGAGACACAAATTATTTTGCAGCACACAGTGTGTTGTCAGGGCCAGGCTGAAGGGAACCAGCAGCAGGAGCAGTGAGATCAAAATGCATTTTGCCTCTGTTGATGCAGAGCAGGCTGATATTTTGCAAAGTGTGGAGTGGTCACAGGGAGGGAGGGAGGAAAAACAACAACTGTGGTATCCTGCCTCTGCATGCAACGTGATTACCATCAAAGAGTGGAATGGAAGCAGCTGAGGGAACAAATCCAGAACTGCCCCGAGGGCACCATGGCAACTGGCCCCTTGCAGGGACAGCAGGAAGCAGGGCCTGGCCATTTCCAAATAGGAATTGCTTTGAATGACCTTCTGTTCGCTCCGGGCTGGGGGCTTGCTTAAAACCTCGTGCTCACAGGGAAAACTGTGAGATGATCAGTGTGTGGTACTGAAAGCCTGAGCCTTAAGGAGACTGGAGAGAACGAAAAGACTGTGGAAAATGCTTAAATATTTGGATACCACAGATGTATTCATGCAGCAGGATGGAGGTACTGTTTACATATTATGCTTGGAGTGTAATTTCAAAAATGTAGGATCTTGGGAATCAGAAGTCTGTCTCTGTTCTGGAAGAGTGGTGATTAATGATAGTGCTGTGTCTATCTATTAAATTTAAAAGTAATTTTGTGCACACGTTTTGTTCACAGCAGGGATTTGAGCAGCATTTTCATGCCAGCACCCACATTATTTCTAGAAAGATTTTATGGCAGAGAACAGTGCTTTTCAATAAAATACGGATTTCAGATCTGGTGCAGCTAATGCATACTGAACAATGTCCCTGATGAGTTATATCCACTTAAAATACTTTTTCAGAATAAAACATGCTCTATTTCTTCTTGAAATCTACCCTGCAGAAACGAGCCACCTGGGCTACTATGGCTCTGAAAGACATCTTTTTTCGTTGTTTTCTTTTAGGATGATTTTTAGATGTGTCATTTACAGAATTTTACATTTAAAAAAGGGAGCCTAAAGCAGACCTGCAAACAAATTAAGCCTGTTGGTCGGGGAGAATAATGAAAATCGTTGTATATTTTCAGATTGACCACGGAGATGCACCATCTGAAGCTAACAGTGAACCAAGGCCAACACCAGCAGAGAATGGAGTAAATTACACAGCCTCTCTTACACCGAAACCAGCAACTCAGGTTGTCCACAGCCAACCAGCACCAGGTAGAAAAATAACAATTTTACAAGTGCTTTGTGTTTAAAGAACAAAAGGGGGTTGTGTGTGTTTGGTTTGGTTGGATAAAATAGGTAGAAACTTTCCTACCACTTTTCTGTGCTATTAGGGCTTGTCTTCTTCAGATATACTAATATCTTCTATTCAAGGGTTGCTTTTGTGATGAAACTGAAGTTCATTACAAGCAAGAAAATGTGCTGGGGTTTTGTTGTTGTCATTGTTGTTGCAAGTGCAGGAATCTCTTGGAATTGTTTTTACAAATCTGCCCAATTTATGCACGTAATTACATCTTGCTCCACACACACAAAAACAGTCTTAGGTACTTATCTGTGTTTTCTGTGGACATACCTCCTATAACAAAAGCTTGTCAGACCACAGTGTTTGTAATTTTATGACTGCAGTCTGCACAGGCTTGGTCTGACTGACTTCCAAGGAGCTGGATCCTCCTTGTGTACAGAGATTTTGCACTGACCTCATAATGCAGGGCAGTCACACTGTCAGCCTAGTGCCACTTAAATGACTCCTGTGAGGGAGTTCAGTACCATTCCCCTTATAAATAAACCAACAAAGCTCAGGTGGGTTTTTGGAAGGTCACCTTTTCGTGTTCCTTGCCAGGGTTATGTTGTTGTCCAGCCCCAGGTGGGCTTTCTCAAAGGGTTAATAAATGCCCATGTCAGTGTGTGTCCTGTGTCACCTGCCATGTTTTGACACCCAGTCAAGCAGCACAATAATGGCTGTTGTTGTAAAAGAATTAGAACTACTCATCTCTTTTACCTCCAGGTTCGGTGAAAGCACCTGCGAAGACAGAAGATCTTATTCAGAGTGTCCTCACAGGTAATAAATGCACAGGTCACACTGCACGAATGACATGCTTTTTTGTCAGGAAAACAGGTTTTTTATGGAATAGGCCCCCTGGCTTAGGCATTTCTTTGAGTGATTAGAACTGCAGTAACTCCTAGAAAATGTACATGCCATGTTTTCTTCCTCAGATTTGAAGTTATTAAAGTTTGAGCATATTCCATGAGATTGGGTGCCAGCAGAGAATTTTTTAAAAATATCCCATTGCTGCAGTTTCACAAGCACCAAGTTACCATCTAATGCAGACAAAAGACCAGCATTATTCTGAGAACAGAAGCTAAATTCTTCCTGAATATAGTGAATAGGAGTGAAACCATTTTATCTTCATTAGCCTTGCAGTGTTCCCAGTGCTCCTGCAAAGCTGAAAATTACCATTTCATTGAGCAAACTGGCCTGCCAGTTACATGGGGCCTATGGTTCAACTGGGAGCCGTGTCCTCCAGCTTGGAGTTAGTTTAGATTGCAAATCCCATAAATCAGTTGATTTTATAGTTGTTCTTCTACATTAGAACCCGCTCCATGCCCAAATCCTGTGCAGACCTACATATAGGTGTGGAAAACAGGTAAGACACGTGATATTCTGTGTGTTGGTTGCCTCTTACTCAGTCTCCCTCAGTGCAGTAGAAGGAGCCTGGCCTGGAGTGTGGGAGCACCTGCTGGCATCCCACAATCCATGTGCTGTCTGGGGAGGGATCTTCAACCTGCCTTTTCCAGAGCTGTGACCCCGGATCATGGAAGTCGTCATTCCTTCAAGCCCATTGTGGTTTTGAATTCTGCTTTGGGGTGAGCTCAGCGTTCAGCCACCAGTCCTTGGCTGGGCTGACAGCCAAGGGGCTCTGACTCTTCTGAGGCAGAGTCTCCACCAAGAGAAGTGAACTCTGTCCTGAGATTCCATGGGGATACTGGGACAGATGCCACCAGCCAGTGCCCAGGTCAAGGCAGGAGAGCGGGGTGGGGGGTGGGGTGTTTAGTCATCAGCATGTTAACAGGGCCTATCCAGAGGGAAGGGAGACCTGAAGTGGGTACAAAAAGGACCTGTGATCATATCTGTGTAAGATCACATTTTTATATGTTGGGTTGATGAAAATCTTCAGCATCTGAAAGGGGTTGAGGAAAGAAAGCGGAAGGATTTTATTTTGCTACGCTTCTTGGTGTTCTAAATTTTAATCTCTCTTCTCACTCCTGTCAATTAAATTTGCCACAGTGTTTTCAGTCTAGTTACCTTATTTTCAGGTAAATCTACTCAGTTAGTTTATGCTATCATTTAATTTACCCACAGTGAACAAGCTTTGTTTCATTCCTGGCTTCACTGATTGAAATCGTGCATTGTTAGAAAATTGAAGTGGCTTTTGTTATTGTCATTGTAGAAGTGGAAGCACAGACTATTGAGGAGCTGAAACAACAGAAAGCTTTTGTTAAGCTTCAGAAGAAGCACTACAAGGAAATGAAGGACCTTGTGAAGAGGCACCACAAGAAAACCACCGACCTCATCAAAGAGCACACTGCAAAGTATAACGAAATCCAGAATGACTACCTGAGGAGAAGAGCAGTTTTAGAAAAAACAGCAAAAAGAGACAGCAAGAAAAGGTATGTTAAGCAGCTTTCCTGATCTTGGTATTAGAGGTCTTTACTCAAGTCTTCTTTTCTAGTAGACAATAAATGGAGGTGACATTAGAGCACAGAAAAAATCAAAAGCAGCAAGATCCCTAGTTAATGGGGATGAGAGCATTGTCTCCAAGTGAGAACCTTGGAAAAAACTCGTGATATAGTAGAGGGCATCAGATGTAGAATTAGAGAAAAGAAACACCTGAAGGTTATTAAGATCTGACTACCATTTAAATCATGATTGATCCAGAACACTTGGGGAATCTCTTACTGAGTGCTTGGCTTTGCTTCTGCATGCACACTCCCTCTGTTTTCTCTTTTTCCAAGCCTTGCATCACCCTGTCCCTTTGTGTGTTTTGGTACAATTTTTATATTTTTTGTTTAGGCAATAATAAAAAATGAGAGTTGTATTTATCAATTTCAGTTTGAAATGCAAAAGACTGCAATGACTTACTGATCTTCACACAATTATTGCCTTGTTCCTGTGATAAGGAACTGTATATTAATAAAGGTCAGTTCTTAACTCCTGGCAAACATGCACGCACATAGATCCAGTCGGTGTCTGATACTCTTGCAATTGAATTTTTATTCCTCCCATTGGTGCATCATTCTTGTTTTAACATCATTTATTTTTTAAAGTAATTGGATAAGCACAGAAGTCCTTTAACTTTTACACGAAGCTGATATGGCTGCAGTTCTTAAATATGAAGACACTGAATAAAAAAAAAATTACTGATACTTTTTCGTAGGAGATCATCAGAGAAAAAAGCTGCAAGCATGGTCTGGCTGCCAAGCTTGTTGATAGTCCCTCTAAATGTAAGTGACTGGGATTCAGGCCATAACTTGTCCCTGGGCAGGAGCTTATTCATTTAAGCTCTACTGATGACAGAATGTCATTGGGCTTAATAAGAGCTTGACACTCATAATATATCTACATTCGGCTGGCCTTAACTGTTGCCAGTTTTCAGGCTTCCATGTTCTATACTTGAGTTTAATAAACGCTCTTAATGACTGGTTGTCAACTGCAGGCACAGGGATGTTTGATCTGCTGTGTTTTCTGTCATCAAAGTGTGTGACAGACAAAACAACGTCATGTTTCTGTTTTCTCTACCATATTCTGTTCACATTTAAGCAGGAAATCAAACCGAATAAGTAAAATGACTCCTTTATCTTTGAGCAGAAAAGGATTTGGTTGTTGTTGTTGTTGTTGTTGTTGTTGTGTTATGATCTGACCATAAATCATTCCTGATATCAGGCACTAAAAACCCTGCGGTTCCAATCTGTGGAGCTGTCACAGGGGTTTCAGAGACCTGAAGTTTTATGGGCAGATACGGAGAAGTCTGAAGGTTAAAAAACCGGAGGTTACATTTCAAAAAGGCAGGAATACATTTGTAGGGGGTTTCAAACCTGCAAGTACATTTTATCTCAAGCAGCAGCCTTCTAATGGAATCCTGCATCCCAAGGAAAAAGGTGATTTGTATAATTTTAAATTATTACTGAAGGTATTTGCCTGTTAACTGCAAAGTATAAATCACTAATTCATCAGGAGTCCCTGTATCAGACAGCCATAAAAATGTGTTGTCTCTGCTCGGAAGCAATCTGTGCTTCATGCCCTTGTATAAAATTGAGCCCAGATTCAGTAAACTCAATGTCTGCAGGAAGTCTGAAATATTTATTTATCCACATGCACAAGTGTTTTGTTGGTGTTGTTCTGAAGTCCCTTTAACAATAGTGTCTTGTAAAAAACCAGTATTTGAGCCAGGGTTTAGAAATAGGCCTGAATTCTTTTTCGCAAATATACAAGAGGAATGTCAGCTTTAAAATGTGTAATGGCATAATACACTGATTGTACTATTCATTAATGCTGTCTTCTGGCTCTGTAATATTTAAATTCCCCTCACCTATCACACTGACACCACTTAACCTCTTAGCAGAATATTCAAATACAATAAAAATACAAGAAATAAAACGAGGCTACCTTGGGATTTGTGTCCTCGGGCCGATGGAGGCAGATTCCCATTATTTCAGTTGGAGCCACTCTAATTGACAGCAGCTGCACACTCGAACCTGGGAGAGAGGAGAGAGGCAGCCAGTGTGGCAAGTTCTCTGCATTGTAATCCCTGCACATTTCTGAGTAGCAAACTCATTTTTCTCCTGGTGTCGGCCCCCTCTGTTCAAGGTTTTGTTGTTTTGTCCATCTCCTGCGCTGTTCTGACGTTTCCCAGGCAACTGATTTAACACCTGAGCACGGCAGCAAACACAGCAGCAGAGCAGGGACACAGCATAATCTTAGTTTTTAATATATTTTCCTTGGGTTTGGTTTAGTGCTGCTCTGAGAGTGATACTGGTTTTGCTGCTTGTTTTTCACTTGAGCAGTTTAGTGTCCTCACGTCTTCTTTCACGGTTACATCCACCCTTCCTTGTGTCTCAAGGAAGAGTAAAATATACCCAAACTGTTCCTTAGTGTTGCTTTTTAGCTTCCTTAATGTGTTGTTCCTTTGCTCCCATGTATTGCCTGTCTGAGCTTTGCTCCCCACCGGGGTGTTCACTTCCCTTCCAAAGGCAGCAAATCCATGGAGCCCTTTCCTCTCTGTGTGCTATGCATGGCATTTCCTGAAGGGGGGACAAAACACCAAAAAAAAAGGGATGTTCCTGCCGTTTCAAGCGTTTTATAAATGCAGATGTAAAGTCGGGCTTTTAAATTTATTGCTGTGAGTGCAGGCAAGGATGACTCAGTTTCCAAAATACTTTGCATTCACCGTTTCTGCTGAAGGCTGTGCAGCTTTGAAGTTCAGGTTACGTGACTGGAAGCGGATAAACAAGTTCCATGAGCATCTATTTATGGGAAATCTTGGCAGTATAGCTAATTTATACTAGATCTGGTTGACAGCACCTCGGTGGGCCAGTAAAATGAGGTTTAAAAGCAATAGCCATCCTGTTAATAAACTGCTGATACTGTATTTTCCCTAAAAGATTAAATTATTGGACTTACTGGGGCTAAAACCACTTATCTTGTGGTGCTGAGGAAGTTATTAATGGGATATTTATAAACATTAGCTTAAAAACAAGGTGTGAGTGAGGCGGAGCGTCCATGCCTTGTGACTGAGACCTTTTGGGGGTGTGGCTTTGCAGGTCTGAGACGGGCAGCCCAGACCACAGTTCAACTATTGAGCAGGAATTGGCTGCACTGGACTCTGAAATGACCCAGAAGCTGGTGGAGCTGAAGGAGAAGCAACAGCAGCAGCTGCTGAACCTCCGGCAGGAGCAGTATTACAGTGAGAAGTACCAGAAACGAGAGCACATCAAACTGGTACGTTTGTCATGGCTCTGCTTTCCCTCAGCCAGCTCGGGGCGGGCAGTGAAGGCAGCACACCAGAATGAAATGGAGCTTCCTTGTGTCACTTTGCCACTAACACTCCCAGCACCTTGGAAGGCTTTGCATGGAAGGCAGAAAGGCAACAGGGCTGTTACTACCTCTAGTTACATAAGTCTCGGTTTGCCACAGCTTTTGGATGATGATTCTGTTTTTTGTACAACACACAAGGAGGCAGGATTAGCTGGAAAATAAATTGAAACACCATGAAAATAAATAAATGAGAAGAGATTCAAACGTTCCCCAGGACAGAGGGCCGTGCCAAGGAGTGTTCCTGTTGCAGATGAATGCTCTGAGGGGATGCAGGACATAATCTGTACATGGTGAAGAAATATTTTGTGTCCATTAGTCCAAGTCAGTTTGTGTTTTTACAGCTGGAGTTTGGCTGACAGCTACAGCAGGATCATAGGCCCTCTGAGCTGAAATAGAGGAGCTTGGGCAGATGGCAGCTGATGCTAATGGACATTCTTAGGCAGAAAAGAATACTTTTGATGGGTGTTATGAGAGTGCAAACTGTTTCTTAACTCCAGACAATCCTCTCTCACGGTTTTTTCGATTACCTGATGTTTTCCCTCAGTACTGTTGAGTGAAGTGATCTGTCTGCTCTGCCCTAACGTCCAAAAAGAGCAGATCAGAGGAGTGACATGTGTGGATATGTCTCAGCAAGGCCTTTGCACAAATTCAAGTGATAGTTGGGGGCTGCAGCTTAGAGATTTAAATTTTTATAAAAATGAACCATTTTGGACCTGCATAGTTGGGCTTACGTTGTAAGGTAACTCATTTCTCTTTCCAAAATGGGAAATGGCCTTTCTCAAAAGCAAAGTCACATTTTTGGCATTATCCAGGCACGCACTGTCCGACTAAATTCATGTTTTAGCACAGAACTCTCAGACAGTTTTCCCTCTGAACTGTGCAGGAGTTAATATTCCAATTAAAATCTGCCTTGCAGCTGCGAGATTCCCTCTGATGTCTTTCTTTTAGAGTTGAACCTATTGTCAGTACCTTTATTCTTTTATCTAAAGAATGAAAAGCTGGATCAGACCAGCTATTATTATTATACATTCCTGGCTCATCACCCTGACAGGGTTTGTTTTACAGAACCAAAGTTTAACTAGGGGGGGTGATTAAACCAAATTGGTCCCATTTCCCACTTTATTCTCTATTCACTGAAGTCGCTCACAAGCCCTGTCCATGTGTCATTTCCCATCAGCATCCCCACCACAGGGCTGGGACTTGGTTTGGAGTTTCAGCACAAATGAGGTGGGACCCAGCACTGGGCAGCAGATTCCAAACCAGCCACTCAGATCCCTTTGAGTCCACGATTCTGCTGTCAAAATGCAGGTTATGCTCGTCTGTGCTTCGTGGCTGTTCAGTGACACAGGAGTTCAGTTTGTGGCCATCTCTGAATTATCACGGGCGTTTCAATCCCTAGCAGAGGTAAAATCTGCAACACATGTTTTGGTTTTACATTTTAATGTGGGGAAACTGAACCATCTGGATGCACAGAGAAGCAGTAGTTTCTGTGGAAGTCGGGCACACACCAGCCTGGCTGAACTCCACCAGTTAATAATGTGTTTACACTGATAAGAATGTTGACTGGCTTTGGATCTCTGGGAATTAATCTGGGAATGGTGTAACACTTTCTGCTGCAGACTTTTGAGGAAACTTGGATGCCTGTGTAATATTTAGCTGCAAATACACATTTTTGTTTCTTGGGATTTTTTTTTTTTTAGCTTATTCAGAAGCTGACAGATGTAGCAGAGGAGTGTCAGAACAGTCAACTAAAGAAACTAAAAGAAACATGTGAAAAGTAAGCACTGTTCCCCTCACCATTGATTGCTGCTCCTTGGGGGTTTGTTTAGATACGTTTTGAACTTGCCTTTGTTTTTTATGCTTCAGAGAAAAGAAAGAACTGAAGAAAAAAATGGACAAGAAGAGGCAGGAGAAGATCACAGAAGCAAAGTCCAAGGATAAAAATCAAATGGAAGAGTAAGTATATCCCTGGATCCGTATCCTTGTAGGTTATGAGGAGGCTAGAGTTTTCCCAACTGGAAAATCAGAGAAAGGCAGAAGGCAGCCTTTAGTCAGACCTCACCAGAGCAGTGGAGTCCTGACTTCCACCAATACTGATTCCATTTCCTGGCACTAATCTAATCTCCTGCTCTGGGAGCAGGGGAACCTGGGTCAGCAGCAGAGGTGCTGGTGTGTGGGGTGGGGGCATGACAGAGCAATCCCCCAAAATGCTGTTATTCCAGACACTACTCCTCTGAGGATAAATAGGCTTAGTGGCTTCAGTTCCTGCAGAGCTTGATTTCACCTTCACTTAGATTTTTATTCCTGAGTTATCTTTTCTTCTTAACTCGGAAGTTTCTCTCCAGAAGAAATAGCGACAACTTAGTTTAGGTTTACTCTGCTTTTGTGATAAAATTCCCCTCAGATGTTCAGCTAGTGATTCTCCTCCAGTGATGGTGTCACTTTGGGAGGGAGAGAGAGGAAAGCTGAGCTCTGAGGGTGCAGTTTTTCTGAACAAGGACAGGAGTATTAATTTCCCTTATGCACCACCAGACAATACAAACCCTAGTTGTGCAGGTTGGTTATATTCTTCCCAAGGGCACAGCATCTAGGTTTGTTTGCCCTCCTTCATTTGTTTTGGCAAGTAGCTCAAAAAGAAAATGGAGCCTTTTTATCTTGCACTGTTATTCTTGTGACCAGTCTTTACTTTAGTAGCATTTAAGGGCAGTTAAAAATACAAGAGGAACAAACAAAACAAAAAAGCAAATCGGAAATGTTTGGGGTTTACCACATAACAAAGGCACAACTGTGTGTGGTTTTCTACAGGTGAAAAGGGTTACCCAGATTTTGGAGCCTCTCAGCAGACAATCTGTGTATTGGGTAACACTGACAGGAGGTGAAGTGCTTCAGATGATTTAAGAATCAGTGCTATAGGATTTTAATAAACGTCCACGGAAAAAAAATAACAAAATGAGAATTATTGATTGTGAAAAAGAGGGAGAAATACTTAATATGGTTAGAGCTGGTCAGGGGGGCCTGGAATTCGTATTAGAAAAAGGTAGTTGGGCATTACGGAAATGTTACAGCAGTAAAAAAATCAATGGCAGTAGGAAATGATTTGGTGAGAGGTTAATGGGACACCAATGAGAAAGGCTCAGGAACAGACAAGTAGCAATTCTTTTTTGTTTTCCTTTCATTTTTTTTTCTCATTCTTCCCAAGGGCTTTCCTTTGCCAGGCTTTTTAAAGAGCCCTTGGGACGGGTGAGGTGGGGACAACATGGGAAACTCAGCTTTCCTCTGTCTGTGACACAGCTGGTCCTCACACTGGCAGCAGGGCAGGGGGCAGCAAGACCTTCTGGTGAATCCCATTCCAGTTATTCTGGCTCAGCTGTTGCTTATCTAAAGCTTTTTACTCGGGTTTGGGAGAGAATTTTGCCCAGAGATTATACATTGTATTAATGGTTCTTACCTAATTTTCTTTCATCCACCCCGGGCTTGTGTAGCTGCCTAAAACAACATGATTTTAGTGCCACCTGAACAGCAATTTGGTGATCTTGACTGAGGCAATTCCGTTTTAGAATTCTGTCCTGAAACTGGTCAGCTGAAGTACCCACAGATTGTTATTTTGTGTGCTTTTATGTCTTGTCTTCAGCCTTTAACGATGTTTTCCAAATAATTGTCTCCCACAATGACTTAACGTATTTCCTCCAAGTTTCTGTGGGGACCCCAGTCACGTGTGCCCTGCTGTCCATTGGATCTCTGTCCCTGGCTGTCACCAGCAGTCCCTGCTCTGACAGAGGCTGTTTCTCTGCTCCATGAAGTGCCACAGCGTGGCACTGTGTGTCTGCTGATGGCTGTGTGTGCTCCCAGGCCGATCTGGAACACCAGCACCGCTTGGAAAACGTGGCATTATCCTGTGGGAAAAGCCTGTCGTGGAAGAGCAAGGGGTTGTTGTGCAGGGCACGGGAAAGTCTGAGCCCTTCCTACAGTGAAGATGTTACAGGGGCACCTACAGGAAGCACACCAAAGTTAATTAGTCAGATCCCCACATTCACAACATGGCCCTAATTAGATCACAGAGAGGTGAGGGCGTTACAATGCGTTGGTGTGATGTTATTGACCACAGTAACTTGTTGATTGCTCCCCCCCAGGGAGAAGACAGAAATGATCCGATCCTACATCCAGGAGGTGGTGCAGTACATAAAGAGGGTATGGCAGGCCATGTGTTTATTTTTCATTTGTGGGGAGAAAAATGTCAGCTTTCACCTTCTGGGTGATATTAAACTGCAGATTTCGAGCTTCTGCAGCTACTGTTTTTTTACAGGTGCAGTGTAGACTTTTCTTCCCATTCCAGTTAAAGGAGAACTGGAATTTCAGACAGTTCTTCGTTAATTATTAGTCAGTGTTTGAGGGATGGTGCTGAGAGAGGCAAATTTTAATACAATTTCATCTTTGAATATCCTTCATGTACTCATGGAAAATGTAACAGTTTTTTTAATTGGTTGCTCTGTCTTTAAATGCAAAGATTGTATAAGGAACTCTGAAAGTCAATAAACATTTAATTGCAGAGTATATTTTAACTTTAATTGGATTTGTACAGTTGCTGAAATGTAAAAAGCATTCTGTGAGCTCTGTAAACACAAGTCAAAGAATTTCATTACAGGTGTTAGCTTTGAGCTTTTCTGAAGCTGTGGGTGGTTTACACTGGGCTGAAAGTGTGCACTGCAGTGTTTTGATGTGTGAAATCACTGTGAAACATATGCAGCTATTGAATTTTCTCTTAATTTCAGTGCACAGATAGTTCAGTTCAAAAGTTCATTTCTCTCAGGAAGGCCTTGATTTAGGAAGCAAGCTAAAGAATTAGCAAACTAAGCATGTTTAGTTCCTGTTGGAGTTAATTCCAAGTCTGAGTGCTTTATTACATGGGGCCCAAAATTCATCAGCATGTTCATTTAGGACTCCAGGATGCAAATCCCCTTCTTCTGGGAGCAGGGTCCGTCTCTCACAGCTTGTATAAGAAAAGCTAAAGCAAAATAATGTAATTTTAAAAACTGCATTACGCTTTTGATAGCATTAGGAGTCTACAGCAAGTCCTTTAGACATTTCTGATTCTAAATCCCGTGTGTGAAACCTGAGATACATTGTTCACACCCAACTGTTAGAGCAGTGGTGTGTAATTTTATATTGGAATTATTGATAGTTTTGATGATAACTTTCTGATTTTAATGGATGACATGTTTGTTGGGAAAGAGGTGGGAAAGTGAGGCTGTGCAGTTTCTGAAAAAAGCTTCTCTTCTATTTTCCTGCAGCTAGAAGATGCTCAGAGTAAAAGGCAGGAGAAACTTGTAGAAAAACACAAGGAGATCCGTCAGCAAATACTGGATGAAAAGCCTAAGGTAAAGAGTTTTTGAACATATGTTACACTGCTAAAAGTGTCCTTCAGGGAAGAAAGTGTTCTTGCAGCAGGTAGGCTGATGTTTAAACGTGAGAGGATCCGTTGGCAGCCTCAAAGCCATCGTCACTAATATTCAGGGTGAAAAAAGTCAAGTGGCAGCCTAGCGTGGAGCACCACTCCAGGTGCAGGTGTCAGAAACAGGGGCTTATGTTTTAGCACTCGTGTTGCTGAAAAGCCTTCAGTGTGAGAGGTGCTCCTGGCCAGCAGAGTGTGCCCTTCCCTCCTGTGTGCCCCAGCGGCACGGGAACAAAACACAGTTTACATTCGAAAAGAAAAAGAGATATCTCCTTAGCATGCTCCCCCGCAGGTGCTCGTGGTCGTTGGTCAGGATGTATTTTTGTGCAAAACAACGAGCTTTTCCGTGATAATAGTGCTTAATATTCTGCATTGCTTGCTGAATTTCCTCCCTTTGGTTTTGTGTTGCATCTGCACTGTGACAGTCTGAAATACATGTTCTGATCTTTGTGACTGCGGGCTGACTCTTGCTCCCAGTGAAGCTGGTGGCAGTTTTGCCCTTGACTTCAGTGGAGAAGGTTCAGAGCCCTCCACCTGTCCGTGATTTTTCCTGTAGAAAGACCTAGGGAACTATGTAATCAGACTTCCATATGGAGGGAGACTTGTTTTCAGCAGAGTTCATATCCAAGTATAATCCTTCACAACCCATTGTGTCATGTCTGCTTTCATTTCTTCTGCTCTTGCTCAGACGTGTGTCCTCAGCTTCACTTTTCATTTCTTGTCTGTGTCCACAGTCCTCCTAATGTTTTTGTGCTTGTATTACAGCTGGAATTCTAGCACTGGGTGTGAATTAATCAGTGTTGTCATGTCATTTCTGTGAAATAGCCAGAGAATAAATTAGGCTGAGGTCTGAATAGCCAGAAGTTTGCAGTAGTTTGGAAAAATAAAAATGTTTGCACTTCCAATTTCCCACTCATCTTTTTAAAATCATGTTCATAAATGAGGTGGAACTTTTTGATGTTGTGGGCATCTGAGTGTAAAGGGGCTATACATAATATTATGTTTTGTATTTGGTGCTGTAGGATCATGAGCTTCTCGGGCATGTGAACTGGAATTGAAACATTGGAATTTAAAATGCCAGAGAATAATTTGCAAGTACTTCTAACACTGGCTTTTCGTGAATACTGGAGCACTTGATTACTTCTCTTCGTGTCCTTTTTTTTATTCTTGATTATTTTTTTTTAATTTATTGGTGTACTGAGGAGTAGCACAAAGCACTGACAGTTTGTCACTGAGGACTTGAGTTATGTTTTGAAAGATTGTGCTGGACTGGCAGTGTAAGACTCTTCCATCAGCTTGTCCATGTGCCAAGTGTTAGGTCATGGCACAGAGCAGCTCCAGATCCCTGTTTTCCCCTGGATCTGGCCACTAGTGAAAGCACTGCAGTGATCATCACTCTCCATCCCTCCCGAGACACCCTCTGCAGTACATGTGCCTCCCAGGGCCTGGCTGCAGGGCTTTTTTCCCTTCCCCACGCACTGAAACAGGCACTTTGCTGGATTTATGGTGGTGTGTGCCTCTTGCTTGCATGAGAGGATTTAGGGAAAACATAATTACTCATTTTATTAAGTCTCTTTTTATGTTTTGCTTCATATCCCTATTTCATATCCATATTTGCTTCTTTAGTGACAGGGCCTGTGATATAAAATAGATCAAATGATTTCCCAGCTGAGGAGAGCTGATGTATTTTATGCAGGCAGCAGCCTTCCTGGGGGCTGCTTTTTTAACAGCCCAGCCTCTCCTGCTTCAAACACCCACTAAAATTTATGCTAGCCGTGTTAAAAGGGTTTTCTGGCAGCATCAACTCGGCCCCAAACAAAGAGCTTAATATATTAAGAGGGAAAGAATCTTCAGTATTCTTCCCAATAATTCCACTGGAGACAGATTTGCCATCATCAGTCACTGCCACGAGGTTATTTATTACTGACTCACAGTTTGTTGTGTTCTGACTCTGTGCACAGGGCTCTTCCCCAGCCAGGAAGAATCCTGTGTCACAAAGTGTTGCCAGCAGGGCTGTGCCACACTGCTGGGGTTTTGTTGGCCTTTCTCAAAGTGTGAGTTTGCAGCTTTCTCTCTTGTGGCGTGTGGAGGTCACCAGAAGAAAATTTGCCTCGGAGTGCTGACATTTTAGACAACGGTTTTTAGAAACTGCACTGACTGGATGCAAGTCAGTTCCCTGTACTGGAGGCAGAGGTTTTGCGTTTTTTTGTTTAAAATACCATGTGTCAAGATGAAAGTGCTTAACTTGAGACTGATTTACACCCTAAACTCTGCCTCTCCCTCATGTATGTCATTTCTTTTTAATGTTTGGACGTGAGGCTGTTTTGCAGCTTTCATTTGCAGGGTTACTGTATAGCAAAAAGCTTTTTTTCTCCTATAAGAGCTGGAAACTTCCTGAACTGGTGCTTTTAGGCAAAAGGTTGGAAACAGTTCTCCAGCTTCTTGTGGTACTGCTGAAGTCAGGGCAAGCATTGGCTTTAGTGAGGCCCAGAGGTCGTACTCTCTCTGTGTAAATAATGATGAGATCTTCATGAAAAACTAATCTCTGCTGCTGCAAAAACTAGAAATTGAGTGTTATAATCAAATCTGCGTGTGTGTAACCAGGCCAGCCACTCCCACAAACATGTTTGGCAAAGGAGACTATCACCTAGTTAAGAAGTCAAGTGCTGACTGACTCGAGGTAAAAATTCTCTATCTTGCCATTTTAGTGAAATCATATGGGAAACAAAGTTCAGATCTCTCCTGCTGCTCTTTCCTCACAGCATCATTACCCAGCAAGACTGTTTGTATTTTCTATCACTCCTTATTTTTCCCTGCATTATCTACTGGCAGCTATATTATCAGCAACAACTTGTATTTTCTTTCTCTCCCATTTTACTTCTTTGTCTCCCCCTCTTAGTCAGTGATACACATTAAGCTTGTCCTGTCTTTATCTTCTTCCCCTTGGGCATCTCCTCTGCCTGCTGTGGAGGCTCTGCAGGGAGACAGCTCTTTCCACTGCAGTGTGTATCAGAGCAGGGTGTGATTCTGGATTTTCCATGTGCCTGGCACACGTTGTTATCTGAGCTCAGAGCGGCCCATTGAGGACAGGCATGGTCATTGTGTCTCAATTTCTGTGTCCTCGACAGCTTGTGCATCAAATTAAACATAAATCAAGTGCATTTCCTCCCCCCCCCCACACACACCCTCGCCTCCAATTTCATTGTAATTACAAAAATCAATACACGTGAGACACGACAAGGAATTAATTATTTTTCGGGGAATCGACTCAGTTACAGTAAATAGGCCCAAGCCTCCTCTAATTGAAATCAATGAGACTTTTGTTAGTCATGCTCACGGGTCAGAGCTATGCTTAAATCTCAATATAATAGCTGCTCCTGCAGTCAGCTCCTGCTCCCAGCACAGTTATCTGCATTCTGTGGGCTTCAGTGGGCCGTGCTCTTGCAGTCCCACTGACAAGGGAGATGTAACTCCTGTGGTTCCTCAGCCCGTGCTCGTGTTTCTGCTCACACTGACCACAGCCCCAGCATAGCCAAGGCCTGCCAGATGGGCTGGGCTCCTGGAGGGATGTGGAAAATGGCATATTCAGGGAGGGCTTTGTCTGTGGGAGAAGGTCCAACAGGTCTGCAGAGGCACCAGGAGCTGTGCAAACTTTGTCCTGAGTGTTACAGCTCTGAGCCTTTCCAAATGAATGAAGAGAATGTACAGCCTGAAGGTGTGCAACTCCTTTTTTCTCTCCTCGAAAAGTATAATGAAAACAATTTTTAAACGTTGTCAATCAGTTCTTGATAATGGAAAATAGAGGCATCTGATGCATGCTAACTCACGTTCATACATTTATGATCTCCTAATTTGGCACATGTTATTAATTGCACCCCGCGGGAGTTGACACTTCTACGTCCAATCAAAATTAATATTAACACTGCACCTGAAAAATTTATGAGGGCACAGAATGATGAATATTTAAGTTACAGAACAAATTAACAGGATGCTGATCTTTTACATCAGTCAAGCCTTCTCATAACTCTGGGGTCTTCTTCCCGTTCCATAGGGCTTGAAGGGCCCTTCAGTGTCTGGACACTGACTCCTTCCTTCCTGGTATTATAGAAATGAAGGTGTTTGAAAATCCATAGATTTCAGATCGATGCTTTCTGGTTTCCTAGGATATCTAAAAACACTGCAAAGGCTGCAGCTTGCCCTGTGATTTAGGTGACACTTCGGGGTCATTCTCATGCAGATGATACCGGTGAGTTAAATGGAGCTGTTACCTGACACAGGGTCAGCAAATGTGTTTTACAGCACTTTTAGATGTTATTTCAGTTCCCCTCAGAGCTCAGAGCTGCTCTATTTGCTCATCTGGAAGGGAACAGCTCTGAGGAACTTTGATGAGTATTCCAGTGTCGTGTCAGCTCACTGCATAATTCACGACAACATTGCCCTGTCCTCCACAATCCCTTTTTGATCCTTTACACCTCTGCGGGAAGCCAAGCTGTCTTTTGGGCTAACTGCACTCAATTCAAACACTTCCAAAGGCATTCCAGCTCAACCTCAGGCAACTCTTCAAGAATTCTGGGGAAGGAGTTTGGAGCAAAAGGTTATTTCAGTTTACTGAGTTTCATGAGACTTTCTTTGCGTTGCTTGGATTTGGGTTGAGTGGTGGAAGTTGCCCTCCTTCACTAGTCTGCAGACTCATTGCAAAGAAAAACAGGAAAGAAGTGAGTTGATAGCCAGTGTAATATTTGAAAAATTCTCCTTTTATTTTCTTCCCGTTTAGGTAAAAATTTCTTTTGTTAGTTCACTCAATTTAAACATTTCCGAAGTTTAAAAAGAAATCTCCCTTGAATCTGTGGCTGCTAAGCTAGAATTATTTGTGACATTATCTGCCAAAAAAAGCAGAGAATTAAGAGGATTGAAACAATTTACTGTTTGTTTCGCTGTTCAGCTTTGGGTTTTGGTGCTTTTGTATTCATCAGAGGGGAATAATAAAATGTTTCTCTACCTCATTAAATGGGCAGCAGCATGGAGAAATGAATGGAATTTTCTGAGCCTCAGTGAACAACAAATATTTGAGGGGAATATTTGAAAAAAACCCAAAATCTAGACTGAGATTTCTCAATCTTCCTGTGACTTCATCTGGCATCTCCCCACTTCAGGATCAGAGGTTGCATTTAAATTTTGGGATGCAGTGTTCCCAGCCTGTTCCCTGGAGGATCCTGGCCCTTTGCTCAGCACCTCTCAGTGTTAAGCCCCAAGTGACCATCAGCCTGACTGTCTGTTTAATAAACTTAGAACAGCCTAAGCCCTGATGGTTTTTGAAATGTTGTATTAGTGCAGTTGCTAAGCAGTCCCCAGCTGCACAGTATTTTTTTTAGGGGAAACCAGGGTTGTCCCTTTTTTTTTTTCCTGTTTCTCCCAGTGGATAAACTCTACTGAATGCACTCTCAGCCTGGTAATTGAGTAGTAAATAATCTCACTTCACTCGTTAAAATTAAACAGTCTGACCTTTATCCTGTGCCAGTTTTATACCAATAAAACTTGCTTAAGTTCTGTGAGGTGACTGCCTCTCACTAGGCCTGAGATCAAAAGAATCCAGTCCCAATAACAGGATGCTCAAAGGGTTATTTTTGATTTAGACCTTGCTTGTTTACATTTTTCTTCACAAATCCACATTTTAAATGGTTGTTTATTTTCCCAGTAGAATAAATATTACAGTGTGAGAAATGGGTATCAGGTCATAAAAGACACATCTAACAATTTGGGGTGATATTTGTTGTGCTAATTAAGTGTCTTCAGTGTTGCACTTACATATTCTTGGCAACATTAACTTTCAGATGAACAAATCAACTCATTTCCAGTGTGAATATGCAGAATGTGGTTTTAATTTATTTTATTGAATGTTGGTATCGCTTCATTTGAATAAAAATGTCACCAACCCTTTGTAGGAAGAATGTATAAACATCGAGAAATATGAAAATCTGGTCAAATTAAATTGGAGTTTATTGATGAGGGGGATATTTTTCATGGATTTTTCTAGTGGAAGTCAGAGGAAATCTTGGGTTTGATGTGGAGCAATAAAAGGGGAGATAAATTACTGGAAAGGGCAGAGTTTTTTCAGTTTTTCTCTGGTGTAAACCAAAAGGAACATTATCAAGTGAACAGTGTCTCTGGTGATTTCAACACGTTAGTGAAGGCAAGAGGATGGTCCATAATGGAGGTCATGTGGCAGACAGACTGGATTTGTGAAGGGTAGTGAGATGTTCCTGGATAGCATGCTAATAAATTAGAACTGTGAAGTTGGGTCGTGTTCTTTTAAGAGAAGTGATTTTAGAACCCAGCTACCATCTGTGGACAAAAGGGTTCACAGAAAGTTATATTTAAAACAAACAAACAAACAAACAAAAACAAATTTGAGAATTCTTCCTGAAAAAAGAAACTTCACACCAATTTTTTTTTTCTGATTTGCACAAGTGAATCTGTTCTGTATTTTACTTGCCTCAGATAAGCACTTGGCTCATGTCTCGGCCCACTGTGGTTAATTATTTAATTAGCCTTCCTGACACAAGAAAGATGAAATCCAAAGGGGAGCTGAGACTATGCTGCAGTCCCAGCTGCTCCCCACTGGTGTCCAGCTCTGTGGGATACAGCCCAACACTGGGAGAGGTCCCTGCTGCTCAGGAGCTCCCAGGTGGCTGGAGGGGATGCAAAGTAACTCTCTATACCCAGAGTAACTCCCTGTACCCAAATTCAGAGGCAGCACCCCCCAGGCTCCCTCCTGAGACGGTGCAGAGGTGAGAGGTGCAGAGTGGTTTGGGTTGGAAGGGACCTTTAGGACCATCTCATTCCCACCCCCCTGCCATGGGACACCTTTCACTGGACTGGGTTGCTCCAAGCCCCATCCAGCTTTGCATCCACACTGCTCCTCACCACCCCTGTGGCTCCTGCCGCATCCCGGAGGTGCTGGATGGCAGATTAGCCCAACTGGATGTGACTAATGAGCAATAAAGGTGTCGTTATTTACCATTATGCAGATAAAAGATGTGTGTTCCCAGTTCCTAAGGGCCCTGTGCTTGGATGATCCATCAATCTGACAGGAGAGGCTTGGTTTCCTGGCAGTGGGGCCGGTGTTTCAGAACACCCATCCCCACATGCAAACAGGCCCACTGGTTAAAAGCAAGAGAACTACTTTGTTTGCACAGTAGCAGATTTTGCAATACTGCACTGTTCCTCTAATTCTTTTACATGCTTTATTTGAGTTAGAAAGTAGAACAATTAAAAGGAGAAGAAGGTAATATTAAATTGCTATTAAAGTGATCAACTGCGTAATAAACATCAAAAAGTAAAAGCTACGTTTTCTCCCCTTGAAATGTAGAATTATAGGATGGTTTGTGTTGAAAGATTCCTTAAAGACCATCTCGTTCCAATCCCCCTGCCATGGGCAGAGACACCTTCCACTAGGCCAGGTTGCTCAGGGCTCCATCCAGCCTGGCTTTGGACACTACCAGGGATGGGGCAGCCATGGCTTCTCTGGGCAAACATAAATTACTAAAGTAGACCTAACTTATAATTTTGATATTTGTGAATAGTTAGTCCTCATCAAAGCAAGTGAAATTCCTATGCAGAGAAGAGTACAGTGTGTTCTACCATAGACTGAAAACTGGGAAATGGGTGGGAAAAATGAATATGTAGCTTCTTTCTGCAAAGTTGAGTTCAGGGTGACAATAACATCCTAGAGAGAGCACGCTGCCTCTGCAGAGGATTCCCCTCTGTGTGCTGTAGGTGACTGAGGATGACAAGAAAATGCCACTCTGGAGTGAATAGTGTGTGAGACCAGAAGGCCCCTTATCTGTTCTCTGTGGCCTCAGACACTTTCACCTGCACTCCCATTCTCTGCTCGACCACACAGCACACGTGTTGGGGTTAAGGCAAGGTGCCGGCTGTCACTCGGGCCCTGCACTCCTCTGACCCACTCCTACACTCCCTGTGGTGCAGCAGTCACTGCTTTCCACAGCAAAAATTTCCCAAAGAGGGGACAGGTGGCCAGCAAGGTAGCAAGTGCCTGTGAGAAAACAGAGCACGAAACTAACTGGTGTGTTAACATTGCGGTCTCTGAAGAGAAAACAACTGAAAGAGATGTTAAAAAATTGAAGAAGCCAGGGACTGCAAACGTTTTGTGTCAGGATGTTTAGCTTAGGCTGCACAATATTTAAGCCTGATGAGAGGAGTCTCTGCTGTGGAAATGTTTGTGGTTCTGCAAAGGCAAGTGCTCTCTCTGCATGTTAAATCTCAGCGAGCAACAGGGCACTGCAAGCTGTTGACTCCCCTTCACCTTTCCGTGAGCTGGGACAGTACTCCAGGAAAATGCATTATAAAACACAAACTACATTATGCATGGTGTGTGCACAGGTAGTATGTTTGAAATGCACACAGGTATTCCTGGTGCACACACAGCATCTCATACACATGCTCAACACTCTCAGCCAGTCAGAGAGAAACGCCACAGAGGCAGAACCAAAGGCTCTTGTACAACCGTGCTCATCATTAGGGCTACAGCAGCAACATATTTCTTAATTATCAGACCTTCAGTGCAACATGACAAACGACGTGAGATTCGGTTTGACACAGCTAATGGAAAAATGTTAAAAGAAATATTAATGCTTGGCGTGCGAACTCATTAGAGAGATGTTTTAAAATGCATGGAACGGGGAGAAAATATGTTCTTTAATGAACAGAGAAATAAAACCAGTGGTCCTGCAAAGCTTGTAGTGTATGAACAGTTTTGTATATGCAGGTCATTTGTTAGGATAGTGTTCATGGCTTGGTGCAGAATCAGCCTGCAGAGCAGAGGCACTACTGGAAATAATTCCGTGCATCTGTACAGGAGGGAGCGTGGGCACTGAAGTGCCTGTTAAAGGTGCAGGTTGCTTTAAGCAGGACACTCACAAGATGGGTGCTGGATTCATCTTACTTACACTGAGACGCTTTAGGACAAAAAATAAAATGTTAGAGAGGTGTAACAGAAACGGCAAAGGTAGTGTGAGAGTTTCAAAAGTAGACCTGAATTAAAAAGGATATTTAAAACCGTCAAGAGAATAACCCGTTTCAGGGGGGCAGATGGGTTGTTTTTAGAAAGAACAAACATTTCTGCAACAAGAATATGCTGTTGTTTTGAGAGGCAGGAACTTTCCCAGGAGTTTAAGAGTACTCAGCTCGGTAGGGGAAGAAAACCCTGCACATCCAGAAGGGAGAGAAAAGCGACAGGGCAACCAGCACCTCAGGCAGGTATTTGCAGTGCCGTGTGGGTGAGCTCTCAAGGGTCTGGCAGCCCTCGAGTCAGTAGCAGAGTAGCTGGAAAGGATGTTCCCTGGAAAGATTTATTTTCATTAAATTTCTCCTGTGACTCACTTGCAACAAATCGGTGTTTTCTGCCACAGGAGCTCCCCAGAGTTGCTGCAGTTGCATAACCCAGCGGTTTGTGGGTGATCCCGGGCTATCGACTGGATTGGAGTGACTCAGTGCGTTTCCCATTATTCAGCCCTTGTTTGGAAGGGGGTTCTTGCCCAGAGATTGTGGAGGGTGACTAAGCACGTAAACTGCAGCTCTGTACCTGTAAATGATCTCTTTTGTGGAGTCAGGTCTGTAAGGTTTGTGTGGAATAAGAGGATGTGCCCGAGAAGGGGAGGCCTAATCCAGGTGGGAGCTTAGGTGGGAGCCTGGCTGGTCAAGGCAAAGTCCTGTAACCTTAACTTTTAACGTTGTAATGAAGTCTTGTCACATTGAGTTTTCCAAGTTATGAGCATGGTGACAGTTCACAATTTCTGTTCTTCTTCTCCCCCCCTAAAAAAACCTGGAAGAAAAACCAGAGTCTTCATGTTCGTCTGATTGAGAACTAGTGAAGGCATCAGGGAGAAAATGAGAAATACCAATGAAAGGAGGTGTACTGGGAAATGAAGTATAGATTCTTGGCTAATTCTCAATTACTGGATTTTTCACTTTATATCCAGGGACTGGATCTGTCCTAGTGGGAGCCTAGAGTTCTGTGCTCAAGAGTCTGTGAGCTGTAAGCCCAGTGGGCTTTACTCTGACAAGCAGTTCAAGGATTCCAAGTTTATTCAACCAGTGTGTTGCTGCAACACCTACAGTGCTTTTGTTTTGAAAGGGCCAAACAGACAAGAGAGTTTGGAGGTTAAAGATTGGATTTCATCAGATACAAAACTTGTTAGCTTATATTTTCAGCATGAATAGATCTAAACGTATTTATATCAAAATCTTTCGCTGTATGTTTGGGTTTTTTTCCTCTTTCGGACCTGATCAGCTGTTCACACAGTCCTGTTCATTGTTCAAGTACAGTTTCCAGCAATATTCTACATTTCCTTTGATTCATCTCACTCATTTCTTGAAGTGAAGGTGACTGCTGACAAGCAATTTTATGCCAGTTTTAGTGAAACAAACACCCTTGATTTATAAATCCAAGAAGCCTCCTAAGCCTCTCTTGGCAACAGAAAGAGACCTCAATTACCAGGAGATAAGACAAGGAGAGCTAATTTCTGTGGTACCATGATGTTACCCACTGTCTTTTTTTTTGAAAGACGTGCTCTGCAAGTACATATTATAGAGCAAGCAAAATGCATAGAGATCAGATTGTCTTCTGAAATCTTCTGAAGATTAGTAAATGGACATTGCTTAGGAGCCAAGCTGTTACCTGTAACCTCACTAATCCCCTCCTGGCCAGTATGAATTTTAATCAAAGGAAATTATAATGAAATGGAGTAGATACAGTCCAGTTGCTTATATTGCTGAGTAAATGTGTTTGTATCTATCTAACAGTAAATATTTGATTATGTATGCATATGCACACATGCTCACTAGGCATATTAAGAACATGCCTGTGCTGTGATTGTAGAGATTAGTTTGATACGTACATTTTGGATGTGCCTGTGAAACCACAGTTACAGCCTTGCAGGATGTAACATTCAGCATTATAAAATGGTATTAGTGATTTTCAAACTGGCTCATGACAGTCTGAAAAGGTGTGCTGCCCCACTGACCTGGTTTGGTCAAGCCAAGAGAAAGCAGCACAGAGCCCTGAGCGTGGCCGTGCAGCTCAGGAAGGAGCAGCAGCTGATCAGTGATTCAGAGGCCTCACCTCCTGCCTTTCACTCTGCAGCAAACACAGCCCTAACCTTGTGGCTCCAGTGCCTGCCTTAGACAACATCAATTACCATCATTCCTGCTTATCTGTGTGAAACTTCCCTGGTGCTCCTGCAATGATTTTAGGGATTTGTTAGGTTAAGCACGTTTGAGACCTTGAGGTGTTTAGATAATAAGGGGTATATAAATGCAAATTAGATAGTAAATATAGGAGAAAGTCATGGAAGGAGGGTTTCATTGAGAATTAACTGCTAGATAAATTATCTTTTTAGCAGTCCCTGTGTAAACTGCAGTGACTGGTCCCTCCAAGGAGAGGCTCTTTGCAGTGCTGAAGCAGGTACCTGTTTCTCAGGGCTCTCATACAGAAGGAGCTCAAACACATTTATATCCTCATCCCAAAGATTAACACGTCGTGAATAATGACAGATTGCAAACCAGGGAGATGGATTGGCAGGGGAGAGGACAAGGGAAGCATCAAAATGCCATCCTGCATTCCCTTTGTGTGTGGCTTCCCAATTAATGTGTAGACTCTCTCCTCTTAATGGAATCTTTACCTCCAGAGCCACATAAACCATTCTGCTTAGCACTGTTTATTTTTTCACTCCTGTTTATTGGGAGTGCCTAGTGTGATAGCTTGGAAACAAATGTTCCCTCTCTTCCAATCACTTCCCTTTCCCATCTTTCTAATTGGAAATGACATTTTTAATTTGCTTCCGTGTTTATTAGTCAGGCATTCCTGCTTCCTGGGATTATCCTGATGCCTTGACCTCCCTACCTGCCCCATCTGGCGTGGGAGATGGGGAAAGCTCAGTCACTGAGACTTTATTGAAACAAAGTTCAGGTTAGCAGGGGTAGTTTCACAGTTTGACATTCTGTGTTATGGTGATACTTCGAGGAGTGAAATGTTTCTACCCTGAGTTTTCTGCTCTATTCTGGCAGGCAATTCTTGCTCCTGCAGACAAGATGTACCAGACTTCTTGCTACTCTCATTATGTAATTACTGTGTACCCAACATCACTTGCTCAGTCGTGGAGTTGTGTGAGGACATTTACAGAATAATCGAGATCCTCTGGTTTTTTGAACTCCTGTATTTTTCTTTGATTTTATCTTTGCCTGAAGGGCAGCATCCCAACGTTTTTAATTTTCTTTACACGCAGAGTACAAAAGCTCGGTGATGATCACCTTGCCTGTGATGCTGCTGTCGTCAGTGCTCCTCTACTCAGCCCTTCCCTACCCCATTTCACTCAGAGTCGCTCGCAGTTTGTTGTATCATTAAAAAATAATGTGACTTTCTAGCTCACAGGAATACAGAAAATTGTAGCATTTAGAGTCGATGACATATCGTGAAAAAATTCTCCGGCGTTTTGTGTTGGTTTGCTGAGTTCAGTGTCTCCTCACCTGCAGACACAGTTACTCACTGTGCAGAGGGCACTGGGGAGTGTCCTTTCTGTGGTGCCTTGCTGATTGTTTTCCTGATGGCAAATGGCTTTGCACAGCTGCCACTGAGGGCAGTGCTCTCCAGTAACTTTGGTGATGGCTTTTCAGGTCAAGGCTCCTGTTTCTCCTTTAGACACTAGGCAGAGTTATTGTCTGATGCAAAAGCCTGTGACAACAGGCAATATTAATAAAACAGCATGAAACACTCTCAGTGTCTTATTCACCTTATGTGAATAGTAACAGCTTGGCCTAGGTTTTATATGAGGAGCTACCTTTGGAGCAGTAATTGATCCCACTCCATCTTTTGCCTTACTAGATTTGCATTTTCCCATGGAACTGCCTTGGATAAGATCATCTGTTCTATCCTACACTGCGTGCAGTGCACTATTATTGTGATATAAACCCACAAATAACTCATATTTAATACTCCAGTTTCCCTCTCAGGAGTTTCCTGTCAGTAGGCAAAGGACTCTTTGATATTCCTCAGCTGGCCCTCACAATCCTTTCTGCAGCTCCTGATGCTCTTCCTGCTTTATCCTGTTGCTCTTACTTGAGTCCTTGCTACAGAAAACTTAACAATATCATTTTTGTACAAGTGCATGTGCAGCCCTGGATCATTAGTTACTCCGAGTGTGGCTCTTGAGACATCAGGAATCAGAGGAGCCTTCCCCCAGCACAGACTATATTGCTCCTGCCAGGCTTCCCCTCATGGCTGGGGGGAAACAAAGCAATATCCGGCAGCAGTTACACGTTACGTATTTTTTACTCATTTCACATAATAGCTTTTAAAGTGTTTCAAACGCTTGGCAGCTTCCATTTCAGTTATGGGTGTCTTTAATAAGCAATTACATACAGGCTTTGGGGGCATTCTTTGTCTCCTGAGCATGTTAATTTGTAAAGAAGCAAAATTTCTAACTTGTCTGTTAACTGCCTCTTAACCAACTTTTAACCCACAATTTAATCACGTCTTCCCTTTCATTTCATCTTGTGTGTTGCACTTCCCTCTTTGTTTGATGCAGAACACAGTGCTGGAAGATGCACACCACAATATTGTCCTTGACCTCCCCAGCACTCCTTAATTCCACTGAATTCCTTACTTGTTGCTGTTGGGTTTCAGTTTTTTCTGCTGTTATCCATCAGTTAAAAAACAAGGATTCAGTTCCTCATGAGTGACATTTGGGGGTTATTTCTGCTGAGTTATGTTCAGTTATGGCATTGATCCCTAGCAGTTCCTATTGCATGTTGCAGTGTTAATATTTGGGATCAGTCTGTGGCCTGAATAGGAAGTAGCCCTTTGTGGGGGCTGTGGACTGATCCAGAACGTGGTGGATTCCCTCTGTCTATGGTTTATCTGCTGTGGACGTTTCTTTTCCAATGCATTTTCTTCAGGAATGTTGTGTCCCTGGGCTGTGCTGTCTCAGGATGTTCAGTCAGAGGCACCAGACAATCCCAGTGCACAGTGAAGCTCCTCCGCCTCATCCGCAGGGCTCGGATCAGCCTGAGCTTTCCCTGGATCTCAGCCCATCAGATGAAGCAGCTTCTCCACTGCCAGAAGTCAGGCTTTCCCAGTTTCCACTTTTTCCTTGTTCTTCCCCAGTTTGTACTTTTTCATAGCCAAACTCTCTTGGCAGCTCAAGGTGAAGTGCAGTTGAATGTTCTCTCTGTTGCTGACAAAGACAGCCCCTGTTGGGTGGTTTGGTTTCACCTCTGTCACCATTTAAGCAGCAGAAAAATTTAAATAGTTTTCAGGGTGTTCTTGGCCACTGCAGCTGGTACTTCCTGCTGTGCAGGGACATCTGTACAGGCCATGCTGGCTTCCCAAATAACAGTAACAGGGACGTCAGACACACATGAGGCGCCCACGGGACAAGAAATGTGAATAATGAAACGCTGCTGGAACGAGATGACTTGGATAAACAGCTCTTAAATGGCAACCTTTTCTCCTGTTCTTTTCTGTATTTACATAGAATAATTGATCAGGCTGCTAAATTAATTTTTTTATTATTATTTGGAGTGTAAGTTTTAGTTATTTTACTATAAATTGCTGATTAAGAGCCATAACTTTCAAGCTAGTATCGGTCTTTTTAATATATTGATCTTTCCTATTTGTTGTTTTAGGCTGCTGTCCTTTAAAGACATCCAGCACATCAAATCAGCCTTTTAGAATAGTTGGGTATTTGGGCTTATTTAGGCTGACAGTTTGATTTCTGAACACCACAGAGTCTGATGTATGGTCACTGCAATGGTCAGTGTAGATCATTACATGGTTTTTCTAATTAATTGGTCAGAGTGTAAGGGACCCTTAGAGTTCCTGAAGAGATAAAGGTAAAATTATAAACTCAGACACCATCTTTGGAGTACTTCAGTGAGTTATGCCCTTTTGAAAATGTTACCTATAATGGCATCCAGATGTCTACACATAGTTTTATCCCATATATCTGGCTGGATGTTGAATATTCACCCTTCTAATGATTTGAATTTCATCTGGTGCCATAAACAGCATAAACCGTGGGCTGTAATCGTCCCATTCTGCATTTCTGAAAGGTTTTATCCATCCTCTTTTTCTCTTCCTTTTTTTTTTCTTTGGCATTCTTTAGTGGACTGTTGATAGACAACATCAGTGTCTGTGAAGAAAGTTGCTGTTACTTGAGTTGGTTTTCTGTGCCAGTGATTCTTTCAGCTTCCTTTCTTGAAAATAGTGACTGACAGAACATTAGAGACAGACCAAGTTTTGGTGTAAGGGTGGTATTTCACTGCCTTGTGGTTTTCTTGGGTCTGAACCTCTTCACATACATGGAAGTGTAGAGTGTTCTGCAGATCATTTGTTAAAGTTTAATGCTGTTGCCAACCAGCAGTGCCAGAGTATTGCTATCCTGGGAATATTTCATCCTTTTCACCTTTTCCTATTTCTGTGTGGGTCTGTGCAAATGTGATGAGTAACAACTGAAGAACTGGTCAAGTGGGATGCTCTAATTGCATTTCCTCAGGCTTCGCATTTTCAAGGCTTTTATCTTTCCACATTGCTGCACTGTTTAATTCAGCTGAATTAAATGATGAGTCTTAAAGTGAATTTTTATGAATTAAAGGGGCCATGATGTAACTGAAGAGTCCTTCAAGGGCAATAGGTGCAAAACTGGAGGTAAGATAAGACTCATCTTACCTGAATTTAGATATCTACAAGAAACCTGTGCAAGTCTCAAGTCCTTCAAGGGAAGGGAGTGGTGCAAGCAATTCACCTAACCCAGTTTTTATTCCTGCCCTGCAAGGACTAACAGAGAACTGACAGACATTCCAATAGGACCTTTGGCACATATTTTGATTAAAAATTACCTTGAATGTGAGAGTTTTAAATGGTGTCAGCAGGGCCAGCTCGAACCTCTCTAATTAAGGAGACAGGCATCACGTTCCTTAAGCAAAGGATGAATTGAGATGAACTCTTCTGACAGGTGTGAAACTTTCTTGATGCATGTGAGAACAAATATGGGATGGCCTCGAAATTGCTGCACCTAATTTTTGTTTGTGAAGCAGATCTCTTCTGAAGAATAATTCTTGGGGTTTCAATCAGCTGTTAGAGAAGATTTTTAAATGACTCTTTAAAAAGTGATTTATCTTTGCTATTTATTTATCTCAAAATGAATATATTAACATTAGATTGTGGTACTTTCAAATTTTTTTATAAACCTCACTAGGTCTTGTACAAGGGCTCTCTGATCCTCTTCTAACTGGCCACCTAAACCTGCCCCCAGGCTGTGAGTGAGGCCCAGGGATTTTCCTGTCATCAGGGATTTTCCTGCCTGCTAAAAGGGATGGACAGCAAATGAAACAACAGCACCTTTGTGCTCAAACAGCCCGTGGTTTTAATCCTGTGTAAGAAATGAAGGAAGGCAAATGGGTTTATATATATATATATGTATATATATATGTAGTTCTATCAGAATATATTCTTCAGCTTCCAGAGGAAATGAAACATCAAGAATAGAAGGAAGAAAATGGTAGGAAGTGTATCAGAATGAGGATATGGACTTTTTGTAGGTGGTGGTGAGGAAGGAAATGCCTGGAGATGCAGGAGGAAGATGAAAGCTGGGAGGTGCATTTGGTTGTTCTGTTGCCTGGCAAAGCAGTGCCAAGATGCTCTGGGTTAGGCTCTTCCAGAGCAGCTTCAGTTACCCCAAACATACTGGTGAATCTGAAGTTGAAGCTCAGATAAGATTTGTGATTTGCATTGCGTGCCTTCAAATCAAAAGGAATAATGATACCATTGCAGTTTATACATATATACACCTGTCTTTGTTTAATAACAAAAAGCAAGGAAAAATTGTAGAAGTTCAGACTAAATGTTTTACACTCGCATTTCAAAAACTTTGAATCTAAAATTTTAAGAGTGACTAATAAGAGATAGTAGGTTTTATTGTTGGGGAGAAAGGCAGGTTGTATTTCCCCTGTGCTTTTGCTTGTGCAAACAAATTAACACTAGGTATACATTCAGGGTTTGCTTTTTAATGCAGTAAGAACAGAAGCTGAATTTCTGTTGCTAAGAACCTTCTTAACCTCCGAACTGGCTGAAGAAGCTTTTACTCAGGAAAAAAGAAACTCAGGAAAATATCAACTGCTTTTGCTGCTCATCCAGAGAAAATCAGGCAGCATCTCTTTACGGACAGAGCCAAGAGAAAGGCCAGGGTATGGAAGTATGAAATGGCACATTCTCTAGGAAGCTGATCCCAGCTGGGCTGCAGTTTCCAGGCAGGATTAGTCCATCCCTGGGAATAGCTGTGAGTGAGCTGCTCCCCGTGGAGCTGCCCGGCCCCGGCGGTACATTGGACAGCGCTGGGCCTGCCGCGGTGCAGCCCTGCTCCACTCGGGGCTGGGCAAGGACACAGATCAAGGGCATTCTCCTGTGCTGGGGAGGATAAATGGTAACTCGTTCCCTGGGCAGAGTTTCACAGCAGTGACACTTCAGCCCAGCTCTCAGCTGATGGTAAATGACGGGGGGGGGGGGAGGTGTTCTGGAGCTGGGTGACTGTAGGTGAAGCCTGCTGGGCACTCGCATTTCTAGGGACACACTCACAGTGCTCTCAGTTCCCCGGGAATTGCTTCACAGACAGCAGAGAGGCAAAACAAGAGGAAGCTTAAAGCAATGCTTATGACTTGAAAATATCTTACACGGTAGACAGACCCTGTCTTTTAGTTTTGGAATTTATTCTGTAACCATTTCAGAGAGAGGGGAAAACTCCCTCTGTTGATCTTCCCCACTTGCCTTTGTTCTTTACTATTCTTGAGGTTTTGAGGACTTTTTGCAGGCTCACTAAACTATGCTTTCCTCCAAGCACACGTTTCCAGAAACTGGGTTTGATTGTGTTCTGGTTCTCCTCTCAGCCATTTCCAAACTGGGAGCTGTTAAGTTCCTGCTACTTTGCCATGGGACTTTGGGCAGGTTTGTTTTGGGTTTTTTTTGGCTTACTCTTCGTTATAACCCTAAAAGCACATCTAGTGTGGTCAAGAGAGCAGTTCTCTGAACAGACCTGGCACCGGGCTTGACAGCTCTGGAGGAGTTATCCCTTGAGTTAGGAACCAGGGAAGAGCTGTTTTGCTCCAGAATGATTAACGGGGTGATGCCACGGAATATGTGCCCAAGCAAAGGTTTTGGATACTATACATTTTTTTGCTCCTGTGACTTAATTTAGGCATTCCATGTGGCACTTCAAAATAAAGAGCACCATTATGGAAACAGAGTTTCTCTTGGCCTTTGCCCAGTATTATACTAAGTGATCACTTTTGAGGACATCTCTTGTAGCTATTGCCTAGAAAAAGAAGTTCAGCCATAATAAATAGGTTGTGTACACATTCAACAAAACTTTAAATATTTATGCTTTCTAATTTATGGTGTGTGCTCCGTTCCTTAAATAAAGAGCTATCCTGAATGTTATCCATCCAGCTCCTCCTAAAAAACAAACCAGAGCACTAACCCAAACAAAACTGTTCAATTGTATTGCTATTCTTAGTTTACCCCAGTTCCATACTATTTAAGAGATTTCTCCCTTTTGTGATTGCTTAGTGATTGTCTCAGACCACAGCTGAGTGGTGAGAATGGTGTTTTCTACCATGCTCATGCCTCTGAGGCTGTGATTCAAGTATGGTGGCTAGTGCCCATCGAGTGACCTCAAGGGATCATTGCTGTCTTTATTCTCAACTCAAACATAGCAAAACAAACAATCAGAATTCCAATTTTGAACCCTAACAGCAGGTGGGTTTGTAAGAATTCAGTGTTTTGCCTGCATCGTGTCTACAGCCAACAGTCTCCCACAGCTTTGTTAAAGTTCATTAGAAAGAATTCAAGCCTTCTGCTTTAGTTTTAACATTGTTTGCTACAAAGATAATTAATTTTTAAGTTGGACCAAAGAGGAGGGGTAAAAAATGAGTGGACTTGACAGCAGAAGCAGGATGAAGGGATGTAATTTTTAAAAAGCATCTCTGTTTACTTTGTTCTCATTTAAGGAGACTCTCTTCAATTATGTTTGGTTTTTTGTAGCATCCCGCTTAAAAACTGCAGACTGTACCAAGAGCAAACAATTTCCAAGCAGTGTCACAGACACCATGGCCCCTTTCCCACACAACAGCAGATTAAACAGACACTTTGCCCCTTCCACAGACTTTTGAGTCGAAAAATAATCAGACCCAGCAAAGGAGGGGACTGCTCTGCTAAGCAGCCCAGGGAGAGCTTATTTTGACTCACTCAGTGAGCACTGTCAGGGCTGGGATGTGTTTCTTGTGCCACTGCACAGCCCTGATGGGCACGAGACACTGCAAGTTTGAATTCAGTGCTGTTCATGCTCCGTTATCATATGTGGTGTCCAGCAACTAGAGAAATAATACCCTGTGCTTGGCACAGCACTGTTGTCACATGAAGGTCAGGTCAGATCCTGGTTCTCTGGGCACAGACTCTGTCTCTGCAGCACTGTGGGAGCTTTGCTGTGGGTTTGAGGGAAATGAGAGACCTTAAAATTGTAACAGGGTCACTGGCCAGACCAGGCTCTGCTTTGCATTTGGTGCCTGCAACTGAAGATATTCTGTGTGAAGAGGTTTATGTGGAACAGAATCTGTGGAAACAGATCCACCAGATGGACGTAGGGACAGGATTTAGATTTGTGCCATGAGGATCAGCTTTTATCAGGGTCTGAGGCTGAGGTACTGCCGAGGACAAAGACACTTGTGTCTTGTATCGTGGAGTAGTCCTAAGAGTTATATTCTACTTCATAAAAATACTTTAAAAGTATTTTTAAAATAAGCTATTGTTCTATGGATAGTGAAAGCTGCAATTTACACATGCATGTTTGGCTTAAAATGTATGTTTGGGCTTCCTTTTATTTAAAAGGAAGAAGGGTTTTCTCTGATTTTTCATTCTGAAAAGGGATGCTTGGTATTTTTTCCATAACTTTTGTGCTCTTCTCAATAATGATGTAAATGCTGTTTTTTGCTACTTCTTTTGGATTATTTTCTCTCTCCAAACCTAATTTATAGCCAAGTAACAGAACTTCAGGACTTATCACTTCCTGGATAACCCTTTTCTATGCCAATTATTTTCACTTACTCTGTTACCTCTAGTCACCTCATTAGCACTGTCTCCACTATGATACAACTGCTGCTCCTTGTGTTTGGCTTTCCCTTCTCATTTCCCTCCAAATAAATAAGATTAATATGTGATGGGATGATTTACAGCCAGCATCTGTCACCTCCTCCTGACAGTGTACAGTACACTGTCAGACTTGCTTCTCTGCAGGCTTTTTGAGCCCTGCTTTCTCGCAGCCTGGAGGATTTGTGTTTTACAAAGCTTTCTGTTTTCATTTAGAAGAGTTACTGAGTTGGATGTGCCTGCATTCGTGCACCACACAGAACCCCCCCGAGGGTCTGGTCCTGAACGTTCCCAAGAGGAGCTGCTGGACACTTGAGACTTTTAACAGCTTCATTTATAGGTGCCAAGCCCTTGAAGAATCTGTCAAAGCAGAGTAGATTCAAAATGGGCTTGGAGACCACTTCAGAAATGAAGTGTTTTCAGAGCTGAAATTCTTGTTGACCAGTACTTTGACAGGAACAAAAACTTTGGTAAAGCCTGAACTGCAGCACTAAAGCCAGACTTCAGGTATCAGAGGTCGGGACCAGGAAGGCCTGCTGGAAGGTGGGAGTTATTTTATCTACTCTTTTGCCTTTGTCCAGAATCTGGTCCTGGCCATGGGCAGAGGCAGAGTGTGGGTCTGATTCAGTCTGGCAATCATCGCTCTCCTAAAACCTTCAACAATTTGGGGAGTTTGACCTGCACTGACCAACTGTCACTTGTAGTATTCCCACATACCTTTGCATTGTAGTTAAGGCAGAAATTATGTTGTCCTGCTTATCCTGTAAATATATATAAGAGACTTTGAGCATCTCCCTATGACTTTTCCTGTATTTGATTAGGAACCCTACGTGAATTTTGTCTGTATCATGTCTTTATCCTTCTCCTCTAGAGCTGACATGTTACTGCCATCATTATTTTTCATGGGGTGCCAGCATAGGAGTGTTTGGTTCTTCATTAGGTGTCTGTATGTAAACCAATAACTTGTAATTACTTCTGAGAGTGCCTTTAGGACAGGAGGGAATGACACTTAGGCATCCATATGCCCTGTTTTAGAAGGAAGTGGGAGGCATCATGCTAGTGCCCTGCTGGAACAGATGTGCCTGGTATGCAAAACGCACACGCCACATGTGGGGGAACTATGAAACAAAATTAAAATTTTAATCAAAGTCTCCCTGCATTTCCCAGGCATTCAAAGAGCAGATTGCTGGGCGTGTAAGTGGGTCACACGTGGTGTTGAGCGATGGCGCTTTGTCCTTTGCCATCTGGCAACATGAATCAATGTCAGCTGGATGCAAACACAACTCTGCAGAGGTGACCTTGGTAACGGGGTCGGTCCGCTGAGCAGGGACTACAGGAGGGTTACCTGCAATCCCAGGAACCCTTCCAGGGAAAACCCAAAAGCAAGGTTTCTTGATTCCAGGAAGCCTTATGGCCACCAGCAGAAGTTCGGTTTGTCGTGGCTGTTTGTCATGGCAGCCACATGGAGTTTCAAGTCATGGATTACTCTAATCACTTTAATGGCCAAGAATCCACTGAAATTCAAAGTATAAATGAGATGGAAGATGCCAGGTAACTGGTTCATTGTGGTCCATTGCTGCTAAAAGGAGAGATTCTGGATATTCCCCAAGGATATGTGTTTGAGGAAACGTAGATTATGAAGCACTCTGTCTTTAAAAGCCTCTGAAGTTTAACCCAGCAAATAGAAGGTATTTGTAGCTCAGCTGAAATGACACTATCAAGACAAATTAAGCTGTAAGTTTTAAATCTGTGTCTGAAATTCAAAATTAATAGAAAATTCCGAAAGGAAAACTGTGTATAGTAAAGTTTCCCTCTGTTGTTTCCAACTCAAACCAGTGCAGTGTTCTCCATGTACTAAAGGCTTTGCTGGAGTGCACAGTTAACTTGCATTTTTGCTGCCTTACTTTAGGTGTCAATGTTTGAAATCTTTGGCTTAGGCATCTTTCAGAGTGACAGAATTAGAATCCGGTTCTGATGGTTCCCAGCCCCGTTTTGAAACCACTAATCCCACAAAGGAGTTTTGTGGTCTGCTCAAGCTTTCCTAGTTGCCTGCACTAACAATGAAGTCAGAGTTTCCCTTGTATGGAAAACAAAGAAGGGGACAGGCAGATTTATGGATTTCCAGGTTCCGTGCTGTCTACAAAATGGATTTAACACCTGCCAAACCTGCAGCAAAGAGCTTCACCCCTACACTGGGCTGAGGAGAGGCAGCATTTTGTTTCTCACACGAGGAAAACCCTGGGAATGATGGAAACCATCAGGTTTGCTCAGCCTGCCTTCCTCACGTTATGACTCATGTGGTTAAAAACACCAGCACCAGATGAGAACACAATGCTGTTGTCTGCACACAAACACACTAATTCAAGCTGTGTGTTCACAGACTGAGACATAATTGTCTTCAACATTCAGAGTCGTTTGGTTTCTCCAGTTACAGCCAGGCCCTGTTGGAGTTTACAGCTTCTTTTATTATCATTGTTATTATTGTCATTATTATTTCTGAAAGCATTTTATGGGAGCATAAAAACTACTCTTCCTGCACAGTAAATGTATCAAACCACATTTATTTCTGTTTCTGTAGTACTAAAGCAAAGAAAATTGCTGCTTAAAAGTGTGTGTGAGGCTGCTGTAAGAGAGGATGCGAGCAGGAGTTCGCCAGATGTTTATACCTGCTCATTGTATGGGAAATATATTCCCAGATATTTTCAATATATGAAGGAAAAAATCACATTTAGTACTGAAACTGTTAAGTAATTAATCTGAATTCCTGTGTCTCAGAGAAAGTTTGCAATAACTCACAGCATATGTCCACAATATGTGGGACAAACATAGCATCTAGTTGTGCTTTAAGCTTTTTTAATTTTTTATTTTACATAAGTATTATAAATTGACCTGCAGCTCCGGGCTGCCTTGGGTATATCTAGATTTGGGATCAGTGTACAGTGTAAGTTATTTTTAGATGTGAAATACTCTTGCATCCACAAAGAGCGTGGTTATTCACTTGCTATAAATGCACTAGGGAAATAAGTTATTTCAGTGCTTTTTAGTGGTTTGCAATCATCTTCTTTTACTTTATTGGATTGAAATCTTTTTCCAGTTCTCGGGAACTGTTCAGTTGGATGAGTCTGTTTCTAATTGATCACCAAGTTCAGACATGGCAATGAGATCTCTGCGTTCCAATATGTGTGTCTTGTTTAATTTCAGAGACATAATTTGCAAGACTTATCCTAACTTCATTAAGGATTTCATTGGACCCAGGACAGAACTGTGGTCCCTCCTGAAATTGTGAATTCTTGATTTCTGAAGATCTCGGTCTGCATGGCAGTGTTTGAATCAGGGCAGCAGCAGGCATTTCCCCTAGGACATTCCTGGGTGTTGCACAAATTCAGGAAGTTAGATCACTGCACAGGCTCTTGTGACAGATTCATATTCAGAGCAGAACTTAAAACTCATTAAAGCCCATAGTTTGAAGTGCAAACTTCCATGTAAGCACTTGCTCATAGCGCTGTGTGACAGAAACCAAAGGGAACAGTAATTCCCTAAGAATGGAACAGACTTTTGTAGCTCATGTAATTGTTTCCAAACCAGGCAAAACTGAGCAGACGTTCAGAATGCCACACAAGGTCTGTAACACCTGGAGACTGGAGATGGGGAACGTTCCTGATCCTACTCATGTAGGTGTATCCTCAGTCATTTCCCAGAATCTTATTAATTTTGTGGGGTTTAGATAATACTATTTACAAACCAACGGAGTCTAACTTTTCTCTCTTAATTAAGCAAGTTAATTGCAAAATGTCCTTAGAAATTAGGTTTCTCCCTTGACACGCTGTAAGTAAATAAGTTATGTTGGAAAACAAGAGGAAGATTAACAATGGGCTTCAACAAACAGGAACAGCTTAGTTCTCTAAACAACAAAAGTACATTTCATCCTCCAAATATCAACACATGCATTAATATTTATATCCACTTTATTGTGATTAATTTGATTGCATTCTTTTAATAAGAAATGCAGACAGAGTGAGTGCTGTTGCAGATATTCTCGGGAGGGAGGGAAGTGCCCGCTGTCCCTTCACAGTTCCCTGTACAAGGGTATCAGCACTGCTGGTTTTATCACCTTGCCAGGCATGTAGAACCACTGGAATTAATGAGGCTGCAGGGAACCAAAATGCTGCAGTTTGGTCAGACTTCACAGGCCCTGTGTGGGTTCTTTGATCCCTTGGAGAGCCGTGTCCCGAGTCACCTGTGTCCCACACCGGCCTCGGGTTTCTGCCCTGCTCTTCCCTGTAGTTTGCTGGGTGAGATAAGTGACTCCCAGCTTTTCCTTCTTATTTGTGGTCCTGCCTGTTAATGTAAATTCCAGTTGGCAGCAGATTACATTAATGCACTTAATTAATTTAAGCTACAGCCATAGCAAGCAGATGCAGAATCTGCTCAGCCACGCCTGCAGGAAGGGCATCATCTTTGGGAGAGGAAAGAAGGATTGCTGGGGATACTCTCTGCTTTAGCTACACCAATTGGAGTTAGCCATAAATTTGAATGGAAATGCAGCTCAGGCTGCTGTGATTGATTAAATCACCCTAAGATGAACCTAAGCAGATTTTAGCCTTTTGCAGTGGGAATGAGGCACTGTGGAGAAGAAGAGAAAAATTGATTCACTGGTAAGGGAAAGTACTGCACACTCTTGCTGGAGTTGAATCTTCTTCCAGTTTATAAGGTTTAGTGAAAAGAGACAGGGATGGCCCAGTCTTTCTCCTGCTCCCTCACGATGGAACCCAGTGGGTGCTGCTTTCCTGGGAACTCTGCAGGTCAGATGGAGGCTCAAACCACAGGAACACGAGTGCTCAGGGGCAATGGACTGAAAGCACTGGGCGGAATTTTCCTTAATTCAGGACCATCCAATATATCCTTTTTTCTTAGCTGTTCCCAAGCTTTCCTGACTCAGCTGTGTTCCACAAGTGAAAGAATTGGTCTGTATCTGCCCAGCACAATCAGTTGAAAATATTTTTGTACTGACCTGACAACAAAAGTGTGGGTGGATAAGGTTAAGCCCAGATGCCACCTGCAGATATCCCCTTGGCACACAGCGGGGGTATTATTCTCTTCAAGGCCGGAAAGGGCTGGAATTGAGACAGAACTGGGTGGTCCTCAAATTTGATGTGCCAAGAAAGAGTTCCAGTCCATGTGCTCTTGGTACCTCAGGCTGGAGATAAAAGCCCAGTTAAGCCACACTGCGCTTCAGAACGCTGAGAAGACAAACCTCAGCGAGTGTCTCCTGTTTTCCCCTCGTCACCTGACCTCTTTTTGGCCAATTTGTCATTGCTTAGAGGAGTTGTTTTTATAAACCTCAGAACTAGGTGGTAAATCTAGACCTAGTCCACCAGCTGAGTCAATAGCACGCTGGGTTTGTGGCTCATTTTTCAGGGTTATAATCTGTTTGGAACAGGAAATCCGTGATTTTAATTAGCAATAAAAAGGAAATAGTCTGCTGTGAATTGATCTTGAACAGGTACTGCTGTACTAAATTAGTTCAAAATAAGTAGGATTTTCCATTCAGCAAATTGATATTAAGACATCTTGAGTTTATTAGCAGTTAGCTGCATTATCTGTCTGAGGCCAACTTTGGTTTCAGAAAGGAGTGAAGCTGAAAATCTGTTCTTAGACACAAACAAATGAGCTTATCATAGAGTACAGAGCATCAGGACAGAAGGGACCTCCCCCATGTAGTCATTTGAAGAACTAATTGTCATATGTATTCTGTCTTACAAAGTAAATGGAACTCATAACAATTTGTCAAAAAGCCCCAGCATTTTCTGTTTGTTTATTTCACAAGCATTTAATGTTTAATGAAATTTTGGGAGATGGCATTTTCTTGATGTGTTTGTGCAGAAGATCCTTTTATCTGACACTTCATTAGGGAAAGGATTTGGATTTGGAACGTTCTTAGGAAATAAATCTCATTTTACTGCAGAGAAAACTGTGCAATCTGCTATATTTAATACAGAGCTGGACCTCAAATTGCCTAACCTGTCATGTTACCTCTGTAAGACAACACCATGCTATTGCTTTCAGATTCTAATAGCATTAAAATTTGAGCTAATTACTTGTGTTTCATACAGTTTTGCAGATGGGGGAGTTGAGACCTTGGCAGTGAAATGACTTGGGGAAAGCTGCAAAGGAAATCAGTTTGTCATATAAGGCAACTAAACTGTTTCATTTGTGTGAGGCAGTGAATCAGTGAGATGTCCATTCACCTGATGCTTACCTCAGTTTCCCTGGCATTTGCTCCTAATCTTTTCAGAGGTGTTACTGGTGTCACTTTGAATGTGTACTGGTGTGCTTTGGAATGACATTTCGGGATAGGAGAAGAATTTTCTTTAATTTGGCAGTTTTTTAATTTTGAGTATCATTTACAGAAAGGCAGTTTCTGAGACAAGGAGCTACTGGAGAGGGTCCAGTGGAGGCCACAGGGATAATGAGGGATCAGGAACATCTCTCTTACGAGGAGAGAGTGCAGGAGCTGGGCCTGTTTAGTCTGGAGAAGACTTGAGAGGGGCTCTCATTAATGCAGATAAATATCTCCAAGGCAGGTGCCAAGAGGATGGTACCAGACTCTTCCCAGTGGTGCCCAGTGACAGGATGAGGAACAATGGCCATAAACTAAACCACAAAAAGTTTCACCTCAACATGAGGAAGAGCTTCTTTCCATTGAGGGTGGCAGAGCACTGGAACAGCTGCCCAGGGAGGTCATGGAGTCTCCCTCTCTGGAGACATTCCAAACCCTCCTGGACACATTCCTGTATCACCTGCTCCAAGTGACCCTGCCTTGGCAGGGGGGTTGGACTAGGTGACCTCCAGAGGTCCCTTCCAACCCCAGCTATTCAAGATCAGAGGACTTGGTCCTTTACATCCCCTGAAGATAATTTACTTTCCAAATCTGCCTGTTAACACTTCACACTTTAAAGCAATCAAACACTGTGGTGCACTTGCTAAACTGGGGCAGTGGGTTCATGTCAGTGGGAAGCCTTCAGGCTTTACTCTCTGTGACCTGTTTAAGGACAGAGGGAAGCTGGAGCCATCCCAGGATACTGCTGCAGGCTGTGTTCTTGCAGAAATAACTGGGTTAGCTGATGCTTAGCTAAGCATCACTCAGGTAGTTCCAGCTTTGGGTACTCGGTACCTTGTTTTGCATTTATGCAGTGTGGACAGAAAACTGGGTTTAAAATGGAGCTAAGCTAATTTCCCTTATTTTATGGTTCATTTTGGAGAACAGAGGTCCTCCTGGGTCCTTGTTATGTTCTTTATTTATATGTATTCTATAGATGTTAGTCTTTGAAACACTCAAGTTTTAAAGGCTCGGCGAGAATTCAGCACTGCTTAACATGAAATATTGAGATACTTGGTCTGTATGAGAGGAATATTTGAATGTGTGATCGGGACAGACAGAGGCTTTACAAGAGGGAAAGTGTCCTCAGTAATGCAGATTATTGAGTGAAGTCTTGGACAGCTGAGAGCTGTACTGTGGTAGAAGGGTTTTGTGAGCACTTGAGTGTTTTCTGCAGAGGAGCCTTGCCACTCAGGCTGCCCGGGAACAGGGCTGTTATGGGACATTAGCACATAAGAAATAAGGCAGTGATTCCTAAAGCTCTTGGTGGCCGTGTCCCCGTGGCCAGGGAAAGAACTCTTCGGTTATTTTAGTGCTTACTGAAATACTAACAAAAATAAAGTCATTGTTACTCCTTTGTGATGAGCAGCTGATCCAAGGGGTGCCCGACTTACCTCTCAGATCAGACTAAAGCAATTTGCCAAATGCATCCATGGAGTGGGGAGTGAACTTTTCGTGTGCTCTGGCTGACACCAATAGGAAAATTCAGGCTGACTTCAGGGGGGCAGCCTGTGTCCTAAGTGAGTAAGTCTTGGAGACTTTCAATTCAGGGCCTCCACTGAGACACTCACAAAAATTTGTTGGCCTCATAACCACAGGGCGTTAACTCTTCGTGCAGGACCAGAGGATAAGAGTCCCAGATTGGACTTTTTGTAGCTAACATTCATTATATTAATGGAAATAAGCTTCTGAGGAATAAATTCCATTCTCTTGACCTATGTCTAGCTTACAAGCCAGTAAGTGTTATACTACATGTGGTAAAGGTGATAAATAACGTGTTTTGTACGTATAGAACTGAAGTGATCCTCTGCAGGGACCTTGTCTAGAGGTTTGGGAGTTTTGTTTCAAGCTTAAAAATGCATATTCTGACTTAATCTTCTGGCATTTATGGAGCTGTAGTACCATGGCAGGTGATTTTTTTTAAAGGTAATCTATTATTCATCTAAAGTAACCAATAGGAAGCAGGAATGGAAATTTCTTGCCCAGGAGTGCATCTGACTATTCTTGCTGCAATTGGATTGTGTTTGTGTAACTTTAAAGTGAAGTTTCATAGGGATGGGTTTCCCTCATGCTGTTGTTAAACCAGTGATTTTCACTGACGTGCAGTAGAATTAATCTGAATAATTTTTTTTTTAGTGTCTCAGGGAGTGAAGTCAAAGTCAGGACCATGTTATTCCTCATGCATTTCTCCCTCTGTCTACTTCACAGTCAGTCTTGGTCAATGGATAAGCAAACCTCCATGTGCATTGTCTTTGTGACAGGGATGTGAAGGATGTTTGCTGGTCCAGGGAAGATGAAAGTATAACTTGATTTCACAACTGTCAAAAAAGGAATGCAAGTTGCTGCCTTAAATGTTTTTTGTGCTGTTTCTGTGTTGCCATGGGGTGGATTTTGTCCTAAGTGTCTGTTTGTGTGACCTTGCTGTGGATCACACCCGTCCTCTGCCCTTCTCTTTTCTGTTTTCCTTGGTTCGACAGTTCATCTCGTTTGTAGATACCTGTAGAAGAGCCCTCATGTAAAGCACATCTGGCACATTGCATTGAACAGGAACTCTACAACACACAGCACAGCTGGAAACAAATTCTGAAGGGGAGCAATGGCTTAGGAATTTCTTCTTCCATTAAGGACAAGGAAGTTTTGCTTGGTCCATTTCCCCTCAAACTGCTTTTACAAACCTCTTCTGCTCTCTGTAACCTGGTGATGTTGTGCTGCTGTGGTCTCACCCTGTCAGAGTGTGCCAAAGGCAGAGCCAGCAGCAACACCTTGAAATGCTGAGCAACTGAGAGGTGTGGGAATTATCAAGAGAACTAGAGGATATGCTGGGAGGCAGCTCTTGTGGATAAGCAGCATTCCCTTTCTTTATTTTCCCTGACACGGTACACATTTCTTCATTGTAGCTTTAAAGATTCATAACAGATAATTGTAAAGAACAGTCACAGTAACAAGGTTTGATGGGAGGTGTTAGATCAGCACAATTTGCTGTGGTGACTGACAATATGCTGTGCCCCATTTCTGTGTGCCAGTAAGAACAGAAATTTGGACTAATTGTGGCAGTAGTTCTGTATAGTAATGGCACAGTAAGTGAGAACACAACACAGCTTTTCATGATGGCTTAGAAACCAGAAATATAAAATGCAGCCTTTTTTGTGGCCCTTTGCACAAGTGAGGACACATTCAGGACCATCAGATAATCCAGAATATATTCAATTTCAATATTTTAAAAGCTTAAACATGCACTGGATTGATTGCTGGACTTTCTCTAGAGAGCTTCTGGGATATACCAGCATTAGGTAGACAGTGACTGTGAATAGCAGATAGTGTTTTGACACTCCCCCCTGTCATTAGTGTTCTTCTACAGCGTAGTTTACATGTGTGTCTACTCTAAAATGGTTATCTCAGCACTAATAAAAGCAATGGATACTTGGCTGCTGATTTGGGGAAGTATTTCCTGTGTTGTATTATCTCTGCATTGGAGATTTCCCCAAGAGCTGCTTAATGCAATGTCTGCACACACAGAAAGAGGCTGCTCTCACTGGAGTCCAGAAATACTTGGGCATTTCCAAATCCAGGTGATTTTGACGGGTACAGCCCTGACCATCAGAATAGAAAAGAGCTTGGAATTCAGTGTTTGTTTTAATCCCCATGTTTCTCTCTGACTTTCTCTTCCTTGTGCTGCAAGACCGTGCCTGGAGCTCCAAAACTAGAGAGCCACCCCTGTGGTAAATATATAATATATGTCTGCTGCACTGCCATCATTTGGATCAGGAGCATCCCAGTGGTGCAAGTGCCCAGACTGTGTTGTCACAAGCTAAGTAAACAGCCCAGGTTGTGAGTGGTGCATATCCTACCTACAGCTAAGGAGTTGTGTCCTGTAACCTTTTAGTTCCCTCCATGTGGAATTCATGCTATCCAGATATCTCTGCTACTTTCCGTGGACTGTGTTTTGACAAACAATCAAAGGGAAGCTCCTCAGGTTGATTAAGTACAAGGGGGTTTTGTTGTTATTTTTTTAATGTTGCTTTTGTTGAAATGTTCGCTTATTTCTGATGTTCATCCTCCAGGTAGGTGAAATCTGCACTTTGGCAAATGTGTGCCTGCTTTGCACACCCAAGTCCTGGGGTGTGAGCACTGGCCAACACTCACCTGTGTGCAAAGTACACTCACACTTTCCCAACCCAAGCTGTGTCCTTTAACAGGGAGCTGCCTGAAAACGGTGCCAGAAGTAAGGAGAAGTAATAATGTTGCACAAACTAAGGAATTCAGCAAGAGGATGTGTAGTAGTGTTTCCCAAGACTGGTTTTAAGGGAATTTTTAATCAAATCTCAACCTGCTTTCAGTAGTTTCAAGCCTCATTGAAGTAACTAGGCCGACATCCACAGTAACAAAATGTTTGTGTGCTGCAAATGTACGTGTAATTTTGTAAAAATTGCCAATTTTATGTAATCTGCTTTATCTGATTTGTCTGTCAGTGGGAGCACAAATCCAGTGAAGTGCATAGATCAAAGGGACAGAAAAATGAAGTGCATCAGGAGAAGTGATAAGGGACTATGCAAAACAAAGTAGCTTTCTTTTTTCACTTTACATTTCACCTTCTTGCTGCTACATTTTTTTCTGCTACAAACTGTCACCTTCTGCTTCCTCAGCTAATATTTTAGGTTCATTTTGCATGTCAAAGTGGTGCAAGCTGCCACAGTCACTGGCACCCATTTCCTGACTGTCTGAAACCCCACATGTATCTTAGAACACCATTTGTGTCAGTGTTAATGCTGTAGCTTTCCAGCCACTGCTGCCAAGGTGAGAAAGAGTTCGAGGAGAAAATAAATCAAATGGTTTCATTCATTTGTTGCAACACAACATAAGAAGGTGGCAGAAGTCCCCTTACACCGAATTTCAATCAAATCCAGCTAATTATATTTTCTGCCTGCATTGTGACTCAATTAGAAGGCATTTATGAATCTGCATGAAAGTAAAATGAGGACACAGTGCTCAGACATATTGTTCTGCTTCTTCACCCATTACCAAGGAAGTGACTCAATAATTATATTCAGTTTAAGAAAATGCTTTGGGAGGAAATGTTTTGTAACGAATTTTAAAAGTACTACTTCAGTTTTTAAGCTATTTCATCTTTAAATATTAAATGAGAAGCTTTATTTTGTGTTATTGTTTGTTTCTATTTCTTTTTTAAAGGTTTCCATTTTCAGTTTGATTTGTAACAAACGTGACACCTGAGACAAAGCACAGGTTGCTTCAGTGAACTCACATGCAGTTATTCCGTGGCTGGCTCTCACCTAGGGTGTGACACGGGATGCCATTCCAGCTCTGGCTCCCAGACAATGCAAATACAACCCTGACAGAGCATAAAGTGTATGATGTGGGAAGTGTCGAGATTTTGGTGGCACCAACTGTGTCATGAAAGAGCTGTGATTTAACTTCTGCAAACAGAACCGAGTTCAGGGACAGGCTCATGCAATTACTGTCCCTACAGAGCAGTAAATCACTTAATACTGAAATAACACTTCTTTTAGTGTAAGACAAGACAGCTGCCACAATAATGTAACACAGCAGAGAAGGAACTGCAGCCACTTGAAAATGGCCTGGCAACCTTGGTTAAAGAATGCACTTAGCAGGAACAAAAAGCCACTTTTTTTTTCAGTTCCTGGCTATAATTTCATAGCCATCTTCTAGTAACTGCACAAACTTGTGTCTTTTTGTTGCTGCTGGATTACCTTCAGGACTTCTCTGATCCAGATCTTAGACCTCTCCAAGAGAGAGAGTTTAAGTTCAGGGTGCTGAGAGTGGTGCGTGATGAACCCAGTGAGTCAGCTCCGAGTGGCTTCGGGGGGGACAGTCTGACAGTCCTGCTGCTCTGCTGCACTACCAAACCCAAGGTTCAGCTCCAGAGACAAACACCAGCTCGGGACGAAGGCAAGTGAACGGTAGGAACACCTCCAGCAGCAGCGTGTCCCACCCCTTGTCCTGCCCAGGCACTCGAGCAAGACTGACCCAAAGGGAACAGGCTGGAGAAGGAGCAGCACCACTCTTGGGAGCACTCGAGGGTGTCCTGGAGGGTTTTCCATCCAAACTGCCCTGAGTTTCTGGGATTAGGCCAGAGCAATCTCCTCAAGCACATACTTAAGAGGCGTGGCTGATGCTCATTTTTCCTTCAAGACACCCTTCTTTCCCCTTCCCAGAAAAAAAGTGACACTTCTTGCAACGTGCAGAAGCTGCAGCTACACTTGGATCTCCCACATAACACAGCTGAAATATTGTCCTCTTTTAGCATGGAGTGACAGGTTTTGATAAACAGACTGGTTTCTCTGGCTTATATGTGCCTAGTCAAATATTAATGAGCCAGCACACAGAAGCATGAAGTAATCTTTTTGTTTTTCATTAAGTGCATAGATTAAAGAGATGTTGTTTTACTGTAATGCACAGAATTATGTCATTTCAGCTTAGAGTAATTGTTCATCACATCACATTGAAATGATCCTTGGTTTTGTTTTAAAGAGCATAGAAGAACAAGAAGTAGAGGAAAAACAGAAGTAGAAATGGAATGTGAGACTATAGTGAAAGTGAGTGAAAAATTCCCCTTTTTATCTAGTAATGCTGATGTTGTTTTCATTTTACGTGTCAAAACTTAAGTCAGGAGCATCCACAATTTACTGCCTGGTGGTTTTTCTGAAATCTTTGAGCAATAACAGCCCTGATTATTACCTGCTAGCTGCATAACATAAGCTGCCACTGACCATTACATCCTTTTGATACCGTGAAAGCGATTTGTGGCTTCTTCCAATCATACCCCACCCCATTGTCTCCCTGCCTGTTTTATTTACTGCTGCTTTTGCCCCACCTCAGTGCAGTGGTCAGGGGCTGTGTGTAACAGCATGATTGTACCAGCTTCCTTGGCACAGCCCTCTGGGTCATGGGAATGTCCTCTGTTCTCTGCTCACAGTAGCTGCAGTACTCTCAGGTTAGAAAACCAGGCACCACCAAACGTCTCTCTGAAGAGGTAATTCATGTGGGGGTAGGAACTGAGAGCTTCTGAATGTGGAGGTATGAGATGGGCAAAGGTGTTAAAAGGTAGGAATTCTGGGTACCTCTGAAGATTAAGCTTTCCAAGCAGATAGATTAAGGATTTGTCATCTGGGACACCAGAGTACGGGGATAAAGAAGGGATTAACCAGGGCATCACAGCAGAAGGAAGAATTGGGGTACAAAGAGAAAGAACTGATGAATGTGAATCAGTAAAACAGGATTAGTGAAGCCTAAGGGGGAAGATTTAAAGGTAAGAGGGTGAGTTTTTCAGGGAGGGGGAAGGGAACAGAAGACAACTGGGGAAAGGCAGGCAAAGCCTGGAAGAAAGATTAAAGTAGATTAAAGCAAGAGAGTTTCTTTCATTGCTCTATGGAAGGCCTAATGATTAGAAGAGAGTATTATTTCAGGTGTATCTGCTGTCAGGAGGCATGATTATGTGTAAGCAAACTTCCTGTATCCTCCTGTGCCAGGAGGTCTTGGGCTTTCACTGTCAAGGGGGTAGCACTAAGCCACGCACCTTTGTCACTGACTCAGGGAATCCTGCTCGGTTTGTATTTTTATTTATTATTTCACTTTATACCACTTTCTTCTGGAATGCTTTGAGATGCTTTGCTTGCCTTTGAGGAGAGAACCACCACGGTTCTCAGTGAGGGCTGTGTTTGGTAACAAATCCTGCCTCCCTGCTGCGGTTACCTGGCTGCAGAGGATTTTGGTTCATTGCCAGGCAGGCAGTGTTTGCATTTCAGTGTCCTGGGGTGCAGCTCACTCACGTGTGCAGGAGGAACAGGAGCCTTCTCAGGAGAGCTGCAGCTCCTCCTTGCTGTGGAACATCCCCCTGTGGCTTTCCACCCCCTCCCACAGGCTGTTCTGTAATTCAGTCCTTCCCAGGGACAGCTCAGGCTCTGTCCTGGGAACTGCTCCTCTCCCTGGATGGTGCTGGTCCCAGTGTGAGCAGAGGGCACAGGTTTGCTGCGAGCCCTGCTCCTCTCCCTGGCCAGCACCACTGTGGGGGTTCCTCGGGCTTTCCCCTGGGTTCTTTTATTTGCCTGTCTAGGGGGGCTTGTATTGGGGTTTTGGTTTTTTTAAATACTTACCATGTCTGTATTTCTGTGGACATGTACTGGTAAGAAAGGCAGAACCAGCTCTGTTTGATCTGTGACTTGCACAGTACAGATTGACTTCTATACTTTACTGAAAGGCAAGTGCTAAGTTGGATTTATAAAGCAACTATAACTTGATTTGTCAGGCTTTTTTTGCTGTGAATCACCCGTCTCTGGCCACAAAACCCCCACATGTATCTGTACACACCATGACATGCTTATGGTTTATTTGAAGGTTTATACTGTTGCATAATAAGAGATCATTTTTTTCAAATGCTTGTTAAAAATAACACAATTGCAAATGTTGTTCAGTTCTCTCATTGTGGCAAGGTTAGAGATTAAAACTGTGAGGTGGGGCCTTGATTTCATGAGTGTTGTTTTCCTCTTGGACACAGGCAAGGCAGCTAAAAATGTGTGTTTTCCGAGCACAGTAGTTGTGACAAAAGAAAATAGAGCCCATAATGAATATGTTGGCACCTTGACAGTATTCAGAAGAGAGACTTACTGAAGATGGCAAAATTAAACTGGCAATTGCTCACTAGGGAACTGGGATTTCTTTGTTGTTTGTGTTTAAGTGACAGGAGAATATTGATTTCTCCTCCTGAGGGATGTGCTGTCTTCCTTTCCTGAAAAGCAGGAGGATGGGAATAGAGATGAGCTGCCTTGAAACAACTCACTGAACACTTGAAAAAGCAGAAGTACTTGTTTTAACTCTGTTCTCCTCATACATCCCTTACACTTTAAATAATATGAGGCGAACCTCACATCTCCTGCCTGCGTCAAATTAGGATATCTTGGGAGGATGGTGGGGACCTGGGCAAATCCAATTGCTCCTGCCCAGTTAGAAGGAAATCAGAGCTCAGAGAAGAGCCTCCTGTGGCAGCAATTAACCACTTCTGACACCACTGGAGTTTTTCTGTCCTTGGCCTCATCCTGCTCTCAGGATTTCAGCCTCACAGACTGCATAAAGGGAATGGTATTAGGAGAAGCTATGCATGGTGGAATTACCATTCAGTGTATCCTATGTATGCAAGGAAACTGGGAAACAAAATGGATTGGCACTGAGTACTCAGGGAGCTCTGAAATGGGGGGAAGGAATCCATCATGCCAAGGTCTGCCTCGCTCCAAAGCAAATACGAGAATGGTATGAAGAAACATTTTTTTATTCCACCCTTTTGTGCTCTAAGCTCTCACTGCTGCATCCACAGGACAAGGTATCTGGAATGCTTTGAAGTACCTGGACAGGAGAGGGCAGGCAGAGGAGAAAGAGAGAGTCAGTTTTTCCTGCAGGCCAGGAAGGAGTGTCTCAGCTCTGGCTCCGGTGTAGAAAACCACTGGCTTTGGGCTGAACAAACTGATGACCTTAGAGAATATTTCTGTGCTGGAGAGGCACAGAATCCTTCTAAGCCACAATAATAGCTGTGCAGAAATCTAGAGAATTGCCTGAATTACAGGTTCATTCAGGAACTGTTTGAATCCTCTAGTGACTACATGTTAGAAAGCTACAGGAGGAATTTAGTTCACAGTTTTGTTTGTCGGCAGTAGAAACTTAAGATCAAATTTTGAGACAGAAAAAAGAAAAAGAATGTAGACTTACAAGTCTGGTCTGAACATGCAGCTTTTTTGTTTAATTTTGTGCAAAATGGCTTTTCTATGAGGATGTTTTTGCCAGTTCATCAGAATTCTAAAAAGTAGGGCCTAAAAAGGTACTGCTGCACTTCCCTCACCCTTTAAGCTGTTTCATAGGAACAACTTAAGTGCATGATGGCTTTCCAGCAGGGCTCCAGCCATGTGTAGGTGTTGTCTAGACTGAGGCTGTCCTTTGTTCTAAACCTGGAATGTTGGAAGCCTTTTGCTGGCTGTTGCACACAGTTCTGCACAGTACAATGTCAGCCTCCACGTTTAATTACTGCATGGCCTATGGGAATGGTGCTGCAGTTGTGGAAGCTCACATTCCAACAGCTTTATTTTCACAGAGTAGGTGTCAATGCCTGAATAAAACATACGGTGTGGAGCTCATGGGGGCAAATTATTTCACAGCCTGCTGATACTGAAGGTTAGTATTTCTAGAAACAGGTCACAGTCACTTATCTGTGGTCCTTCTTTAGATTATTTCTATTAGTATATTTAGAAGTGCCTTGTTTGGATCAGGGTGTTATATAGGTCAGTGAGATCTCAGTGTAGTTAATATTTCTGCTCTTAAAATGCTCCTTTCTGCTGAAAATTTTGCAGGTTCAGTTTTCAGGGCAGAGGTCAGGTTTCAGAGATCAGCACTCTTGATGGGATTGATGGCCTTGGCAGCAATTAAATCTTTCCCTGTTCTTTTACTTACACACTTTATGCCACGTAGCTTGGATGCTGCTGGAGGTGTGAGAGAGATGAGCCTGTAATGCCAAACAGCAGGGAAATGGCAGGAGCTCCTGGGATTGATGGCTCACTGTCGGTCTTTTTCTCAGGGAATCATTGTAATTCTGAGCAGGGGCTCGTGCTCTCCATGGCATAATGGAATAAATCCTGCAGTAACTTCTCCCCAGTTCCATGTCAGTGTTAACATCTCCTCTTGGCCTGGAGTACCCTTCATTCCCATTTGTATTCAGACAGGCACTACTGCAGCTCCCACTTGAAAATACTAATTGGTTGAAAATTAATTCAAATTTTTAAATTATTACTTAGCTTTTTTACTTTTGAAGTGGTTTTTGGGTTTTTTTAAGGACTGGAGTTAATTTCTCGTAATATCAGCTGCCGTTTAATGATTGCAACTCATACACAGATTTAGTTCAGAGATATAAACCCGTGCTTGAGGATTCTAATTTCTGTGGAAGGAAGACACCATTCCCAAGATCTGTTTGAGCCAGCTGAATGCTGCCTTTGGCTCCTCATCCGTGCTGCAGGCAGAGAAGATTTGGGAAAAAAAACCACCTATCAGTGAATGGCTGCACTTTTTAAAGTAATCCCTTCCCTTGGTCAGGCCCTGAGGACAGGCCCACGCTGTGCCTCTGACAGGTGCCAGCAGGAGCCAGCTGGAGTGGTACAAATGCCAAGCTGTAGTTCCAGTGTTATCAGGAGAGCAGTGTGTGACCAGACAAGAGAAATCCAGTTGTCCTCAGATCTGCTCTGCAAAGACAGCAAGACTTAAAAGAGTGGTTTGAAGGCTTCTTGGAGAGCCTGGAGCCATAGCAGCAGGAAAGAGAGAAGTTAAAATTGGTGTCTTCTCCTGATGTATGGACCAGGTATTCCTCTGCATCCAGCCTCCCCCTGACTTCCAAAGGAGTAACTTAACAATTTAAATTCTCCATCTGTTGCATTTGTAATGATCCCATTGCAGAATCTCCTTAAGCAGCCCTGCTTTAGGTTATGTATGTTGCTGTCTTTCCTTTGCATTAATCACTGCAGTTTTTTTCTCTAGTGCCTGGAAACAGCCATAGTGTTGGCTCAGGAAATGAATGCACTGGAAATGCACCCCTGCAGGTTAAACACGTGGGTAACGGGTTGTGGCCTCAGCAGTCGGTGTTAACATGTGACAAGAGAGAACAGCAAACTGAGAAAGAGTTCCCCTGGGAATTCAGTGCCCCCATTAGCTCTCCTGCCTTATCCGAGGGGCTGAGGAAACCTTTTTTTGTTAGCCAAGGCAGCTTGGTGCTTCAGCTTAATTTTCATTGCATAATTTTAAATACAGCTCGTGCCAACAGTGCTGCAATTAATGGATAGCCTAAAGTCTTATTATTTCAAACTAATTGATATGCAAGAAAGTTTAAATAACATAAGTGGTAAGAATTTTTTAGGAATAACTTCTGTAACTAACTCAGGATAATCTTTTTACTGTTATTTGGAGTATCAGATGACTTAATTATTTACTTGCCATCACTAAATTTAATGCCTGTTGGTATTTCTATAGTTCTAAAATGCATTTCCATGAGATTGGGAAAAGATGACATTTTATATTCCTTGTTCTAAAAGGGGGTTTTGCAATTTAATACTCTCATTCATTTCTGGTACTTGTCAATCACCCTTTGGAATAACTCCAAAGTTCCAGATAGATTTCTGTTGTCCTCAACAAAGATGTGTTCTCTACACATATTTTAGATAGAACTTTAAAGCAAGCAACCGATGTTTTTAAAGTATTCTTTTGCTTCTTCAAATCACTTGATCACTTATGAAAGGCCTTTATTTTTCTAGCGTTCATTAAGCTTATCTTCAACAAGATTGTGATCAGAATTGGCATCAGAGAATACACTGTAAAGCTGTAAGACCTCTCAAGAACTTTTTAATGCTTTTGGAAGATGTCAAGTACCGAAATAATAATAAAACACTGATAGAGCATTAAAAAGATAAGTTCTTATAATGAAAAGAGGGTTTGTTCTACTGCCAATTTTTTTTTCCTTAAATAAGGTTTCGCACGGCACAAAACTTTTCCAAGATAGAAGCTACCAATAGTGATACAGATAAATGAAATCAGATTAAAAACAAAGTGGGGCTCTGAGGGGATCATGTTAGGCATTTTGATGGCATGCCTCTCTGTGGAAAGAAAAGCAAAGGGCTTAGTGGAGTTCCATGAGATTCATCTCAGCTCGGGCTTGACCCTCCAGTGAACTAAACTTTGATGAACTGTGTTAACTCAGAAGGAGAGAAGCCAGGGACCAAAGCTCACACTGATGTCAGGAGAGCAGCTCCCTGTTCCTGTAGTAGGGCTTGAGGTCTGGGTGAGGCCCCAGTGTGACCTCCTCGTGCTGTGGCCACTGAGGTCGCAGAGGGCAGGGGGCACCAAAGGATCCTGTAAGTAGTTTTAAGTTGTAGTACCCCCTATTTTCCTGTCTCTGCTGGCTTCTAGGGAATTTGCCTATCCCTTTTCCTGGCAACAGTGAGGTCTGAGCACAGAGCTCAGTGGTGCCTTTGGTAATATCATTGAGAGATCTGTTCACGAGGACTTCAGGGTGTGCAGCTGCCTGGCAGGATGACCAGAGTGCCATAGCACAGAGTCAGTGCTGTGACACACACATGTCCTGGGGGAATTTGTTATCTCTACCGGTCTGTTGGAGCTTGGATTTTAAGCAGCAGCCCAGTCCCTTTTCCAGGCTCTTTCATGCTTTGCAGTTTGCTTAAATTGCAAGAGAGTGAAAATCCCAAACGTCAGACACGGCTTTTGCACCTCTCTTTTGTGAGGCAGGTTACCCCCAGATCTCTGCTGGGGAGGGAGCATGGACTTCATTCTGTTTTGTGCCAGTGGTTCCTTCGTTTGATCTGGGCAGTTTGCATCTGTACTCGTGTGGTTGCCAGGACTGTAGACCCAAAACCCATCAAAGCCAATCACTGTCCTGAAGACTGAAGTGAACTCTGGGGATGTGCTTTACCAGGCATGAGTTCAAGCTGCTCTGGGACGGGCTTTGTCTTGTTTTTCTGCCTGTATGAAATTACCTTATATGTCAATTTTTGCATTGAGGGATACTTGCTGAGCATCACTGAAACAGTTTTGTGCATGGGTCATTTAAACTTGATGGGTAACCAGAGAGTTGCTGAAGTTTGCAGTAGTCAGCGTTAATATGACCTTTGGAAAAAATGTTTAAATAAAAAACAACTGAACTGAAATATTAATCCCTTGAACTTAATCATGAGGATGGCTCTGTTAACCTTCCATTGCACAGTACTACTTAATCCAGTAATAGCAGTGCAGGCAAGAAGAGGAGGGTTTTTTCCATTTAAGTTTCATTGTAGTATCGTGAAGTAAAAACCTTCAGGCTGTTTTTAATTGGGTTGAACCTCTGAGCAGTTTGTTCTTCCATTAAGCTCTAAAGTTTTTAAGAGCTGCAGTTTAATTTGACACTGTTTTTGCTTCACATGTAAAAAAAAAAAAAAAGCAAACAAGTGTGTTGTGTAATGCAGCATGAAATGATGAGAAGTGGTGGAAATATGGATGAGCTCATGGTGGAAGTAGAGAGATGTGAGGATAATCATAGTATATAAACACAGAGCAGCCATAAACATCCCAGACTCAGAACCCCGAGTAGCAATGATGCATCTCCATTTGATGGTCATTAGATAATAATGAACATATACATCAGTACATAAATTTGAATCAAGTCCCAACTTTTTGTCATTGTTAAAACTCGGCCTCAAAACTTTCCTGACCCTTGGAAGTACAAAGGCCGAAATACCGAGCCGTCATTTCTGGAAAATGAGGGATAGTAGCTCTGTCTCTGCTGTTAAATTTCTGCCAGGCTCTGGATGGATTTTTTTTCATCAGCTTATGTAAAAAAAGAATGGATCTGTCACTAAATTGGCTCATCATTTGGGGAGAGCCAATGCACATCTCTGCTAATAGTGAAGAGGAAGCCAGATTCATGTTGTTAATGAGTTAGGAAATATTTTGGAATAGCCTTCGTTGTTACAGGGGATTACAGAACCACAACTACTTGAAAAGATTTTCAAAGAAACTTCTAAGGCTTTGATCTTTATTCAGAGTGTGCTTGCTTCCTAGTGTAAAAACATCCATTTTTAACAGGATATTAACAGAAGGACTGACTGCTCAGTAATTTTCCAAGCAGACTTTTCAGCGAGGCTCCATCCTGCAGAGGCTTTCTGACGTGGAGAGCCACAGTCAGTGGCAAGGTAAACTTCAAAGTGCAGCTGAGGCTTTTACCAGTGGGATTATTTTTGAGCTAATGATGGCTGGCTTCTAAACCTCCGTGCAGTTCCCTGGCAATTATCAATGACACGGAAATTACAGTGAGCCTGTACTTTAGGAAAGATGCCTCCTCAAGATACACAGACCTCAGTGTGCTGTAGGAGCTCTTATTGCTCAAAACTTGAGAGTCGGGGCTGAGTAGGAAGGGGCAGAGCAGGGTATGGCAGGGAAAGGAGGAGCCAGACTTAACCAAAGGGTGACTCTGTTCCTTTTCCTTTGAGTAGCACAGTGATGCCACTGGAGAGAGACAGAGAAATAGATTATTTATTTCCTTCCCCGTTGTCGTATTGGAGAAGAAATCTCTGTGCTCAGAGGGACTTTTCTGTGATACTGATGGGCCCTGTTAGAGATGTCCTGCCAAGAGTCAGGCACAGGCAACACTGTAATTCTCTCTCAGCAAGGTGGATGGAGAGACTGGAGAGCACTTTGTTAAACTGAACTCAGAGTTCAGTTTAGTCAAGGATCCACCACCTTTTTTTCGGATCAGCTCCTGAACCCTCACACAGGAGGCCTGAAACTTTCTTTTCCTGTCCCTCCTCTTCCAAAAATAGCCAGAATCTCTCATTTTTGCAGGACAGCACTACTTTTAGGCAAAACACATTATATGTAAAGTGGCCCTGTGGATTCCAGGCCCCCCCCCCGGGGGACATCCTGCTCGGCTGCCATGGTGCTGCACAGCTCCGAGTCCTCCGCTCCTCCCGGGATTTCAAATATTTCTGGAATATACTGTTGCTGTTCTAACCTCAAGATGTCATTTAAAAGGAGTTTCCAAGGGACTGTTATGACCTCTTGAGATGAGAGTTACAATACTGCTGCTCTTCCAAAGCCTGTGCTGTTGGACAGTCAGCTGCCTGTTCACAGGCTGCCTTGGAGGCATCTTGGAAATGGAAAAAATCGCTCGTTAGAAGATAATGGATGCACTGATTTTTTTGCTCTTGTTTGTTTTGCAGACACTGTCCAAAATATGGACAGCACTTTAAAAAAGGACCAGTTAAGAAGCTCTGTTTGAGCTCCTGTCACTCCGGTTATTTACCTTGGATCCACTCCAGTAAAACAGGGGCAGTATCTGCTGATAGATGAGGCTTCAGTGGAGTTTCTCTGGATTTATTGCATTGAAACTGATGAAAATGAGAGTTCTCCTTTGCTTACAGTGAAGCTGACTTACTCTAGTGATGATGAAAAGGAGCAGAATCTACCCTTAAAATGTTATATATGCTCAAAGAAAGGGGATTTTTTCCCCCATTCATACCAGCTCAAATTATTCATATGCATCATGAGATGCATAGGTCACATATCTATGGAGTCATCAAAGAACCATTTGACAGCTTAAGAAAGCATTTTATCCACAAAAGGAAACTATTACATGACATAGTGATCAGAAAGAAGAGCAATTCCAAGTAATACAGGTTGCAAGACACAGAGCAGGGCTTTGCATGAGAATAAACACCTGTACTTTTTGAGGAATGGGAAACAAGAGTTCCTGTGTAGAAAATCCTCCCATAGAATTCACTATAAGCTATAACCTGGGTAGCGCTGATGGGCACCTCATCACTCAAACATTTACTTTTTAATTAGCTCTTGGAATAAATGTTGGTTTATTGCACAGAAAGTAGATACAGGTTTCTTTATGAGAGTGTTAAAATCCAAGAGCCCAGGTCCCAGGTTTCCTTGCAGTCCCATTGGTTTAATTGAGGTTGCAGTTAATAAAGGTGGAGACACAGATTGATGAAGGCTCTAAGGTTGCAGCCTAGTGCCTTGAGACAGCAGGTATGAAAGGGACTCATTTATATGGGGACTTGTTGTACCTCGGGGAGGTGGTGCAAATCACCTCTGCTTTAATAGGAAGAGACAGCGAGCTGAAACATGGCAGATAAGGGGGGAAGCTGAAGGGGGAGTGTGTGTGTAAGGCAAGATAACACAGTCTGGTTTCTGGACTCCTTGGCTTGTGACGTGCCTCAAGTGTTACTGAATTTTTTCAAGCCTGTCTCGGGACAACTTCTGAGGGAGAATATCTGGGCTGTGCAACCTGTTGCCACAGGAAGGCAGGCAGGGGTGGCAGCAGTGGAGCAGTCAAAATACAGCTGCTCCTGGACAAGTGCCCCTGCCAGGTCTCAGGAATAGAGACTTTGTGGGGTGGGAAGAGCTGCTTGGTGTGTTTGACCTCGTGTGAAGGACTAGGGGAGAAAAGGGGGGTGAGGTGGGGCTGGCAGAGAGCAAGTCCTGGAACTGGTGTCCTTGTGTCTCTCATGGACTGAAAAGTAACCATTGTTTGAAAATGCAGTGCTGGGCTCACATTAAGTGGAGATGTCCTTGTCTGAGGACAGGGATCACTAACGGGAGCTTTCCTGGCATCATAAAGACATTTCCCACCCTGGCTGTTGTTACCCAGTGCAGGGCAGTTCCTTGGGCCAGCTCTGACACCCGGTGCCCTCAGGCTTCCTTTAAGGATTCCACACTCGTCTTCAGCTACCTGAACAGTTTCATTTCAGGCTCAGCTTGTTGTCCTTGAGTAGCTTTGTTAAGTCCAAATGTTAAAGTGGTGGCACATCCCTTTGTGTCATCCACTTCCTTGATGTCACTGGCAGAAAAAGGGAGTGTTTGGTGCTCTCTGCTCTCTGTCTCGGCCTGGACAAACAGCTCCCCAAGAAACTGCTGTTCCCAGCTGCTTTCTTTGGACCATTCTTCCAGGCAGCAGAGATGGGCATATCAGTTTTGGAAAGGTCCTGCAGGGGAGTCCCACATTGCCACCTGAAGTCCCCATCCCCAGCCAAGTGCTGCAGAGGGACTGTGCCCATGGGGCGTGAGGGCAGCTGAGCAGCGGTTACTCCTTTGCCTTCCCAGCAGAAATCTGCCCAGTGGAGGGAATAACATGGTCCTTAATAAGAAACTCCTACTGCTTCCAATTAAACAAAAATTGTTGCCTATAAATCACTTGATCCCTGAGCTCTGTTCCTCAATTTCGCTCTCCCTGTTATTGAGCCTCCATCTGCTTTTAACAAGTTCTTGCTGCTCATGTGTCTTTTAATGCTGCATCCCTCCAGAATGGCTTTCTAATTAAGTAAGCTCTGAAAATGAAAAGCAGAGGAACAGCAGCTTTCCTGCTCTCTGTACCCTTAATCTGGGAGTCCTCTATGTGCTATTTTGGAAGCTAAATTGAGGTCGCTGACATTATGCATATTTGTTGTCTGATGCAGGCTTAAAAGCCCCAAATCCTCTATTTAAAATTATCTTTAGGCTCATGGGTCAAACATTTGCAGGAAGAAAAATAAGTATTTGTAGCTTTAGCACATTTAGAGAAAGAGGGGAGGAGTGAGAAAGGGGCCCCAATCTCTGACCAGTATTTCTGTTGCAATGTGCTTCCACTGGCCAGTGAAAAGATGAGTGTTACTGGTGTTAACAAAATAAACATTTCCAATTACGTGGGATAAGGAAAACGGGAGTTTTCCCAAACAGAAATTCCCTGTAGAGGTTGCAGCCTCCCTTTAGTTAGGAATTGTGTAGTGACCAGTTACTGCCTCTTGCCAAAATACATTCTGCTGAAATTGCACAGAAATGAATGTGGATGAGTTTCTCATCAGTAAGACAAAAAGAACAGGTACTGTTTATGTGGAATTAAATGTTATCCTGCATGTGGGCAGTGCCATGACAATTATGGATACGAATTAGTATCACATTTCAACAGGTGAATAAATGCAATAACCAAATACCCAAAAAACCCAATTTTTTAAAAGTATTTTGCTTCCCTCTGCCTCAAGGGGAAATGGCACAACTTCCAAATGTCTCACATTTGGAATCTCAACTCAAAAACTGTGAAAAGCCTTTTTAAAAACTTAAGAATAAAGAGTTTGCTGTTGGAAATTGTCAGACATTGTTGGAGATACCAAACTGTTCAGTCCTCAGAGGGCATTTTTACCTGGGTTGGTGAGCCAGGACATTTGGATAATTTTCCTTTTGTGATTCACTGCATCATTCAGGGAAAGAAAGTGATTGGGGAAACAAAATAAGGTAGATTTAAAAGGAGAGATAACAGAAACACAAAACTCAAAGAACTGACTTTACAAAAAAATTCCCAGTGGAATGGAAAATCTGAGACTTAAAAAAAGAGACTTATTTGGAGTCATATCAAATTTTGGGAGAGGAAGATCTTCATCAAAACAAATACGGCCACATTTAATGTTTTTGATTCAACAAAATGGCATTTTAGTGGGTTTTTTTTCCCCAAAATGTGTAACCAATTGTATTTCACATGTAACTTCCTCAAAACATTTTTGGTTGAAGATTAATTATTTAGATGCTTCTAAAGTGGTGACCCTTACGTTACTTTTGAGCTGAAAAAGTGTTTTTAAAAAACACGGGAGCCGGAACGAATCCCAGCCCATGTGGAAGCGCGGTGGGTTTGCGTCAGAAAACTGCCTCTGGCATGGGATCTTACATCAGGAGAACAGTGCACACCAAGCGTGTGGCATCTCCAGCTGCACAGGGAAGGAAGAGAGGGGAAAATTGTTTGGAAAAGCACTTGCATTGCTAACTTCCCAAACGCCGCTTTCAAGGTCCAACGGGAAGGAGCAGCGACATTCCCGTTAACGACTTCAAAGGTGTTGCAGGAAGGGAGGTGGGTTGGACATGTTTTGCCCCAGTTTCCCTTTCCCTTGGGCTGCCGGAGGGGAGGGGAGGGGAGGAGGTGAGGTGGAAGCAGGGCTGTGTATCCACCAGCTGTGTATCCACCTCTTGTCTTCAAGCCCTCCTGGTGACTCGTGTTGGCAGCACACTGAGTTTTCCACGTGATCGTTTTATTTTTGTTCTTGGTGGAAACAGAAGTTCATTAGATCACGGTGCAAGTATGTGAAAGTCTACAGGGGCTTGATCAGGATCATCTAAAACCACAACCTCTGCCTCTGTAATTCTTTATTGATCACAGTTGCTGGTTTTAGTGCTGTGTTCTGCTGTTCAGTTGTTAGTTTTAACAGTAACAGCCAGGTTATTGTTGTAATTTAAATGTAAATAGTTTTAATAATCCCATCAGTTTCCTTTTCTGAGTGCTTTTTCCTTGCTTTAAGCTGAACGACCATAGTGATTTTCCACTCCCACATTCCAAGGAAGGGTTTCCAGGCCTTTTCCTGGGTGATGACCCTTTTTGGAGAGCAGTTGTGGTGGAGGATGCCGAAGAGCCCTTTGAATTGGGAGGGAGTGTGAGCAGATCAGCTGGGCAGCTGGCTGGCTGCCAGGGGCTCTGGAGTGTAAAACCCTGCTCCTGGTCTGTCCCTGGAGCTCCTAGGAGCTGGGGGCTGTGCTGGTTCTACTCAAGGTGCAGGGGATGGCATTTGCCCGGGGCACAAGGGGGCACTGCCAAACTTCTGCCTGGGGTCAAAGGGATCCCTCGGGCGTGGTTTCCCTGAGGAACCCCTTGTGGGGTGCAGCTAATGGAGGCGGGGCAGGCACAATCAAATCCTCACCGTATCCAGTGAGAGATCCATGGAGACCCAGTGGTCTCCAACCTGTTCCAAGCCTGTGCTGGTCTGTCTAGTTTGATAAATGATCATATAAACGGAGTGGGGAGAGCCCGTCCAAACTGGTAGCTTTGATCCCTACCTAACTTCAATTTCTTCTGTAATTTGCAGATAATAAAACTGATATTTACCCAGGTTTTGAAAAGCTGATGTGAGCATGTGAGCATCAGCTGATGATCTTTAACTAGCACTGTCGGATAAAAAGATAAAGGGTAGGTAGATGGAAGCACACACTCAGGAGTTAAGAGCTTCTGGCCACAGCTGTCAGCAGTGACTGACACGTTCATCTCCTCTCCCCAAGGACTCCACTTAATGATGGCTCCGAATTTTAAAGTATTAACTCGTTGCCTGTCAGTAAAGTCCACGGGAGTGAGAGATTTACCTGAACAAGAAATACTGTGGCCAACTGCTCATGGGATCCTGAAACCGAGTGGAGGTGACATTAATGAGTTGTTTTTGCTGGGGGTTAAAGGGAGGACAGAGGATCTGTAAGAGGGCAGATAGTGAGATAACAGAAGGAAGGAGGCTGTTGTGTGTTAATGAGGACAGTGGTCCAGATAACGATCTGCCCGTCTAATCATCAGTCTCAACTCCCCCCCTTGTCTGACTCCAAAATCCTAAAAGCAAGTGTAGGTCACCTTGTTTAGTAGCTAGAGAACAGAGGAATTGGGGTAGGTGGACTTGTGAGGGGAAGCAACCCAAGGGGACAGCAAACTGAGCAGTAAGGCCACGCTGGGCTGGAGCCTGGTGGTGCTGGTTGTGCAGAGAGGTTTTGACTTACACACACACTAACGTGGCACTTTGTCTCGCTGTCAGCGAGCCAAATAACAGATGTGTGTGACTGCTGCTGCTGCTGCTGGGAGGGCAGCTTTCCACTCGTTTCCATGAACTGTAATGTCCCTGTAAAGCCACAGAATATATAGAAGGGCACTGAGGTTTTTAAAAGAAAGACAGCTGGATTCTTTTGGGCCAGCTGGTTTTAAGCAGGCAACTTGTTTCTTTAACCTTGACCCTCAGCTGTTTGCCAGTGTCGTGCCAGGAGCTCATGGTTTGAGGAGGAACACATGCAAGGCACTGTGGGAGTGCCCTGGGTTTGGGAGCCCCAGGCTCCCTGAGGAAGTGAGGGCTCAGGTCTGGCAGTGGGATGGTTTGTTGTGCCCAGACTCACCTCTCGTCAGGTGGAATCCTGTGTGACAGGGGGTCAGGGAATGAATGGGATCTGAGGGGCTTGTCAGAAGCTGAGCAAGGGGAAGTGACAGTGCCTTTGAAATCAAAAAGAAAACTAATTTTTACCCACTGTTGCAGTTTTAATCAACCCTCCTTGTCTACTGTCTGCTCCTTCTCAACTAAATTCACCCTTCTCATGATTAGATATCTATATAGACTGTCTCTAGAGACACTGAAGAGAGAAAGGTAGTTCCAGATTTGTGTCATTCCTATTAAACACTCGACTTAGGGGGGATTATCCACTGGAGGCGCTTTAGGAGGTGAATATTAGACACAATTGTTACCTAACAACATGCTTATGGTTGCACTGGGTTCAGATAACGTTCAGTTTCTGAGGGATTTCAGATATTTCTATTGCTCTTAAACCTAATTAAGCAAATCAAGGTTCTGAAGGAAGTTGAGAGCCAGGAGACTTTCCCTGACTTACAGTTTTACACACGTCCTCCTATTCCTGAGGTGCCCAAAACTCACAAATTCCTCGTATGACAGTGAGATGAGGAGATGCAGCAGCCTGTCTCTGGCTTGGACAGTTCTCTGTAAGGAAATTCATGCCGTTTTATAAAGCTCTGTATTCCAGTGCTCTGGAGCCTTTTCCACGGTTCCTAGATCTATAAAAACTCCTGTAACCAGAGCTGCCTATCCCTGCAGGAGCTCTGGCTTTGTGGGGTGCTCAGCCAGGGCAGCTCAGAGGCTTCAGAGGTTCCTGAGCGTGGGAAGGCAGCAGCACTTGGTGTGTGTGGTGCACAGTGAGCTGGAGCCTCTGCCAGGGCTGCTGTTGCAGAGTCATCCAGGGAATGCTTTGTTCCACCACTGGCATAAATCTCCCTCCAACTGCGATAGCATCTTTGGGTAATTGTCACAAATACACAGAAGGACTCTCCTTGCCCTCCCTCCTCCCTCCTGTTTGTTAAACAAGGCCGGTATTTAGCAATGAACTGTGACCCAAAGCACAACCGCGCCGCAAAGGTAGAGCTTTTTCTCTAGGGTTTAATCCTTGGATTTGCAGTGAGTGCCGTGCTGCCATCACTCTGACCAGCGTGGCTGTGGTCTGTCAGGGGGCAAGGAGCTCCCCAGGCTGCAGGAGATGAGCTGGGCAGGGAGGGATGATGATCATTAGGGAGTTTTCCCTGCCAGCCACGCTAGGGCACTGTTCCCTCTGGTAACGCCTGTACTTGTGGAAGCACAATGCACACAAAAAGAGGATCCCTTCAAAAATTTGTATCTAGACATAAAGTCAGAAAACAAAAGAAGAAGGATGTTGTGGTAGTGGCTAACAGTTGACAGAATTATGTATTTTAGAGGCTGGGTGTATTTTAATGGAGCCGTTTGTGCCTCAGACTTGGGTTTTATCTGAGGTGCAGAACCGAGGCCAGAACATCAGGAAAATTGCCAGAAACAAGGCAGGAAAAGAGCATTAGCAGGGAAACCAAAAGGAAAAGACAGATCTTAGATCCCGAGGAAGAAAAGCTGCAGAATTTGTCTAATTAAGGAATGTAGAACTAGACCGGGTGAGCTGAGGACATTGATTTGCACATCAGGAGAAAGGAGAAGAGGCCTCGCAAAAATAAAGTCAGAGATGCAGGATGAAAACCAGGACAGAAGCATGGGGAATGGGATTGGAAGGGCTCAGAGGGAGGGGTAGTGGTAAAGTCACATGCTGTGGACAGGTCAAGGATGGTAAAGACTAGTATAGGTCCTGATGTTCAAGTGAAAATTTGTATTGCCTGGTGAGAGCCGTTGCAGTGGGGTGAAGGAGACCTGGAACTGCGTAGGAGGGACTCAAGCACAGAGCTGAAGGATCAGAGTTCATAGCACCTTTATCCTGGAAATCCTGGAAAAATACATAGCTGAGAATACAATTACCTAAGGAATTATTGCAAAACTGCTGCAGCTACAGTTAGCAGAACCTGACTCCCTCTTTTTAAGAAGGTGGGTAGATGGATGGATGGATGGATGGAGCGGATTTGGCTTTGGAACTCACCCCTTTTGCTTCCTGCTGTGCTCATATTGGTCATGATGAAAAAATTGGCTTTGTCTTCAGTGGAAACCTTCATACACGTTAATGTTTTTTAAATCATGGATCGTGCAGATCCTAATATGGGCACTAAAAACAAAGGCTGTACAAATAAATACTGGGAAAGGACCCACTGCTTCCTGAAGACCGATAGCCAGATTTCTTTCTGCATGCCTGTTGCATCCTGTTGATGATCCGACACTTTTTCCCCAGTAATGTCCAAGACACATACTGCATTAATCAGATAATGTAACTTTCCATGATCCAGCCCTAAGAAATGCAATTTAAACTTGTTTTCCCTCCCTCTTGGACACCCTGTGACAACTGACTTTTTCCTAATGGTTTCTCCTACCCAAGAAATCTGGCAAAAGTTGTTATATTGTTCTGAGAGCAACGTTTGTGGTGTGATTAATGTGTGATTAACTACCTGGAGCTTAATAAAGGCCTTGCTCTTTCCAAGGCTTATCCGTGATCCATACTGCACTTGAACTGGGTCTTGTGAAAGCCAGTGGGAGTATGGACACCAGTACAGTTAAATCCACATAAGTTTGAAGGATTTGGGTACCCAAGGGTGGTACCCAAAACCAGCCTTACGCACAAACGACCGCACGTTTCCTTAGCTTTGCAGTGACTGCATGGAAATTAATGGGAGCTTTGGATGCTTGGTGCTAATATAAAAAAAAAAAAGGATATAATTTTGAGTAGTGCAATAATGTGTTATTAATTATATCCCCCTCCCTCCTGGTGTGGTACTTTCCCCATACTGTAGCACTGGTCACATCAGATACACCTGAAGGCAGCTTGTCTCTTTTGTTGTAGTTGCAGGTGGAACTTGATCAGGAATATCAAGACAAATTCAAAAGACTGCCTTTGGAAATTCTGGAGTTCGTACAGGAAGCCATGAAAGGGAAAATCAGTGAAGATGGAGACCACAGTTCTGCCCCCTCTTCCCTGGCATCCGACAGTGGAAAATCCAATCATAAACCTCCACAAAGCGAAGAGGAATTGGAAGAAGATAATCCAGAGAAAGTGTTTGATACTACTTTTTAACTGCCCCAGAAACAATATGGGTGTGCCAGGGCACACCACTCCCAGGTGCCCGGCTCCGCTCTCCCGGGGGGAGCTGCTGCCACAGCGCTTCGGGAGGCAGGAGGAATCTGCATTCGAGTGCACATTTCCCCAAAGGAACACTTTATGAAAAGTATCGTGCAAAGGTCTTCATTCTCATTCTTCATCTGATTATTATTCTGAAGCGTAGTGCAGTTGCAATGGGAAAATTAATATGTTAACCACCCTCTCCTCTTTTATTTTTCTTTTGGTTTTTTTGGCCCAGTTTACAATGGGTAATTTTCTGGCCATGTTCACTGTTAAGAATGTTTAATGAAGACCAGTGTATTGTACAGAGACAAATGTGTGCAGATTTCCTTTTGAAGTGCCAGTGCAAAGTGCTCCAAACTAATAGAGATCCTGGAGAATATTATAACAGTACTTAATCATATTTGTTTCCTTCTTTATAACTGCACCTTGACAGCTGTACCATCATTTTACATTTGCACTGAAACATTTAATCCTTTTTAGCTTTGCAAGCACTGGTGGCTTGCTGTCTTGATATTATTGTGTTTATCACATGGAGAGACATGTATTTGCTGCTGAAAATCCTTGGAACTGTGGGGAGAAGAGGAAAACGGAGAGAAGAACTCTGCGTGGAGGTTGTCGGTGTCTGTGTACCTCTGTGTTTGTTACACTGTGTGAGTGCATATATGTTTGTATATAAATATATATATAGCTATATGTGCACACACATCTGTCTATATACACACACACACAGCATGTTTCTATTCGAAGTCGATGTGGTCTCTTGGCCAAATGAAATGTTTCAGGGATGCGTGAGTAGAGTGAATCTTTCTGAAAGCCAACATCTGGGTTATACTGCTCTAGAATAATCATTGGATCATAGAATTCTTTTTGTGGTGTTAGTGTTGTAAATCAAAGTAGTTTTAGAATATAAATTTGATATATATTTTGCAGACTCAGAAGTATTGATTTTAAGTATCATATTTTAAGCTTACTGAATTTGATAGGATTATGAAATGTTTAGGACTACAGTATTTGAAATCTAACAGAATCTTCCATTATTTTTAAGACTGAGGTTCAGTTTTACTGAGGTCTGAAATTTAAAAGCAAAATATAAAAAACCTGATCGCTGTTATTTAAAAATGTGTATTAATCCGTTGAACTGACTTGTTAAAATAAGAACAATCAAGGTGAGTGTACTGTGTGATATGCGTGAGGGAAGTAACAGCACATTCTGAGAAACTTATACCAGGCAACAGAGAGACATCGTGAAAGTCAGGATATTTGAAAAGGTAAGGAAATGCTGTTCTCTGGATTCCCATACTGACAGGAACAAGAATTACGAGACATGTCAGACAGATTCTTATTTGTACCCAAGCCAATGCAGTCCTTCCCCTCGGCCTTAGGGCAAAGGAGAAACCAGCTCAGAAGACACAGATTTGCCTCAAGACGCTTGATCCTGCAAACTCATGTTTTCCTGGGCACCCCTGGGCTCAGGAATTGTTTGGGGAGGAACGTTCACACTCACGTTTGCAAGATCGGGGCCTTACTTAGTATTGAAAAGCAATCGGAGAAAGCAATCAATTCCATGGGGAGGCATTTTAACACATTGTAACAGTTAAGTTACCTTACTTCCAATTCCCTCAGGATTTTAGTACTTAAACTAACTTATTTTATTTAAATTTAAGCAATAAAATACAAATCGAGCTTAAGTTTTCAGTTAAATAATGGTGTATATATATATAAGTTCAAATCTTGGAAAACAAACAGTATTTTGATGTTTCTTTTTAAAACTCAAGAGCAGAAAGAAAGAAAAATTGCACATTGTTTGGAGATCGTATTTTGAATTAAACTGCTCTGGTTTATGATGATGAAATCAGCGCACATGAAATTCAAAAATCTGACTTTCATCTTAAAGCTAGGAAAGGTGAATCCTCTGTTAATCCTTGTTTTGCACTTTGAAATCAATCTTAATCACTCATTGAAAACGTAGAGAGTCGAGATGTAATGCTGCATTTTATAAAGTACAAATGACATATTGCCTAAATTATTAAAAGAGTAAACTGATAGCAGTGTTCACACTAAAACTGAAGGCTATTGCATTATAGAAGCAGTTGTACAGAACAGGCTTCGTGGTAAAATCTTGGCTCCTTTGAATCCCAGTGCTACGTTCCCGTGGACTTCAGTGGAGCCAGGACCTCACCACAGCCTTCAAAGAAACTCGGGCAAACGCCAATTAACCTTTTCTTTATATTTAAAAATAAAATAAATCTGGATTGAGTAACCTCTCAGCTGTAGTCATTTTACAGTACGTTTGTATTTGACCATTTCCTGTACTCACATTTTTTATATCTGTACAGTGCCACTTTCTGCAGGTGTAGGGTAGTGTGTAATCCTGTACATCTTGCATTGTTCAAACTATTTCAGTGAAACAGATATCATTTAATATTGATATTACTTGAACTAGAGTAAGATAATGAAAAAAAAAAAGGGTCTTTATGATGTGCAAGTCTTGTGCCTTTTATGTATTTGCCTTGTTCCGTGTTGAATGTGTGGAAATGCTGTATTGTGGACTTTTTTGCTGTATAGAATAGAGCTGTCTATATTAAACTAGGTCGTGCACTTCAGATATCTTTACACTACTGAAAATAGCTTGGTTTTGGCAGTATAAACAGAATTTTAAAAATTCTTATGAAGGCCAGACATTTTAGATTTAACATGTTCATAATTATGTTAATTAATGCTCATGTATTAGCTAAACATTCACTGAAAGATAACTAAAGGGACATCATTGCTTGCCTTTCTTTGAAATCAGTGTTGCTCTTGTACATTGTATTAATAGTGTCTGTGATTGATTAGTCCTTGATGATTTGCTTTCAAACTAGGATGAAATATTCCAGTTAACATGTACATATTTTTTCGGTTCCTCAATCTATGATTGTTTCGGAGGCATAATTCACATTTTTGTAAAAATTCTATGCAATTTTGTGGCATGATGTTTCTTCCACTTGTAATTTTATGTGCTTACATTACAGATCCAAAGGACAAATAAAAATTTCTTAACACAAGACGGGTTTTCTCTGTTCCTTGACTCAGGAGCCTCAGTTGACTCAGGAGACCTTACCCTGAACCGTTTGTTCCCGGGAAGGGCCAATGCCACGAGAAGTCAGTGAAATCTCCCTGCAGGCTCTTGTGTTCACAGCAAGAACAAGAAATTTCACATGCCTGTGCTTCCACCCCCTGCCCCTCCCAGCAAAATGTGTGTTTGCTGGTACTCTGGAACAATGGGAAACAAAGTGCACAGGAGCCAAGGAACTGGTAAGAAAATTTATCGGTTTACAGGGCAGGCTTTTGTAGAACAGCTGGGGCGTGATTTTCAGCCATACTGATAAACTGCTTCGACAAATTACAGCAGCCTTACTTCTGTTCCACTGCCCCAGCTGCTTCACTAATCATCTATGCAATTATATATATGCTCTGAAATGTACCTTTGCAGGGCCTTCCACTGAGAGCATCGAAAAATAAATCTATTCCTTTGGCTTTTGACTTTCCTCCCCTGTTTAATTTATGGTGTAAAAAAATTATCTCTGGGAGAAGAGATAAGCAGGTATATTAATCCAGGTACTAAGGGATACATCTGTTAAAATAGTTTCCAAGGCAGCTACAGTCACATTGCTCACTAGAAGAGGTGTGGGGAAACAGGGTCTGGCACAGGGGTAAGGGTGGGCAGGGAAGGGAGGAACGGAGCTGAAAGCAGAGCCTGTGAATTTGACAGACAGGCCTAAGACTAGGACAGGAACAGGGGAGTGGGGAGGAATCAAAAGAAAAGAAAAATGGGTACGTGTCCTTCCCCAAAGAGGAGCAGCAGGGTGTGAGACCAAGAGCGGGGTTTGTGAAGGCCCCATGAATGAGCGCAATCGTGCAGTGACACAGGCGAGGGGATGCAGACGGAACCACGGGGCAGGGACACGGCGTGGCAGCAGGAAACTCAGTGGGATAAGGGGGAAATAGGGATGGTAGCACAGAGGGAAAAGCCAGGAGGCCACGGGAAGGGCTGGGAAACAATCCCTGGCTCCCACAGGGCTCAGTGAGGCAGGGCTCTCACAGCCAGCTGAGCATGACCTTGGCACTTGTGGGACTTGGGCCACGGGAGACTGACTGGGCTGCTGGGGAGGGAGAGCGACAGGCTGGGATGTGGGGAAGAGCTGTTTGGAGGCCGAGCACAGGGAAGTTGGCGTCACAGGGGCCAGGCAGTGGGACCAGAGCTGCTGTGAGAAGCCTGATGAGCTGCTGAGCTTCAAGTGGATTCTGCAAATGCTCGTGGTGATGGCCAGAAGAAAAGCAGTCCCACCACAGGAGCAGACTTCCTCACCACTTCCCCAGTCCCCTACCAGCTGGGGAAAGTGATCGAAGACTTCGTTTTGCCCTCAAAGTGTATGCTTTGATAACCAGTGCCAGTGCCGGGTTCTGGCACAAGTAGTTGATCCTCAGCTTTGTGAGCCTTACATGGCTTCCTCCAGCATGATGCAGCTTCCAGGAGAGGACTGGAGGGTGCCCAGATCCAACTGAGATGTTGGGATTGGCACTGGGACAGGAGGAGTGTGGAGTGGGTGAGCAGGCTGAAGGGGTGTGCAACCAGGTCCCAAAAAGCTGGGTCTGCACTTGAACCCAAGGAAATAATTTTCAGGTAAGCACCTGTACCTTTGAAAGACATAAATGGAGATTTAAACTCACAAGCCACTAAGTTTCAGCTGCAAAATTCAGGTCATCATTTTTTATTGACACAGTGGATTCAACAACTGTGCTTGGTTGGTTTGGGTGCTCATTCAAAGACCTCTTTTTCCAGTACCTATATAGGGAGTGTAACACCCTAACTCTAAAGTCAAATTTCTCTTCTAACATCAGGCATCAAGAAGCCAGGTAGTTTCTGGCTGTGGTAACATTAATTAGTGGGAAAACAGCTGAGTTCTCTCTTGGATTTAGCCCTGGTCATACACAGAAGACACTAAATGCCAAGTGAGACCAGGGAGTGAATGCCATTTCCCATGGGAAGGAAACAGTTAATGCTGACTTCCCTGCCCAGACATGGAGCATCCCTTACATACACACAGCAGGATTCTCTTGGGCATCATCAGACCTAGTCCCTCCTCAGGGATGGCCCTGCCCTTGCTCTTCTCTTCTTCAAGGGCTCAGCAGGAGAAAGAAAAGCTTAACAAAAAAGGCCAGGGCAGGAAATTAAAGCCACATGCAAAAAGCAGCAGGTGATGGTCGCTAATGAAGTTAAGGAAGCCAACTGCAGAAAGGCATTCTGGAATTAAAAAGGGTCCTCTAAAGAGGAGGTACCTGCTACCATGCACTGGTAGGACAGTGGGCAGGAGGAAAGGCTTGTGGGTTGTGCTGTTTCCCCAAGTGTGGGTCCATTTTACTTCTTCTCTGTGGAAGAGATTAGAGGCTCAGTTCACAGCTTCCTCAGGATCAGTGTCATGGGGTAGCATGATCAAAAGGAGGATCTGAGGGCAAAAAAACCTGAAGAAATGAAAACTCCCAAGTGTTCAGCCTGCACACAGTAAAGAAGAAAATATTGGAGGTAACAGATTAACTACGGTATAAGTGATACAATTTTAATGGGCTGGGGTTTGTGGAATGGTGGGCTGCAAAACATGCTGAGGAGGCCATGGTGTGCTGAGAGGTGCTGATCTGGCTGGATCCCCCTCCAGTTACAGGGGCTTTAAGTAGCACTGGAAGAGCCAAGCTCTAATTAGGAACAAATTGAAGCCAACCTGATGAATGGGAAGAGAAGAAATTCAAAGCCTGCTGCTGTATCAATGAAGGAAGGCTGGCTAATGAGCAGGAGGGCTTGGCAACTTCCATAGCCCAGAACTGTAATGCAATTAGTGTCACCGAGCTGCTGTGGGATAATTGGCCTGTTCAAATAGGTGATTACAGCCTGTCTAATGGGGATCAAATCATTTAAAAAGAAAAAAGGGGAGTAAATCAAACTCCGTTCTATTCTTGGGAAAGATGAACTTTAGTTGGTAAATGTTGCTGCATTGATCTAATCTATGGATGGCAGGAGCTGTGAGCGGAGCAGGTGAGCTGCCTTCGGCTGGGAAAGAGGTTACAGGTGTGAAATACTTTGTCCAGGTTTTGTACCAGCACTTTCAGGAAAATGTAGAGAAAAGCCAGCTCTGTACACTCCCTGGGCAACAGACCGAGAGCTGAGAGCTGGGCTTCACGGAAAAGCCGCTGGAGGCTGCCAGATGGAAGCCGGAGGAAAGCAAGTTAAAGAGAGACCATAATCTCCTCTATTTTCTTCCTTTCTGCACAAGCACACCAGAGATGATTAATTGTAGGTACTAACAGGAAAGGGGGGTGATGCACTGCCTAGGATGGTGCCACACCATGTTACTTGTGCCACGTGGTCCATGTGGATGCAGCACATCCTTGTGATGGACAAGCCAGACCAGATGATCTCACAGTGTCTCCTGGACTTAAGGGCTGTTGCTCTTAGTATAATGTTCTTTTCTTGGAGGGCTTTTTTTCCCCAGGAGGGCACTTTCACATGTGATCACTCAAGGCTGTGATTCCTTTTGGAAAGGCTTTCTAATATCCTCTTAATTGCCAGGGTCAGTGAAGTAACCCCGAGCACGGTCTCTGTGATTCAGCCATATGGGATGTCTCCCAGCAAACGAGTCACCTCTCTCTGAGGGTGTAAATCAGTAAAAGTGTGGCATCCCAGGAGCCCTCAGCAATAAATAAACTCAGCCCAAGTGCTCCTGCAGCTCGCCACCAGCTGAGCAGAGCAGATGAACTCCCTGGCTGGAAGCAAACCCAAGCCATAAAGTCTGTGGTAAGATGCATCTCTGACTCATCAGAGCAGCCTGTCAGCCTCAGGGAAACAGCTGGAGACAGACCAGCGAGGAGGAGGCAGTGGCTGCTTGTGCCATGATTCCATCCGAGAGTGCAGTGATCTCAGCAGAGAGCTCAGTTCCTCGAGCTTCTGTCTCCGTCTAGGTGAAAAGCCTCTCCCCGTGAGAAGGGGCTCTAGAAGTAGGAAACAGCCTGTATTCCTTTCAGTAAATAAATGTTATGCCCTGCTTTCACTTTGCTGTTGCAGAATGCTCCCTCTGAGCGTGAAAGCCCGAGACCGTCAGCAGGGCTGTTACCGCCGTGATTTAAGGGCTGGGAGAGACCACAGAGGCCCCTTCGTGCTGCTGCCGCCTTCTGTGCCTTGCTCAGAAACCTGCAGGCAGCTGCCAGGCCCAGCTGGAGAGGAGGGAAGGGAGAAAGGTCCTTTCCCACTCCCGAGGAGGTATTTTCCTGCACCCGTGGAAGTGCTGGGCGGGCAACAGGTGCCCCCTGGGCAGGGCTGGGGAAGGTGCAGAGTTGGTGTGAGTGGCACAGACTGTTCTGTGTAACCTGGGTTTGTACCACACAGAGGGTGATGCCATGAAATGCCACTGTGCCCTGGGACCCCAGCCCCTGCTCTCTGCGCTGCTGAGAAACCCTGCGCTGCCTCTCTTGTGCTGCAGGACCCAATTTAGCTCAGTGCATTGGAGCGTTCACCAGTGAGCACCTCCTACATCTTGCTGCTATTAAACTCCTTTTATTATATCAGGGGACTAGAAATAGGAAGAAAACACCCTGGTATCGCCTTGATAGCAACAAAATAATTACTCCGCTTTCCCTGAGGAAATCCAGCTTTGGGCGTTTGCTCTCCCTTTGAGCTGCAGCCTTCCATGAAAAGCAACTCTTTTCTATTGCCATAATTTAAAACCCGTATCTGGCTCTACGAATTCCTGTTCCCTCAGCCCAGTGACAGATTGGGGAGCTGTGATAACTTTCTTGTGTCAAAGTAACTAATGAGAAGGGAATTCTCTCTCTCTGTGGAAATGCCGCTGTTCCCAACTACTTGAGGAATGCTGCAGCTCCCCACCGATACTGGGGCTGGCTGTGGGCCGGGGGTGCCAGCGGTGCCAGGTGGGGTCCAAGGCACAGGGACAGGCACCTGCTGACGTTACACATGGTGGTAAAAATCTCGGGGTTTAACTGGCCCTGCTTCACTGTGGGTTAAGGTGAATTTGACACAGTTGTCCTTATCTTGTTTCACGGAGTTAATGCAGTTAAATATTTCCTTTGTGAATGTTCCAATCACTTGCAAGCACTGAGATGGCTGCAGCAAAGCGCCGTTTGGTGATACACAGCACTGCCTTAAAAACAGGTGCATGAAAACCAGCACAGGACCTGCACGTGAAATGAGAAGGGGTTTGTTTCTACACAGAACGATTCCTCCAGCAGGTCCCTGCCTTTCCCTTGGGTTGCACTTTCATTTTCCAAGCCTTTCCCGGCCGTTGGCACTAGCTGACGCTCTGCAGCAGCCTCAGGAGCTGGAGGAGGCGAGGGGCAGCCTTGCCATCCCCAGCAGAGGACAACCCTCAGGCAGGACCAGGCAGATCCAGCGGTTTCTGGTCCTGCTCCCCCAGGCAGGGAGTCACACACACTCTCTGCCTGACTCGCTGCTTTCAGCCTCAGCCCGAAAATGCACAAGAACTGTGCGATGTTTGATCTCATATATCTGCAATGGCAATGTGCACTGCACCCCCTAGTTCTTCCCTGTTCACTTGGTTTCTGAGCACCCTGGAGCACTGCCAGAAGTAGAGAACCAGCTCTACGAAATAATGCTTACAGCTTTTTGTTCCAGAGGGTGATTTCTTCAATATTTCTTAAAGAAATACAGAGGCCATTTCTTGAGCAGCTCATCTAATCCAATGTACAGCTCAAGGAGGGTTCAAACCACATGCATTAAACACTCTCCCTTCTTCCTTCCTGGGACTTGCTACCTGGTGTTGTGTCTGCTGCTTCCCCCTCAGCAGGACCTTGGTCACCCACAGCCACCGCACACCCCCCCGGCTGGGCAGGGGAGCCCCTGTGGCTCTGCCTTGTTTATTCTGGGTTGTGGTGACACATTCCTGTAGGAACAGAGGAGCCTTGGCCTCTCCACCCATGCACATCTACCTGCTGACAGGTATCAGCACCTGAGGAGCATCACCAGAGCACCAGAGCTCTTGATCCCCTCATTAACTTCACAGCAATTAGTCCTCAGTGTTGTGAGCTCTTTGTGCTACAAACTTCTTTAAGTGTCAGAATTCACTGGACAGGTATTAATATTGATTTTTAGCCTATCTGGAATAGAGAGTGAAAAATCCAATACTGGTTTTTATGAGAGCCATTTCATACTTTCATAATAGATGTCATAAAATTCCTTCAATTACTGGGGTCTCTTCAGGGGAACTAATTATTGTGCTATGCATACCTAGTTTGAAAACTTAATAATATCTCCAGATGCTGCCAAAAGTCCTTTGGAGGTCTCACGGCCCACCAGGGAACCCTCTGCTCTGGTTTTTCTTTTTTTTTCTTTCTTTTAAATGAACTATCAAATGTTCAGTGAGGGAGATGGACTGGAAACCCTGCATTCACACGAATTCAGGGTGGTACTGTTCCTGTAAGGCAAGGAGGGAAGATATTTATTTTATTTTTTAATCTTTAGATGACCTTAGATTTGCCTCACGTCAGCTGTTTAATGGTGACTGCCCAGTACCACACACTAAGGGAACTGCAGGTAGATCCCTCAATCTCCTGTGGGAATTGCCCCTGTTGTAGGACTTAACAGGCAGCTTTCGGGGTGCTTTTCTAGGGGGGAGAGGTTATCCTGGCAGAAGGCGAGCACCAACAGAGGCAGAGCTGTCTTAATGGCTCCTTGCACGAAAGCCACCAAATCCTGGGCATTTTTCCATTGACAAACGCCCACCAGAGTGGTGGGTTCCACCCCAGCACAAAGGCATTTTGGATGATTGTGATCACGCTGGGGAAGGTGTTACTGCAGTATTTCCCCTCTTTCAGAGCTGCAGGCACCAAGGCCCATTGCAGTCCACGGCAATTTGTATCAGAGAGAGAGGGGCGTGGTGCGAGCTCCCAGCACAGAAGGCGGTGAGTCCTCAGCCCTCTGCAAAAGCCAGAAGTGTTGCCCATGAGGAGTCAAACCAGAGCCATGAAACAAGCTCCCACCTTCCCCCATTTTCACATCCAGATGGCTGTTGTTAAAGAAGGAGGCATGATGTGCCTGAGTCTGTCTCAGATGACAAAACCATGCTGGTGGATCATGCTAATCCCTTCATGTCTGAACCCCAGATCCTCTTGGGTGCATTACTCATCCCTGTGGCTCTCCAAAGAACTAGATTTTCCTTTAGATGTCTGATTTTGCTGAAAGATCTGGGAAATGCTCAAGGGCGTAAATTATTCTTTCCATAGCCTATGATAATGTATGATTCTTAAATTGCCACCAGATCTGCCTCCTTCAGATAGTGGAATGAAAACAATATTGTGCTCTCCCCAAGCCAAGAGGAGGATCTGGTCCAAACCACGTCGTCTTTCAGCAACCCAGCAGCATCATGGATGCAGATGGTACAAATGCCTGGAGAAATGCAAGTGCTGGAGAATCAGAACTCAATATCAGCCACTCAAATTAACCTCTTATAACAGCCCTCAGAATTGAGGCCAGGTTTGTAAGGATGTTAAGTCTGTCAGTATGGCGTAAATCAGTGTACACTGCGGGGTGATGGAGGAGTGGTGTCAAGTAGAGCAGGAGCTGGTTTATTCCTCAGTACTACCACCCACTCAAAACCTAAACTGGGACATTCATGAAGCTTCATTTAAATAAAAATTGCATTTTTTTTTTTTATTTCTAACTATAAGAATTATCCCCACTAATATTACTGGTGCTTACAGCAGTTACCAGTTGCATGTTTGTACCCTTCTTGACTGGCAGCAGAGGTGGCACCATTTCTGAGCTGTGAAATGGAAACTGTTTTCACATGGCTGTAGGAGATGATGCTTCCAAAAAAAAAAAAAATAAATCAATAAACATCAGAACACCTGTGGTAAAATCAGAGATAGCAACCCTAAATCACTAAGGCCACAAACCCACTAAGACAGGGAGCTATAGAAGTCAGGTAATAGATTAAAAACATGCAGTATTTATATAAAGGGAGGGGAAAGGCTTGGAGGATGTTTCTATACAACCATTTTGGGCTATCTGGCTAGCATTCCTTACCACAGCAGAAATACAGGCAACAGCCAACAAGTGCCTGATCCAGCTTTTCCTGGCAAAATTGCAATCTGCCACCAGTTACAGCGGGAAAGGGACTCATCCTACAGTAAATCACATCCACTTCCCAGGCAGCTTTTCTGGGAGCCACACTGTGGCTTTGATTGCAGATGAAGCCTATTCAGGCACGCTGACAGCCAGGCACTCATGATCCCAGCGGCTGGATTCGGGATAAATCCGTGCTCTCCCTACAGGAGACTTGTAAGGCAAGAAGCACAGGCATCCATACACCATTTAGGCAGGGTCTGCCAAGACTCTTCCTACTGCCACAAAGATGTTTCTGCCACATGGGAGCCAAAAAAATATGGAAGTATATTAATTTAATAATGAAATAGCGATGGCACCATCTTTTTTTATTGTAACTGATGAAAAGCCTGTAATGCAAATTGTTGTGCCAAGTTGCCTCTTCTAGCCAACGTTTTGGCAAGTTACATTCCTATCTAGGCAGCTTTTAATTATTAATCACTTAAAGTGTTTTGAGAGCTGGGTTTCAGTGGATTTTAAGTGATGGATGATCAGGGATACCAAATACTGAGCCCAAGTCTCAATGTGAGGGTGTTGGCAGTGATCTCACACCATTACTTGTGACTGTGGGTGGCTGCAGAGATTGACAGTTGAGGCTGCAAATGTGAGAAACTCTATTCTTAAGTGTGTCTCCATATGAGACAGGCCCTGTGGGTTCACATTTTTGCACTGCTATCCATTACAGCAATTGATTCTTAGCCAATGTCCTAGATTAAAGCAAAACAAAAGCTTCTGCTTTTCCCACATTCACTTCCAGAGGTTTTGAGATGTGCTCTATCATTCTCAAGAGTTTATTGTCGTTGGCCAAGTAGGACTTTCCATGGATGAGAGAAGATACATCTGGAAACACAGAGAGCTCCTCATTCAACATGAAATGATACCAATAACATGGGATGGTTTGAAATGGATCTCAATATCAGTGGATAATGGATCTCAGTGATCGTGTGCCTGTACCCTGAGACAGTGATTGATCTGAAAAATGATACATCTGTGTTACCCTGGGATCACAAGTGTTTGCACTGACCATATTTTGAACTCCTCGTCAAAGCTGAACAGTACCAGCTCTAGAAACTATTGGTAGCATACGATAATTTCAAAAGATAATTATTTTGCAAGTATTTTATATGTGCATTAATATTAAATCCTCTGGAAAATTTCAGAATGTGAGTTTGCAACGAGTCCCCCGTGACAGGACATCCCCCATGAGAAAGAATGAGAGGGGAGAATGTAGCTCAGCAAAGCTGACAGTTTAAACATCCCCAGAGAAAAATATAACCAAGGAAATTATTTTTGTGTATGTGCTTGGTTTGTTTTATTAAGCAAATGACCCATGGCACTTCTGCAGAGAAGAAGATATATTTTAGATAGCAAAACTGTGCTTCTTACTTGGGATCATTGGGTCTCAAGATTGTTGGGAGTTAAAGCTTTTAAAAGATGCCTTGGTCCTGTGCTCAGTCCAGATAAATGAGGCAGTCAACCCTGGGACTTTACTGTGTATGGATGTGTGTCGTGAGGAAGAAAAGAGCCTGGACTTATCTACAGAGACTTGGAACATTTGGGGCAAGTGTTCCAAATTAAGAATGAAAACATTCCATGATTTACGTCAAAACTATAAAAATAAGCATTTTGCACAGCTCATGCTCTGACCGAAGTCAGCATCTCTCATCCAAAACATGCCAAAATTACTTTGAATTACTCCAGCTCATGACAAATGGAACTCTCCTTGGTGTTCCATGGCTAAATTACCTGTCCTGTCTTGACTTTCCTATAAGCAATCTCAGCTACAAGAGGTGCTGTTATAATGATTTCAGAACAATGCCATGATATCTATCCATGGCAGGGGACACAGGAAAAGAGGGAAGGGAGAAAGCAGAAGGCATTATTTGTAGCTTTTACTATATTAATGTTATACCATGAGCCTCCCACGAAGCTCCAGCTAAGCCTGCGGCCCCAGCGGACTAAGTGCTGCCTTAAAAATATGTGCTCAAAAAAGGCAAGCAAGAGAAAAGGGCTGTCCCTGTGACAGTGTCACTGTAAATGCGCTGCTCAAGCACGGCAGAAGCTGTGGGTACAACCACTCCACCTGCAAAATCTGGGCTTGGAAGCCAGGCGTGAGGACTGAGCTTCATTCTGTACCAGACCTGCTCTAACAGCAAATTCACAACCTTCTTCCTGAGGGATGGATATACACCAACCTCTTCAACATCCAGCGTTTGGGGACCTGACTGTCGTGCAGCAACAGCACAGCACAGCCTAAACAAGGGGCAGGGCCATGCCAAAGCACAGCCCCCCGTGGGATGACGCTGCTAGTGGTGCTGCACATCTGCTGCACATCTGTAAAAGTGGCAGGAGAAGTGCTAAGACCAGTATGAACAGGAATATCTGTGTGTCAAAGGAGCAGGATGAGGGCAACCTGAAGGCACGCGTGTTAGTAGGCCGTGAAGAGCTAACAATCCACAGGCAGCTGCTGAGGCCACCTGGTGCAGGAAACAGGGGAGAGTGAGTCAGATGGGATAGGGTGGAGGGACTGACCCTCATCAGCTCCAGGGGGGTATAAAAAGGCAGCTCCAAAGCTAGGCTGTGGTCACCATCCCAAAAAGAGTCTGGGCTGGTTTGCAGTGGTCATCCTTTGCCCTCCATTGCACCTTGAAAGCTCCTGGATGTGCAGCCTGGACATCAGCATCACACAGCCCTGTGGTTTTTGGCTACTCACGAGTAAGTAAATGAGAGTACAAATGAGTGAAATCGTGTTTTGTTTCAAACTGGAATCACATTCTGCTGGCATCCAGGTTTGCTACAGCAGGATGCAGTGTTCCTTCCTACAGCTGAGACTCTGCAACTTGATTTCCTGTGGAAGTGTTTGATGGTGTCATTGGTTTGTGAGTGGAAGGAAGAGATTTGGTATATCACTCTGTGCTGTAGTTAAGGCTTCTCTAAGCTGCCAGTGAGGATGCCTCCTGCCAGCAGCACTTGGGTGTTGCTCCTTAGGTTGAAAACTTTCCTTTTTGCTGCAAGGGCTTCTCCACAAGAAGTGCCAGGTGCAGACTGAAGCCCTCGAAGGCATTCCCTTGACAGAAGGGTGATGCTGATTGAGCACAGAGTACAGCACCAATTTGCAGTGTACTGCCTAAGAGAAAAGGTACTTCAGCTGGCAGAATAATTTGCAATAATGAGGGATGAAATCTAACCTTTGCAGCATACCTCTTGTCAAACAAAAATGTACCAAAGTCACCATGAGTTCCTGGAGTACTTGACAGGCACTTCTTCTGGGTAAGGCCCCATAACACAGACTTGCCTCACAAGCCATTTGTTTTGCCTTACAAACTGTCACTGTTGAGATAATGCCTCCAGAAGCTGGAAGGGAGTGTGAGTGGAGCTCCTCCATCAGCACTTCTGCTTTCCCTCCCCAAGGTGGGAGGAGTGGCACATAAGAGGAAACTATATGTGTCTCTGTGGAGAATGCCAAGGAGGCAATATAAATGAGCAGTATTGTTTGTGTTGGGTTATGAGATGGTGTTGCTACACAGCACTATGTGCTGGTTAAAAGGGGAAAAAAAAAAGAAAGAAGAAAATTAATACTGGGGTTTTGGTGCTAGAGTGGTTGGGTATATCTGCTCCAGGAATGTTGCTGGATTAGGAAGATGGATCTCTAGCATCCAAAGGTGGGCAGAACAAAGACCTCTTCTGGTGACCAACCCCTCCAGGTGATGCTCCTGAAGGAGCAGAGTGATGGGAACACATGATTTGGGTCCCAGCAGGGCTGCTTTGCTTCAGTCTCATACTGGGCTGAGTGCCTGACTCTTGTTTGCTGCTGTAGAGGTGACTCCAGACAGTATCAGGTTGTTTCAAGGGCTGCTGTGTTTTCACATAACTCTTTGGCCTGTACAGGATTTGACACTGTTGTTAAAGCAAGAAATGCACCTGCATTCCTCAAACCCCTCACTGAAGTCCTGGCATGGACATGCACAGCAAGTGCCAGCACACAAGGGCTTTGTGTCAATGGCACTGGGGTAGGAAGTCACTGTGGTATCTCCCACAACCTGCACTGCTTTGTGTGGATGTAGAGTTGGAACTTAACTCTGAGCATAGCCAGTGATTCCCGGGATAAGCTGCTTTGGCTTTTTTTCTAAGAAAGGCAGCTTGGCAAAGGGCTGTTCATCCCTTCCCTTTAGCTGGGGCTGAGGTCTTCATACGTTATGAAAAATGAATTAATCCCCTGGGGGAGAGGGCTGCTATGAAATAAAAATCAGATCCATGAACCAGACAGGCGTAAGAGGAGAAACAGTGGTTTGGGGGTGAACAATAACCACCTCTGACCAAAGAAAAAGCCAGGGGAAGAACCCATTGCATATCTTCATTGGCATCCAGTCCTCTTCCTCAGTGAAAGTTGGCATATTGCAGAACAGATGATTTCCCTGACTTTTTTTCTTTCCAGTGCTTTACACTTCCCAGGAGTTGTTTCTATATGACTGTAATAGAGCTGTCAAAATAACAGCTTGTGGTGGAGGATGCAATCACACCTCCCAGCTCCGTGCTGCCCCCTTCTCCTGCAGCACCTGCCTCTAATGAGAGGCTTGAGGACGAGGCCACATGAAGGTGACACTGGCTGTGAGCACAGGACATGTCTCAGTGCCCATCTGGCTGACCTTCCCAGCAGAGCCAGGGCCTTGGGCTCACCCCATGCCATCCTTGCCAAAGCTTTATAAGCCAGGCCCCAGCCATGGTGTCCTCTGCTCTGTGACCTGCAGAAGGCCTTTTGCACCCAACATTTTCAATCCTGCCATGTTGTGCAGACAACACATGGAGCACAGTCCCAGCAGCAGCCAGCTGATGGTGTGGGGTTTACACAAGTGCTCTTCAACTGCAACTTGAAGGGCGATGAGGGTGGAGGTGGGACAAGATCTGGTCCCCATCCGCTGTGAAATGGCTGTTGAGTAGGATATTGAATATACCCCCGGGAGGAATTGTATTAGGACCATCTGGCCAAGACTGTCTGGAGGGAGGCAGCATCTTGGTGCTGGGGCAGTGATGGCTCTCCCGTGCCTGGGGAAAAGGGTGGTCATTAGGAAGCGTCCAGCCCTTCCTTCGGGAAATACTTGTGTAAAGTTGAATATCAGAGCAAAATATTAACGAGGGACTGGAGTCACCATCCATCAACGTCCATTGGTGTTCACTTGGAGGCATCAGCACTTTTCTCCCTTCTTTTATCAGACATCTTAAAGTCACCTACAGGTTCCTGCTTGCAAGGTCAGCATTCCCTATGCATGAGAGCAGTAGCTCTTGCAGGCTGAAGCTCTAGGCTGCGTGGGTCCGATGCACCAGCTCAATCAGATGTTTAAGTATCTCTGCAGGAATGATCACTGTCATTTAATTTGCTGATTAGTGTTGTCATATCTATTTGTGGGATACAGTATAATTTATGGTAAGATCCCTAGAGGATCTTCAGCAAATGCTACAAGTAATTGAATCTGCTGATTTCGAAAGGTCAGGTGAAAACTGAGCATTATTATAACACAGATTAGGTGATGACAACACCAGGCAGCTTTACATTTTGAATGTAAAAATTTGGATTTACTGATTATCCCTATATACCACCACTGTGGAAGAGGAGTGAATGATCAAGAAGCACAGCCTCTGTTTTCAATTCTTTCAGTAAAAGCAATGTAGTTTTTGAAGAGAAGAAAAGTAAAAGGGACTTGCTTTTTCAAATCAACGGGTGGGGGGAGAAGGATTTCAGAGAGAAGTGATTAGGGAAGCATCAGGAAATTGTTTGGGTTATTTTACTGAAGAAGTGGTTCACTGATGAACTCTGAGGCTGAGTGCTGCTATTTCCAGCCCTGGCTGTGTACGATACCCTGAGCTGGCACGGCCACTTCCCGTCTCTCTTCCAGCAAACAAGCGGATTTCCCTTATCAGCAGAACTAATTCTGTCTGGCTGACAAGTTATAAAAATGAAGTCTTTTAATTTGGATTGTACTGTCTTTGGAGCTCATGTCTGCAGGAACAAGGGAGAAACAGAAGGAAGGTGGTCTGGCAAGCAGCAGGGACAATCAATTTTTGAGGGCACCAGGCTACAGGAGCTCACTGAGGAAATGGTTTGCCCAAAGAACAAAGCTGATGGAGGATACCAGTAACACAAAGCTCAAGCTGGTGTGCTGGTTTATCTGCACTAAAAAAGCTGCATGCTCATAATAAGTAGAGATTTCTTTGCAATAAAACCTTTTTTTTTTTTTTTTTTTTTTGTGAGGACTAGATTTCTGTTGTCAAGCTTCTCTGGCCTCTTTAGAAACCCCTTCAGCCTTCTGAAATAACATTAGTTCCCACCTGCTTCCCACAAAGTAAGTTCCCATGACAAAGTCAATGGAGAGCTTGGCACAACCAAATTGGCAAGACAAGGAGTGGTTTGAAAGAGTGACTAAATTTTTGGAAAATCCCTATAAGGCTGCTGCTTACCCCAGCACCCTATATGGTGTCTAACAGGCCATGCACCACTGACTTCTCCTGGAGCAACTCCTGCCTACAGGTGCTTTGCACAGAGGAAAATGGCTGAGTTCATAAATCTTGTGACCAAAGTGCCTAATAAAAAGGGTAAATGCATGTTTGCTTGTAAAAGCCCTTCCCCCAAATGGATCAAGCAATTACTCTGTGCTTTTTCACTGCAGAAATATGTATATGCTGCAAACTTTTCTTCTTTAGCTGCTCTGTAAATCATCAGCCTAGAGCACTGCAGGCCACGAGAGTTGCCAGGACAGTAAACCCAAGCTTGAAGCCCACAAAAGGCTTAAATACCCACCTTACTTTAAATAGCCTGGTGACAGCAACATGGATGTGTCTAAGGCTGAGTGCTCCCGAGCTCTGATGGATCAGAGCCTAAACACACATGGACACTTCAAACAGAAGCATCTGTCAGCAGAAACTTCCTCTCCTCCAGAGGAGGCTTCACTCCCAGCTCCTGCGTGGGAGCTGGGGCACATAAATCCCCCAGACTTTGTTGTTCTGCCAGCAAGTAGGAAGAGAGCAGTGAAAACCTGCCAGGTCAGTTAGAAACCAGCTGAGTGACAGTGTTGTGAAAGGGCCACCTGAAAGTAAGCAGATGAAGAATAAAAGACAAGAATGGGTAAAGTCAGAAGGCAGCCTGGCTCTGGTTGGGTGCATGTTTGTGTGCTGCAGTGGCTTTGAGGCTGTGGATGCTCCCTCCTGTTTTCCTGCACGTCTCCCTTTGTGCCAAATCCAGGGCACAATGAACAGAACCTCTGCCATGGGTGGAGAGGGGACACCAGAGCAAGGATCCTGTGATCCCAACAGCATGGGCCTGTTTTCTTTGTCCCCAGCATCGCTCCCCTTGGGTGATGGCAGGTACCACTGATTGCAAGGATATGCAGTAGCCCACGTGCATCAAATGGGGACCTGGGAGGTTATTTTAGTGCTCTCTGGGGACAAAGCCAGGGCATGCAAACATTGATAAATAACCGCTCCCGGTTCTGGGTCTCTTATATAAGATGATGATTATAGAAACTGTGGTGTACGAGGGGGTGGAAAGGGATGCAAAGATCAGAGTTTTTAAAGGAAAGTAGGTCTGGGTTTTTAGGGGGGAAATGGAAATTACCAGCCTTCCTTGAGGTCTGACAAAAAAGAAGAAGGTGGTGCTGTATTGTACCGATGTCTCAGGCCGCGGGACAAAACACAAGAGTTTTGCGCTGGGGAAGTGCCAGTCAAAGACTCTTATAGAGATCTTCTCCTCAGAGGTGAGCTGATGTATGGGACTGTCAGCTGAGCACAGTGCTGGGAATAAATGATTTAGTAGCACAAATGGTTTCCAAAGTGAGCTAGGCAAGTATTGTCCCCAAGTAACCAACTATTCATGTTCCTTCGCAAGCACAAACGGTACTTGATTTATCACAGGCATGCAGAAAGCAATTTTGTAGCCGTCCTGGCACTAATGTTTGTTGGTTAGTGAAGAATTTTTCACTGTATATTTTCCTTTCTTTTAAGCCTACCGAATGATTAATGCTCGGGACTCTTTTTAACCTTAATCAAAGAAGCTGCTTATAAACTAGATTTAGGAACCTTTAAATCACATATCAGAGAGGGGCTGCATTTGGGCTACATTAAGACAGGCTGCTTTTTCATGCATAATTGTTTAGGGACAAATAAGGGAAGGTTTCATAGTGTAACACAGTGCAAAGCACTGAATGTTACACGCAGCTATTTGCCATCTCCTCCTCTTTTAAAAACCCACTGCAACTTGTCTGTTCCCTACGCTACAGTTTGTTTCCTTATGGCTGGGTTGTGAAAGCTGTGGCAATGGAAGGGATCAGTTGTTCTAATCTGTAATGTGAGTACCAAACCCCACTATGCCTTGAGCCTAATTGTTGTGGTAACATGTGCGTTTATAGGTTCAGTGGTGAATGTCTGGAGGTTACTCTTCACTATTTATGATCTGATCAGAGTCGTACACTAAAAAGTAGACATCTTACAGCAATGCAATTCTGAGTTACCTTTCCTGAGTTCTGTTTCTCCCCCTGTTTGGTTTCTGGCCGCTGTATCAGAAACGGCATCACAACCTCTTTCATAAAGGAGGTTTGCATTGGAATGCACTTGCATTGGAAAGCCTCCTTTGGAAACATTGTTGTGCTAATGCGAGATACTGGGTTGAAGGAAGGCTGTAACACAGTGGTCTGGATCTAGGAAAAAGATCAGATAGCCAGTCTAGAGGATGATAGGGATATTGTCTGGGTGCCATCAACGCTTCTGTCTCTCTTGTTCCAGTACATGTCTATATTTGGAGCGCACTCCACAGGAAAATTCACACAAGGACACAACTCCTGCCCTGAGAATCCTCTTCAACATTTTTGGTACATCCCTTCCTTTGGGCTAAGGCTGCTCTCATTGCAATTAGCTGGAGCTCATGTTGCAGTTCTTGTGCGTAAGCCTGGCTCAGCTGAGCAGTCTCCCTGACCTCCACGGGGCTCCTCGTGTGCCTAATTTAGGGCTGGAATTTGCCAGCGGGTCGGCACCCACTGGGATGCTGATAAGTAAGACCTACTCAGTCTGTAGACAGGCTATTTTAGATCACCCCAAAGACTGCCCCTGATGTGCACAGCCTGAAACACAGACCAGATCCAGAAGAACTGCCGGATTGTCCCAGCTGCGTGGTGTGCCCCAATCCCATGGCATTTACTGGGTCTAAGGGGCATTTGTGCTCACAGTGATGGCATTAAATGAAGGAGAGATGAACATGTGTCTATGGCACAGTGTTTTCACGAGGCAGGACTGACAAATGAGAAGCAAAAGTATATCTGGGGAACAGGTCAAGGTGCACTGACTTAGGTTTTACAGGTTATGGATTGCAAGGACCCAGATTGTCTCCCTTCTCTCCTGCAAGGCTGCAAAAGGAAGAGCTAAGGCAGCAAATCCAGCTCTTCTTTTTAACTGCCTGCTGACACTTGTTACGTGAAAATCTCGGCAGGGGGTGGAAAATGGTGTGTCTGTGGGAGTTGTATAAGTTTCTGTGTGTTTACCAATTGCTTGTGTCCTTGTTTGCTCTTCCTTGCAAGGTCTGTGAATGGAGACCATTGTACACAAGGACATGCAATGGCACCCAGGTGCTCCTTGGCTATAAAGGAACATTTGTGCAGTGGCAGCTGAACCATGGAGATGGTAGCAGCAGGTGCCTTGTCTACATTTTGAAGGAAAAAGGAGTATGTTCTATTGAATAAATCAAGGCTTTGTTAGCTAGGCCACCTTATTCCTGCAGGGAATCCGTAGGAAGGATTTGTATTAAATGTTCTCTGATGATAATGATACTTTTAAAATAGAATTCAGAATATTATGCCACCTAAATCTTGATAGCCCATTCCTTCAGCTCAGAAATGCTAATGCAAGGTGTATCTTGCACTCCATACTTTATGGCTGCTCCAATTTCTTTTCTTTTTTCCACTATATATTAATGTAGAGTTAGAGGCTTTATCTCCACAACTACACAGTCCCCCTCACAAGCCTCTCCAGACATACGGTTTAGCAAAAAAAAAAAGCTTGCTTTGTTCGTCAGCATTATACAGTGTAATTAGGAGAATGAATAGAGATGCCAGAAAGATTTATGACTTTATTTTTTTTCAGAGATGGGGAGGGCAACCAACACACAGCATTGACTTCACGACAAACTGGGGATCCTCGGTTCAGAGCAGCATTTTTCTCAATATCCGCTTTAGAAATATCGCCCTAAAAGTGGAATGATTTTTTTTTTTCTTTTTAGAAAATAAAGGATAAATGGGCAAATTTTTCAAAATTTACTGCTTTTTTTTCTTTCCAAAACATTCAGATATGCTTTGGTAACATAGAAAACTGAAGGATTTGGCACTCATGTTAATCCACCTTTCAGAAAATGTGCCATAACCTCTCTACCCCTGAAGCACAGCTTTGCTGAAAGTGTTGCAAAAAGCTTTGCTAGATCTCCCCAATACTTTCTTTTTAAAAATCACCTAAAAGTGCAACATTTATAGACACTTGGAAAACAATCCAGGACACAGCATTTCAGTTTCAAATCCAGCTTGCAGCTGGTTTTGACTCTCTCTTTTAGAAGTTCAATAGGAACGTGACCACTCAGTGGCATCTTTTTTTGGCTGGGTTTGTGATACTCCTTGAGATGAGCTTTTGGTTCCAAAGGGGTGGTGAGCTCTGCTCCCATCCCTGGGATGTGAAGCCTGAAGTCTAATTATGCTGTTTTCATCTTTCTTGGTCATTCCCTGCTTTACTGCTGGGAAATTTAGCAAAAGACCTCCAGTTTTGCTGAGACTGGAAGCAATTGAGGCTTGGGGTTGGAGCTTGAATAGCACTATAACCTCTTATTTGCTACCCTGCCTGGCTCTGAATGGCAGCTATGCAAATTATATGCATACACTTTCTACTGTAGGTTATTTTTTATGGGGGCTTTCACTTCAGTAGACGAACTTTGAACAAGTAATTTGAAACTGGTAACTTTAATCAATGGAATTTTTTCTTCTTTTTTTCTTTTCCCTGTAAAACCAGCTTCTTCCACGTCCCTTCTAATTCAGCCCTAGTTAAATACTGTTGCTTTCCTAGGAAAGATCTGCTATTGCTTAAATCAGAAAGACAAATACAAATATAATGCAATATCCTGTCTACCAAATGTGTGGGATATGCAGATGAATAACGTGCAGTCAAGTTTTAAGTGCAACTTAGTCCCTATTCTTCTTTGAATTCTTTGAAAAAGAGGTCTGCACTAATAATGGGGCTCTTTAAATTCCAGTTTGAAACCAGTTGCAATGAAAATCAAGTACTGTTATATAGCTCTGGACCTCTGCCTTCAGAAATTAAAAGCTCACTTCCTACTGACTTTTAAAAAAAATTATTATTTTTTAGTAAGAATAATATGCTTCCCATGTCAGAAGAGGGTTTCTTCCTAACAAAACCTTTCTTTTGGTGCAACTCAGTGCCTGTCACTGTTGGATGCTTCCCAGAGCTACGATCAGACCATAGGATCACACAGCATCTCTCACAAGGACCACTTGCATACCTCTTACCCAGTCTCACATCCCAAATCCCAGTGCACCAGCACCATGGGATGTGCCAACACAACTTTGTCTCCCAGTATAAGCACAGCTGTAATAATTTCTACATTTTATACCACTTTCCAAAGACATAAATAACCACTCTCAGCTCCTGGGTCTACAGGGCAGCACAGCAGAGTGCTAATGAGAGACCTGTTCTTTGCCACCAGCTCAGCTCTGTGTGGGCAAATAGGTGTTAAGCTGAATTTTAATCTGCTGGCAATGAACTTCTTATTATATAGCTCTGCCTAAGGGCTTGGCAGGTTTGTGCACCACACAGGGTTAGTGTGTTCAGGTGAAAGCTGAGCTCTGGGTGAGGACTGAGGAGAAAGCAGACAATTCACTGTCTCTGATTGCCAGCAATACATACATATATTTATGTAGACTGAAGCCCTTTTTCTCCTCTATCTGCAATGACATGGGCTACTATTCTTGTTGGGATGAGCACTAGCTGGAGGACATTTCTGTTTGGATGGAAAAGTAGAGAGAAAGAGAAAGAAAAGAAGTATCAGCCCCCCCAAAATGTGCTTCACAGAACCATGCATACAGCATACACGCTAGATAACTGTACCACAAACCGGTGCTCCTGCCAACTCTCATTTGCCATCCCAAGGATACCGACTGGAAAGGAAGATACAAGGGACATAAATCTTCCCTTTTGTTGCTTTTTTATCAGGCTTATTTTAATCTGCTTGCCTAAATTAGCCAGAGGTGCTGTTAGTCAGCAGCACCACACCAACTTCTGTGAGCAGGGCCTTGGGGCTTTCTGTGCTTTATCAGAAGAAAGGCGTATTAGCATGAGATGTATGCTGAGTTTATTAGATACTGACACTTCACAGCTCTCTCCCCCTCCTGTCCCCAGCTCTATTAGTAATCCAGTCACCAACTCCTGTCTCTCCCCTTGTTCTACAATTCCACACACTCCTGCTATTGTGTCTGCTGCATCCCTGATTCGTAAAGCTTCTTGCTTCAACTTTGCATCACTTTTGCAGAATAACTCCTAGTATGGTGCTGGTAAGAAAATCTTTTTACCTGTTTGATAAGACTATGACCAGTGCAAGTGCGGGGTAGTTGATATTTATGGGGAAAGGAACAAGGAAAAAAAAGTTTTAATATAAAGAGTTCCCATTGCAGATTCTTTAAAAGCAATTGCTTAAGATGTTGCACAAGTGAGTTTCTGCACACATTTGTGGTTTTTTGAATTGTCTTTTAAGTTTTTCAACACCATTTTAATTAAAGTCTTTATTAGTGAGTGTGTCATTAAAAAGGATTACCATTTTTTTATTATTATTTTCTACTTCAGAATTTTTACAAGTGACACACTATAAATGTTTTGCTCTAAAGGGGTCATTCCGGGAGAAAGCAAGAAGGAAGTGTTAGATCAGTCATGCAAAAGGTGTGATGTGAGACATAGCTTGTTTTAATGAATTTTGTTCACTAAGTGAGTCTAATTTCTGGTCACAGCAATTTTGGTGCATTGATTTCCAGCCCCGCACTTGCCCGGTAAACAAGATCTCATCAGAGGCCCTGGTTTGTGTCAGTAAGTCCTTTCTGCTCAGGCAAATCAAATATTTTAATCTCCAGGTCCTCCCACCTTTCACACACAATTGCCTGCACTCACTAAATGAAGAGGCTCAGAGCTGTAGGGCTGGGGGTGGGGGGAGAAGCCTGAAGGTGCTCACGTCCCTGTTAACGCTGAGGAGCTGATGGCTCCTTGTCCCAGGCTGTGCCAGCTGTTGGCAGCTGCACAGCTTCTCTCTCTCCACCTGGGCAGTGTCAGCCTCGGCTGGTGCCTGGGAGGCAGGAGGAAGGTTGGCTGCTGGGAGGTGCGTGGCTGCAGCAGCAGGGAGCTCAGAGCAGACTAATGGGTGTTCTGGTACCCAAACCGCTCCAAGGACGGCTCTTGTACCTCCAGCTTACTCTGTGCTCACACACAGACTGTTGTGCTGATGTGGGTTTAGCATTTGCCTTTTTTCAGGTGTAGCAATCAGGTTACTGAGCAACTGAACTCAAAATTTTAAATTTGGGTCTGTAAGGGAAGCAAAATTCTGAATACAAACTGACTGCCACTGCTCAACTGCTTGTGGATTTAGATTGCCATCTTTAGGTATCTGCCTGTGCAGGTTACTCACATAAGCTCTAACAAAAACTTCCATAACCTCAAAAATGAGAAAAAGCTCATCTTCCCCCCAGTTTATTCCATTAGCCCACTGCTCTTTAGTACTCGTGTGGTAAAGAGATATCCCATGACTTTACTACATGTACTGAACAAGTGCTGATGTCTCAGCTGTAAGTAACACCTAGTAAAGGGAGCACAGTATATATTTAAAGTGTGTAAGGACCCAGCAGATGTTGTGCCAAGATTAGTATATAACATTTTTTGTGCCTATCTGATATCTCCTCCTTGGAGGATTTGTTCTTGAGAGTTGTATAACACCTTTTCTTTTGCATTGACCTCTGAGATAATGTGCATCAGGAACGTCATATTATCAAGAGAGCCAGGCAGTAGCTTGGGAGTTGGTACAAGGGCACATGAATAATGGCATTATTTCCAATCAGAAAATTGCTAAATTTAAGTCTATTACTGAATCCAACAGAACACTCTGCAGCTTGGCACCTTATGCGGGGTGTGCACCTACATAAGATTATGTTTATAACAGGAATCAACAAGGTTCGAAGAAAAAGCTGGAAAAGAAAAAACTTCCATGAGCATGTGGAAGGGACTACTAAATGTTTAGTGGTATTTTTAACTGATCTCTGCGTTTCAGAATGCTTTTTGATAAATATCCTTCACCAACAAAGTGAAATGGTAAGCTACAACCTGAAAAAAAATCCACAGGCACGGGAAAAATTCTTACCAGGTTGGAGCTGGTTTTGCCTTCAGCTGAGATGTTGCACACAGGGCAAGGTGAACTCCTGGTACCTACTAGATCCGCACATCCATAATAGAAAGGACTAGCCATAGTGCTTAATTTAAAGCTATCCCCTGTGAGACTATTGGTGTGAGTAGCAGAATGTGGAGCAATTGTATGCTGCTAAACATGAAGTCCTTAAAAACTAATCCTTACAGTCAGTTTAACTGCCACCAAAAGTGTTGTCAACAAAGGAAAACACTTTGTGGAGCAGGGATGGATTCCTATTCCAGCAAACGTGGCATCACTGGGTCTGTTGCAAGCAAGGTTGTTATTACCAGTAAGGTTTACTTCCTATGCCTAAGAACACAGAAGTAATAACCTGCAAAATTAAGACAGTGCAAATGTAATACTAACATTTCCCAGGAGTGTCTGGCTTTGCAGCTATAGAAGTGCTGGTACAAGGCAGGACTTCTTTTTTTTTTTTTTTTTTTTTCTTTTATGGTAATACATTTGGTTCAGCATTTACCATCAGGAAGTTCCAAAAGTAACAATGCTAATTCACTACTAGAAAAAAAAAAGGTACTTTCCTATCCGAACAGCAGGAAGATGAGCCAAAACTAATAATGGCAGTGGTGGTTTCTCTCTTGTGTTTATATGGTCAAAAACGGGAAGCTGTCTGACATTGATAAAACTGCTCTTGAAAAGTTGTCACCAAAGGTCTAAATTATTAATTTGAATGCATCGTTACTAAAGACACACTAAACAGGAATCAGGCTCTTAAAAGATGAGCTAACAAAATACTGGGTTTGCATGTTTTCTCTTTGTTGTTTTTTTTTTTTTTTTTTTTTTTACAGTGGAGGGAGGAAGAGTAATGATGTGCTGGTTTTTATGCTGTATTAACTAATTATAGACATTAAAGATGAAAAACACCTATTATTTTATTTAAATCTTCCCCCAGCTATTGTTGTAGCTGACAAATCCAGTTCTTCTGAATGCAAACTGCTCTTTCTTTGTGCAGAAAAGAAAGCACAAAACCACCATAAAATAATCAGTAATGTAATTCCCTTACCTGTCTAGGCCATGGGTGTCCTTCCAACTTCCAAGGTCACTGCTAGGAGTTGAGAGGTCCTCTGTGGGCGACGCTTTTATTTCCTGGAAGTGTGGGTTTTTTCCTCTCGCTCTCGTCCGCAAGCCCCTCTCCATAAAGCTGCTCTCGTAGCGTCTGCAAACACAATGCACACAGCGTGAGCCCATGCTGTGTTGGAAAGGTAGAATCACATGGAATCACCTGGATTTTATTAAAAGAGGAGTCCAAGTAGACTCCCACAGCGTATGTGCAAATGTTTTCACTTCTGTGCTTCGTGCACTGTGCCGTTACTGGGTGTTGGGGGGAGATAGGGAATGTGTTTTTCACCGTCCCGGCTGGTGTTTTAGCCCTGAAGGGAAATCATGTAAAAAAATAGGCTGGCAGAAGTCACTCATTGCAGGAAGGGTACGGAATAAACTGCTCCACATACTTGATTACAACATCAAGAACAGGCTTTTCTATGCACTGAAATCAAAAGATTTGACCTCAAGTCAGTTGGTTGGTGGTTGCACATGAGCACAAATCTTGATAAATAACTGAGATCATCAGTATGCACCCACTTGAATTTTCTCAAGGCACTTATGCCCTATCACGATACCTGCATGCCTTTGCAGCTTCCCTGAGATATCAGGACAAGCTTGATGAGCACCAAGGTAACCCAAGGCAGCAAGGGAGGTCATCTCTCAGATTATGGGAAAACTGAGGATTTAAAACCCTAGTGAGAGGAGGATGATGCCAAGGCTTCCACAGTTTCCCCTTTTTTATTTTCCAGTCACAAAGGATGAGTTTCTTTGGAAGGGTCAACAACACTCTAAGGCCACTTGAGACAAAATACCTACCCTGACAGCTGCCTGACCCTGGGGACCCATTTCTGCCTTTTTTTCATGTCAGTGTGATTTTCTGCATCCCTCATCTTGGGTAAGGAAGGGCTGAGATTCACCCAGTAACTGAAGCACCTGAGTGCTGGCAGCCTTCAGGACTACAGAGCAGGGAGCATGTACAGAAAGCTTAAATAAATGCAAACAGGCTGGGCTGCTCTGGTGGGAAAAAGAAATCTGTGAAGTATTACTGCACCCGAGGTTCCTGAAAATACTTCTTGAAACTATTTTCTTGGGCAAGCATGGGGTTGCTTAAGTGAAGATGACACATCAAAGCCTAATTTTGTCAGTTCTTGACTTTTTAGTTCTTAAGAACCCACAATGAATTAATAGTGCAGTAAGCTCCTGCAATTCCTCCTGTGTTTCATTATGTTAGCATAGCATTAAAAGGAATTATTGTCTGGTTTTGATTTTAGGTGTATTCCCCCGTTCCCATGTAAACTCGAGGCAGAATTGCACCATTTAATGGTTAAGAAAAGAAAGGCAACACCAGGAAAGCTGGTTTCTCACCTATGCCTTATTGCCTGGAGTTCTAAATTAATTATCCCTCTTAAGGGAAAATGGATGTTGAACGGGGAATAAGGCACAGCTGTTGAAGCAGTGTATAAATAGGAAAAGGTTTTAGGAGGAAAAAAAGAAGTTAGATTTGTAAGGCAACGCTACTGTTGGATTTGAACTATTAGGATGAAATCAGCACTAATATAATGGCCATATCAAGGCTGGGGGTGGGTAGGTTGTTGCAGTTCTGTTTGTGTTTCATCCTTAAAGACAGGAATTAAAGCACACAGGCTGTGTGCTCTACTCTCTGCAGCTCTACTGTACCCAGCATCCATCAGCGTTTCAGAGGGTGTGTTTGTAAGTGGGTAGGTAGGAGATAACCCTCATATTGATGCAAAGCAGGTAAAGATGTCCCAAAAGACAGTTTAAGTCCTATTATACCCTGTCTAAACATATTTGTGTGTGCAGAGAGACCATTACTTTGATAATATTCTTGGACAGCCTTCTGGCACTGTATTGCTTCTGTTTAAGCTTGGTCAGCACCAGACACTTAGAAGTGTGTATGGTTTAACTGAACCAAATTAAACCAGCCCTGTGTAGACAAACCCTGAGATTCAGAGCAGTTCAAGCTGTGTTGGTTTCTCCGTAGGCAAATGGAGTTGCACAAGGGATATTGTTGTCCCTTTTTTTCATTCTTGGAAAAATAATTTTTGCTTCTCTCTCTGTCTCACTAGTCAGTACATCTGAACCACACATGAAAAGAGAATCAAATGCAGGTCAAGTGATTAGACAGAGCTAAGTAAGGCTGGATTCTTCAATTTATGGTTCCCCAGATATGACAAAAGGAGAAGGAAAGTCTTGCAAACAAGGAATTTTTTGGTTTTGATCATACAAAGTTGAGGAATAAAATTTCTTTTAAGGCTTAAAATAGTCTGTGAAAATTGCACCACTGAGTTTCCTACTAACTTCTGAAACAAATAGTTTTCAAAACTGGAAAAGCTCACATTCTTCACCTACAAGTATCTCCTTTCCCCTCTCTCTCTCCAGTGGTTGCTAACCTACTACTCACCTTAAAGAAATCTTCCGGTTCCTCCTTGGAATCTAAGCAGAAAATCAATTAACTATAGTATTAATGAGGCCTGATTATGGGTTTTCCCCTGCCTGTTGTTGTCTTCACCTCCTTTTTCTGCCATTATTTAACTAGGGATTCCAGATACACAAAAAAAAATCTTATCTATTCCTTTCTTTCATCAAACACTGATGATTAGAGTTCCTGCTTTTATGACTTTCCTGATAAACATAATTTTAGATTAGAGTGTTTGGAATGGGCAAGTTTAACCAGGAACTGCTCGGAGAGAATTTCATATTAGCATTGCCAATGCTCGTTGATGATGTTGATTCAGGATTATTTGTGCTGAAGTTAAATTCTAAATTCAGGGAGTTCCTTCTTCCTTACTGGCAGACAGAATATCATCTGTGCTCTTCCTTCACAGCATGTGAGAAGAAGGATGAGGTTTCTCTCGTTTCACAGCAGGAGGAGTATCTTAAGAGCATTGAATCCAGCACAACTCAAAGTTGTCTTCTGGGATCAGACACCCAAATTGTTCCTTTGTTCTATAACGTGGTGGTACCACTTTGCCTTTCAAGTACAGATTTGGAGCCTTGTGGTACCTGCTTGGGAGGAAGATGCCCAGGGCTGCAGCGTGTGCTTGGCATAAGGGCTTCCTACCTTAGTACAATCCTGCAGCTTTTCTGTCTACTTCAGGCTTTCATTGATCAGCGACAGCTGAGTTACATTCCTGGCTCTGGAGCTGTAAATCTCACTGCTTGACCTCAGGTCTGGCACCCAGACAGTGAATTGTCTCCCATGTATAAGATAATAGTGGGATGATCTGGGTTATCTCTCCCGATACACAGGTTCCAGCCTGATGAGGATGAATCATCTGCACTCTGTGCCTCTGGCAGTCTTTCCTCTGCTGAAGGCACAGCACGGTGCCAGCAGATCTGTCCAGGTTGATCATTAAAGAGGCTTTTTGTACCACAAGCAGGCTCTGGAAAAAAAAATGAGAGTATTTCTGTTCTGGGTAAAGCCCTCCTCTTCCCAACTTTGTGCATGAAGCCAGGTCTTGGGCTGGAAAATTGCTAAAGCCTGGACTAACAGGAGAGGTTGGCACATAACTGGTGCCCTTGGAAGGGCTGAATGATGAATGAAGAGGAGCAGGGATGGGAAGGGAAGGCAGGCAGAGGAATATGTACCAGTACACAAGGATTTCAGGTTGTTTCTTTGTCTAGGTAGGCCAGCTAAGGAGGATTGTTGTGTGGGCTACTCCTGAGGCCAATCTGGCTGAACATCTCTCCTGCTATTGCTCCTGAATGATAAGCTGAAAACCCATGGTATGTCCAAGGCCTTAATGCTGGAAAAGGATGGTTACAGGACTGAACAAAACCCCATGTGAGCAGTATTGTTTTGGGTTTTTTTGGGACAAGGGAGTCATTTAAGGCTGTAATGCTGTCAATGTACAAGAACTGAAACTGAGAGCAGGGAAAAAGAGAATGTGCCTGAGAGCAGGGATGTTGGAGGAGGAGCTGAACTCTGGTGCAGCACAGGGAAGTGAGCTTGGGGAAGCTCGCCCTGGGCAGGAATTACAACACATCCACTCACTTCCAGAGAACAAATAAACACGATAGAGATCACCCATGAACTTTTTTTGTTTTCTTCCCCGTGGTTTAAGGACCTTTTGTAACTCTTTAATTTAAACCAGTGAAATCAGAGCAACATAAAATTAATTTCTCTGGGTCCTGTTCTGTAAGCATCAATTATAACGTCTAATCTACATGAAGTGCTGCTAAGTTTAGTAACGGGCTCTTTATTATGCAGCACCCAAAAGCATTCAAATGTATTCACATTAAGATGTAAGATCATACAAATGTTAATTGTGGAAACATCCAAATGTTAACAGTTGGGTTTTTTTGCCTCCTAAGGCTCCAAACAGATATTTTCATTAGGTTGCCATGTTGCACTGAAATACTGCCATGTTCCACTTTCAAAGAGAAATTTCTTTGTTTGACAGTGGGCACAAAACAATGTACTGTCAAAAAGCAGAGAAAGCTTAGAGGACTAGCCTTTATTTATGACAATGACCTTAGAAATCAAGATTTGCTGCTTCCTCGAAGAGTTTCAGTGGTGGTAGAGGAAGGAGGGATGCACTGCTGTGAATGTGTAAATCATTTATACTCTCAATTAAAAATTTACTCAACACCCACAGTTTTTGCCTGAGATATGGCTGGGGAAAAAAAAAACCACCTGAAAACTGCTGCCCTCTCCTCCAAGGTCATATATCTTGTCATTTAAAGGAATATTCAATTTTTTTCTATGGTTGACATTTTATTGGCCTCTCAATTGCTTTGGGAATAAAATTGTGTATTCTTTTGGCTTCCTTTTCAGTTTTCTCTGCAATCCAATGGTTTTCTTTCCATTATAACAGATTATTGTGTAGCTTTTGCATCAGTGTTACACTTTTTTGACGTCTCTTATCTTTTACTGTGTCTTCTTTCTTTCTTGCCATTATCGTTTTTTCCGTGTCCTTCCACTCCTCTGCCTGTGCTGAATTCTTTTCCACAAAAGTTATCCTTGCTATTGTAGTTCACATGTTAGTCTCTCTTTTCCTTTGCTTTAATTTGTGTTCAATACTCCTGACTCTATTTTCTCATTTAAGTGCCTCAAAAGGACCGCTAAACCAAACAGAAATGATAACAAAAGCAACAGCAAAACCACCGTTCAGAAAAAGAAAGGAATAGTACGGTGCATAAACTCGTGTCAGCAAGGATGATTAATTTAAAATAAATAAAGAAAAAAGTGTGAACGTGGAAGGAACAACCTAATCGCTTATTTAAAACAGTTTTGGTTTTGTATGAAGGCAGAGCTGGCACATTTTGTAATACATAATGTAAGAATTTACAGTGCACCCAGGCCAGGTTCATGTCATATTCCAAAGGATGTTTTTAGAAGGTATTTTGTATCACTATCTCTTTTTCTTTTGGGGATTTGATCAATGATATTTTTAATAGGTCATGGCTTGTAAGGCTGCTTCCGTCTCTTCTTTTGTACCCTAAGTTTAAGACCCTACTCTTCTCTTACAACTTTGGAGACAGGAGAAAACTGACATTAAAAGAAGTAAGAGGTTGTAACAGTATGGATCATACCTTGGCAGAACCACAAACCTCATACATCATTCAGGAGTCATTTAATTTTCATAGTGGTGAATTATCCCTGCTTGAGTTGTGCCTTCATCTATTAGTTAAAACTCATGTTGCAACCTAAAAACTTTAAAATTAAATAAATAACTAAATTACACTTACAGTAGTGGAATAGCTGAATCGCAAACAAACAAATGAGCAAGAAAAGACTCCAAAGCTTTCCAGATGGCTGGTTCCCACTGATGTACGTTTTTTCTCTGGAGCTTCAAAACATGTTTAAATTATGAAATTTGGTGTGATTACAAGAACTTGGCAGGCACTCATTAAGGTTTTAGTCTGAGGAGTGATACTACAGAGTTAGAGAACTGGAGATGAGCAGCCGTGGAGCTGTGTGGCTGTTCCTGTGCGCACACAGTGTTGTCAGTGTGGGGTGTAGGGCACAACTCTCTGCTTCCCAGGCTCTGACTTCTTCATGTGCTGCCCTCCTGCTGCTTTCTGGGGCCAAATCCATCCTGGTGAAACTGGTGAAGTTGCATCCATAATTTATTTGACTTTCTTTGCTCAGAATTGCTTGCTTAGCACCCCTGTGCTCTGTCTCCAGCTTCTGCTGCAGCCAGGTGACTTGGTACCTGTCTCTGCTCCTCAGAGCCAGTGAGGACCTGGTTTTGCTGCTGCAAATCCCTTTGTGCTGCTGGGGCAGACTCACTGCTCCACAGGGAGAGCCCCTTCCTTTGCTGGGCTACCAGAACAGGGGGAAAGACTTGTGGTGGGTGATCTGGAGTGGGAGGCAGCAGTAGTAACAGATGATTGGAAGGAAAGGGAGGGGGAGTGGAGGATGAAAACAAGGGAATACAGAAGCAGTATTTTTTACTATCTGTTTTGAATATATTCTGAGGCTGGCAGTGCTGAGTTTTGAGTTCAATCAGGGTCTCACACTCTTCATTCAACCTGGGGTCAAGCTGAGAAATAGGATCAGGTTTTGTGCTCCAAGTTCAGGGGAAGCACACCCCACTGGGGCAATGGTGGGGACAAAGATTGCTGACGTGCCTCTCACAGCAGATTCGCGCTTGAGAGAAGTGGGAACCTTCCTTTGCATCTCAGCTCCTCCTGGCTGCAATCACAAGAGCCTCTCTCCAGCTCCTTCAAGCACATCCATTGTCAGCCCTTTAGGGCCAGAGGATAAAACCCTGTTAGACTGAGAAGAAATTCAGTGCCTGATCAAAGCTGCTAGTAAGGACAGCACACGTTTTGTGTGATGCAGTTGTTGTCCAGGTGATGTTTGAATTAAGTTTTTCTTTACTAGTCTGATGATAGAGACTGCTCCCCACTCTGTGGCACGGCCAGGTTGGTTACTGATACCTCAAGACACAGGGTTATAGGCAATATTAGCATAGAGAAGAGAGGGGGGGGGGAAACCCCAAACTAAATTAGAAACTCCACTGGTGTCCTTCTAGTGAAAAAAGTTACCTCTGGAGTTATCAAGTACTTTACACCATTGTGTGGTGCTGCAGAGAGCCAACCCCTGCTCAACACCAGACAATAGACAATCTGAATAGACTCTGAATAATTCAACTGCAGTTTAATTATTCAAGAAGAGGATGTAGCAACTCTTCATGTCAAAAAGAGGGAGGAGGCAAGTAACTGCAGTTCTCCTGTGTGAGCCTGGTGCATGCAGGATACTCACTGTCCATACTACATCAGAGGTCCCTCAGAAGGGAACTTCTGTGACCCCCACCTCACTGGTCTCTAGTCATTGGCATGGCTGAGTAAGTAATGTGCCCTGCAGCAAGCACCTACATAAGTATTCGAGTGACCAGCCTGCTCTGTACCTACCAAAGTGTGGTGTGCTGCCTGCTCCTCAGATTTACTGCCAAAAGACAGTTCCTTTGGGGCTCAACCAGCTGCTGTCTTATGCATTTGTGGACTCCTGCCATGTGTCACTGCCAGTATATGAATTAAAAACAAATGCTGGATGTGAGGTGAAGGGATAAATAACAGCGTAGCAGGAGGAGATGCGCTTAAGCCCTTGCGGTGGACTTAGTGTGACTCCTTTCTAATAACTTACTGTCCATCAAGTCACTACCGTGTGTAATAACCTGCAGATGGCTCAGCAGTGGGTGGCATTAATATACTCGGGCCCCCCTGGCACACAGGGGCCCTGCACTGTCCTTCCCCCCTGTCTCCTTGCACGGGCAGACAGCCTCTTGCCTTGCTGCTGTCAGGTGAAGTGCACAACCCGCACTTGCTGTCACACAGAACACGGCTGGTTGCTCCCAGGGGGCTTGTACCCCTCCCCTGGGTGGGCACCAAAGACAGGACAGTCCTTCTGATGTCACCGACGGTACCACAGGACAAATGTGACAAGCAGCAGAAGAACTGAAATATCAAGGATATTCAGACACTGTGCTGATGTGATTTTTTTTGTTTATTCACTATTCTGTCCAGAATCCCAGTCTGATTACACACACTGCCACCTTCAAGGGACACCTCTGATGGTGAAGCAGTATGAAAAGCCTCTGGTTACTGCACATGCACTAAGACTTGCATTGTACAAATGCATATACAAACTCAGATGACATCTAAATGCTCACTGCATTGACATTATGCAACAATTTCTCAGGGGGGTTTTGAGAAAGACAAAACAATCTGAGCCCTGGAAAAGGGAGAATAGGAAGGTATCTCTGTAGGAAGGGTATACAGAGTATTGTTATTAAGTTACTTTTCCTATAAGATCTAATGAAAATACAGATGAGAGAAGCAGATATAGAAAATGTTTACACCAGTCTGGAAGGGACCTTCCACTGCAAGCACTGGGTCACAGAATCATAGAACAGCCTGGGCTAAAAGTGACCTTAAAGATTATCTCATTCTACCCCCTGCCATGGGCAGGGACACCTTCCACTGGACCAGGTTGCTCAGCTCCCCATCCAGCCCAGCTTTGAGTACTTCCATGGATGGGGCATCCATAACTTCTCTGGGCAACCTGTACCAGTTCTTCCCCACCCTCACAGCAAAGAATGTTTTCCTAATATCTAACCCAAACCTACCCTCTTTCAATTCAAAGCCATTCCTCCCTGTCCTGTCACTCCAGGCCCTTGTAAATACTCTCTCTCCATCTTTCTTGTAAGCTCCCTTCAGGTACTGGAAGGCCACAACTAGGTCACCCAGAAGCCTTTTCTTTTCCAGGCTGAACAAAATCAATTCTCTGAGCCTTTCATATAAGCCATGACAAAAACATAAAAAACACCAGCTGAAGAGTCTCTAGACTTCACCGCTTATGTTGAAGGGCTAATGCAAAAACTTGCTGCTAATGTTAGAGAGAAACCTTGGGTTTCCCACAGAAATTCACTGATGGTGAATTGACCTCTATTGTTACCGATGAATCACAAGGATTCAGATACACATCTGATGGGACTGAAAACAAAGGACAGTCAACTGCTAAACTAAAAATCACACAGGAAGGTGCATGGGTTGGACTGCTTTTGTCTTCACTGACTTCTTTGAAGTCTTTCTTCAGATAGAAAAATCCTGAAATGAAAAATCCTTGCATTTTGCATTAATAATTAAAGCAGAGTACTTCTGAGTGAGCACAGATTTGTTACAGTTCATTAATAAGTTTTCCTTTATGATTTTCAAAGAGCAGGTTTTATGTAATCTGCTTATCTTTCTCTCTATCATTTACAACACCGAACACTGTTGTTTCAGCCTGGAAGTGTTGATGCTCTGACAATTTATTTGCAGGCAGTGCCAAAACCCTTCAGCTTCCCTGACCACTTAGGCAAAAGGCAACTTGATTTTCACCACTGCAGAGACACTCAGGAAGATGAGAGGGGGAGCACAAGGAGGTTTGAGAGCTCAGCAGGCAATCCTAGTCTCACTGGCAATGCATAAATACATGGAGGGAGAAACTGGAGGCGAAATGCACTCTCTCCTGCATTGGGTCAGTGGGGCTTTGCTCTTCTAAAGACAGCAATGAGGAATGAGCTCTTGAAAGTGAGAAAGGAGCCCCAGGGCTGCCTCCTTGGGCTGCTGACTGCAGCACATAGCAAAGCCTGGCAGCAACAAATCTTGTTCAGGTCACAGTAGATGGGGACAGGGATGCTGATGAAGGACAGAGATCCTTGACTCACGCACGTAAACACTGACTGGCTCCTTGTCTGAAAGCCTTAAGTAGTACTGTGCTACTTTTGATACTGATGCCATTTTCTTGGAAGGTGGAGATACTGGTACCTTAAAAGATTCAAAAAGTATTGTTCAACGCTAAATTTAATTTCTTGTCATTAAACCAGGCAAAGAAACGGAACCCTTTTTTTTCCTAACATCCAAACAGAAAAACACAATCTCATTAGCAGCATTATCCTGAAAGCTCTGTTTTCCTCCCTGCTGCATTATCCAGCTTCTGGAGGGACTCTTCTCAAGCCCTATGCTTCTGTCCTGCTGTATTCAGAAGACCTGGAGCACAAGCCTGAAGATAAATATATCCCAGCACAATGAAGAGGCTAATTAGCATCCTGAATAGACCCACTGTAGCACTTTTGATTAGTAATATTCACTCCTTTTAATAAGAAATACCTCAAAAATAATAATTGCAATGTCTGTCATTAATATTATATTGTAGGCAGAGGAAAAACATTCCCTTTGTTCCCACTCATTCCTATGATATCAATCTTTGTATGTGTAGCTTCCTGAAAAGCCTAGGAAGAAGCTAACAGTCTTTCTGAAAAATGATCATAGGTAATTTTATTTTGTAATGAATCAGAGATCTGATACTGGAAGAAATGTTGCTGCTTAAGAGAGCCAACATTCATTAAGGTAACCTCAGCTTTTTTATTTTTTTTTTAAATCAAAGCATTTGATGGGATATGGGTGCACAGACCAAAGCTATCACAGCTTTTACAAATGATTGGGACCACGAAGGTCAGGATGGTATTTACAGGTGTGGAAAATGAACAATCTTGTGAAGAAAAAACCCTGAAAGAAAGGAAAGCTCCAAGAAGAAAATCTCTTTCATTTTGCTGTGTCCTGCCTAACCAAAATATTTGTGTAGCTGAACATTTTGCAAGGGAGAGCTGTTAGAGACATCTACAGTTAAAACTGCCAAGACTTTCAGTATTTTGCCAAAATTTTAACTACCATACTAAAATATTCCAAGCTTGCTGTCTGCCTCAAGCTGCAACAAAATGGTCCTGCAACGTTCACAGAAACGGTTATGCAAAAAATTAAAAGTACTTTTAATCAAAATAATTCACCCCAGCCATTTTTGGGAAGTAGACCTGAAATGAAGTGTATGCCTCCTTCAGCCTTCAATTTGCCCCTCAAGTGACCATTTGATTGCCTCTTGCATTGCAGACACAGACCTGGCTGCAGTGTGACACTTGGAAAATCACTGCTTTAAGTGGCTGCTTTGCAATCGACTTTGCTGAGCCCAGTGTTTTACCCATCAATACCAACCCCAGCACCATTAGTGGCAGATGATAACACATCGAGTAGAGCCTTTTGGCAGCAGGAGCAGCAGCAAAGTCCTCCCTGGGGAGCGTGGGGATGTAAAACCATGTAGCTACGTGCACTGTAGCTACTGCACACAGCACCAAGTCCAGGTTAATAAGGCACACGGTGAGGAATATTAGCTTGGGCATCATCCTAATGCACTTTCCAGCAAGTTCTGAGCACAAGCAGCCTTCCCCAAAAGCCTAGGCTGACATACTACCTGTGGCATAGGAATCCATTCCTGTGCAAATTGCAGGATGACAGCGGGGAAGGATTGAAAAAGACAAAAAGTGTCTTGGTTGGCTTGCACATGTCAAGGACTGTGAGCAAGGAAAAATGTCTTTCACTGTTAGCTCTGAAACTATTTCTGTCACAGCACTATAGTATCTACCTGCAAGCAGACCAAAATATTTAGCCATTTAGTCAACAATTTATAACAGCGATTAATTATGCACATGAAACTTAACTTAATATTCCACGCTCAACTGGGAACATCCCAGGCTGAGAAATAAAAAAATCATGGTCTGACCAAGAGGTGGTATAAGTTGGTAAGAAATCACATGTTAGATCAACACAGGATGTGTCAGAGATGGTCTGTCTGTCTCTGAAACAATGCATAGACCCACCGTTTCAATATTCTCACTGAATTTTGCATGTTCAAAATTCAAATACCTGCCGTGTTTCTACTTTCAAACACTGCACATGTCCAAGGAAAATTTTGCCTCAAACAACCTGAAAATGAACCACTGAGAATAAACTCCTTTGTGTGGATATTCTGAGACATAGTGGGGTTGTGACTGTAAAATGTCCTGCACCCCTGTACCAGATAAAAAAATAAAAGCAAAAGAACATGTTACTTCACCAAACTTTCAACGTCTGGAAAAATAATTTTTAATCTGAATATGCTGCACCTTGAGTAGGTTCCTGTGAAAGCAGCTCTAGTTTTTTGCTGACGTGATCAGGTGATATGGAACTCTACCTCTGCTAGAGGCAACCATTTTAATTGCACCAGGTTTCAGCTGATAACTTCAGAGGTTGGGATTTTTCTGCTGTGTTCCCTGGGACATTTTGTTTTCACCTGGCATGAATTGTTGGCACTGTTCATCTTTTCCCAAGTCTTCTTTCAAAGTCACAAGGGTGAACTCTTTAGCATTCGCATACATTTATATGTACCATTTATAAAGCTATAACTAGCAAATATTGTCCTGTATTGACAAGCCACTCTTAATGGGGGAAATACTAATATTTTGTAAGGAAGAAAAGGAAACAGGACAGCTCTATGTTCTCCACAGCAAGACAGCAAGTCAACATAAGAACTAGCTGTAAAATTGGAGGTTCTGGAATTCACTCCTAACTCACCCCTCACCAGCCAAGTCGCACCGACCACTGAAATCTGGAGGAAATTAGTGGAGAAACAAAGACGAAAGTGTTGGCATCAGTTGCCCTGTGGTTAGAAGTCCAAGCATGTAAACAGAGTTGTACCACAACAAAACTCACAAAGTGGGAGTTATTCTTGACGTGTGGGCCTGACCCTGCCGTTGACAACCGTGTGGGGAGTTTCAGCCCCACGGTACGGCCCTACTTTCTACGGCTTTAGACACCTTTTAATGTGAAGTGCACTTGCTGTTAGAAGTGACCCTGTGAGTACCTTCGGTTTCCTTGCAGAGCCGTGGTCTGACCGTCGTTCCTTTGATGACTGCCCTTCTTTCAGTGAACCAGTCAGGTCAGGGAGCCGACATCGGAAGGGGAAGGACTGTGCGTGGAAGAACAAAGAACAGCTTCTGCTAAAGAAAAAGAAAAAAGTTTTCTAAAGAAACTATACTTCTACTAATTCTGAGATGCCACTACTCGCCTGCATTTCATGCAGTTGCCCAAACATTTCAAGTCCCTACATTTTGCTACAACTGTTTTAAGAACCACAATAATTAAGATAATAGGCCTGAATTTTACCCTGGAATAAAATCTCCTTGCACAGGCAGGCAGCCATGACCCACTGTCATGTAGTAGCCACTTTTGGGGAAAAGGAGATAAGAAATCATGGGGAAAGCCAGACAGAGTTATGGACCAGAATAACAGTGTCAGTACTTATAGACTCTGCAAGCTCTAGAGGTCTGAACACAAGCCACACAGGGATTCCTAAGGAGAATCCGATACTGTTTGCTAGTGAGTAACTGATTATGCCTCACTGGAATTAAAATACGTTTTTGTTACTACTTTTCTAATAATTTACTTAATTTGCATACAGCCCAGTGGCAAAAGGAAAAAAAATGAAAGGGCAAAAAAAAAGCAATGAAGAGGATGTGTAGCACTTCATTTCATACTCACAAATGTATCCATTTCACATTCATTTAGAAACAAACACTTTGAAACCGCAAACAAAAATCTCTTCAATAACCCCTGTCCATCTCACATTGAAGCCAGTCGCCTCCATCTTTGGCTATAATGGCTATAATTGCTGCTCCTATATCCTGTGTGTTAACTCGATCCCTTTAGCCCTGCCAGCAATACTGGCCTTCATCCAGCTCACGTGCTTCTCATGCAGGTTCCTTTGTTGTTTCCTTCCTGCACCTCCTTTTGCTTGATACGCCCACCCCGAGCCTTCAGCTGCAGCCTTGCTGCCCTTCATGGATTTCTAAAGACCTACCTCTACCACCATGCCCATGAGGAATTTCTAATCGAGTAGACATAAGCAAATGTGAACATCTGCTTAACATGACACTTGCCTCAGCTACAGAAACCCCTCAGACTGTAGGTCTGCTGTGCTGACAGGCTGTCCCTGAAATCACGTGTCGCCGCTGCTGTTGCTCTCAGTCACCCCTTTGCTTACTTCTTCGTGGCAGCTCTTGAAGGTAGAACGATTTTTTTATCATATCCTGGTACAGCACCTGGTGTTAGAGGGGGGGAGGTCTCGTTCCAAGCCTGGATTTGTGCAGACTGTGGTACAGGATAATATAGCCTGAGATATGGCCACTGCATTACTGACTTGAGTAGTTCGTGGCAATGCAACGCCCTTATTATGACTACCCAGTGAAACTATTTTAGATTTTCCTCCACTGCTTCTTCAGCTCACCCCAAATAACTTGTTCAGCTGTAGCTGCTGCCTCTCCTGTCCCTTCCCAGTGGCCGGCCATCAAGGCCCCAGGTGTCCAAACGCCACAGTTCACTAACAAAGTCCAAGAGGACAGGTTGTAGGGGAAAAGGGATGGGGAACCTGCCTCGGCTATAAAACTCAGCAGCACTGTTTGTTTTTGTGGGTGTTTTATACGCTTTTTGCTTGACGCGGAGGAAAGCATTTCTCGTAAAATCATGAGGGAAAACTGAGACCCGGCACATGATGACAGCAAACAGGGGAGCACGGGGTTCTACTTGGGCAGTGCGTGGCAGTGGTTTGTAGGCACTCATGAGCTGTGGGAGGGCTGGCCGGAGGACAGCGGGAGAGGGAATCCCACACTCCTCAGACCGCCTGTGCGCTCATCTCAGCTTGCTTGAGCCTCCTCCACGGCTCACTCAAGGAGCCCAGCTGCAATTCTGAGGCGAAGACTGCGAGACTTTGGGAACCTTCCAGCGGCCTCTGCAACATCCCCATTCTCCCCTCCGTCTGCGCGGAAGGCAGCAGGCCTGGCGGGAGCCGGGAGCACACACGGTGCGGGAGGGGAAGGAAGGGGGGATTTCCTTCTCGCCCTTCCAATACCTGTAGTAAACAGCGGCTCGGCGGCGCGGGCATCCCCGCGCGCCCCGCACCCCTCACACGCGGGCGGTACCCGCGGGCGGGGCGGGGGGTGCCGGGGGAGCCCCGCGGTGCCGCCGCACCCGGGGCCGCACGGGCGGAGCTCCGCGCCCGCGGCCCCGCCGCCCACTTGCCATGCGCTGCCCGCAGCCCTGCGCGGCGGCGGGGGGAGCCGGCGGCGGCTGCCCGGCCCGGCCCGGCCCGGCCCGCCCAGCACAGGCGGCGGCCGTGGGGTTTCCCCCGTCCCTGCCGCGTCTCTCTCCTCCGCGCTGCGGGGGTTGAGGCGGGCGCGGCGGCGGGGGGAGGAGGGAAAGGAAGGGAAGGGAAGGGAAGGGAGGGGGGGAAGGAGGAGCCGCCGCCGCTGTGAGGCGGGCGGGTCGCACACACACACACAGACACAGACACGGCGTGAGGAGGAGGAGGAGGAGGAAGGAGGAGGGAGAGGAGGAAGAAGAAGAAGGAGCCTCGGCGCCTGAGGTGAGGGCGGCGGGAGCGGCGCGAGCGGCGGGGCGACCATCGAGGCGGGAGGTGCGGGGGGGGACGGGGGTCTGTCAGCGGCTTCGCGCCCTTGGCGGGGGGGGAGCGGCGCTGCCCGGCCCCCCCCGCGCCGGGCCGTAACCTTGGGCTCCCCCGGCCGCGATGGACGGGCGCGCACATCCGTGTGGGGCGCGCTCGGTGTGCCGGTGTGGGACGTGTGTGTCCGTGAGGGACATACGTGTGCGGGGGTGTGCACACGCATGTCCCTGTGCTCCCCGTGAGGCGGCTCCGTGTGTGGATCCGTGTGTGGATCCGTGTGTGCGTGTGCGCGCGCCGGGGCGATTGGATTCTTCTTCCCCTCATCTCCCTCGCTGCCGTAGTTTCTGAGTGTATCCGGATTTTGTCAGTGCTGGGCGGTGTGACAAATGTTTCTGTGTAGTTAAGTATAACTTTCTTGCGGTGGTTTTTTTTTTTCTCTTCCTTTTTTATTTTTCTTTTTTTTTTTTTCCTCCTTTTTTCTTTCCCCTGGGAGTAAGGCAGGCTCACCTTTGAAGACTGTTTGTTTTCTTTCATATATATCCAAAGGTCTCTGGGAATACAAGTGCTTCTGTTGCCTCCGTCTGCGTGGTTACAATTTACAAGACGTTTTTAAATCGCTTAGTGGTGATTTTCAAAGCAAGGTGCAAAAGCTGTGTTTCCATTTCCATTCCATAGCCATTCCAAGGCTGTGCACCGTATTCCATGCACGGCTTTGAATTATGTGCAGTCAGACACCTGTTACTTAATCCTGTTTATCCTTTCCAGTTGCAGTTACCCAACTTTGTCTTCCTTTTTTAATGTCTCAAAATAAATTACGAATACTCTTTTATGCTGTCGTGTAGTAGGAACCCAGGGATCTAATGCACTTGTGAGGTACATAATGTGTGTTTGTTAGGTAACACTTTCTCAAAGGGAGATGGTTTTGGAAAGTTACAGAATAATCTTTATCTCTGGGGGAGTTTATATAATGTTAAAGTGTCCGTGGGGATGCATCTGTAGGAAAGGCTGGTGGTAAGGGATGCACAGAATCCAAGTCTTACACAGTATAAATCTTCAGTAAAGCGCAAATCGCGCTCTCTCAGTACATAAATAATGTTCGTGTTTTTCAAACTTCGCTTGATGTTGCACCATTGAATTTTCAGTTTAATAAATTGGAGTTAATAAGGATACCAGAGAAAATGTTGCATTTCTGATTCTGCAAGAGTATGGAGCAGATTCTTTGCTAACACCTTTCATGTTTACGGTTGTGTTCCATAGTTTACTTGGGCAGTTTTAGCAGGCTGATGGTAATACTCACTTGAGGTTGATTTCTCCAGCTTCTGAAAGTGTTATATCAACAGTATTTGCAGGTTTTCACTGAATGCTGCCTAATATTACCATGCACCACAAAATAATTATTGGTTATATGGAGCTGAGAAATTTTATGTTGTACAGAGACAGTTCCTAAATATGAGTTGGGAACAGATTTATTCCTCTCTGCAACTCCTAACTTCATAAAGTAATTAAAAATAAATTACAGATCTCTAGGATGAGGATTCTCTTCCACAATTGTGCCTTCAAATGTCAGTTTTGATTCATGTCTTGATGATATCGTGAAAACCCAGGTATTGACATGAAAGTCAAACCTCCGGTGAAAATATAACTGCGCGTAGCTGTCAAAATAAAATGGGAAGATCTGGTTTGATTGCTGGCTGCGGTTACGTACTTGGTAGAGTAACAATGCCTTTTATTTTATAGACCTGCGCCCACGCACAGGAGCTTTGTTCTAAAATAGTGTTTTCTGTCATGAATTTATGCATAACCTACACTCTCTGCTTTTTCTTAGTGTGCAGGGAAGACAGAACCTTGAGGGTGAAGCAAGAAAGACCAGAAGGGGCAGGAAGGAGAATTCATTTGAATTTCCCTTACTGACAGAGGAAATACATCTTTGTTATATATCACCCAAAATCACTGGTTGTGTTGCTTTCACCTTTCCTAAAACAATGACAAGCTGTTTGGGCTTCGTATACGCTGCTGACTTCTGTTGCAGACTTTGGACATTTGTTCCAGTAATATCTGGCTCTGATGGTGAACTTGGGGCTACGCTGGGAGCCTGTCAAGTGTTTGTTACAACTCTGTAGGAACTGATGGCTTTATTTTCACCAGGTTTACTTATACTGTGTTGAAAACTTGTGGGGATATCTTTTCTGTGCTTACCGAAAGGACTTGTTTTATATTTCTTTTTCTTTTTTTTTTATCTTGTCATTTTTTGTGGTCTACTTGCATTGTTCAGTGGTTTGTTTCCTTGGTGGTTTAAATAGCTCAATTGCTGTTCCTTCCTCTTTGTAATTTGCCAAAGACTGCAGTCTGAAACTGCCATTTTAATATTTTCCTTAAAATTGAATAAATACCTTCTCCAGGGGAAAGGGAGAAAGGGACAGAGGAGTACTTATGAGAACCAAAACTTAATGCAGGCATCTTACCTAAGAGTGACTACTTATGAAAATTGGTACCTCATTGATTTCAGAGGAGGTTGCTTTCCTCTGTAGTTTCAATCATCCGTCCCATTAGATTTTGGGAATTGTAAATTAGTTTAGAAGTGAAATTTTCCAAATCATACATTCTCCAGTTGGTTGTTAGTGGAAATCATTAGGAAGGGTTGCATAAGCATTGTTTGTAGGATGGCGGATCAGTAGCCTGGGCTTAGTTCCATTCTCTAATAAATAGATGCATTGTGCTGCTTCAAAAATTGCAAAATTGATGGCTTGAGTTCATTTACTAATTTTGCAAGATATGTAATACATCTGGTTTGGGGAGGACTCTTTGATGTCTGCAGGAGTTGCACACAGTGGAGCTGCTTATGATCCAGACTGTTAACTCTTCAGAAGATTTTTGATTATACTGTGTAGGACATCTTATTTTTATGAAAGATTCATGTGTAACACCACATCAAAATTACCTCTGTGCGTGCATCAAAGGCTCAAATCCACTTTATTCCGTGGGACTTTATGAGAGCAGGTTTTGTGGTCCCCTTGCTGCTGCAGGACAAGAGTGTGATTTTTTGGACTTTGTCTTCCAAGGAGCTTTTGGACTTTGTCTTCAAACCCAACCTGTGGAGGGTTTGAATAGATGGGATGTCGATGGTGTAAACACACAAAATACCGTGCTTTGCCATTAACCAGCTTGCTTTGCTTATGTCTCACTCTGTGAACAGTAAACTGTGAAAATCTGTTATATTGGTGCTCACCCATCCTTTTTATGGTAGTGGTTTCTGCAAGTTTGGTAAATACGGGTCGAGAGACTTGTGAAGCTGTGCAAGACGACAGATTCCCAGCCATTCTGGAATTCATTAATTGTGCCTAGTAGTAGGTTCCATGTTCCAGAAAGGCATGCTAATGTATCTGAGTGCCTGGAACAGGGTGTCCCAGCATGGGAAACAGCAGCAGAAGAACCCTTTCACAGCTGCCCTTGTGGTGCTGATGCCGGGAATCTGCAGTTTGCAGGGCAAGGTGCTCCCGAGCGGCTCATGCGAGTCACAGAAATAGATGGTGCAGCACAACTGTGGCTTTGCAGATTCCTCTCCAGCGGATTTCTGGATGATGAGCTGTTGATGTTTTTCCCTTTGAGGGCTCTTGGAGGAAAATCAATACTCGCATCCCCTCCTTCTGGAGACCAACATCAGCTTATATAAGGTAGTGAAGTGCTGTGGTTTCTTTTGTCAGATTGCCTTGCAAGTTGTTCTACGCATCGAGGAGTCCTTAGTAAAGTTGTACCTGTGCAACAGCAAAAGAATCTTGATTTTTGGAGAAGAATGAAACAAGACCTTTCTCTTCCTCTCCTCTGGAGAGCCCGTTAGACTGGTGCGAAGTCATGCTGTCCTGTTTTCCTTGTTACTAGACTTGGATAAATGGTATTTGTATTTGGTTATAATGTTTCTTTTCACCTTCAGCGTTCTAAGAAGGACCAGGCAGTCTTCCTGTGGGAGAGAGCTGGTTCCTGGGGAGCAGTTAGGTTGCCTTGGTGTAGTGTATCTGCTCATGGAAACGGAGAAATACAAGGTATCCCGCTTTTGGGGCCACTTGCCTTTTTCATAGTTCAGGTTTCTGTGGCAGTTGCTTTGATTTCTCTGTGGCTTCCCATTCTTTTCCGCTGCATGTTACTGGTGTGGAGCTCACTCTTGATCCTGTCCCTCATTAATAGACAGCACGGATCACAAAGACAAGGGATATGGTGTGGAGCTCTTGTCCTTCCCTATTTAATGACCATCTCATAGGTGAACCCATAATCTGACTTTCTGCATTTGGTCCATGCTGCCCTGATGAAAAATCTGTCCAATAACCAGTAAATGCTCCTAATTCCTGATGGCATGTGTCTCACCTTTATTTTTATAATAGCAAGGGATTAAAATGTGAGTTAAGTAGGTGATTGGCAGCTGTCTTACATCTAAAGTTCGAGCCTTCTTCCCATTTTATATGGAAGCTGTAATTGTACCACTGTGAGGCCCTACACTTGGAGAGCTAAGGGTGACTTGCTTGCTCTTTTCTCAGAATAAGAGCTTGTTCTTTCACAGGTAACAAAACCTGGGAGCTTTAGGCAAATGAGGTGAGACAGTCTGTTTGGAATGTGCTCTGTTGTAAGGTCTGTTTGCGGAGTTGTTGAAATTGGTGTCGCTGAAGTAACCACCCGCCTTTGCCCTCTCATTTCTGAAGGAGCTGGTTCTGCTCAGTTGACTCTGGGGATCTCAAATTGTAACTTTCTTTGTGAGCCAGCCTTGCAGTTGGCAATTTTAGAAGACCGGGAGAAGATGTGTGACCTTACAGATGCTGGGTTCAAAAGGGATTGTTGAGATTAAATACCCTACATTGTTCCTTCTCAGTTGTTCTGCTGATAGACTGCTTACTTGAAAAGTTTTAATCTAGGCTTGGTGTTTGTATTCTGTTGTTTTTATGTGTAATACCATCTGAAAATATGAAGATAAAAAAATTTACAGATGTCGTCCACTTATCAAATAGGTATCTAAAAGCAATTTATGTCTGCAGTTAGTCTAGCAATAAGCCAGCTGAGAGAGAGGAATGTATATTCACATTCAGAACTGTTTGGGTGCACTTTGGTAAGGAGGAAATGGGTATGAAGAAGATACTAAAGAGCAAGCTATTTATTCCTGAAGTTATAGATAGATTTCCTTTTCTAACAATTTCTACATTTAACTTGAGCACACGCACTCCTGCAGACTGGAAGGAATCAGGAGCTCAGTGACTAATAAAGGGGGGCAAAAAGATTAAGGACTTGAAAGGTTAATAAGGAGCATCTCTTGGATTCCAGTGATCTAGAGTTTCCATGATCCTGTGAACAGTGTGATGTCATAGAAAACAGCAAGTAATAAGGAAGTTCTATGAGATGTAAGCTGTGGTTTTGAACAAGACAAGCTGGATGAAAGAACTTCTGATACCAAAGTGGTATTTTTTCCTCCTTGATCTTTTAGGCCATTCTAAAACTCTATAGGTTCCTAGATTTTTCTCCTTCTTGAACGTACTAATTTCCCATGCCTGAAATTGCCGTGTCTCTCACATTTGCTTTTTGTTTTTCTTTCCTAAGCTTTTGGAGATGTTGGTTACCACTGTTGCTGTACGTGCTGTACTTGTTGCATGCACTGATCTTCTCTACTCTCCTCTTAGCTGAGGCTTTGTGCTGGATCCAGGATGCTTGTCTCCGTCTCTGCCATGAGACATCTGTACTGCTGCTGCTGCAGCTGCTGAAAGGAAACACAGGGAGGAAAGGAATTGATAGCTGTAGAAAGAGCCTATTTTGAAATACACAAATTAGGATAAACTGTCTTAAAAAAACCCAACCAACCAAAACCAGACACTAAAAGACCCAAACAATTTTGAATATTCATACCTTCATGCAAATTGGGGGTTTTTTGGGGGGTTTTTGTTATGTAGATGTAAGGACATGTCTATATAATTTATACAGAATTCCTCTCAGGAAAAGGGTGAGTTGATATGGAGTACAAATGCCTTATTGGGAAGTAGGAAATAAGTGGTTACTTTGGCAAGAACCAAAATGAATTGATATAATTTTTTCTATCGAAGACCGTGATCAGGGAAGGAAAAGCACTTCTGAGGAAGGAAGGGGGAGAGGCTGGTGAATTCCTGGTAGGTTTGTTTGCAGGGATGACAAGGAAGCATAACTCTGTTAAAGGAGAGGTTGGGTGGCATGGTGTGCTGATGAAATGGACTGTGTATTTCTGCTAAACCTTGACTGCAAGGCGGACGGGGGGCTGTTGGATGATTTGATTTTACTATTTGTTTTTCAGATATAGTTCTTGAGGATTAGCACAGATTAATTGGGAGCTCTGGTGGATTTGGAGAGCTGCATGTCTGACATCAGCAAAGAATAGGCTGAGTAATTATTGCTTTCTGGTCTTTCAGTCTGTGTTATTTGTGTGCTGCTTCCCTAGCAAAATATGCCCAGGAATAATTGGCATACATTAAATGACAAGGAAGGATGGAATGTGATTGCAGGTATATCAGAGCAGATTGCAAATGAGGTGCTGCAGTCTGGCATAAGAGCTGGGAGTTGCAGGGAATGTGAACACTTTGGCATCCCTGCCCGGCTTGTTGTTTTCACACTGGAAATCTCCTGTATCCGTGGATGCTGCAGGTGCAGGGAAGCTCTTGGAAATTCCCCTCAGCGTGTCTGCCATCCCTCACATGATGTGCTTATCTGCTGTGATTGGTGAATTCCCAGGCTGGAGCAGAAGGTGGGGGCTTCAGGGGGCGGCGGGGAGAGATGTGACCTGGGAGGATGATTGAGGGCTCAAATAGGGCAGGCGGAGCAGGGAGGGGATTCAGCTGCTGCTCCGTGTCCCGGGGGTGGTGTTGCCATATTCTCCAGGCACAACAGCTGGGGCTCTGAGACCCTGCCAGGCTCCTCTGCTTCCTCTGAGGCTGGAAGAAGTAGCCCCTGCTGTACATCTACATTTCCCCTGGGGAGGACTGGCAGTCCTGGAATGTCTCTGCTGCAACTGAACTGATAAAGTGATTTATTTATTTTTCCCCCAAGTCCTTCAAATCTGGCAATATGTAGCAGAGTCTGGCTGTTCTTTTTGCTGATGCCCTGGGTTTTGGCTTTGAAATACAACACGGTAGCTTTTTGAGGACCTGTGACTGTAGCAGGTGGCAGAGAAGAGAAATAGCTTCTCAGAAGACCTTGGCTCAGGTCAGAACAAAGAGGGCAAAGTTTTTTTAGTTGTACAGGTTGTTGCTTCCCTGCATTCAGATATCATGGGTATGATTTTGCTAACCTCAAGCAAGCCTTTTTCTACTTGGATGGTTCCTAAAGTATTATGTATGTTTGGCCTTGTGCACTTTTAATTTTTTTTTTTAACTTCTTTTTCTTTACAAACTGAGAAAGTGCTGGAATTGGCTTATATACCAAGCCTGGTCAACAGGTTTTGATAAAATGGTCTCCTTTGAGATATCCTAATGAGAGCATAAGCGTAGAAAAGTCATAGAAAAATAGTTTATAACTGTGTGTCTTCATACAAGAAAATTACTTAAATTAGTCTTTGCATCAGGTAATGAAAGTATTGGCAGTGCTATTAGGGAAGTGATTCCATCTCTTGTCCTGTGGAATTAATGACGACTGACACCTTGGAAGAAGCAGATGGTACTTTACTGGGCTTGCTCCAGGGAAAGTTAAAAAGTTGGTGTAGTGCTGGTGGACTCAGTAACCTGTATTGGTGCTTTTGTGGATGGATGTAGGGATTGTGTGCGTAGGAGGGAGTGCCCCAAATGTGTCTCTTGTGGCCTTGGCTGTTACTGATGGTCACACACTTTTCTGGCTCGAGCAGGCAGTGAAGATGCAGAGAGGCTTGGATGGATCGGAAAGGGAACCAGCAGTATCAGTCTTCTGCTTCTTGATTTTTGTCTCTCCGTGTGATCATTACCGGGGAGAAATGTTGAGTGTTGTTCCTATTGCATGTTTTTGTTCGGTGTGTGTGGAAAGTCTTCAGTTCTGCTGCTCTGGTTGGGTTCATTTAGGAGAATTCTTACTAATGAGGTCTGTACTGCAAAATCATGGTCCCCGTGTGGAGAGAGGAATCACAGCTCACTTAGACCTTTCTCTGGTAGTCCAGATCAAGTATAAAAACTTAATAATTTCTCTGCTGCATCTTCATTTCCAGTGCTGATTCTTTCACTGACTTGCAGCCTCAGAAAAAAGATGATGTGTTGGTTTTTGGCTACAGTGACAGTCTACCAGTTGATTTATTCAGGGTTTTTTGGGGGGGATTTTTTCCCTTTTTTTTCCCCTTAAGTTTTGGGTTTCTTATTTTTAAAGATTTTTGTTTGTTTGTTTTGTGCAGATTCCTGTATGTTTGTTCCTTACAGCTTTCCTGTGGTGCACTAAAAGCCTCGTAACAGAATTCCGTTTCCAGATACAGGGAAAATCAAAAGTATATCTTTGCAGTAATTCTTTGTTGTACAAACAGGTATTATTTTGTAAATGCTTTTTGTATTTTAAAGCACATGAGCTGAAAACAATATTTTCCATGAGCAGCTGTGCATTGCCGTGAAGCAGGTTACTTCTGAAAAAAAGTGATCTTTATTGCTGGGGATTGGTTTTTTTTAATGATGCCTGTGACACTTCAGTTTTCAAAACTAAATCAACTGAAGCAATGTACAAAGAAATATATACTCTGATTTATATATCTTTAATTTAGTTATGCTCAGTTTGTAAACAGTGCCCTGTAATCTTCCCTGATCTCATCCTGCTTTCATTTCTAATTTATCCTTGAAAAGGCATTGCTCACTGTAATTTAGAATAACCCTACAGTAGAACAACTGAAGATTAATATTGTGGAAACAGAGATCTAAGTGCAGCTCACTTAGATATTTGACATGCTAAAAACATCTATTGAATTGATGTGAAATTATGTGCAAAAACACACAGGTAGTTAGTGGTTCAGGTAATTTTGGATCACCCAAGATTGATACAGTGAAGTAGTTTTCCGTGATTCAGGTGCTGAGCAATGTGGTGGTTACTGTGAAAACAGGAAACCAGGTTTTGATATTCACAGGTAGAAGTGGCAGAGGGATTTGTATTGCTGTGTTAACAGTTCCATTATTCAGTTTTAGGGAGCTGGCTCCATCCCACTGTAGTTTGAGTGTCAGAATGTTTGCTGTGTGCTGTCATCCTCTTGTTTTTAAATGCAACTGTTTTCTTCACAGGAGAAAATAAGAGTACAAGATGCGACAGATTTTTCCAGTCATGTGAAGTTACATTGTCCTTTTTGTGAGTTCAGTTTTTGATTTTTTTTTTTTTTTAAATTTTCACAGAATCAGTGAGGTTGCAAAAAGACCTCTGAGATTGAGTCCAACACCACCTTGTCAACTAGACTGTGGCACTAAGTGTCACTTCCAGTCTTTCCTTAAATGTGAAATTTTAACCAAAACTTGGATCTTGAAGGTGCTTCTTTGCCTGGTTCATCTGAAAGATCTGTGGAAGTACTTCTTCAAAGCATTAATGGGAGTAATTATCAGAGTAAGGTGTCAGTTTGTTGGAGTTTTGTGTGGGGGGGTGGTTCGGTTTGTTTTTTTTTTTAAGACCTATAAAATTATGTACCTAAAAATTGTAAAATCGTAGACCTGTGGTATTTTTTCTGGTGAGCTACATCTCTTCCTTTAAAAGTGATTTGTAATTTAAATTATAATCACTTTTCTGGTAATATTGCTTGATTTTATAAGCTGTTACCTGAAATCTTTCAGTTACTGAGAAGCCAACTCATCATTTCAATTAAAAAGTAAGTGCTTCTGTATACATGAAGTACAAATAAATTTATGGCCTCCTTTCTCTTTGCAGAAGTTGATGAGAAGGTCATACTTCTCAGTTAATTTTAAATCAAGCAAAGGAATTCTTATTTAAACATGATGAAAAGTGGATGAACCTTTTCTTTTTTTCCTTCCATCTCTTCCTGCTATCATCACATCTCGGGTTTTAGAAATTAAAGGATGTTGTCATGAGGGCTTTGGCAGGGGATGTTTTGCTTATCTGAGTGGTCTTCAGTTCAGCTGGTAATTAACACTTCTCTTAATGACTGAAACATAATTTTAACAAGCGCTGGCTCTTCATGTTCAGCAACATCCATTGACAGAGTGTGGGTGTTGTAACCTGAGTCCATTTGAGCCCTGTATCTCAAAATTCAATTTAAACTCGTTGTGCCTCATCTAAGGTGGCTTTTGGAAAGTTGCTGCAATTTATTTGTTCTCTCTTACTGTATTACTATTGTGACTGGGTTCATGCATCTGCAGTTTTATCGGGGATGATTCATAGGCCAAAATGGTGGTTTTCCACTTAGTGGTCTATTCCTTTCATTGTAAAAAGGGAAAATAATAGGGGGAAAAAAGCTGTTCTATCTGACAGATAATTGAATAGCTTCTCTTTCTTTCTTTCTTTCTTTTTTTTTTTTTTAATCTTGAAATTTGACCTGACAAAGGAAAGGTAATGAGAAACTAAATAGTGTCAGGACTGACTTGGTGGGGATATGGCACCTACAAGAAATAAAACTGACCCGAGTACAGCACGCTGCAACTGCACAAACCCAGCCCTTGAGAGCTGGAGACAGGATTAAATCGATTAATCTGGCTTCAGAACTTTATTTGACAGTCCCCTATTGGCTTTATATCCAGTGGGGCTCCATTTATTCCTTCCAAAGTGAAGTGTGTGTCCACAAAGTTGTCTCAAGCCTCCTCCCAGTCTGCGAGATCAGATGCCAATGGCTGCACGTTTTCAGGGTGGAGAGATATTGCTGGAATTTTAGGTGACCATGTTGAGACTGATATAATTCCAGAACTAACATTTAGCTCAGTTTCAGCAGAGCAAGGAGTGGCTGTTGGGACACCTTAGATCCTGTAGAAGGGGTGGTGCTGTCCCTGGGTTAGAATACATGACCTTTTGTGACACAGGACGGGGAGAGAGTCCCAGCCTGAAAGCTCTTTCTTTGTTGCTTGATTCTAGTTTGGTAGTTCCTCCATGTAAACACCTTCCCCCCTCCCCTTATCTTTTGGCTGTAGTGGACTTTTAAAATTAGATTTCTTTGTTCTAAACCAGGACTTGGGTTAAAAGCAGTAAGACACCCCCACACACTCACAGTGTTCTGATTGAGGTATTTTTTCAATACCTGTCTTAAATGTCCTGATAATGCCTGATAGGAAGGCTCATTGCCTTGTGAACACCCAGATCCACAGCAGCCTTGAGCAGTGCCCACCAGAACAACGTGAATTCTTCTGGCCTTGAAAGTATGAACTGAAGTACAGCACAATGTAAATGTCAAGTCAGGAATGTTAGGTAGGTTTGGTATGATCCCTTAAGGATTCTTTGTTCATGTCCTAAATTGCAAGGTTTCTGGGGCAGGGACTCTTCCTTGCATTATTTATGTTATGGCATTTATTACAATGCAGTTTTCGTTATTTTTTATTTAACCTGGTTGGTGATACCTCAGGTGGGAGAATACACTGCAGCACAGCATTTTTAGTTAGAGTATATATACAAAACTGCTTTATGCAGGTTAAAAACAAATGTCATCCATGTTGCTCAGTTCAACGTGCTGAAGCACCTAAAGATATAAAGCATCTTTCAGACAGTTTAATCTTTTTATTTTCCAACTGAGGCCTTTTCTGGTGTGTTAAGATGCCTGCACAAAAGCCTGCAGCCCACGTGTTGGCGACAGGGATTCTGGTCCTTTACTTCATGACCTTGGCTTGCAAATCAAAATGTAGCAAATCAGGGATATGGACACTCCATCCCAGCACGAACTCCCAGGAGCACAGATGGATGGATGGAGCAAGGCATTGCCTGTGCTGCTTAGACTGACGTGTCATGCACTGTTAGAGGCCATTATCTTTAATACCTGTGTTATGCAACAGATCCAGTTTTGATTTGCAGCCCAGAAGGTGCAAAGTTTCGGTTTTAGAAGTACGGTGATTCAGGGTGTTTCTCAAGCAGTCTTTTTGCCTATAGTCTTTGACACCAGTCTTCCAGCAAAAATGACAATGTGCTTCTTAGTGTTGTTTCTAGGTTTGAGGATTCCCTGTGTAAATCTTTTTAAGTCAGAGCATAACTCAGGAACGCCCTATTTTTTTTTTGGCAATGGTAAGGAGATAGTCTGAATCAGCAAAGCTTGCTTAAAGGGACACTCTCCAGTCAAAAACATATGTATATATAAAAAACCCATTTTTTTTTTCAATGAATTGAAGTAGTTGCAGACATCAGGCCTACCACTGAAGGTTTTAAAACTAATTTATACGGGTTATGTCATTTCTGTTTCCTCTCTCTTTCTTTCAACAAACAATAAACCCTGAACAAGCTCATCTGCACAGTTGGATGAGAAAAATAGAAGAGGCTGAGCAGAAATTGCAATCTTACAAAGCACAGATCTAGAAAGATGTTTCAGCTATGTTAAAAATTATTTGATGCTTTGCAGTTTTACAGCACTCAGTGATCTAATAGTGGGTCTGGAATCTTTTTTTTTTTTTTAGGCGTTGTACATATTTGTTGAAAATGCTCCTTCACCCAAAGAATTTATAACACCAGGGTAGGAGGAGCCTAGAGCTGAACACAATATTTAGTATATAGGCAACAGAATATGCGTGTGAAGCATTTCCAGCAACATGTGGTTGAGATCAGCCTAAAAATTCAAGCTGTACGTTTTAATAATTTTCAATCAAGTGGCACTTCCAAGTTATCGACTTCCCTTCAAGGTGTGTAAGTTTTTGCATTGAACAACTTAGCCCTGGCTGCCATCAGAAGGGATTTGCTTCAGTGCATCCTGAGGCATCAGGCCCAGGATGTTTGCACAATGAGGCTTTGTAAACCTCCATTGGAGATGTGTAATGCTTTGATCTCTTTGCTGGACAAATCAAAATTAAACTGATGTCTCCCCCTTTTTTTTTTTTTTTTTTCCTTGGGAGAAACGAGTGGACAGGAAATCTGGGCAGCCCTATCAGATTTTGCCCCGAGAAATTGCATTGGTTTAAAAAAAGAGGCATTGTACTGGCAGCTTAATGTTTAAACTGAGTGTCAAAACGTTAAGGCAGAATAATGCAAACCAGTAATGCAAATGGTTCTCTTGGGTGGATTTCAACTCCTGTTCTAGTATCTGATAGAATATGTTTACTTTCTTGCAATGAAACACCACGCTATTTCCATCCCAATAATGCCACTTTTAGCCAGCTGGTTGCAGCCAGGTTCAGAGATAGTAATCAAAATTGTTTTGAAATGTATCTCCGTTTATTACAGTGCAAACTTTTCTACTTCATATTATTCAGTGACTAAACATGTTTACTTTGAACAGAGTATGTGTTCTAGGTGGATAGAAGCAAACTAAAAATGTGTCTAAGCCAGTTGTAATTAAATTTCAGCTCTGTACATTTTGTCAGGACAAGAAAAGCTGCTGGCATTTAAACCTTGCAGTGACTACCAGTCAGATTCTCCTATGGAATTAAAACAACTTGGAAAGCAGAGTGAGAGAAGGGGAAGAGAGATTTGTATGAATTAAATGACTACGGCCTGTGGCTTGCCAGCCTCTGTTGCTTTTGTTGATAGTGTGTGGTTATGTAAACTTCTTCCCACCGCTTTTCTTCTTGAACTTGCTGCAAAACAGTTTTGTGTGGTGTAGCATCTGCTGGCATAAAAGTGGTTGTAAATACACGGCTGCATCTTTGCTGTGCAGCCCAGTAGGAAGGAGAGAAGGGGTGGAAAAGAGTGTTCTCTGGAAACACAGATGGCTTTAGTAATTAATGACACTTTGTGAAACAAGTTAAAAAATATGATTGCCAAAAAAAGGGGCTGTGTGAATAAACTGAGTGCATCTATTTGGTACCTTTGGAAGACTTTGCTGCATTAAACTTTCCTGGAGGAACACGCCTGATACGATCAGCTCTGTGCTCTCCCAGGTGTGATGGGACCAAGAGTTTTGGATAAAATGGCATGTCTGCTCTGTATTATTTTACACTGTGCAAAATAATCTTGTATTATGACTGGTATGTAATTATCCCAGTAAATATTCAAGGGGAAAAAATAATGCTGCTTAATCCCTTTCTCTTGCTGTTATGGAGGGTTGGGATAATAAAAGCACAGACCACAAATGCTGCGCTGGAGTTGCTGGCCTACATTTCCGATGGTGAATGGCAAGAAGCAGGCTCCCAGTTTCTGGAACACAGGGTACATCCCCGAACGAATGTTTGAGCTGCAACAGGATTTTTGTGGTGATGCTGAGCTTTCCCTGGAGGCATTAGATGATTGCATTTTATCTTGGTGATATAAAGTGCTGGCAGCTGGTGGTTTGCTGGCCTGGAAGAAGGATCCATCCTCTTCCCATCCTCTCACCTGCTGCATGTTCCCCAGTGCCTGCATTGCTTCCCTGTCTGCCTGTTGGAGTCCAGGATTGCCCCTTCACTTCTACTTTCTTTGAATTATGGTGAGACACCCTTAAGCTTTACTTTTGGTGGGAGTGCAGGTTTTTATGAAAATAATTAATCTCATTGGCCCAAGCAGAATAAAACCATTTGCCTGGAATTGACCTGGATTCTCTGTAATGCTGTAAATGAAACCTTGGATTGTTAATGCTTTCATCAGCAGTGAGTAATTTCATAGATTGAAAACCTCATAAACTGCATCATGGTAATTTTGGTTCCAGAGAATTACTATAGATGACTATAAAAATAGAGTACATTATTTCCCAGTAAAAAAAAAAAAAAAAAGATTATTAAATAATGATTATTAAAACATAGGTAAAAGCCCCTGCAGGAGTTGTAGGATATTATGTAGTTATTACATTCAAGATACCCTGAAATTCTCTTACTCAAATTGCAGATTGTGTTTCTTAGTCTTATTACGTTTGCATACTGATGAGAGTTTCTAGTAACTTTTATATTGTGCAAATGCCGCTGCTGTTTATTACTTGGCTTAAATAATGTGGTTTTTATCATATAAATATGCCTCATTCTCTGTAGAAAAAAATCTGAAACATTTTATTATTTACAAATAATTTTGGAGGGTGTGCTTCATAATCAATTTGTATGCTTTTTATAAAGTAGAATCTCTGGGCTCCAAATTATTTGGAGCGAAAATAGTGAAAATAGTCTGCCTATTTCAGTAATTCAGTGTCCTGAATCTTGCTCAGCAAACACCAGGAAGGACTTTTACCTCTCACTTTGAAAAATTAATCCTGAATCAAGAGCTCCAGCTTCATGGCTGGAGGCAGACACAGGATTAGGACTTAAGGGTGGACTGTGTGTGGTACGAGCAGGAGGCTGCATCCTTTCTTTATTTAATAACTTTCTGACTTAATTCAGTGAAGCTGAATACAACAGTCCTTGATAAAACTGTACGTGGCTTATGAATGTGATTTCCCTCATGGTATTCCTGTGGTAGAAGTGAATAAAATGTTATTTATTGGGTTTTTGTTGGTGGTGGTGTTGTTGTTGTTATTTTAATTGTGTTTAACTGTGTGGCTACCTGCCTTTATTTTTTTTTCTCCCCGTCTTTGGGAATGGTACTGTCAAGTTTTTATTTCCATGGGATAAACAGCCATATGTCCCTGTAGTCAGTGCCATCCAGGTCAGTCTCAGTGGGGAAAAGGTGCAGAGCTGTCTGGTAGGTGGAGAGGCTGCTGCTCTTGTGGATGAGCACACGAAATGTTCCAGAAAGACACGCCAGAGGCTCGAGTTATGTAATGCCTGGAGCAGGAAGCCACCGAGCTGTGTGTGCGGTGTGTCAGCAGCACCAGACTGATGTCCCTGGCAAGGCTCCACTCCAGGAAGGAGCTGAGGTTTCTCAGAGGCTTCAGATGAGGGTGAGAGCTGTGACAGTGTGGCCCTGGCTAGAACAGCTTGGCCCAGGGATGGCAGGAGCTGGCAGTGCCCCCCTCGCTGCCTGCTGGGGGCTGACATAACACTGCTCTGCTAAGTGTGGTTTCCTGCCCACAAGTGTGAGTGTGACTTTTTCGGTTTGTGTTTTTTTTTTTTTTTCCCTTTTGAGTGTTGGTGGGTGTTTGTGGCTGTTTTGTTGGTTTGGTTTTTTTTTTTTTTTTTTTCTCCTCCTAGATCCTAAAAAAAAAAAATTTATGAAGAAAGAAAGGACCTTTTTAGAAACTGCACATCAAGATTCATGTCTGAAAAACGTTAAAAACTGTGTCTAAAATTAACTGATAAATTATGATTGATGTTCCTTTTGGGCACAAAGTGAATGAAGAAGGTTTGGCAGGTAAACACGATTTCAGTATATTGACAGACTAAAATCATCATGTCTAAATTAAGACTCTAATGGTCTTTTCTAAATTGGGTACTCATACTTCACTTTTAATTAGAATGAGGCAAAAAGTCCTCATTGGAATTCCAAATTTCAGTCTCCCAGTGAGTAGCTGGGATCATCCATAACCAAATATCCATAGATGGGAAAGCCATGGACAATTGTGGAACTGTGTTACTGTCAGGTCTCTCTGAGTGTTTCAGAGAGCAACAGGTAGAAAAGAAACTTGAATGTCAGATCCCTGACGATCAAAACTTTTCTGCTTTAAAATAAAAATAAAAGAAAAAAAAATCAGTTGACAAGCCAAGAGTCTCGATGAAGGTTGTCCATCCTTTTGAAGAGTTATTATGGTTTAATTGGGTCTTCTGCTAAATTAAGTCCTCTCCAAGTAGGTTGTCAGGAGGTTGAGTCATGAAGAGAGACAGGCAACACCTGTGGTGTATATAAGGTGACAGAAAAGTTCAGGAGACTAGTCAAGAGACAAGTCCTGCTTTACTGAACAGTAGTTATGAAATTAAAGGTCCTCTACAAAAAAAGTAGGTGTCAAGGTATTCACCTCTTTTTAATTTTCTTTGGGACAGGAGAGGAATGAAAATTACAGGTTTTTGTATTTTAGCCTTTACAACCAGGTATGGAATGAAGGGTAAACCTGAGGCTGCAGCTGCTGTCCGTCACCCCACCAGTAGTTACTGGGAATTAGGAATTGCTCAGTGTTTCTGCCTCTGTAACTGAGACATGACTCTGGCCCTGAGTGCTTCCCTCAAAGAATTTACAGTCTTATTGAAAGGGCCATTGGAGATTTTTGGACACAAACAAGCTCCTGAAGAAATACTTAACTGGTAGAAAGAAAGCGATTTTTGGTATTTGCATAACTAAAAAGAAACTGGTTTTCTTCGTTAAATTTATGAGATTGTACTCATGTGTTTACAATGGAACACGAGAAATTTCAGAGCCCAGTGGCAACATTGCCCAGAAAGCTGTAAATGATGAAAACCAGTTGAGAAGCAGATCCTGTTTCTGTTTTGTGCATTAGGTCTGGTGAGATGCTACTGATTTCAGTGGAGTCGATGTAATCGTGTTGAAATTTGACCACAATCTGCAAGAGAACAAAAATATCTGAGGTGTATCTCTTACTGTAGACTAACAGAGCACTTTGTGTGCTTGAAAACATTTTTGTCACGTCTTTGTCTTTCCAACAGAAACATGTTTTGAGCAGTAAGTTGATTTTAGCATTAAGTTGGCTTTAGTTGACCCCAGAAGGAAGTGTAAAGATGCTTTTGTGTGCTGCTGGGAAGTGGTGGAGGCCCAGTGATATCTTGTCATGTAATTATGAGCTACTGAGGCCAGTGTGAAAGTGCACTGGCAAAATGAGGATGTTTGAGGCATTAAAATAATAATAATAATAATAATAATAATAATAGTTGAAGGCTCTGTATAGTCTTGCACTAGAAGAGCACGTGGTCAATATTTAATGAGAACAAAGCACTCACCCACCATCCTCTCAGCATTGCTATTTATGATTTGGAACAACTTCTGTTTTAATAGACATTTTTGGCAACTTTGGGAGGATTCAACAGAACAGGAAACTATTTTCTTTAACTGCCCTCATGGCTGTAATTGTGAATGCCGTGGTTCTCAGTCACTCTGCTTCCTTCTTGGGGTGTTTTATGCTCCAAGAGTCCCCAAAGCAGATTCTAGACCTCCAACATGCTCTGGCCTGTCTTGGCTGAGACACTTATTTTCTAGAATCTCTCTGTTTCTAATATTGAGATTTTTTTTCCCCTCCTTTTTCTTTTTTTTCTTTTTCTCCTTCTTCTCCTAAAACTTAAACCTCATAAAACTGAAAAGGTATGAGGTCAAATTTAATTCTGTGTATGCATCTATACCTCAGAATAAAATACTTTTTTCCCCTCCTCCTGAAAACTGTTTCATTCTTGGTCTCCACTGTGTTCATATTTAGTTTGAAATGCTTGGATGAATGGGTACCATGTGTTCCTTTCACCTGCAGCTATGATGCTTTTGCTTAAATAACAGGAAATTTCAAAATAAAATGAACTTCAAACAAAAACTCACTGAGCGTGCACTGTTTGTTTGCTGTAGTGTAAATATTCTGTTCCATGAGGAGAAATTATTTCTGGGGGGGAAAAGAAGGTCTTGGAGTAGTTCACTGTGTTTTTAATAGATAATTAAATATGAATATGCACAATTAAGGCTTTTTTTTTTTTTTTTTAGGGAAAGGAAGACATTCTCTACAATGTGAATTTCTACGGAGTAATTTCTGATTTTCCAAAGGTATGAATTTTTCTGTTCTTTTAACATTTTAATTTGGAGGGTTTTTTTACTAGATTATTTACTTCTGATTTAAAATATTGTTTACAGTTTTCGGTGCTGCACTGTCCATATTAGCAGAACGAGAAATGTATCCTGAAAAAGCAGTGGTTGGGGTTCACAGGAGAGAAGTTATTAGAAATTTAGGTCATAATTCAGAGTATGCTGAGCTCTCCTGAAGACTTGACATTAATAAAAAAGTGTGTGTGTGTGAGGATGATCAGTGACACAGACAGAGGGGGATGAATAAAACCTGCTGGTTTGTGTCCCCTCCCCGAGCCCAATAAACTCCAGGGATAATGTGAAACCATTCTTCTAACAGCTGCAAAGGCAGTTTAAGTGCTCTAATCTCCACGTGATTCCAGCAGATTCTCCTCACCTCAAATTTGTGGAGAACAGGTTTTTTACTTTTTAATACTCAGAGATGGGTCGCTTTTTTAAGTGATCATGATGGGATGGTGGATTTGCTTTTTGTTGTCGTTCACCTAAAAATGCCTCTAAATTCACACCAGAATACTCTGCTGTCATCTGAGATGGTTTCTCGTGTGACTCCTCAGATGAAGATTCCAATTGCAGACAGATCTGCTCTAAAAAAATTTCGGTGCAGAGAAAGACCTCAACACCAAAGGATATGGTTGCATTGGTGGTCTAGAATTTTAGAATTAGAAGCGCTGGTACCACGCTTGTAGGCAGTACTTTATGTATGTATAGCCTTGGCATTAGTCATTAAAACACACTTGTTTTCCTTGCTTTTCTGCTTCTTGATTGTTGGTCTGTATGCCACAAGCATTTGGGAATTTGTTGCACTGTGACCTGGTGTTCTGTCACAATTGGTTTGTTTATTTGTAACTGACAAAAATAATTCTTCTGTGGGCATAAGTTTGCTAAAATAGGTAAAAAAGAAAAAAAAAAAAGCCTGCATTGGCCAGAAATAGCTTTCTTGGAAAGTGGAAACTTCTGTAAATATTTTCTTAGAGCAATGTCCTGAAGATACCTGATAGTATGTCAGATAATATCTCATAGTGCTAATTTCTTATCCAGGTGTAAGCAACAGAACTCTCACTAGGGATTAAGAATGAATTCCCACCGGGGACAGAACTGTCAGTTCATTTGTTAAAACTGATAAAGAATTAGGAGATGAATCAATTTACCTTGAGTTGCTACTACATTTGAGCATCTTGAATGCTTTGAAAATACGACTCTACGTAAAAGAGGGGAAAGCCACTTTGTGTGGAGTTAGGTGAAGTAAGTTAGGGATTTCTTAAACATAGTATGTAGAAGGACGTGCTGTAGGTTCTACACACCATCTTGAAAGTCAAAGGCTTCAAAAACTTTGTGAAGAAAGGAAAAGAAAATCCCAGAACTCCTGAATTTTTACATCGGGCAAACATGAAGAGAACTTGGCTGAATAACAACCCAAAACTCGCCCCAGGCAGTCACAGTTTGTACAGTCAGTTTTAGGGTCTGTGAACAGCCCACTGCAGTTAATACTGGTTATGCTGAGGATGCCTGGGAGAGGTTTTTGTGGGTGTTAAAATATCATATTGTTAAAGATCAAGTGAGACCATTGTGTGTTCTCTGTTTTGTTACAGCGCGATTCCAGGCAGTGTTTCTTCAGGAGATGAGGTCAACCAGTGTGTCCTTAAAGGTTTATTCTGTTTACACAGTGGTGGGTGGGAGGACAGGGGTGTGCAAATGGGAGATGTTGGCTTTATCATAACACATCATTACCTGTAATCATGTTCCCCTTAGGAGAGCATTAGTCATGTTATTGAATAATCAGGAGCTACAGGAACTTTGATCCCTTTCCTACTTTCAAAGAGGTTGAGCTGAAGAGAGAACTAGCCAAAGAAAATCTTTTAAGTAAACTATGGTTTTCAACACTGTTGAAAGGAAGGAGTGCTGAATTTCTGTTAAAATTTACAATATGAAGCTGGGCATAATGTTCACTGGGCATTCCTGATTGGAATAATAATTAAAACAATGCACAGTTCATCACCGTTAGCTCATTGATTTTATTCATCTGAAGACTTCATAGTTGATTTTTATGGAGGTGAAATAATATCCCTGTGGTATATTTACAGATTAGAATTGCAGAATTTTTTTGTAATGGACAGAGTCAGAATATTTGGCATGTGTATTTTTGATTAAATTACCTGTGCTCTGCTTACTCGTATGTCACTGTATCTCTGAGATGGGGAGCTAAGAACAGCATTCACTCCATCGTCATTACCAATCCCAAGGGATTTCTTATTCACCACTGTATCTTGTGTTCAATAAGAGCCAAAAATGTGCTATTTAATCCTATTTGTGTGACTGTACTCTGTTGTTAAAAAAAAAGTATGTTTACATGAGAAATATGAGGAAAGGCCTCAGTCTCTTATTAAGGTCCAGCCCAGCCTTGTAGAAAAGAGAGTCTCCTAATAATTCTAGAACAGTCACAGATTGACTCAGGCAACAGTTGAATCAGGCTGTGGTGAAGGAAGATTAATATTTTTCTCAAACTGTTGTCTGACTCCCTCCTGCTTTGGAAAAGTTGAAATAACTCCCTGACTGACTGAAGGTGCAGGAAGGGAGAGATGCAAATTAGAGCTATTACCAAAGAGAAGATGAACTGTAAAAGAAAGTAAGGACTCCCACTGTCCATTAGTGTGGTTTAAAGGTGTTACAGAATAACTGGATCATCCTCAGCCTAGGGTTCATGAGCACCTGGTGTTCTACTGGCTGGAATCACAAAGGAGGGCAGGAATACTAATGTGCGAGGTGTATTTATCTGTGTGTATGGCTTTCTTTTGTTTCTCTGTTCCTGATTCCGTATGTTCTGTGCTGTGCAGTCAGTAGCCTCCATTAAAAGGTTCAGGATAACACCAGAGTACTGGCAGGTTCCTTCAGGGTATCAGTTCTTACAGCACAGGTCATGCAACAAGACTTGGGAGAGAGATCCTCTCAACCGCGTCATCCTCCCAGGGCATGTCAATAGTGTTCGTCCCTGCTGCGTATTCCAGGTTGGAATCTCTTCCTGAAGGGCCCTGTGTGCTCTGAGGGATCCTGGCAGGGTGGGAGCAAAGGGCAGAACAGCTGAACCTGAAGGCTGGTAGAGGTTGAGGGTGAAATGGTGCAGCCTTGTCTTGTGTCACGGAAGATCATGAACAGGTCATGCAATCACACTGTTGCTGCAGTTTTCCCGTCCCTCTGGGGTTATGAAATAGAGGACTGTCTACTGGCTCCTCTAAAACCTCTCTTCTTAGGGACAGCTTAACAGATACGTCTGCTACGATCTTTACAGCTGGAACAACTGCTGCTTTTGCTTTAACAGCCGAGGGTTAACTTGGTAGATTTGCACAGAATCATAGAATCATTAAGGCTGAAAAAGACCTGTAAGATCACCAAGTCCAACCTTTCACCTAATACCACCACATGCTGAAGTGCAGAGTTACTCATTTTTACCTTGCTCATATTTCTGGGGCCTCCAAATCAGTGCCGTGTAGCCACAGGTGACACCTTGTAGCTGCAAAAGTACTGCAAGTGCAAACACGAACGCTGTTAATGCAGTGCTGCTCACACCAACAGGCTTGTAAGAATTATCTCCTGTAACCCCTAATGTTACAGTGCTTACTTGCTTCACTTGAAAAAACCAAGTCTTGATGAACTTCTGTCTGTGTAAAACACCTGCTCCGATCACAGAAGTGTTTTGCACTTGTTTTCCTTATGCCAGTGTGGGGCTGCCACAATCACACCTGCCAAGAATAATCAAGGATGAGTTTTAGTCCTAAAGTATTGGCTACCTGATCATTATATAGGGCAGGGCAACTGGTCCCAAAATGGAAGTGACACTCTATAGGGGAGGGGGGAGGGGGAAAATAAAGAAAAGTTGCCATCTTGTTAGAGACCAGTGCAATTTGTTCAGATTGCTGTTCTCAAAATAGAGGTTTTTAATCCCAACTTTAGGCTGTGTCTTCACTGGGTATCTTGTTAATGTCCCTGATAAGCACAGCAATTAAGATATTTTGTGGCAGTATTTTCCAGTTGAGCTGAATTTTTCTCTATGGCATCTGTTTTGGCCACGAATCCTACTGCTGTTCTCTTAACCAGGTCCATTGAATCCTGCAGCCTGTCTGATTCTTTATACATGTTATCTCTATCTTCTGGAAATAGAGTTCTTTTAGGCCTGGAAAGTTATCTGCTGTTCATAAGCAACATGCATATCTTACTTAGGTGGAGTATACACTGAGTTTCCCTTCAGATGGCCAATGTTTTCTTTATAATAAAGTTCTCTTATTCTTAGCACATTTCTAGGTCAGGAATGCTTAAAATATCTTCGATCATTAAAACTTGGAGTCAACAGTATAAAGCAAAAATAGAGAGGCAAAAGAAAAATAAATGAGACTTACTGCATCCAGATGAAGTATTGTTTTCCAAATATTCCCTGCTGTTTGTGATCATGTGGTCTTTGTCTTCCTTTAGAAGACTGTTCTGCTTAATTACAGCAAAATCCACCCCTGGGTAGACCTTTGTGGTGAGAAAGGTGAGCATGGAGAGAGCAGAAAATGCACGTACTGGCGTATACTGTCTCAGACTGAGAAAGGTTGTTGGTTCAGAGAGGGAGGCAGAGCTCCGGGAGCTAAAAAGCAAGTGATAACAAAAGCATACTGATAATTTCTGGCAGTTGTTACTGTCTCAGTTGTCAGGTTCTCTGTAGTTTCATGTACATTTAAACTGACACTTGTGAAGAAGTAAATAGAGGCTGGGAGCGAGGCTGGGGACTAATTTCTTGTCCCTGGATGCTTGTTCACACCAAAAGCCTGTGTGAGGAGTGAATCAGGTGACTGAGCTGGCTGAAAAGCAGACATGATAAAGAACATTCTAAAAGGTTATTTCTAACCCTGGAGAGGAGAAAGCTCCTGGGAGACCTTGTTGCCACCCTTGAGTACTTAAGAGGGTCTTGCAAGGAAGATGGAAACAGACTTTTTAGTAGGATCTGTTGTGATAGAACAAGGGGTAATGGCTTTAAACTGTTAGGGGATATATTCAGGCTAGATATAAGGAAGACATCTTTTACAGTGAGGGTGGTGAAAAACTGGAACAGGCTTCCCAGAGAGGTGGTAATGCCCCATCCTTCTAAACATTCAATGTCAGGATGGATGGGTCTCTGAGCAACCTAGTCTAGGTGAAGGTATCCCTGCTCACAGGAGGGGTTGGACTAGATGACCTTTAAAGGTTCCTTCCAACAAAACTATTCTATAATTCTATGATTTTTCATCTGAATCAGTTTACCAGACTGCTGCTTCAAACTGGTTTGTGGCAGGTCTGTCTTAAACCATGCCAGAATATTCAGACATTCTAATGCTAAAAAAGGGAGCAAACAAATCTTAGCTCCTGTATATTTTGGTTGTTTATGATAGGAGTTTTCTTAGGAGCAGGAAGGTTGTTTTCTTTTGTCTGCTTATTTCTTTAAGTGCTTCTGGAACTGTCCCCTGAAAGACTGATCTGTCACTCCCCAGGAAGGAAAGACTCTTTGCTGTTTTTTGAAAAGGTTTTAAAGTTTAAGATTTTCTTTTACAAGAACTAAGCTAGTTGTTGTTTGATTCAAAATTTGCATTTCATTAATGCCTGAAGTTAAACCACCTTCTCTTAAAATGTGGAAAGGCCTGGTCTTGTTTCCAAAGGTGCAGGAAGAACTGGTGAGCAAATAGCGACACAAAACGACAGCTTGTATTGTTCAGCCTCAATAAAACCTGAAGAAAGTGAAGTTTTTGCAAACCATTTTGTTCTGTGCAGGTTCAGCTCACTGGAAACTGAGAGAGTAGAGTAGAAAGGAGTGGAAGAAACTACTCCCTTTTTAGTGTCTCAGCCTGGACAAGGAGGGCATGACTCAGTGGCAGAACTGAAAGGCAGTGGTGGCAGAGGCAGAGATGGTGAGTGACATTCCCTTGTTCCCAAGGGATTCCTTTGCAGGCAGCTCAGTGGGATTTTTCCCCCTGACTTCAGCTGAGGCCAAGCATACAAAAAAGAGAAATGGAGAGTGAAAGAACGAGCAGGATGATCTGAAAGGTATGGAGAGAGCTGTGAAATAAAGGAAGCAAGGTAGGAAAAGTGGGAAATGTAATAATAAAACTGTCAGATACAGGAAATACTTCTGTGGTGGGGAAGAAAGCAAGAGGTCGTGTGCACAGCTGAGTTTGGACAAAATGTTTTACTCATTTCTGACTCCCTTCTCCTGTTGAAACTGTTTGCCAAGACCTACTAGTGATACACCAAGATTACTTGCCTTTTAGATAGTTTCTTTTAAACTGATGTGTCTTCATATCTCGCATGACTAGTGCATTCATCTTAAACCCTTATTGTCTTCTGGTGAAACCAAAAAGGAAAATTGCTGAATTATTGCCAAAAAATCCATTGTATTTGGAAAGGATTTTTTTTACCCTTCCAGTATTTTCAACTTTTCTAAACCCTAAAACTATGGAAAATTTCAGAGGGATGTTTTCTCTAACTACGCTTGTGCTCTGGTTTAGAGGAGCAATGTTTGGTTGGGTGTAAAAAGAAAAAAAAAAAATCTGCAAGCAGATTCTAATCAAAGGGAAAACTTCACACTGTCCAGTGGCTTTCCTAGAGCCTGCTTTTGTTCTCTTGTTCATATCTTATCTGCTGTAATTTTGTTGCTCTTAAGATGAGTATTGCATTACAGAACAGGGAGTAGTGTGGGTGTGTGAGTTACAGAGTCTGCCCCACTGGCAGCTCTTTACCTAAAAAACCCTTTTTAATCGCAGTACCTGTGAAAACTGGAATCTGAGAAGATGGCATGTGCTGCTCCACATAGGAATGATTTCTTGGAGGCAGTGGAAATATCTGTGGCAAATCATATTTACATTCAGAACTCCATTTATAATTGTGGTTATTATTATTTCCTCTCTCTGTGTGTACATACTTCGGATCTACTAAGTGTAAATTTTCCGAACTCGACAGGTTGCATAAGCCAGAAAAGTAGGAAATAACTCCCAAAAGAGCTGCTGCCAGATCTTTGAAGCATGTATTGAGTTGTTTGATCTGAAACACAATGTGTAAGAGTTGCTTTGCCAAGTTTTGAAAGGTACAGTATGTGGAGTGATGAGGCTGCTGTCAAGCTATTTTCTGTAACCAAAGGGGAAAGACAGAGAAATGTGGAATGTTGTTTATTGCTTAACGACACACATACCACTTTTCAGTTGTTTATATTTTAGCTGTTGTTTCTTCTTTCAAAACTAATAAGACTTGTTAAACATTATGGTGAAAAGTAGCTAGTAAATCTACTTAGGTTTCATAACCGCAGTTTTCGCTCTTTGATCTGCGCCAGACTGAAAATTTGGATTGTAAACAAGATCATTATGAGATCTTTTGCAGTCTGGGTTAGCAGTTGGGAGGACATCTCTGGAGCTACCAGAGCTACTGCAAGCATTTTCTGTGTTGATAAATAGATGGCCTTCTCAAGACCTGCAGAACCCTTTTCTTGGGCAGTTCTACCTTTGGAAGACTTTGACCATTTAGATTTGTTTTGCAGGGAGTGTTTTTATGAACGACCTGATGATCAGGCTCTTCTCACGGAAAGGAGGCAGCACTTCACCTGCCCTGTTGAATTGAGATGTAGGTGGTCAGATCTATGTATCCAGCTCCTGCTTGTGAACATTTGGACGTGCAAACCTGTCTACAAGTCATCTGGGTTTATCTGCCCAAAACTAGTTGGCCTTTTTTTTCTGTGCAGGCCTTTATGACCTGCTTTTGTGTAAATGCATTTGTATATAAGGTTCTAGAGTAAGCAACTAGATAGATACTCTGAAAAAAATCTAAAAATTAAGCTTCTGTGTCTCTAAATTATTTCTTTTGGCCTTTTTCTACGTGGAGCAATCTGTTGCCTGGACTCTATGAATATATATTTTTTCTTTATAAATTGTGCATAAGCACAATTGGTGGACTGGGAAGTTTACCTTTTGAAATGTTAAGCAGTATGAGGCAGCTTTCAGGTGAATATTTTGGAGGAAATCAAAAGCTTTCCTCTATTCATCATTGATGTGTCAGCATGGAGTGTTTTCTATTTTCACCTACAACTTGGAAAGAGATTTTTCATTATTAATACTTCTCTTTTCTATGTTAATCTATAGGTGCTGTGAAAGTACCCATATGGTAGTAAAACTTTTTTACTTTCACTTTGAAGTCCATTTCGTTTTAGAATCCTAGAATCTTGGGAAACTTTGCAGGTTGGCAAAAGCATAAATGGGAATCAGACCCTCAGAACTTCAAAAATTATGACCAGAGCAGAGACATTGCAGGAAGTTCCTTTTAGATGTGAGGTAATATCTTTAAAGCAACACTGTACAGAATAAATAAAACCAGAACATAAGGCTGTTTGGCAGTTTATTGTTTATCTTTGCACGTTATCTTTGCTGTGGCTTTTTTTTCCCCTAAGAACTGTGTCCAGAACACAAGATTTGTTTCCCTATCTGAGTATCTTTGCTGGCACTTGATGTGACTTGATAAAAGCAATGTGAATTTGAGTCAAGTGGTTAAATGTTAAAACAGTTAAATGTTAAAAATGTCCCACATGTGCTGACTTACTGCTGGGGGAAGGGGAACATCCCCCAGAAACGCTGCATTTAACCACTAATCAAACATTTATTATTGCTGAAAGAATGACCTGACAAGGATACAGTTGAACTGAATTGTACAGGTTGTATTCCATGGAAGTGAAAGGCTTTATTAATATTTGAAGAATGGCTTTAATTAGTCTGACTGTTGGTAGGTGTGTTCATTTTCTTGATGTACATCTGATATAGCATTTTTCACCAACTTATAATTGGCAGTTTCCCATAGGAAATAATCATTATTGGTATTATAAAAGCACTTGGTATCTATCACATTTGGGAAATGAAAGTTTTGCAAAGGTCAGAATAAAGTGTGCCCCCAATTATGCTAATAACTCATACCACAAATGATCCACCAGAAGGTTTAATAGCTTGGTAGTCCTCTTTAGATTTTCTGAGAACAGGAAGAATTAATATTACATTTTGACACTTTACAGAAAGGTGAAAAAGGAAACCTTGCTTCTCTCTAGTTTTTGAAGTTTGTACCTGAATTCTCTAAGTGGCTTGAGGATCCTGACATGTTGGGTGGGTTTCTGCTGGGTTTTTTTAAGGAATTCTTTTTGAAAGCATTTTTTTCTGTTTACTTCACTACAGAGTTATTATCTTTTTTTCTTTTTTTTTTTTTTTAAGGAGCCCAGGCTTGCAAAACCAACATGTCTAGACATTTGAAGTTGTCTGTATGTTTTATTTAGAATTTGACAGTATAGTCTAATAGACTCATTCTTTTGCTAAATTGAATGTGCTGAAGTAATTTAAAATAATAGTTTGGTAGAAAATATTAAAAGTTATTAAAAAAAACCCTCCTCAGTCGAAAATTTTAAAGCAAACTAAATCCAGAAGTTTTCCAAACATCACAACAAATCTTCAGGATGTAATTAGTTAGTAATTATTTGATACTGGCTTTTCTCACTTAAGTAACATGTCCACCAGACTTATTCCCTTGGATCCAGGAGGTCTGTGTCGCTTGAAATGGCTCTTTCTTTTGGTAATTTTGAGGTTAAAACATCAGTAAAAGGCTGGATGGAGTAATTTACTCCTGAGAGTGATTATCCTGATCTACCCACAGTTACTGTGCCTCTCCTGAGTTGTCAAAGAACCCATTAGGAGGGAAGTCTGAAAGCTAACATTTGCAAATGTCTCCAAATTGAATTATAAATATCTCTGGTAAACAAAATGTTTGCTGCACCCTGTCAGCTCCATTTAGAGGTCTGGCTGTATCAGGTACCTGCGTTTTGTAAGATACTTTGGAGAGATAGAGAAGGCAATGAAATAATAGCTCCTATTTTTTTTTTTAAAGTGCAGGCACATTATGCATTACTTGCTCTGGTTATTACCCCTTTTTCAGTTAAGTGTTTTCTGTAAGCTTTACTTACAGATTGTTTATTGGTGTTTCTAGATGAGCCGTAAATGAGGAATATTGACAAATATGGAAATTGAACTGGAGAGTTGTCCGAAATTTGCCCACAGGTTTTGTGAGCTGCCTTAGGAGAGCTGCTGGCTCCTGCTCTGCTGCAAGTATTGTGTTGCTCCTTGCAGCCATCGGGGTTACAGTGAGGCTGCCTTCATAAAATATCTGTTACAGGGACATGCCCTTAGAACAATTTCTCACAAAGCACTTCTAGCAAGGCCTTTATCCTGCAAACATTTCTCTGTTAACTGTGTGCTGGTGCAGTTGACCACATGTGTAAATAAAGAGCAGGATGGGAGCAGGCTGCTGGTAGACTTAAACTTGCATCTTGATTATGTCCTCCTGTAAATACTTTTCTGTTTTGGCATATCTTTATTTTTTTCATTGTCAGGTCTGATACATGCTTAATATCCTTTGTTTCTACGAGTTTTTTATACTCAAGTTCTCTCTTTTTATACTCAAGTTCTCTCTTTTTATACTCAAGTTCTCTCTTTTTATACTCAAGTTCTCTCTTTTTATACTCAAGTATTCTTCTTTCTTCAGCACAAACACCTCAGTTCACTGAAGGGACATTATTAACTCCAGTCAAGCCAGTCCTGTTTTTACCTAAAAGATTATTTTTATGCAAATACATCTAACCTGGCAAGGAAGGGATAAAGGCAGATTTGTCAAACTTACCTGGTAAAACACGTACACGCGTGACTCAGTAAAGGATTCTGTTTTCTGCAGTCTGCCAACAGACTGCACTGTGCAGTCCCAAACAAGTTCTCCAAAGCAAATCCCAAGTTTTGAGTATGGGGCACACAACAGAAGGTAAAGCTAGGGTCCAAAAGTAGGTTTATTTAGCGTAAGTAAAGAAATACATAAGTAATGAAATACATGGCAGTATTTACCATTAGTCAGGTGCACTCCCCTTACTTGGTATCATCTTATTAAACATTCAAAATGGTGTGGATTTTATTTCCTGGCTATGTGAACAATTAAATCCTCTGAAATTTTTCTGACTGTCCTAATTATTTTTTTTCCTGTGAAGCTTTGCTAATGCAGGTCTCATCACTGCTCACTCTGCCAGTGAGTCAGGTATGTCTCCTGATGGTACTTGTGCTTTTAGACCAATGGGGACAAAGTGATCCAGTTTTTCCTTCCTTCCAGGTACAATTATGGGTCTCAATATAATAAAAATAAAATGATTGAATATCTACAGAGGTTCATATGGCATATTTTCCATTTATTTTAAGTTTGGAAGCTAAAATATCTTAATTGACAATCCCATAAGGTTTATATTTTATGAGCTCTCTTTTCTCTCTGAGGTTCTGCATTTTCAGGGTATTGTTAATTCTGTAAATTTAGCTATCAGAGTATTGTAATTTAAGGCCAAATCCTTCTCATAGTTGAAAGAAAAAATTCAATGGTTTTATTGGAGTAGAATCACATTTAAGATGCAGAGCCTGAATTGTTTTTAATTATTCTAATCCCTGGACAGTTTTCCAGCCAGGATGTTTTACAGGCATTAATAACTTTTTGTATCAGTTGACTCTCTCCTCATGTAAAAATATAAAGATCTCTAATTCATGATTTTGCTATATAGCTTGCTAAAATCAGAGGGATCAATTTTTCTAGTTGCATTAATGGGCTTTGAGAGAAGCCTTATAGATTCTTGGTTTTGTGGAGTTTTTTAGTTTTTTGGGTTTTTTTTGACCCTTCTCTATCACGTTTCGCTTCAGTTTATTAATTCAGTTGTCAAAACTGTTGATATGTTCAGGCCTTTTCAGAAAGTCTTGCAGCTCCTGTGGCAGTTGTGTAATCTGCCCAGCTTTTGATAACATTGGTGTTGTGGTGGTTGGTTTTGCAAGCAGTACTTTACTTTGGTGCTTGAGTGTCTCATATACGTTGCACTAAGATTAAAACAAAGCTAGGAAAGCAGAGTATTCTGGTGTGATGATGTGTCAGTGACAATGATGATTTTGACTTGTTGACCAAGAAGTTAATTCTTTAAGCAGGCAAGAACTGGAGTTCCCACTCTGGTTGTACTGAGTAGCTTCAAAAAGTGCCAAAACTTTATTTATTGATCAGCAAGCAAATATGAAAAGAAAAACTGTAGTAGAACATAATCACAGGCAGAAGAGCAATGGGTCAAGGGTTTGTGTGACTCTAACATGCCAAATTAATATTTCCATTTCTTAGATGAAGAAAAGTGTCTCAGGATCCTATTTTGAGTTTAGTATGGTTGCAGCTAATCTTGTTTTCTCCATTTGGTTTGGGTGAGAAATAATATTATATTATAATCAGATTTTGTTAAAGAGAACTCTGAATTTGCTCTGTGACAGAAAACACTAAAAATTGAGGAAGATGTGTTAGGTCCTTCTGTTAGGTGGAGAGGGAGATTTTGTTCCTACCCATACATGTGTAGAAGGACAGAGGGAAGTTCCTTCCCTTGGCTTCTCTAATGAGCTCTAATACAAAAGCTGAGCAAGTTAAGTTTCCACATGCTGTTGAACTAGGCAAATATGTGGTCACATCTTTTATACCCTCTTCTGCTGTTAGCAGGATCATATTTGGGGTAAAAAACCAAATAACATATTTATTTGCTACTGTGGCAACAGATGAAATTCCTGATCTCTTTTTAACATGAATGGAAACGTTGCTCTTCTAGTTTGGGATGCCAAGAATTCACCAGCTGTGCCTACTGAGCTGCAGAAAATAAAACTAATGAAAAGCTCATTCTAGGGTACCATTAGGCCAGTGCTGCTGGAACTGGTTCTTGGCCTTGTCACGGATAATGTGCTTTTCATCACGAGTGGATTCTTCTCTCTTGTTTTTACTGACCACGTGCAAACCCACTGCAGCTGCGTGAAAGTTGTTCAGCCCCTTTGCAGGGGGCTGTGTTTTCCCATAGTGTGTTTCAAGTGGATGAATTTGCTTTCTGAATGATGAGAAATGTTACAGGCAGCTCCCAGGGGTTCAGTGAATTAAAGCATCGCTGCAGAATTGCTGAAGAACAGGGTAGGTAAACATCTTTTGGGGTAGATGTGTTGGACCACAGTGGTCGCTGTTCAGAGCTAAATTAAAGGTCAGCAAAACACAGAATTCCCTCAGAAGTCCAAAGCATCACATATGTTTGAATTTGGTTTTGTTTCTAAAGACGTTCCACACCCAGAAAAGCAGCAACGAAACAGGGTTTGCCGTGCCAGCTAAATGGTATAAAAGGGAAACCCGAGTATCTGATGCCCCTTTATTTTTATTTTTGTGCTTATATTAAACATACAAGTGGTTATAATGTACAGTCTAACTGTGGCATGTACCATTTTGTACAGAGGAGGAAAAGATCACTTTTAATTATTATTTTTTTTCTGCTAATGATTCATCTTTCTTAAAAATAACTCAAACCAGAACACATCAGACAAACCCAAAACTGACAGCTTTTAATCTGAGTTGATAGTCTCAAGTCCAGTTTCTGTTTGGCAGGTAGGTCCATATATATATATATACGTTTATATATTTATGAGTATGACAGGTAAGGGCTGAAAATTGCACTTGAGCATCTTCATTGATAGGAGGAATAAATGATGGTCTGCAAAGACACTCTTTATGTATATCATGTGAAGAGAGCTGTTATGTGAGGAAAACATAAGCATTGTTTCTCTTTTGTCTGTGTGCAGTTCCTGCAGGCTTTGGGTGATGATAATAATGAGAACTTGGGGAACCAGAAGGCATCATGTGGAATACTTGAAAGCAAAAATACATGGAAATTTTGAATATATTTGAGAAGAATAACAGTGATGCCCTGTGGGACAAAAGAACCTTTTTTAGTGTTAAGAGAGTCTGACAGATGCAAACACCACGTGGAGAATGTCACCTCTTTCTTCCTTCCTCAGTTTCCTCTTCCTTCTCCAGCAGTATCAAAGAATAGGATGTGCTCTTTTCACAGAGCCTCCTTGGATAACATGAGGTGGAAGGATATTTAGTAATCAAAGAGGAAAAGCTGAAAAGTTTTATTTCAAATAAGCTTTGGCTAATATGCAAGAAAATACACAGTGCAAGCTTAGCTAACAGAAGGAGCTGGAGTTGGTCAGTTATTAACATAAGGGGAGTTTGACTAAGTGACTGATTGTTTCCAGAGTAGTTCAGTAGCTCCAAGGTATGATTTCTAAAAAGCTTATTTTGGCATCACTCAAAGTTCCCCCTCATAATGCAGGAGAAGACAAAAGCCTCTTGGAGGCTGGCCATAAGCTTTGTTATACATGTTTAGTTTAGAAAGGAAAGTAAATTTGTGTGACACTATAAAAATCAACTTTGTGTCCTGTGAGCAATTCCCTATTTGGTGTGTATGGAAAATTCTCAGTCAGTGGCAGGTAAGGTCAACATGAACACAGGCCAATCCCTAAATAATTTCATATTGATATGGTGTTTAGTTCTGTACTAAAAAATAAACAGGGACATTCCTTTTTTTGTTTACATAGAGATTTAGAAATAGTTATATTGCCCTTCATTCTTCTAGGTTTTATTAGGAAAGACATTGGAGACAAATAGAACAGTGACAAAGCTAATAATAGGTCTTTTATGGAATGGGACTTATTTTGCCAAACTAGAGCATTTTTACATCCTTGTGCTTTTAGGTTGACTCTTTTGTGAAAGGGGAAAAAGGGTGATACAGGGATTTTTATTTAGATTTTATTTCGGCTGTGCTGATTCAGAGCTGCTTGTTGTTTTCTTGGAGCTCCATGCATAGTTTTTATTGTATTTTTATATCACTTTTTTTTTTTGTGGGGGAGTTGAAATAAGCTCCTGCCTCTGCTTTGTTTTAGTCATGAAGCATCTCTTGAGATGTTCTGTCCAGCTTGCATATTTACTTTCCTGGTGGTTGTCCTGGAATATGTATGTTTACCTGCAGTTGAAGTTCTCAGGTGTGAAAATGGACTTGGGTTTCCTATAAATCACTAAACAGACTTTGGGAGCCTCAGGAGCTAGGAATGAGGCATGCATGTTACTTTATCCTACAGAGTTTGCTTCATATCCTCACTTAGATGATGCTCACATTGCCATGTATGAGGTGTTTCATACACAAGTATTTGCCTAAGTAATCTTTAAGACAAAGTACTTCCAAGTGCAGGATGGCAGCTCTTAATCTTCAAAGTCCCTGCAGTGCTTCTGGCACAATAGGAACACGGAGCTGGGTATGAATTATTGAATGTCAGCAATTAGGACTGTTATTAAAATAGGAAGCCGCTCTGTATTTTCTGCTTGTTGTTTTTGCTCTGGCTGTTCTTCCCATAAGTGGTGTGAGTGGCTGACAACTGAAAGCTAAAGATCTCTTGCTTCCCTTTGGTGTACTAGTTTGTCTCAGTGATGGCATCCCACAAATGACAACTGCCCCAGGTGGGAATAGTCAGCAGCAATGTGCTGGTGCTCCTGCCACCAAACCCTCTGGCCCTGCTGAAGCGGGAGTGGCGAAATATTCAGGTTTCGTGGGTGCAGTGGGGAAATGCCTCTGTGCTGTGGGCAGGCATGGAAGGGCCATTCTCAAAGAGTGTTTTTTGGGGCAGTTCTGGGCAGTGACAGGTATTAAAGCAGTGCTGTCTCTGGATTGCTGCTGCTGCCTCTCCGCGGGAGAGGGAGAAAACAGTGGATGAGCATGATCCAGCCTGTTTGAGACTTGGTGTTCAGTGGTCATTCTCTTCCCCCCAACAGGTGCCTGACAGCTTCCCTAAATTTGTATGGATTTTGCCTGTAGTGCAAAGACATAAGCACCACTACATCCATCCCCAGCCCATGAAGCTGTTTGGAAATCCTGACAGTTGGCAGCTCAATCTCCACTGCACTGAGGTTCTGGTTTTCCTCCCTCTCATCCTCTGATGAAGGAGGGATTCACCTTTTCAAATATAGAACAATAACCTTCTTCTCCCTCCTCCACTTCTCTCAATTATCAGGTGTGCACTATATCTAATTTTAAATTAACTTGTCACCCTACATCCCATCTGTAGGGGTTTACAATTTTAAACCAGTTGCCTTTGAGGTGACTTTATATACTGTTCCATTAACATATACATATCAATTCTAGGGCACTTACAGGCTACAGAATAAAATCCCCTCTTGAGCAACACGTCTTCAGGGAAAAGAAGAAGTTTGGATTTGATTTGCTGTGGAATGAGAGCTGTGATGTGTCAAAACCTAACATTGAGTGGGGCTGTTGAATGACTTAAATGGTTGTTTTAATACAAGGCATTTTAGGGCAGTTTTAGTCTAGATACTAGGTATAAGATGGACTTTTTCTTGTCTTGGTGGTGTTCCATTATCCGTGGATATTTTAATACAATGTAGGAGAGAGTGAAACTACACTTGCCTGAATATGTGACTATGTGCATGAGCACTGAAGGTACTGACTTACTGAAAGCATTTTTTTGCTAATTTTAAATAAAGAATTGCGAAACTAAAATTGTGGGAGCTTAGATTGTATATGAGACTGTTAAATCTCTAGATTTATTGCTGTTATCAGTGACATGATACAAAGTGAGACACTGCAGGAAGGGCAATATTCCCATTCAGTTTGTGATCCAGAGACTGCAGTCACCTGGGGCAAGAAGGAGCTTTCCATGGCTGGCAAGAGCACTGTTTAATTTTATGATGTAATCCATAGTTCTTTATATGCTGAGGAAAACATCATCAGTATTGTGAAACAGAAAAGTCATTTTCCTTTGGAGAAGAGATTTTTCTTTCCCTCTCATGCTGCTGGAGCTGTGTCCCTGCCAGCAAAGATGAAGTGATTTGGATTTCCAGAGGTTATGACATAACTGATGGTTTCTTTTAAAGCAAAGCAAAGCCTCCCTTGCACTTTTGTGACAGAAGAACTGAGACATGAATAACCCGAGTACCAAAAATCAGCCCATCCCTGTTAGCCTGCAGGCAGCTAATGTTGGCTGGCTCCCTGTTAAAGAAGGGGTAAGTTAGTGCCAAAGGGTCACTTGGAAACAGCAACCTGGGAGTCAGGAACTGCACCAAAGGCAAAGAGAAGGTGTTTGTGAGGGAAGGCAGGGAAGAGATGAGAGAGTTTGTCAGAGCTGTGGTGTAGAGGCAGGGGAGTATGTTGCCAAATACCTGAATATTTGGGTAGTAAGAAGGGTGGGGATTATTTACCCCAAAATAGCAATAAAGAGATGTGGATTCGAGATTGCAGATAAGCCACTAATTTGAACATATTTTTCAGGAATTTATTAGATAATTTTCAGGAATTTGTTATGCAGGCCTTGTTTTCAAAGACAGATACACACAAATGCCATATCTTGTGATCAAAGGGAGTCAAAGTGCAGTGAAATGTCAGGTTGTTGTCTCCAAAGAAAGCATTCCCTCTGAAGAGAGAATGTGCCTCTAACTGAGGACTCGAAGGCAGACAGACCCTGCAATGTGCCCGGAGGCAAACTTTGCAGGATGAACTCTGGGGAGGCTCTTTAGTTCAGTGACAGTGCAATGTTTTCCCCAGCTGTGCTGTGATAGCTGCAGCATAGATCTGGTTTTATTCTGGGGAGGGGTAAAAAGACAACGAGGTGGAAACAGAAAGGGACATGACGCTGGCAGAGGAAAAAAAGCCGAGCCATTTTAGAACTCAATCTTTTTTTTTCTCTTTTCTCCCTTTTTTCATCTTTTTAAATTTCAAGATATAAATCAAAATGTTTTCTCAATCCAGCAGCTCTACATAGTTGCCTGTGGAAGGGCAGATGGGTGGGGATCCAGTCAAACTTGGGGTTATGGGTCAGCTCCCCTCCTCGCTGCTTCCTACCTTGCTGCTGAGCTGCAGTCACTATGTCTAAAAATCCTTTCTCATGCTGTTTCTTTGCTTGTGGCTTAAGGAGAGTGAAATCTCTAACCATACAAATGTGCTGCAGATTAGTGCTGTGTGCACAGTAAAGGCTAGTCAGCGAGAGAGAAGCCTCACAGTCATGGTATTTACTTATTTTTAAGTAAATGCATCTATTGGACTGACATTCACCTCTGTGCTGTGTGTATACAACCAAAAATGCCAGCTCTTCCAAGACACAAGTGCCTGTAATACTTTAACTAACAAAAAAACCCCCAAACCAACAAAAGGTTCCAGTGCAGATGTTGCCGCAACTTTATTTTTTTATCCCTAATGTCACTCTATCTTGTACAAACTTTCTTTAACAATGAAACACATAGGAAAAAAAGGTTCTAAAAAGTAAATACCCCCCCTTGTGTTGATTTCCTGCCTCCTTGCCTGAAGTTTGATTCTAGAAGACAGATGGAAAAAAATACAAAAAATTTTATTATATCTATCTGTATCTTCTCTGCGTATATCTTACCTGCAAATAGTACCTATCCACAGGGGTATATAAAATGTATAACTGTGAATAACACTTATATTCAAAAATATTTACGAAATAAAAATATAAATAAATTATATGTGTGTGAAAAGATTTTTAAAAGAAATATTAAAAATGGGGGTTTATGTGTAGTTATGTGCTTGCTTATATAGAGCAAGCACATAACTTGAATACAGGAAAACCCATATTTAGGCAGGAGGGAACAAAAAAGAAAAAAAAAAAAACACCAAAAAATCCAAACAGAAAACAAGTAGTTGTTCCATTTTAGAACAAAAGCAGTCTGAGGAGAATGTAATGCAAATAATTCCAATATTTATTTTCAGTAGTTTCAAGATCAAGTTCTCCGTGGGTGCTCAGGGACTGGGGTGAGCACTCACTTGTGGTGGCTTTTGCATCCAGCCCCTCTGGGACCTGGAAGGACTTTGCCTGTCCCAGCCTGAGAGGAGCTGCTGGAAGAGGACCCTGAGCAGGTTTGCTGCCATGGAAAGCTCTCGGGCACATGAAAACTGTGCTTGAGGGAAAACTTACTGGCTTCGGCTTTTTTTCTACGAAACACTTCGATTCTCTGGGAATTGTCACATGACGTTGGAAAAGTGGCCCGGACAGAACGCTCTGTGTGGTTTCCATTTGCAGCCTCACTGGCTGGGTGGGCTGAGTGGGACACGACCTAGTGATGGTTTTCCTCAGCCTCTGGAAAACTGCAGAACCCAGAAAGCCAGGAATGTTTCAGACCCGGCTGCTGAAACCTTTTATTTCCCCTCAGTGTAACATTTGGCCGGTTGTAAGTCACCTTCCAACTGACAGATTTCAGCTTTGCCCTTTATATTTATCAGAAGGCGACCACAAAATAAACAGTGGTATTTTTTTTTCTTTCTTCCCCCAGTTTGCTTTGTGCATTAGACAGTGCTCTGTAAATTACAGTTCCACTTTTTCTCTTGAATAGTCACTCAGGCGTGTTCCCATTTCACTGGTGCTGGAGTTCTGTTTAAAGGTTACTCAGTCCTAGGAGAGAGAAGTATGTTTAAAAGAAAAAAAAAATAGAAAAACGAAACAACAAAATTAAATGGATTGTTGGGGGAGAGCACAGTAAAAAGAAGTTTCTTGGGTTTGTTTTGTTACTGTACTTGCTTTCAGATTGGTAATATTCTTGTTTCTGATGTTTTGTCCATGTCACTCACAGCTTCACGAAAAACAAGCAGTAATGAAAGCAACATTTACTTTGTGCTGTGTCTTAGTGTAGAAAAATTACTCCTTTCTAGAATAGCAGCTTGGATGGAAGTTGAAGACTCCAGTTATTGAGGGGCGAGGTTAATTAAATTGGCTCTTAGAAACACTGTGTCCTGCTGCCTTAGTGTGGTGCATTTTTTTGTGTCCTATTTTAAGAGCCTGCTGCTTTTATTTTATTTCTTCATGTTCTTCGCCTTCCTCTTCTACTGGGGTATGAAAATGAGAAAACAATTGAACTTCACCAATTTTGTCCATGGATACCTTTTTGGCAGCAAATGGACAACAAAAAGCTGGGATGGAGACGTGTTGCCTGGGGTAAATGCAAGACACTTTATTTATAGAGGTGGGTTTCCCCAGGTACCAGAAGATTCCTTGGGAGGTGATGAACCAGCTCAGTGCAAGGAGCTGGGAATGCTGTGCATTCTGCACGGATCAAATGTGTTCCCCCTCTTGGTCCCAACCTAAAACTTCAAAGTTGTTCCTGCATTCCAGTCGGGCTCTGCCTTAAGTCAAACTCAGACACATTTGTATTTGTAAGCAGTGAATTTTTCTGTTTATAAGCATAGCTGAAACCTGTAGAAAGAGGAGAAAATAGATATAGGAGGAATATTCCAGCACAGGAAGACGTTTAGAGGTGTTGCAGCTACGGAACTACTCACTCCTGGTGCTGCCATCCAGCTCCCTGTAAGGAATACTTTTGATTTTTCACTGTTCCAGTGATATAGTGCAGGCTTTAAAGGATAGTATTTTTTGTTCATGACCTGTAATATTTTTTTGCTATAAAACCGAAGATTAATCTTGTTTTATTATGTTTTTTCTTCCCATATTAGTAGTTTAAATTTTGGAAAGTTGGGAGGGCATGGAAGTTTGCCAGTGTTAATGAGATACAGTTTTCTATTTTAGTTTGGGAACTTAGCAAAAAGCAATTCATGGAAAAATTGTGTTTCATAAGTATGAATAGTGACTGTTCTGCATTATTTAGATTCTGTTTCATACTGTGCAGCTCAAGTGAAGGCTCAGATAACAGAAATATCAGTAGATTTATGGAGGGGAAAATGCTTCTTTTAAACGTATAAATGTGTATAAAAAATGAAAATACAGGTTTCTGAGACATGCTTAATATGTATTGGACAACCAGATAAGTTTAACATTATATTTATTTGTTTGCTTTAATTGGGTTTGTGCAAGATTTCTTTGTACTAAACTGTTTCTCTTAGAAACATCAGTTCTTTTCATCCCTCCTGAGTAAAAATAAAAAAAAATTACCTTTCTTTCTGATAGCATGCCAATCAGTGATTATCTTTTTATTTGTTAAATGTAGTAATACACACATGAAACACCTCTGCTGTCAATTTAGGGTTTAAAAGAGAACAGATCTCAAGGTTTATGACAGGTATATGCAGCTGTGCAGTTTCTCTTCTTGTAAACTCTGATTGTGCTGCAGCACGAATGCTTTATGAATATTTATTAGGGCATTGTTCAAGCTTGCCCAGCCATATTCCCACACTTTGTTTATTTGGAGGCTATAGGAAAAGAGGACAAAAAGATCTTTTCTCAGTACATTTCCATGTTATTAGTGGAGTTACTTCAAGTCAAGCTGATGAATGTTTAGTTTTCAGCTCTTCGAGAGAAGGGTTGTTTTTCCCTAGATAAGTGTTCACAGTAGTTTATTGTTTTTAAAAATAAATAAATATTAATTAATCTCACTAACAGCAAAACCTAAAGTGTTTTATTCCCCTCAGAGGTTTTAAAATAGGCCTTTAAATGCATTTTATTCAATGGATGATTTTACAGGGAGGGAATTTGATTTGTTGGATGTCATGCAGTGTTACTTGTGGGACTGTTTTCATTAATGGCAGTGTGAATTACTCCTTTCCTGAATTTATTTCTGTGTTTGCTTTTGCTGGATCAGAATTTAATAGGCTCAATGTGTGGAAAACTGTTGTCAGTCTCACTTTTGTGGCTTCCATGGGCTTTGTTAAGGAGCCTGTGCTCATGGAAATAGAGATAAACCTTCTGTTAGTCAACAGGGAACATTTGGGAAGAGGAGGAGTATGCAACAATTTCATCTTTCTTGTTACTCTGAGCTAAAAAAATGTAGAATAGCTTTGATAAAGCTTTTAACTTGTGCTGCAGACTATATTTTTTAGATTCCTTTTGTTTTCTGTTGCAGGTATGATCTTATCCCACTCTGTCCTTTATTGTAGGCTTGACTTTCCTGCCCTTTTCCATTCAGGGCAGGCTATTCAGTTGTCTTCTTTGGAATGCCCTTGCTGATAGGAACATGTCTCAGGGGTATTGTTTGTTCATGTGAACTCCCTGGGACATGAGCATCCGAAGTCTGTCCCTCTTCCCTTACCTTCACTCCACTAGGTGCAGGTGTTTTGCTTTTTAATGTAAAGTTAAATATGTGATGGATTATTTTTCTTTACCCTTCCCTCATCCTGGAGCGAAGGGATGGTTTGGTTTTGTGTTCTGGTTTTCTTTTGTTTTTTAAACTTTGATTCTTATAATTCAAATTGCACCTTGTATTTTAAAAACAATGCTACCTGAATATGGAAAATTAGTGACAATGTGATAGCATAGTTTATATCAGTAAGAAATAGGAAAGGGATGCGTTTGTTGGTAAAACTGTAATTGCTGTCATCTTCCTCAGCAATGGCAATAACCACTGAAGAACTGGTACAGTCTTTGCTGGGAAGCTCAGGTGTATTCCAACAAAAGGCTTTTCCAGAGGCAGAGAGTGTTTTTTCTGTGGTTCCAGTTATTCAGCTGTTCCACCTCAGTGATAAACTCAGTTCAGTCACTGCTGAGGAAGTTGACTGAGAACTGTTTCACCTTTGTATTCCTCTGTACAAGAGGGAGGCATTAGAAGAGAGCTGTACATCTGACATTTTGGAAGACATGGTAAGCAAAGCCATCTTGTTCTGTTCCTTCACTTCATATAGTACCTTTTGTTTCAGTGAAACCAGCTACATCTAAAGCGTAGACTAGAATATCTGCTGCACATGCAGATCTGCTCAAACCAGCAGTTCCTGCTGCCTCCCCCAAAATGGAGATGAAAAACCAGATACTGTATTTCTCATTCAATTCTGCACTTTGCCTTGGTGGTTTTTTATTTATTTTATTTTTTTAAATTATTATTTTTAAGAAAAGGGCCTCATTTTGCATGGCTGATTATTAACACAGTTAATACAGTTAACACAGCCTTTCCCAGGTTCTGCTCATGCACTCTGATATATGGGATGTATTTATGTGTCTGCCCAGGAGGAGGAAGCTCTGTGCAAAGCCCAGGCAAACTTGCTTTTGGATAATCCAACTGTCCTTGGTGTCAGGACAGCAGCTGTGCAATAGGACCAGCAGAAGGCATTTTTGGAATACTTTCCTGGAGAGCCTCCGTCCTGTGAGAAGGAAGGTTCCTTCAGCTGTTCTGTGCATGTTTAGTGGCAGGAACACTTGAGGAAACACTGTGTGGCCTGCCAGGTAGTGGCATGAGAACATTGTACTGTTCTCTTATTTATTTCTAATATAGTTGCAAGTCCATGGATGCTCACACTGGCCTGCTGCCATGTAATTTCTTACACCTAAACTGCTTAACAGCCTTTTTAGGGTCAAATCACGTAGCTTGATGTAACGCAAAATTACAGCCTCCTTGGTTTAAAGTCATAATAATAATAAACTATTTGCATAATGAGGAATATTTTCTTTAATAGCTGCACTTTTTCCTCCCCTTAATAAACAAAAATGTTAGCCCACATCTCCAGATGCCACTAACTTCAATAAAATTCCTAACTTTCATCAGACATGCATCCATTCCTTCCCTTTTTCATACTTATCAGGGAAGATATTTATTCCAACTGTGCTCTCATATAATTACATTTTCCTGGTATTCACTGGGTAACAACAGCTGCCAATGTTCTGATCACTTATAGTCATAAAATGTTCCACACGAGTTAATTTGTGTAGTTAACTTAGGGAGTGATTTTGAAGTAGTTCTCAGACCTTATACTGTTCGCTGGTTTTGTTTTTGTTTGACTTTAGAAATCGCCTTTTCATCTCTGCTTTTGGTTGAATTGAAGAATTCCTCATCAAGGGAACATAATAATAAGTGCTTAAAAAGAGCCCTAATCCTCTGCTCTCCTGAGCCTTTGGTATTTCTCTACCCACATTTTCTAACTGAGTATTTAGAAGAGAGCTGTGGCTGATACTAAGCTTTTTGTGATGAGTGACATTCTCAAGTGCCCATTGCTGCACTGATAGTATTTTGTAGTGTATTTGCCTTCCGGTAAAATGCAGTATTTCTAATGATTTTATAATTTGTTACTTTGGGGAAATGAGGTGAATTTTTGATAGAACAAGTTAATTAACACGCATAAAAAGGAAAGCTTCACAACATTTTTCTTTGGGTGCAGGGGAAGTTCAGAAGTTATTTCATTTCATACAGTGAAATGCACACCACGCAGTGCAGGCTTCTAGATGTTGTTAAGATTCCTTTCAGTTAAAGCAGCATATTTTAAACTGAGATTTCTAAGATTTTAAACCCCAAAGCAACCCTAAAGCACCAGGAGCTGCAAGAGAGAAAATGTTTGCAGGAGAAGGTATAAAACTAGAAGTTAGTGGGTGGGTGGGTGAGCTAAGGAGAAATAAAATACTGAGTTGCCCTATAGAAGAAAGGGCACATAAATGGCAATATTTATATGCACAGAGAAGTGTAGAGACAGTATTAGGAGATAATGTTGTCTGCTCTAGAGGTAGGATTTATCTTACCTAGATTGGCTGCCTAGAGCTGGGCATGCCTTTAAGCTGTTGTTTTGGCTCCTAAAGCCACGGGAGGGAATAAGGAATCTCTGGGGGAATGATTCATCTGCCTTGTTTTGGACAAATATCCTAGGATGGTATGACTTGTCCTCTGGAGGTGTGTAACCTTTTGCCTTGATTAGAGGGAGCTAGACAAGATAACTCAGCTTGGGCACAGGTCGGGGAGAGAGACTGGAGCTGCGTTAAAGTCATGTTCAAGCCTCTCATTTTCTCTGTGAAGCTAATTCTGCAGTTGAGGTGATTTGTATTTCTTCATTTTTACAGTTACCACATGTGCTGTGGTGCAGGGTTTACACTGAATCGTTTTTCCCGTGTGTTATTGTTTTAGTTCAAGGAGTTGCTTTTTCAATTCTGGGGCGTGCTAAAAAAATTACTTACGGTGAAGTGTTGCAGTGTATAATCTGTTACTGAATTTTGTCCAGCATTATATAAATTAACACTCGCCGGTTTATATAATTAACAAAGGGAAATAGTAGGTAGTTATTTTAATCCTAGAATAGCTGTAAGAGACTCTATTTGTTTTTTTTTTTCCAGACAAGCAGATAAAACCTTAACTGCAAACCATACTAACATCAGCTTTGTTCCCTAGTGACAGTGTCTGCAAAAGCATCCATTTGGTCTTTATCCTCACACATCAAAATATCATCTGAAACACTTGCCTATGGCCTACATGAGTGTTGTAACAATAAAGGGGGGGGAGATCTCTGTCATGTTCACAATGGATTAAGAATTTGATCTCACTTTTTTTTGATGAGAAAGGTTGTGATTACTCAGATGGAACAGAAAGTCATTCTAAAGGTTACAGAACAAGAACCAACTTTCAGCAATGACACAATAGTCTCTTTGGCCTTTATATAGTTTGTAATTATGCACTGCTTATTGACCTTTGCAGATTAAATTTTATTTTAAGTCTCAAAAATTAATACCTTCTTCTTTTCATTATACAAAACTCTCATAAATGGAAGACAGCACAAATGTTATGCCTCTCACACAGTTTGCTGCTGCTGAAGGAAGTTTTCCTTTCCTTCCATCCTGCTGTTCTCCAGGCAGCTGTCAAGTTTATTGTGGTGGCCCTGCTGGAGCCTTTCAGCCTCAGGTGGCTGAGAGGGGAAATCAGTTCTGCTGCACTCTCTGAGTGCTGGTCTGTGTTCAGGCTACACAGCCCCTTCATTTCTATCCCGTCTTACCCCCCTGTGGCCAGCCCTGCCTCATGCCTCCTTTTTAGGGTGCCACATTAGAAGGGGAGCAGGAAAAGCTGTGTTCGTTCAGCCCGTCCTCCCACCTGGCACCGCTGTGAAGAGCCTGCTCCATCTCCTCCATAACACCACCACAGGTACTGGTGGAGAAGCTGTTCGGTGTCTCCCCAAAACCACCCTTTCTCCAAGGCAAACAGACTCTGCTCCTGCACTCTCTGCCCACGGGCTTGTCCCTGGCAGTCCCGTGGCCTCTGCTGGCCTTGCTGCAGTTTCTTCCTTGTGTGCTCTTCCAGATGTGGCGTGACAAGTGCCGAGCAGGAGGAGACAGTCACCTCCCTTGCCCTTTCAGCTGTGCTCAGGCTGCTGTGGATGCTCTCTCCTGCCAGAGCACGCTGCTGGCTCGTGCTCAGCTCCCTGTTTGCTGCCAGGACCCTGGATCTTCTCTGCAGAACCGCTGAGCCCAACCAGTGGTTGTTTACCCACCTAATTGCCCGCCTCTCCAGACTGTAGCATCCCGGCTGGGATACGAGGAGTAGGCCAACCTGTTCATTAGCTCATAGATTTTCATTTGTTTGGTTTTTTTTCATCTTGGCATTAAATCTGTGCAAGCCTTCTTGTCTGACAGTGAAACCCCGTTCTTGCTTATTCATCACTGCATTTTAAATGACTGAAGGAAACCCCAGTTACAGGTGGTTTGCTGATATTTGTGCAGCCTCCTAACTCCCATGAGAACATGGCACAAGTCTGTCCTTTCCGTGCCTATATCCACAACCTGCTGCAGAAACAGGATTTTATCTCGCTCCTCTGACAAGGGCACATCAAAACTTTGCTTCTCAGCAAGAAGATTAGTCTCAGTATATGTTGATCATCACATTCCTGTGCAAGAGCAAAGTGAAATCAATGAGAATCCATATAAATTTTGGTGGTTCTGACTGGTTTCTTAAAAGCAATTTTAAAACTAACTACATTTTCATTCTTTTGTATTCGAGATTTGAAGTGGAAGAGCAGTTATTTGCATATTGAGAGGGTGCAGCATTTAACTATAAATGGAAAGGAATGAATTGCTGATGATCACAGCTAGCATTTTTAGTTGTATTTTTGTGTGGAAGGCAGACTGCACTCATAACAAAAAAGCTGAACTGAAAGTACTTTGCTTTCTTCTGAAATATAATGCTGAATAATAAGATCAGCTTTTTTTTTTGTCTAACTTTCTCATTTAGTTTTCTGCAACTTGAGAGACGCTATCAGAACTGGGAGAATTTATTAAATAGAGCTTTCTGCACCGAGGTTTTTAGTGCAGGGCTGAACATCCATACTGGCATAATCTGGAAGGGAATATCTAGATGAGACTGTAAAATGGCATGATTGCAGTAGCTCAGCATAAAGCCATTGTTTTGTGAAATCAAAATAAGTAAGGGCTGTATTGTTTTCATGTGATAATATAGTCCCAAAGGTTGATTAGAGGTACTGTGGGAGCACCATCTATTACCAGAAGCCCTTTTTGGAGGGGAAAGATGGCAATCCCAAAAGAAAAGTGCTTGTTATGCAACCACCTGTGCCTCCTGCACAGAACTGAATTCTCTTAGCTGTTAGCTCCTTTCACTGAGAGGCTGCAGCATTTTGAGTCCTCTTCTTGTACTTACAGATATTTATCCACTCTATTTTTCAGGCGAGGGCTTTTTCAGAAGCACTGAAAGTTTTTAAAGATTTTGTCCAGTGCTTAATAGAGGAATATTCCTGTTAGATTTAGTGCAGCATCTAGGTAAGGATACTTTACCTGGGTGGGAAAGTCAAATAGGTTCCTTTGTCACAGAGTCTGAGATAATTTAAATAATTTGCACAACCTTTTTTGTTTGTATGCAATGGCCCCACAGGTTTTACATACATAACACAGTTGGCTTTATTTAATAGGAGTGCCTAAGGGTTACCAGTTACAAGGATGTATGTTATGGATGGTAGTTAAGATAGTACCTTACAGCTGAGGAAGCTGAAGTCCTTTGTGAGCAATAATTAATTAAACCTCACAACAGTCCCATGAGGTGGCATTATCCCCTGTTTTACAGACAGTGGAACACAAAGGCTAAGCGTGCTGCTCAAGGGTAGGTAGCCAGACTTTGTCAGATCAGAGATTAAACCCCAGACCTCCTTTTTATAGGGCCATGTTCTAATCTACTTTGTGTTTCCAGTGCTTTGAAATTTGCTGATACTCATTCTGTAAGGCAACTTTTTCATCTCATTTGATCTTTGATGAATGAGATGATCCTTGGGAAAAACAGGGCGTTCCATCGATTTGCTCGTACTGGAAGTCTCCAAAAGGGATTAGGTAATAAATTCTGTCCCTTTAGTACTGTCTAGGCTAACTCAAAGTGTAAGCACATACTTTTCTGTCACATCACAGTATTTTATGCTATGGCTTTGCCTGTACATAGTAAGAACAAGATTATAGTGCCATGCTTTTTTCTTAGCAAAGCCAGTATGGACAGGGTGGGAGTGGGTGTTTTGATGCTCATAGAAAGACAGCATTAATAGGGGAAGATGGGAAGAGAAAGAGTTTTGGGCGGTTCAGGTAAGTGTCATTTTAAGAAATGTCGCTACTTAAAACTGCTGCTTGTGGTTATATAAAGAGTTCCTCCTGTTGGAGGTTGAATTTTGTCAAAGACTTTATCTCTGTTTTGGCATGTGGTATCACACAGCAGCTGAGGCTCTTTGGCTGGGGAGATTTTTCCAAGTGAAGAGGGAGCACGTGTTCCAGTAGGAATTTCAGCACTGGCGTGTGTTTCCTCTGGAGGTGATGAGGATGTCATGTTGTGTCCGGAAGGCAATCTGGAATGCTGCCCTCATTGAATTTCTGTGCAAGCCACGGAGAATGAAATCATCTGCTTTCTGTCAAAGGATCTTAGGGGAAGGAAGAGAGATTTTTGAGTAACAAAGTGCTGTGTAGTAAACTCGTTGACAAAACCCTTGTTTGGTTCGGTGCTTGTTTTAGAAGCCTTTCTAAAAACCTGGTCTCTGAAGTAGCCTGCAACAGGTTAAAATATATTTCTGGCATAAAACACTTCTAACATAACTGAGTTTGCTGACAGCTCTTAGTTCAGTGCATCTACAAAACCAAAATAGTATCACTCTTGAGAATTCCACTGAGTAAGATAAGCAAGTAGGGTCATCTATGTTTTGCTTTTATTTGGAAATAAAAAATTTGACAAATCTCATTAAACATTTGACTTTGCTTGTAAAGAAATAACCCGAGGGCCAGTTAAGCTGATATTTTCTGGTTTAGTGTAATTTATTATATTTTACATCACTTTTGTGCACATCAGTTTTTACAGAGTGTCTCAGGGAGGTAGACTGGAAAACAGCTGTGGTGATAGACTTGACAAAAGCTTTCGTGGTGCTGTGTTTGAGATGCCAAGCAGACAAACACAAGATGCAGAGTCCTCACCCAGAAATGTGTGGGACTGCAGCTCATCACAACTTGTTTTCCCTTCAGAAAAAAAAGGTTGGGTGATGATATCAGTGTGATGATGACAGCCTGAAAACTGAATCACTGAAGAGAAGGGGGGTCAGGCAAAACTTAATGTAACCAAATACATATTTTCCATAAAATCTGAGTTTTGAGTGGAAAACTTTAAACCAGCCTTATTGATAATATGTGTCAAAGTAAGAAAAAATTGAGTGAGAAAGAAACTATGCAAGGAGGAAGTGAATTTAGTTCAGAGCTAGTGCTGGCTGCTGAGTTTCATCAATTTATCACCATTTCAAGGTACTATGGTCAATATTGCCATTTCGAGGAGTGAAGAAGTCAAAAAGACGAGTGGCAGAGGAAAAAAAGTGCATCAGTGTATGACACCAAAATGCTAATGGAATGACATGGAGAGACAATGAGAGAACAGGGACTTTCCTGAAAGCTGTCACAGCTTGCTGGTAGAAACAGGGATGTAACCCGGGTTGCTTGCTCTACCATCCAAAATTCAGGCAAGAACTGTTGGGTAGAGGACTTCCCATGCTGCTGGAAGTGTGAGGGAAATAGCTCTTATTCACCTTTACTTCAGTAGGTCCCTGCCCCTCCTTTCTCCTTATTGTAGCACTTCTCTGATCAGGCAAATCTTCCCTTATGCCGAGACAGCGTGTAAAGCTGGGAACAGCAGGAGTTTTTATGTCTGGGCCCTTTGGTCTGGAATCACTCTGTAAGCTCCCTCTGTTTTTAGATGACAACTTGCTTTGCAGAGGAGGTTTCCTATTACAGAACAGAAATTAATGGGGATGGGGGAATGAGAACATCTCCTGCTGGCTGCATGTGGATCCGAATGATCCTAACTGCTTGTTGCCTGTCCTTGCTGATTTTGGAAACTAAATGTTGCATCCTTCCCCCTATGCATCACCTGACTTCTGAAATCAGTCATGTCTCCCCTACTTTCTTTAACTTTGGTTCTCTCACTGTGCCCCCATAACTTCATGTTCTTTATCTGCCCCATCCTACCGTAAGGTCCTTCTGCTCCAACTTGAGGTTAGAGCTTTGTGCTCTCTGCCTCCTTCACCCTCATACAACACACCTTCCCATGTGTAGCTGAAGACCTTTTACTCTCAATCTCAATTTTTCATGCTCTGCAGTTGCACATTCCCACAGCCCTGAGCAGAGAGCCTGGTTCCTGCCTCTGGCTGGCACAGTGCCTGGAGCAGAGGTAAACCAACTGGCTTCACAGGGCCGCAGCTGCCAACTTCCATTTTTATAGGAGGTTGTAGCAAGAGCAGACCTTTGCTGTGTGCAGGATCTTGCAGGAGGCAAGATGCACTTTGTGGTTCCCTGTAAAATGCTGTACACAGAAGAGTCAGGAGCAGCCTTCATGGAATATGAACAACATTGCACTTTAAGGAGGTTTACTTACCAGACTTTACCAAAGCATAGTTTGATCATCATAAAAATTAATCTTTTCCCCTTAACTTGTCTTAAACGAACAGCAGAACTATCAGATTGCAAACTGATTCAAATCCTTTATCTTTTTTTTTCTTCTCCTCATTTTTTTCCTCTTGAATGAGTGGGTTTGCTTTTCATGAAGGGGTAAAGTTATTGAAGTATGTTTCAAATCATTGATACAAGAACCATCACATTGGCCAGACACAGGGGATAGGCAACAATTGCCCTCCAAAACTGTTCATGAATACTCAGACACGCTAGAAGTCCTTGTAGTATTACTCTGTAAAAGTTGATGGCTTGCAGTGTTTCCCCACACGAGAAAACTTGCCTGTCCAAGATTCTGGCTTTTGCTTGACTGACTGTTAGATAAATTTTTACATTAATAAATGAATTATTATTATTTTATTTTGTGATACCGGATGATAGTTAAACTCAAGCATTGTTACACTTGCATTCCTGCTGAAATAACTTATCATCCCAATCTTAAGATAATTCTGGTGTGTCTTGAGCTTTAGAAGTTGAAATGTTAGATTTGTCAAAAGCTCTTAATTCTTAACTCTCCCCTCATAAATAATTGGTGAGATTTTTGAGAAGCTTCCTGGTTAAACAAGTCCCATATTTTCAGGACCATCCAGTATCTAACAGCTCTTGATACAGACAAGCAAATTATTGAAACATTTTAACAATTGAGTGATGTAGTAGCTAGAATTACACAACACGTATTTAGTTCTCAAACTATTAACAGACAATGCCTGGAAAATGAAACCCAGCCTTCCCTTATTTTTTGTTGTTGTGTAGAATACTTTTGGAGAACAGTATATGCAAAACATTTTGCTTCTTATCTTAAATGTGAACTTGGATGTGTTACAAAAGGTGAATAGGATTATTTGTTGCTGTTTTGCCTTCTAAAGCCGATGGTTTCCTCATGTTTTCACACTTTATTGCTAAGGTACGTTTTTATTAAACAAGATGAGCATGACCAGGATATTAGGATTGGTGGTAACTTGCATGTGGCAAAAGAGTAACCTGAGCACAGACAAGCATTGGATTGTCTACCTAACACAACCCAGGGGGGACATAACCCTCTGAAAGTTAGAACTGCAAATCCAAAGTACCACTTGAATTAGACACAAAGACCTGAGGAAAAAAAACCCCTGTTATTGCCATGACTGAAGAGAAACCACGAAGCTTTAAATCCCCTGTAAAAACAACAACAAACTCCCCAAACCCTTCACTTAGCCCAAGTTCTGCTTTACCAGTCAGTTCTTTCAGTTTTCCCCTGGGCTCCTTCATGGTCACAGAGCAGGAGCACAAGTTCCTCTCAAGGCGTTGCTGTTCCAGCTGCTAAAACATGGGAAATTCTACTGCTTTCCCTGGCACTCTCCAGAATTACTCGTGATTTCAGCCTCTGCTGAAAAATCTGTGGCAAAATGCCAGTCTAGTTTAAGTAAAACCAAGAATTCAAAAGCCATTGTTTTCTAGCCTGATATTCCTTCTTTTCATTTTGTTTAATGGAGTGTTTCTTCAGCCATGGAAAGCTGGACTGAAATGTCAGTGATATCCATTACCTAGTGCCTGAATGTTATTCAGAGGGACTGACTGGTAGCAGCATGAGCTGTGTGAATGATTTCTATGGATGTGTGTGTCAAGTTTGTGAAAGATTAGATGAGTTGTTAGTTATCATGAGGTTTTCTGATTTTTTTTTCCATTAGTGAAGGGCAGTATATTTAGATCTCTTTATATGGAAATGAATCCACGGTCTATTTACAGCCAGCCAGTAAAGATTCATATTATGAAGAGAAAATTGAGTTCTCAGTGGCCAGAAAGATTTAATTAAAAAACACGATATAAAATTAATGCAGCCTTTCTTCAGCTTCCTTGCAATCTGAACAGCTATAAACAAGGGGCTCTGGCTGGTTGTGCCAGTGGATTCAGGGAATTCTGTGTGTTTTCCAAGTATTGACTGATTTGGTTTGGATTATGTGTCCATCCACTCTCATGAGAGCTGTTCCCATGCCTGAGAGCTGTGAGACTGGAATTTTCTTTTTTTTCTCTACAACTTGCACTGCCCTTTGGGGCCAAACACACGCTCGTATATTCATAGCATTGCAATTTATTTTTTTTTTCAATTGGGCTCTAAGCACAGCAATAAATGGAAATATCTCTAACTATTTTCAAGGGCAGAATGATCTCTTGGAATGCATCTCATTTTGGAGGGCTGGCAATGGCCTTTCTCCATAGTAGCAGCAGAGGGGTGGTAGTGTCACAACTGTATGTGAAAGTACCGGGGTGGCTGTGGTTTTATTTGTTTTAGTTTGGGACGAGGTCTTCTCTTTCCCCTCAGGGTTTTCATCTCAACGGGACCTGTGTGAGACACATTTTAACTCAATTTTTTATTATGTACCAAAGGGGCTACTTCCAACCTTTTATTATTAGAAGCACTGCCCATCACACTTATTGCAGGCCTGCACTCAAGGCTTTTTTTCATTCAAGGGTTTTTGTTTTCTTTCTTTATTCTGGTAGCGTTGACTATGCCCACATTTACAACTTCCAAATACTATTTGCAAGACTTTTTTTTTTCCTTTCTAAAAGCTTTTACTGCTTTGTTAACTTTTAAGAACTGCATGTCATTCTGTTTGACAACTCTTTAGTCTCTGCATGTCACCAAGTACCATTTGAATAGTAAATGATGGTTCCAAATGTAAGAGCTTCAAATTAATGAATAGTGTGAAGCAGCAGAAAGATTTCTAATGTGAATGAAAACACATCTTGTATTGTCAGGGAGTGATTAAAGAAGTAGCCTAAATTATGACCAAACATGAAAGGAAGTGGAATAATTTGTTGGTGGTCTGTTCGCTGCTCAAAAATTTAAGTTAGCTTAATGAGTGAGAAATATCTTGGATGCACCACCTTCACTAGTGTCACCTCATTGATAAGCATGGATTACTCATGATTTGCTTTGTTTTGGGTGGCATTTAAAGCTGATTGAACATATACTGACAGTGTGACGCTGATTGAACATATACTGACAGTGTGACACTGATTTTCACCTCCACCCTCACTGCCCAGAGCTGAGCTGTCAGTCAGGTTCCATGGTAAATGCCAGCATTTCAGGGGAGGTTTGATCTTGGGTTTGCTGCCACCAGAACCTGCTCTTCTGAAAAATCTGTTAGTGAGTGTGAAGGTTGTGTGCTGTGTGTCATGATCACCTCTGAAAAGGGGGAATTTTGAGGTGTCTGAGTGGATCTGATTTTAGTTATGGGTACACAGTGTGTACTCATCAGCTGTCCTGTTTGGAGACGTTAATACAAGTCTGTGTAGGAAGTTGAATATATTTTAGTGAGCAATCAAAGGAATTAATCATGTTTGACCTTGTTTGTGTTTTCTTATGTGATAGAGCTGTTCTTTTACAACTTTGTAAGCTCCTCACCTCACATTTGCATTACAGCTATCATAAATCCTTTCAAATTGATTTACTCTCTTAATTTTAAACACATGGAAGCATATTTTAATGTTTATGAGTATGATTTGTTGAAGCAGACAATTGGCAGCAAGAAATTGAAGTTTTGGGTTAAAGCTGGAAGAACTTGGCAGACAATATGCTCCATTGCAGAACTGAAAGCTGCAGTAGAGGTAAATATTCATAGAAAAATGTAAATGGATTATTTGATGCTCTTCCATTACATCAGTAAAGATTTAATCAGCTTCAGGTGAGATTTTATCCACTGGAGTTTTATGGTAGTGGTTTAAGTTATCAGGCAGGGCTGAAAATGAGGTTTTTTAAACCTTTGATACTATAAGATATTCCAGCCTTCCAGGCACAATATTTAATTATACCAGGCAGAGTTTGCTTTAGCTTTAAATGAAAAATTCTATCCGTGTAGCCCAGTTCAGTTTAAAGATGAGAAATTCGCACAACTGCCCCAAACTGGAAGAGTTCCTTCCATGGAAAAACATCCGCCCCAAACGGGAAGAGTGCCTTCCATGGACTCCAGTTCAATGTGTGACTGAAAATCATTTATGGTGAAGGGCTTTGAGGGGAACCCCTTTGAGGAGCGGCTGAGGGCACTTGGGCTGCTCAGCATGGAGGAGACTGAGGGGAGACCTCACTGCAGTTCCAACTTCCTCAAGAGGGGAAGAGGAGGGGCAGGCACTGATCTCTGCTCTGTGGGGACCACGGACAGGACCTGAGGGAATGGCCTGAAGTTGTGTCAGGGCAGGGTTAGGTTGGATATTAGAAAAAGGTTCTTCCCCCAGAGAGTGGTTGGGCACTGAACAGGCTCCCCAGGGCAATGGGCACAGCACAAAACCTGACAGAGCTCCAGGAGCGTTTGGATGATCCTCTAGGGCACTGGGTGTGACTCTTGGGGATGGTCCTGTGCAGGGCTGAGGGTTGGACTCCATGATCCTTTTGGGTCCCTTCCAACTCAGCATATTCCATGATCATGTTCTCTGGTGGCCATGAGATGCCTCCAGGGCTGAGGGGGTGTGAGAGAACACTGCTGTTGTCTGCCCAGTGCCATTTAGGACCAGAGCCTTTGGTGACCTTTGGTAAATCACATAAGCTGTCTGCACCTTGTCTGCTGTGCAAAGAGAAAATGCCTTCTCCACAGTGGTGTTTTGAGACCTAATTAAGATTTTCCAAGCGCTTCCAGAACCTCAGATGAAAGGCATGCACAGAAAGCTTTATAATTAACAGGGGCTTATCAGCTGAGCTTCACAGAATTAATTCTTATAAATATAAAACTAAATGATTTATAAGAAGCTTTCCACCACATCCCATCCCTAAAAAGCATCATTTGTGGGTATGATGTTTTAAGACTAGTAAAGAAGAATGTTTATTTGCTTGTACTGGGATATTCTTCTGAGGGCTTTCATGCCTTATTGTGTTAGGGATCTTGAGATTTGGGAGTGTGTGCATTGCTCCAGGATATATCCACATAAGGAGAAAAATTGATTAGACTGTCTGCAGATACTTTCCCATTTCTCCAATAAACATAGGTTTGTTTTCAAGTTATTTTCAAGTTTTTCAAAGCCAAAAAACAAGGCTTGACTTTTCTGCCTTTTTTCTACATTTGGCACGTTCAAGTGTTGCTGCTACTTGAGGAGGAGAGGTTGGAGTGCTGATGAATTTTAAGGACATTTTGCTTACTCCAGTAAACATTAGGATTGGGAAGGCTGCATGACCTGTGTTGGAAGGAAGTTGTAGTTGGCTTGTGTTGTACCAAGAGCCAGGACTTGGTAGTTACAGAAAATAAAAGACGAATTACAGAAGGGGTGGGTGCAGTGCCACTGCTCCATGGTGCACATGAATGAATACTGAATGCTCATGGAAGAGACACCAAGCCCATAGTCCTTACTTTAATAACACCACAGGGCCCACCTCCTGCTCTAGACAAGCATAGATTTGTATAGGTTTGGCCCAATACATGATGACTCTGATTAGGATAATTTATTTTCTGGAATTGAAATCATAAAAATATTGCTTTCAAAATGGGTCTGATCTGCAAGTGTTTTCAGTGAATGTAAAACAGAATTGTGTTTAGTGATCTGGGTGGGGCTGGTTTGTATTTATCTATAAAATCTGCCACCAGGCATTCTTTTACAGTGGTCTGCTGTCTGGTAGGAAATGTAAGTCAAGCAGAATCAATATTATCATTCTTTTTGGCTTGTCTCTGCTTTTTAATGATAACTGGAAAGCAGTGTGTGTGATGGGGCACTGGAACCATTTGTCACAATGCTTTTATTGTGGTGTTCAGCTGCAGTGTAGCATTCGTTTAGCACTCTCATAGCATGCAATTTCCATTTGCAGTGCAGCACAAGGGAATTCTTATTTCATTTCCTAGAAGATTTTGGCAAAATCAGAAGGCAAGTAACTTATCTTTGTCATATTTTGGCTGGATGTTTTCTTTTTTTTTTTTTCCCCTCCCTTTGGATCAGCAAAAAGGAAAACAACTGCAGAGGCAGCACTGGGTAATTTGGTTCCTAGGTTAGGTGGTGTCACGAAGCAACAGGCAGTCATGATCCATTGTCACATCATGATGTTGTGATCATGCAGACACAGGTATTTATTTACATTATGCTGTGATTCATCACGGTATTTATCATGCATTTATCTGTCTTGAATTTAGCACTTTGCTTGCAGATTTTAGGCACAGCTTAGCCTGTCTTTAATGCAGAAGCTGTGCCTTGTTCAAGCACCGTTGGCTTGTTTAAAAATCCCCAGGGAGCTGTGGAAGGGAGAGGGATGGTGTGATGGAGTGGCATGTGCTGACAGGTCATTTCACAGCTTTGCAGCCAGGGCTCACCGTGTGCCAGGATGGCAAATAGGATGGATAATGAATGTCCTCTGCTGCCAAGGGTCAGCCCCAGCCAGAGCAGCAACTGGATCAACAGGTGGAGTTCCTTGGAAGGAGAGGATGAGGTCCTACAGTGTGTGGGCTGCTGTTGAGTGCATGGCTGGAAGTACCTGCCTCTGGGGATGCAAACAGGAATTCATTTGCCTCTTTTCCTCCTTTCCTTTCCTCTGTGCTCTGCTCAAGTCGTTTTGGCACAGTGATCTCCTTGTGCTCTGCAATACAGGCTGAGGCAACTCAGTCCTTAGGAGAAGGACTTGGTTCCTCACAGGGAGAACATCACAGCCAGAGTTAAGTTCTTGCTGTGGGTATGCTGTGTCTCTCATCGTGGGGGTAAACAAACAAGCAAACCTGTACTTGTTTAAGAACAAAATTTATATAATTAACGGTTCTGCACATTGCTTTGTGCAACTCACACTTGTTTGAATAAGAAAAATTCTTTTAAACTTAATTTCTGGTGGGTTGTGGTACTTACAATTCAACTCTCACCTGAATTTAAATTGTATTGATTATGATTTTGCCGGTTAATATTGTAACACGTTTATTTATTTGTTTTACTGGCTAATGTAATTGAAGGAGTACAAGCCCAAGGGTGAAAGCAGTCATCTTAGTAAAAATTGATTTATTTACCCTACAACAGGATATGTACTTTGTATGTTAATGATGCAAAACTGATAGAGCTAAGATAAATCAATTTTCCACTGTAGGATAGGCCTGACCCAGTGGAGAGAACTATAACGTTTGAGGAATAAAAGCAGCAAAGGAGTATTTAACTTCTTTGAATAAATATTTTAACTTTTATGAAGCCTTTATTTCCTAATTCTTTTCTTGTTGTCACACTCTTCTTGCATCCTTCAGAATATCTGAGGTATCTTAAAGGTTGCAAGCCTGTTTCAAGCACTCCTGGACCAGCATTAATATGCTGTAGTTGGAACACAGCATAACTCCTAGAAAAATACAGAAGATTTTTACCTTGACAGTGGTTAATGTTATTTTTAAGGTCTTTATGCATTCAGTCAAATGGGACCTGTCAGCACATCCTTCATGAGCAGTTCCACTGTGTGAAGTTGCACTCTTGGTAACTTTTATTTTTGTTATTTACTTGTCTCCTTTATTTTTTAACTGGAGAACATTTCTGGGACTGAAATTATCTTTCACTCACACAACAGCAGGCAAGAAAAGCACAAGACATTGGAAAATACTGCTGTAAAATCATAACAATGAGCCAGCAGTCAGATAGTTTGAAGCTGTGATGAAGGGGCTGTTATTGTTTTATTTGAAATGCATCAGATTTTAAGTCAATGGTATCTTCCTAAATTAACAGCCCATCTAATTAAGGGAAAAGTGTTGATGTGTAATCTCGTGGTGACAGAAAGTCAAAGAGGTTTTTATGGATGGGTGAAAGCTGCTGATGGCAGGGAGAAACGGGTGATAGGGATGGATGGCACGGAGCTGCTGGTGGGGAACGCGGCTGGAGTGCAAATTGATGACAAGCAAAGTTTCATTGACTCAGAGGCTGCCTGGATGCATTACTGCTAAATTTTGGTGAGCACAGTTGGGGCACGTGCGAGGCATTTTCCTTTTTAAACATAAATTAAATAAACCCTGCACCAGCTGAGTTGGATTAATCAATTGCAAACCATTTGTTTATTCAGTTCGGTTTTGTGGAACTGCAAATAAGATGGGTACACATACACAAATAAAGGCAAAACGAGCCTAATACACAGTGATTCAGATAAAGCACCATTTTAATTCTAATGTGCAATTGGAAGACTCTGACATGTCAGATAATGGCTTATATTATGTTTTTAATTGGTTATGCACTTAACAGATTTTGACTTTTTGGCAGAGGAATTGTTGGCTTTCTTTGCCACAGGCGTGTGCCTATTACAGCACAGAAAAGTTAAGATTTGGAAATAAGGGATTTAAGAGGCTTTTTTCTGTAAATTCTTACTCTTCTCTGAAAAAAAAATGCTATAAAAGTTCGCAGAGACTGTCAGAAATCCTGTAAAACGTAAATGAAATGTAATTTTTCTTTCTTTTAACTTAACCTAAAGAATTAAATAAATCATAGAATCATAGAATGGGCTGGGTTGGAAGGGATCTTAAAGATCATCTTGTTCCAACCCCTTTGCCGTGGACAAGGACACCTTTTAATAGACCAGGTTGCTCAGAGCTCCATCCAACCTGGCCTTGAGCACTTCCAGGGATGGGGCAGCCACACATCAGATGGTTTGAGCTGAGAAGTTCTGCCTTTAAAGTGTCAAGATTTCTATTTTTCGTATAATTTCCTGCCACTCTTTTTCTTCATCGAGTCAATCATTTTGATGACTTGAAACCAGTCAGATGCACCACTGGTGAAAATTTGTACTTAGGGATGTTCCTGGCTTTGCATGGTGAAACAGCTTGTTAGATTTTTATGCCTTTAAATGTTGTTGTTGTTGTTTTATAGAGACTTGAAAAAAAAGGAGCTTGAGTTTATAGCAGGAAAATTTTGGAAATATGGTGAACCAAGGAGTGGCTAGACAATTTTCTTGTTCTTTTAACAGTCAGACTATATTTCACATCACAGTTTACATTACAGATAATGTTAAATAGCATATGGTAACATTCTTTGGATGAAATCCTAGCTCTTCCTAAGTTAGTGACAGGATTTGCATTGATTTCAAAATCATTCTTATAGTCTGATTCACAACAAAAAAATCTTCAAAAAATGGTGTCCTTGGGAGAAATTGTAGCCTGCAAAAACTGGGAATGCAGTTTGTTGGGAGAGTCTTGTGGAGTCCGGGGGAAAGGAGGAAGTGAACAATGTTGTGAACTATCTCCTGCTGGGCAGTTTAGTTTGGTAAAAACTCACACAATCAGTTCTAAAGAAACTGGTTGTAGTTCCACAGCTCAGCCGTGGTTTTACAGCTCTCATGATACACCTGTTGTAAACAGCGACAAATATGAATTCATTGGTTTCCCTCTGTATTCTTAATTTACAGTAAATATCAGAGATCAGAGGCTTTAAGAAAGAAAACTGATGCAACTTCATTCGTGATCCTCCTAAAGCACCAAATAACTGTATTGTAAATTATTTCATGTGTTTTCCCCGAGCTCATTCCATCCAGCTTCGTAATTGGGTCCGTGAGCTCTGAGTGCAGTCCAGATGAAATCATTTGCATTCCACCTGCCTGCACTGGAGCAGACTCTGGACTATATATAATATGTGGGAGTGATAAGATCACCATGAATAGTCCCTCTGTTCAGTAATGATCTGGAGAATTCTAAGAATGTCTGAAGAGAAGCATCTTTCTTTTGGAAAGAATTTCTTCAGAGCTTTAGGAGATTCAGGCTTCAAGGAAACGATAAAGTGCCTATGCAGACTACTGCCTCTATTTTTGTAAGAAAAGTAAACCCCAAAATTGTTGCTGTCAAGGTTTTTCAAGTGGAGGATTTCTTTCATCAAAATGACAGCAGATTTACTTTGAAAATTATAAAAGTATGCCTTGCTATTTTTCCATGGCAAGCCTCACTGAGGTGAGTGCAATCATAGGCTTAAATGTATGTAAGATGAAAATATCAGGACCCTTCTGTATTGGAGTGAACTTCATGCAGTTTCCAAGTGGTCTTCCTGGAAATCCTAAGTGAAAATATTATATATAAATTTTTCTTATGAGAACACACTGAACTAACAACATAATTTCAATACAGGATGCTTTGGACTAATCCTTTTTTTTTATTTTCAGACAGTGACAGTTAGAAAGAAGAACTTGACAGTCTACTTTTTTTTTTTAAATTAATTATGTTAGATAATCTTCTATATAAAATTTCATGGGAAATCATTATGAATAGGAATGAACCATGAAGTTTTTTGTGGCATTTTATTGGAAACCATTACAAAACAGAGCAGGGTTAGCATAAAGTTTGAGTGAGATGTAATTTATACACTGAAGCTGAGTAGAATTGATTAGGTGATGAATGAAAATTTGTCATTTTAATAGTGAACTTAGAGTTAAAGTCTTTGCCAAAACTGTCTTATTAAATTAAACGGAATTTCAGTTGTTTACATCATATGGCCCAACCACTTGGAAGAAGGTATATATTTGTCTCTCTGCAATTTTGCATATTTCCATTAAAAATTACACTTCTTTTTTTTAGTGTTATCTATTACGTCCCAAAATACATCAAACTGAAAATGTCATCATAGTTTGGGGGTTTTTTACTGTTTATATTGGAAATGTTTAACTTAATACTCTTAAGAATGGAACTTCTTTATTCCAGTATTAAATGTCTGTATATGTTTTTATGCAGGATTCTAAGCAGGATCGTTTGACCATAGTGAGATCATGAATATTTGTGCGTGTTCACGAGCTTTTCTTTGACTAAAAAGTTTCCAGTGCTGAAACCATTACCGTTCAAAAGACATGAAAATATTCAGAGCTCATTTATCATGACTAAGCTCCAACAGGAATGCTGCTTAAAGTGGGAAACAGGGCAGAAAGTTTAGTGAGTTCTGTGTTGTTACAAATGCCTGTTGTGCTAACAGAAAATATAAATATTTTCAAAAAAAAGGAAATATGAATAGGACACCATTATGTGCATGTACATGCAGAAGTGTGAGTTCTCCTGGCTCTGATGTCCCATCAGCCACAGGACCTGTAGCAAACTTCAAGCTGACTTGAATAAATCACCACCACAGTGGTTTTAAAGGATGAAAATAGACACTAGCAACTCTCCAAAATCCTTTATTAGGTTTCAAGCAAGTTGTAATGAGAGTCACTCTATTTTTTTTTTTTTTCATATCAGCAGTGGAAAAAAGATGTGGAGGAGAAAATGTTTTATTCTGAGTTTTATGAAGGAAAAGGAAATAACAGATATACTAACTGTAAAATACGCTGCTTATTTTATTGAGATTATATTGTTTTGCTGTGACTGTATTATGGTGTCACAACCTTTTTATATTTTCAAACTGCCCACATCTAAAAAACTTCATAAATTATTTTGCAGCCATACTGGGGGCCACTGTTTATAGGTTTAATTCTTAAGATCACAAAGTGAAAATTTTGGGAATCATCACTAGGTATTTCTGCTTAATTTTTTTTCTTTGCAGTCCTTCACAGAATTGTGCTACTCAGAGCACTCAGCTATCAGCAAGTATAAATAAATTTCTATTTTCTATTTCTGGTCTATTTTCACTGTTGCAGACTAGCTATAGTTTAGCACTTAATTTCTGCTCCATGTGTATATTTTCTACCTTTTGAGCACAAAATTTGGGTCCATTTGCAAGACATCCCCACCTTTTTTGCTGCTTTACCACTTTTCTTTGCCTGGCACTCTGGGAAGGGTGCCAGGTGAGCTTTGTTGTACTTGGGAAGCATGGAAAAAGTCTGAGGACTTCACTAATGGCACCTGCTGAGTGTGGAGAAGGGAGAGCATAGTCCTGTTTTAATCCCCCAGTGTTGGCTGATCATTTTTGGGCAATGATTTCAGTATTCCTGCTATGCAGTGACAGGTTTTTTATCACTCCTGAGTCACTGGGGAAGGAATCAGTGATTCCTTGAATAATCTAACTTGAATGGAGAAAAACAATATAAAAGATTGAGTGCTGAGGGAAAGAGGACTGATGTGTAACTGTCATTTAAAGACATAATGAGTTTTTCTCAAGCTCTTAAGACTTAAGGCTACAGAACAAACTTGTTGCTGGACACCCTGAGTAGGCATAGACGTTTAAAACTTGAGTCTTTGCAAAGAGGAATGGGAGGGATTTGGATGCCAAAAGTGTGTACAGGAGCAACATGCCCAGAATCTAAGGATATTCTGTGGTATAGAGTAATCCTCCTAGAGGGGGACAAGGTGACAAGGCTGCATAGAGGTAGATACCCTGAGGCTACACCAAAAATCAGTGTGACACGCTAAAAGCAGAACTTTTCTGGAAGATCCATCTCTCTATACTCTTTCCTTTACCCCAGCTGTAGAACCTGTGTGATGGTTTATTGGCATTGGTGCAAGTATCCCTGCTGACAGACGTGAATCCTGGATTTCACACCGGGGATATGATGGTGGACAGGTCACTGGCTGCAACACGTGTGGCTGCCAGAGCTAACAGAGAGATGCCTGAGTCAAAAGAGAAGCAGCAAGTCCAAAGTCCAGCAAATGAGAGTTCTCTGTTTTCCATGTATTACTCTAGATGGAGTGAACACATTACTGTTTGCTGATTCTTTTAAGAAATACAGAATCAGAATCTCATCAGATTCGGAATCTCATCAGATACAGAATCTCGAAATTTGGAATACTCACTTCCCCACATCAATTCAGACATGATTTTTACTGCTCCTCTTACAACCCGCTATTGAAGTCTGTGTCCCTCACCATTGTAAAGCAGCTTGAAATGGCAGCCTTTACATCCCTTAAAACATCAATCCCTAGTTCCAACATTTTGTAAGATGTCAACTGCTTGTTAGCCTGATGCAATTAAAGCACACATAAGGCAGTGCTGAAGAAAAAGATGAATGTGCTGGTCTGCATGAAATAGAAATGGGAGGTCACAGGTCCATGTTGTACTGTCCTGGATGTAAAACTTCCTTAGCAGTTCCCTGTCCCAACTCAAATTCCTGTTTCTCCTTATTCAACTGTAATTTGCTGTTCCTTCAGCTGTGGTCATGTATCTGTTTGTCAATCCAAACCTTAACCCTCATCAGTGAGCTCGTATACAAAATAAGAAAAAAGAAGGAAATAGGTGGGGTTTGGTTGGGTTTTTTTCCCCTGCTGAAACAAAATAAAGACATTGTAAAATGTCTTTGCCACTGGGAAATTGTAACGGTCAGCAACTGGTGAAGCAGGCTCCCTAAAATAAGTAGCAGTGTTCCTCATGTAATTCCCGTGTTCCTTGTATAATTCATGTGTTCCTTGTATGGCTCATGTATATTCTTTGAAGGGCCTAATGCACACTTGGATTTCACACTTGGATGGACAAACTCCCCACACTTAGATGACACTTGTTCACACTTGGATGGACAAACTCCCCACTTTCCCTTCTTGTTTGCTACAGGGTTTTTAGGAGTGTTTCTAAGAACATGTCTTTTACTAGGTGCCAAAATTAGGAAGATTTGATCCATGTGATTTGGCCAGGAGGATTTTGCGGTCATAAAATCTATCAAGACAACTCTTCTTCAAGAAAAGACAAACAGCACTCTCTCTCTTTCCGGAACCCTCATCCAGCAGTGTTGTTGTGAATGCTGGCCTTCTTATTAAACTTCCAAATGGTCCAACAGTCTTTGTATTATGGCAGAAATTGCTGCTCTGCCTGGAATTCTACTGCAGCGCTTCCAGACACAATTTTTTTTGCTTCAGTAAGAATAAAATACTTCAACTTTCAGCATACTGTACAGCTGGCTAGTTACACTGGGGACCAGAGAGATTTTGTGTTGTTGGCTTTGGCAGTTGTTACACCTAAATATTGCTCCATTATTTTTTATTGTGTTCTCTTACAGCAAATTGAATGTTTGAGCTTTAGAAACAAACAGAAAGTGTTTGCTATTCCCTCCCTTTTGGGTTCCTTTTCCTGGTCTTTCACTTAGTGCCTTTCACATTTGAATAGGTTGTTAGCTGTGTGTCAAACCCCTTTGTTGTGGTCTCTTTATTGACAAGTCTTCAGGATCAAGGTTCACTGAGTGTGGAGATGCAGAGGCTCTGTGGTGGGAAGCAGGACTTCGCAGTGGCAGCTGTGCATTTGCTCATCTTGGATTATTTTCCTTGGCTCCGTTACTCAAGTGCCGCACTGGTAGCAGTGAGGAACAGGGTCTGGCCATGGTAGTTTTCTTTCCTGTGTTGAGCTACTGCCATTTGTGTCTTTGACAGGATGCTGATTTGAAAAAAATAACGTGTAAAAGCATGTTAAATAACAAAGGGCTTAACCAACCCTACCATATTGTAATTCACATCTAGCTACACATTACTATTAAGTAGCAAATAATTAGCATGTATGTCAATAGTCTGAAGGGCCCAAGAACAGTTCTGTGGTTTCCACTGTGCCTGGAAATTACTTAGTTGAGTACTGGCGTGCATGGCATAATCAGCAGGTTTCAATATGGTGATTTATAAATTACACAACATGATTCAAAGCTCAACTTCCCAAAAATAACAGGAAAGGATTGCTTGATGTACAGCAGGCAAGCTGCGTGATTGTAGACTCGTTTATATAACTACAAACTGAAACTTACCCTGTCTGTTATTGCTGATAAAATTAATCATATACTTTAATGTATTCTCCTATAGCTGTGCACAGAATTCCCATTTGACAATCCATTTGGCAGCTGGTTTAAGTAGGCCCCAGCCTGCAATTAGCACCAAGCAACATTACTAGGCCTCACTGCCACCTCTTGGGAATTGTTAGTAAATATTGCCAATTGGGTGCTTTATTTCCTGGTTTTTCCTATTAAAAAGCAAGATCTGTAAAAGCAGATGGTATCTTTCATCAGGCTGACTGCAGAGACCAGCCATTAAGCTTTTGGACACAGGCTCTTCTCCAGGTCTCTGGAAAATGGCTCTAATAATGTCGATTGATGGTTTGTGTGCTCTCTCCTCCAAAAAGATTTGTGGCATTGCATTGGAGGGTCCAGTTCTTTTCTTGAAAAAGAGTGACCAGAGATTGCTTTGGAAGTTGGGGGAGGGGAAATAGGAATTAAAGTTGATATAAAATTTCCCTTTTGTTGCTTGTTCTCACAGGAGCCTTACTGGGATCTCCAGTGAACAAGGCTAGAAGCATGAAGTTGCTTCTTTCAGAGGATGTTCACAGAAGGATGAGATGTCAAAGTCTGTCCTAAAACAGTTGTTAGGTCCCTGACAAATGAAGCTGTCTGACACTTGACAGGCTCACTGAGTGTTGCCTAACACAGGAACCTGTTTTATGCAGGACCAGGGTTTGTTTTTTTCCTGTTTACAGAAAAGTTTCAAGTAAAATTTATGGTTCCATCTGGAGTTATTATAGTTGTCCAGCTTTGTTTTGAATGTGGATCTGAAGTAGAGCCTGTGTTGAAGTACATTTATAGACTTCCTTATGGTAAGAGTGATACCACTTGTCTCTGCAGATCTTTTTATATATCGTGTTCATTAGCCCATATCTCAAAGTATTACTTATTCCTTTCCAAAGATCAAAACAGGCTTCTGATAGTGAATTCCTTTATTTTTAAGAGAACTCAGAAAACAGTAGAAAGTTTTTGTCTGTGCTTTTGTGACAGAAATTCAGATGGCATTAGCATATAGTGTGGAGTGCAAAGCATGGAGAACGTGCACGACCCCTCAATATGGTTGTTAAATCAGGTCGAGTTTGTGTTTGCCTAGTGCTTGGCTGATCTTGGCACTTGGCTGACAGCAAGCTGGCAGGGATTTAACCTGTGTTAGGCATGAGCAGTGTTTGCTCATCTAAGGGCAGGAAAAAAGAGTGACAGGTTGTTTCAGCTCCTTCTGCTGCCCTGGTATGGCTGTCATGCTCATACCAACCAGCTCCTGTGGATTGTCTGCCATGCCTGCCCATGAAGGTAGAGTTTTATGCCTTCATTTTCAGAATTGCCATTTTAATTAGTCCCCTTAAAGGTTATTTTTTTTTCCTCTTATCTCACAGCTCCATCTACTGTTGGTGCACTTGGTTGTATTCAATCTCCCTCTTCATCTTCAGTTTTCTCTTAAATTCCCACACACAGCAAAGAGCTGTTTTCACCTTTTGTGCACTCTCTCTCTCCAGTACCTTCTTTGTCCTCCTTGGTCTCCCCTAGATTTCTCTGCTACTTCCCTCTTGCCCCTGATTCACTTCCAGTGCTGTGAGCACCACCATAACACTTCTCTGACTGATAATTTTATTAGTTACTCAGATGTCTTTGGGTCACAGCCTGAAGACTGCTGCATGAGGGAACTGCATGGCAGATGCTTAACATCTGCTGGAAAAAGCTTCTTATCTGTGCACACATCTAATTGTTTCCCCTAATTCTTACTGTGTTATGTTCCTGTTACTGTAACAAACTTGCCTTGATAAGTGCAATCTTAGTTCACCATTTTGAAATGATTTCACAGTTTTTAGCCCATCCCTTTGATGGTTTCATTGTCCCATTTGCTTCTTCCTCTTCTGGCTTCTTGTACATCAAACATCAGCTGCCCTTTTGTACTTCCAGGGCTCTTCACCTTGATTCCTAGTGGCTGTCACCCTTGCTCTGTTTCTCTCTCTGTAATAGGAAACATACTCTCACTTTTGATAAGTCCAGGACACAGCCCTTTGTTGTTCATTTTTTCCACTCTGAACTCAAGACCTTAATATTCTTTTTGCAGCCTCTTGCAGAAAAAGATGCCACCACAACATCTGACGAGCTGCCTCGATGTATTTCTTCTGTTTCTCATAGAAAGTCTCTTTTCTATAAACAAACCACTGGTTTAGGGCTCTTGTGCAAGAAGCATTACCTCACAGTTTCCAAGGTGCCTCATACCCCTCCAGCTTAGCTATCCAGAGTATCTCTGGCAGCATTTCCCATGGGCTGTTTGAGACACGGAATGACTTTGGCTCTGATTTGTTACAATGCCAGACAGAGTAGCATTGTGGCCTATGACTGCAGCTCTGTGAAATACAGATGATACTACCAGGGCTAATTTTAGCTGCAATAGGGTGAAACCTGGCCACATAGGCCAGATGCTTACAAGCCTTAGGAGTGGATGTGCAGGAGGATCACTGTCCTCCTGTTTTGTCATGCTCATGCTCTGCTCTTGTGATAGCAGTCCCCTGCTGTTGGAGCCTGTCTGTTACTTATTCTGAAGTGAAATCTTCCCAAGTTTATGTTGCTTGTCTAAGGAAGACATGAAACACAATTAAAATCAGCTAGCATTTATTCTGGGGAGATATAAATGTGGCAGCTCTGCTCAGCTGCTCCTTTGTGATGATTTATTAATCATTCAGGATGCTTTATGCATGTTAAAAGCTGTCCTGGCATGGTGCAGTGGGAAATGGCATGCTTCATCCAGAGCTTCCAATGCCTCATCCAGAGCTTCCAACACCACCAGCCACGACTGATCTCTTTCTGTGCAGGGATATATAGCAAAATGTTTCCCGTGGAGGATTTAACAGTGGCGTAACCAAATCCTGTTCTGAAGTGTTTGTCTGGATTCTGTACTTCTGTGGACTATGGGAGGGGTGTTTTTGCAATAGTGAGATCTAGCAGATAACACCAGGTTTTACACTGACCGCCTTGTTTCATTGCTTCACAGAAGGAAGAGCTTCCCAGCACATCACTCTAATTAGACCTCTGTTTATCCATCCAGCCCAGAACTCCTTTGTAAGTTGCTCACTCCTAAACTAGAAATCACAGTTGACTATCATGTGCAAATGTGGTGCTGATGGAGTCTGTCCCTCTCTCAGTCCATCAATTCAAACTTTTAGGCCACTATTGTATGGCTCTCAATCAATTGTGTTTGTACATATATATATATAGGTATATGACTTGGCTTCACATATTTATCCTGTAATTAGTATGATGATTAGGAGTATCAAAATTACTCAACAAAAATTACTTCAGCGTGTAATTTCTAGGTCTTATGTGCTTCACAGCAGTACTGGCTTATAATGTTTTAAAATGTCAACCCACCACCACCTTTCTGTGGAAATGTCAGACTGTGAACCTCATCAGGTGCCAATTTTATTCTTAAGAACAGAGGAAAACACACACACACACTTTTTTGTACTGTGGTGTGTCGTAGCTGGTACAGAGACATGAACAACTGGCTGATGTGGGAAGGAAGGTCAGGGAGCTGGCAGTGTCACTGGAGTCTTTGTTATCTGATCCAGTAACTTAAGAAAGCCAAGACCCAAAAGAGACACCTTGAGGGGGCAGCTTGGGGAAAAATGGGGGGCAGTTGTATCATGTGGGGCAGGGGTTGTTGCACTGGGAAACTGGTGTCTGGCATGTTCTGCCATAGCTGACAGTAATGTTATTTCCACACTTAGAACCTGTACATTTTGTGAGGGAGCAGTCACAGGTCATGACGTGTAAATGACCAGCTTGTGAAGAGGAACTTTGTGAAGTAGCAGGTGGAAACACATCTCTGTACAGCAGGGCTGCCTAGGCAGCTGCTGGGATTCCAGACACGCTCCCAAAGTGCAGTTTAACAAAGCCATAACATAGCTTTTGGGCTTTCCCAGCTCTTGTTTGGTTCATGCGAACCTCAGTAATTGTCATGACAAAACCAGGCCAACAAGAAGATCAGCCAAGAGTTCCATCCAGTTCTTGCCCTTGCTAAATGGGAGACTTCTCCATGATTGAATTTTGAACTCTGTTGCCACTGACGAGTGTCACTGGCACTCGATGAAACTGCTGAGTGCAAAGCCTGAAGACTAATAAGAAATATGGGAATCAGTGACCCACATTTAGAAGTACTTTTTTTTCATCCAGAAAATCCAATTTTTCAAGCCCAATGGAAAGTAAGTGTTCCTCTAGACAATGCCTTGTGGTTTGGATGTCTTGCTCCTTAATGTGTACCTGTTGTGGGAACCCACTGCTATGATCTCTATTACATTCTCATGGAGAAATGACGAAGAGGTTCAGTGATAAACTGTGTAACAATGACTACAAGGAGCCAGTCTGCTTAAATGCTGTCATCTGCAGGACCAGTGTCACCAGGGGCTCTGGATTACCCAAGTGAATCTCATAGTGGGCAGCTGGGAATGTTTCAGTCTTTTTCTCTGCAAGCTGTGCTATGCATAAAAGGCTACACATAGTGAGAGAGGAGAGAGTACTACCTTTTACAGGCATTGCCTAGAATTGCCTTTTTCACCCATAATATAGGTTTAGCTCCAGGCCAAACAACTTGTATTGTCTCATCTCCTAATCTCAGCTCCATATTCTCCATGGATATACCAGAGTATTACTGTATCTTGGCTTTCCCCTTTGCCATTGCACGTGACTCAAGTGTCACTGTTAATGCCTAACCTGAATCTGTTTGTTACTATTAAAAAAACAGGCATTAGAACAGTTGAAAAATGTTACCATTTTCCTGGAAAATACAGCTGGTGCTGGGCAGAGCTTGCAAATGCAAATTTGAGAAATTGTGGGTGGATGTTGTATTCCCAAAGGGTGGCAGAATTGACAATAGCGTGGCAACCAACAAACAGCAACACAAGTCATTTTTGGCATCCATGTGGGGCCAAGCAGAATACATGCTGTTCAGAAATCAAGTGGATAATGAAGTATTTGGCTATGGCAGAACAATAATATCCAGGCTGTCCTGGAGTTCAAAAAGCATTTGTATTGTTCTAGAGCTGCAGTGGTGCTTTGGTGCATGTGGGTGCATATATGTTGTATGTGTGTGTGTATCCTAAAAGAAAAATGAGTCTCCAATCATTTAAGCTTCAAAATGCCAAAAGTGATTAGGTTACCTTTGGACTTAGTTTTAAAGTGCTCTTTAAGAAGTATAAATAAGTATTAATTTTAAACCAAACCAAGCTTCAGCACTGAAGTCCAGTGATCCTGTGACCCAGGAAGGCTAATATTCATCAACTGCATTTGCTTTCTGTAATTAAACCTTATGATGTCCTTGCTGGCTTTGAATATTTTATGTGTGGCTTGGAAGCTTGTTTGAACCTCTCTTGTAGTCAAATAGGTTTCTCACAGCAATCCTGAAAGTAAAAACCTGCACATGAGGTCCTTGAAATAACAGGTATTAGAGAGCTTTTTTTAATTTTAATTAAGTACATAAGATTGCACAGTGGATGAGATCTGTTTAGCACAGCAGCTTGCTGGAAGCACTGAGAATGAGAGCTTATATTCAATAAGCAATTATTTAAAAATATAGAGTTTGTTTAAAACATTTCAACTGTTGTGTCTGGTGCTCCTTGTATAATAAAATGACACAGTGCCTTTACAGCAATTAATGAACTCCTGGTTTCGATACACCCTGGTGCTCCACTGTGAGCTGCAATGTCAGGGTGTTGGTACAGCCAGAGCTTTTGCCTCACAAATATACATATGTCACCTTTTCAGATGTTGCCTCTTTTGGTCCTCAATCTGTTTCATAAATGCCTGGAAGTTCAGTTGTCTTTTGTGAATTTTTTTTCTTTCCTTTGTCTCCCTGCTGCTTCTGTTTGTTAGAGTTAATTGCTATAAGACCAGAATGAGAGGTCTTACTGTGGAGAGGACTGGTAACAAAAGCAACCAGGTCGTCTTGTTTGTTACAAAAACTTGAGTCCTCCCTCTGTGAAATTTAACATCAGTTGCTGCAAAAAAAAAAATTACTTGCCCTTTCATTCTGTGCTTCAAGTTTGTCCTACCTTGATGTTCTCTGCTACAGGCAGTGTTTTGTATTCTGTTTGCTGAGCTGGTGAAGTCTGACTGTTTCATAAAAGCCTCTTTGGGAGAAAGAACCAAGCAATTTCTCCTTCATGCTAGCAGCAGGGTTATTAAGGCTTCGTAACTTCTTGCTCTCAGAGGTAGGAGCCAGAGAAAAAGGAAGGTGGGCCAGACTTTGAGAATTAGAGGGGAAAAAAACCCCACAAACAGCAATTTATTGCTCTAGCTCTAATCTAATTTACTGAGTCATTCTTCTGGTTGAAAGGTTTTGTATTCTCGTGTTGCACAGTGATTCCACAGTTTTGAGGCCATCATAAAAATGAAGGGAGACCTGGAAGAAAATATACAGAGACAGGCGTGGGCAGCAATCCTGCTGCTGTCTCTCCTTGGGCACCCATGGCTTCCAAGGGTGGAATGTTAGTCAGAGTAAGCAGATTAGATTATGTATCTGTTAGCTTGGTTTCATGTTGTTTAGAGCTTGTTCATATGAATTTAGTAAGTTGATTATGCAGGGAAAACTCATCAAGAAAACCATTTAACACACAAAAGTACTGCTTATTTTTTCTGAGAAGGAAACTGCAGAAGAATACTCTGAGAAAAGTGGAGTTCCATGCTTGATCTGGTCAGGTACACTCCCCTGGCTATCACCTCATGGCCACCATTGGTGGTAGAATCCCTGACTGGGCCTTGTATGATCACTGTGTTATTGGATGGATGCTCCTTTAAGAGTTAAACCCAATGTTTGTTGCTTCTCTTCTCTTTGAGGCAAAAATCCAAACTGCAGAGGTGATATTACATTGTCAGCAAGCAAGTGCAAGGCACAGCATCCACCAAACTACAAGGAACTCCCAGTGGGAGCAAAAAACGTGGCTGTCTAGCATTTGTTTTCCTCTCTTGTGTTAGACAAGCTCTGTTTGCTGGCATCCTGTTGACTCTATCCCTGTAATCAGTGGCGAGCACAAAGACTGGGGAGTGTATTTGGCTCCCACACAGTGAGAAAAAGGGGAGAGCCTGCTGTGCCACATGCTTGTAAAGCTGGCATCATCCAGGCTTCAGGTTTTGGTGGATTCACTCCTCTTTCCCCAGAACTTCAGTAATAAGGATGTCACCGTGCAGCTGCCTTGTTACTCCTGCTTGTTACTTGGAGAAGGGTCAAAATCCGAGAGCGTGTGGCTTTGAACACATCAGCTACTGGCTGAGGGTCCCAGTCCAGCATCTCATTCATCAGATGTGTACCCCCTATCCTCCTTTCCCTCATAAAAGACTAAGGTATTCAAAGGGCCTGATGCTTGGGAAGCATGCAGAGGGGTGGTTGATGATTAACTGAGGCTTGTCCTCAGACCAGTGCTAGCACAGTCTGTGTCCTGCCTTGCAAAGACAGAGAGCGCGGGATCGTGTTTTCTCAGTTCTGTCTCCTGTGACACACGACAAAGCTGCTGTTCAGGGTTATATTTATATCTCCTTATGAATTGATGTGACACTGTGGGTCTCTAGTGTTTCACTTAGCAGCTTACTCATTAACAAATGAACTCCTAAATTCAACAGAGATGGTATCAATAAGTCACCCACCAAGTTCAGCCAGTTCTGCCTAGTGCACATCTAAATGCTGCTGAGATAAAAGAAGCAGTGAAACAAAAAAAATCCAGACTCAACAGTGAACCTGGATATCCTTAGACACCAGCAGTGTTACTCCAGCAGGTGAGACTGTCAACAATGCCGTGCTAAGGCATTTCTGTTGTACCATATGACCACAGTAGCTTAAAAAAAGCCATACAGAGAGCCCCCAGGACTTGATTAGATTCAAAAGTGGACAAATACACAATAAAAGAAGCTTTCTGCCCAGAATAGAAACAAACTGTGATCAGGGGATGACTTGAAAGAGTTAAAGTTGGGAAGATCAGAGCTGAGGAACTGAGAGTTTGGTTTGTTTTTTTTTTTTTTGAAATGTCTTAAGTACTTGCAGCTGTAAGTGGAGGTAACTCCTTGTAAGACTGTTGAAAATGAATCAGTACAAATGTCTATATACTATTTTATTTTTTCCCCCTTGTTTTCTTTTGCTTCTCTTTGTTTTATTGCTTGCATCTCAGAAAAATTTATGCCACAATTCATTAATTATCCCCAGAAATTCCTAACAATGACTGAATTACATTCAAGAAAGCAAGTTTTCGTGCAGCGTGACACTTGCAGTTATGCAAGTCTCAAATCTCCTTTTTCTAGATTACTTCCTTGATTTTGGTCTGTGAGAAGTCTAATTATTTATTTAGCTGTGTAACATATGCATTTGTATACACCTAGGCAGTGTGTTTTCCTTGTAGAACCAATTTGTGTACGTGGCTTCTTGCCAAGGGAACAGCTTTTGTGACATTTAGGATATCTCTATATCTCTGTCAGTTTAACTCAGCACAAAACTCTCTTCCAGAGGACCTGTTTGCTGGGTAGAACGTCCCTGAGTAACTGCCTTGACCCCATGCTGGGGACATCAGTCACAGAGAGTGGCTGCATTGGTGTGGAGAAGGAGAAAGAAAAACCCAACATGACCCATCTGGTTGCACTCCACTTAAAATAGACATTCCCATAATGACCCCCAAAAGTAAATTTTAAAAAAAATACCTTTAGAAAAATCTCTTTGCTTTGCCCTGCTCCCTTCTTGTAAGAGGATAATGCTGTGCAGAGATACAGAGGAATTTTAGGAGCCTGGTCTCCTAGCTTTAATCATCTTCTAAAATTCCATACAGACCTATCTTTTGGGTTTATTTTTTCAAGTCTACATCTTACTCTAGAAGTAGGTAATCTTTGAATCTCTGTATCTTAGCCTCAACTGGAAAAATAGTTCACTTTGTGTATGTTCTGATTGTTAGGAATGAAAGCTCTATTTCAGAGCTGCTGCAGGAATTGTAACTCTTCAGCTATGCTCACTGGTAAAAATGTACAGCCAGAAAAATGAGATATAAGATCTTTTGCTGGACTACTTTAGAGTTGATCTGGGATGACAGAACCTATTTCAGGCCAACAGTTATTCTAAGGTTTCCATGGAGATTAATGATGTCAGAGGAGCAACATCTGAGTGCAGTTTGCTAGAAAACAAGGCTATAACGTTATAGTGGAGAAGTGAAGTCTTTGCATTTTTGTAAACTCACAGAATAGTGAAGGATGTTTTCTCAGTGGATTGCAGTTTGATTTGTGCTGAGCATGAGCTGAAGTAATGCTTTTGCAGTGTGGTGCTTTACCTGCAGTTCACCTCAGTGCTGTAAGTGATGATTTCAGTACCATCTCATGTACCATCTGTTTTTAGCTTCTGTTGCTGTTCTCCTCACCTGCATATTTTATGCATTCTCGGATAACTTTATTAAACTCTCTGGCATTTTTTACCTGCACTGAATTGCCTTGTCTTAAGGGTGATGCTCAGGTTTCCCTGAGCATATTTGCAATGCATGAGCATCAAAATTAGAGTAAGTTACAGCTCTGCTGAGTTTTCTGAACTGGAGGAGCTGCCACGAGGGACAGTAGGCAGAAGACAGGGGAGAAGTGGCAAAGTGGGAAAATACGAAAGGTTAACAGAGGCATAATTTAAAGCTAAAATTTAACCCTTGGGAATTTGAAAACTGTTACCATTACTTGAAGTTTTATAAAGATTAAAATACCACTTCACTGTGGAGAGATTACTGACCGAGGAACTGAATGTATTGGAGTCAGTAGTGAAGGCTTTGCATTTTTGCATGAGGCTTTTGGAATGGGAGGGACTGAGAGACCTGAAGGTACCCTGATACCACTGAAATTCTGTAGCTTTTTAGTGATTCCTGAATGGGAAGCAGTCTCTGCAAGCAGTGCTGGTTCCCTCTTATTACCTAGGGTTTTTTACAGTTCCATAACTGCAGTTTTGCTATTCATTATTTGAGGGATCCTTTCAAAGCTGTTTGCCAAAATAGAAGTCAAGAAGCAGTACTTAAATTTGACCAATTTTTCAGAATTGAGCAGAAAAGGGGGGGGGGAAGCTTGTTCAAAATAAGAAGAATGGAGAGGAGGAAAAGTATTAAGATTTTATACTTATGTTGAATTCATTTTTATTACTAAATCACTTGTTGCCTCTACAGAAGCAACTTCCTGTAAAAAAGGTGCCCATGAATATGTGCACATGTATTGAAGAACAGTCAGATTAACAGTAATGATGGTAAATGCCAAGTCTCTGCTTTCCCTGTTTTTGTCAGAAGATTATTAAGCAGAAAACAGTCTTTTCTGGAGCATTCCCTGTGCTTCAGTCAGCACACTTGGCTCTAGTTTCTTAACTATAATTGCAACAGAAACATCTTTTGTGTAGGGGGAAGCACCAGGCTGTGTAAACTTGCTTTTATGACTTGCACAAGTTATCGGAATGTACTTGTATTTTAGAGAACTTATTTTTTTTTTTTAGAAAGCAAAGAACCTCTGAGCTCAAATCCTTTTATGTCTGAGTTCAGCAGAAAAGGACTTATTTTTTTCCCCGAGGCAAGTTTCTGAATTCCTGAAATGCAAGGCTTTCGCAGCGAGAGAATGGCCCTGCTCTCGCACAAACCGACTGACAGTTCCTCCGCGAAATCAGGACAAGTTAATACATTCCACATGTTCTCTGCCCCAGTTTTTTCAAATCGATTATTTTGAAAAGCTAAGTGTGGCTATCTTTATTTTTGCAGGAAATGCTTGGTGCCATTAGGCAGCGATGCTGTCGAAAAGAACAAAGCTGGAACAGCTTTTGATAATGTCCTCAGAGAAATGGCCAATTGCTGTACAAGTGATACAAACAGGACTGTTTGTTCTCACTGGGTGCTGAGCACTTGAAAATTCACACACTTCATCAGGAGCCTGAAAAGGAGTGAAATTCTTTTGATGGCTGGAATATTGAGCCATTTTGAAGAGCTGTATCTGTGATACAAATGTATGACTGTTCCACAGTAATGCAGATTACAAGGGCTTGACGATTACCTGGAGGGTGGCAGCTTCTGTGTGTTACTTGATTCCAAAAAAGGGGAACATTTGTTATGAGATTATGTCCTATGAAGCAGTACAGTCTTTTTGCAGGTCTGGGCATAGCAGGTTGACAAAGTTTCATACTTGGATAGCAGGAGTTAGTGTGGGAAGTAAAGCCTGGGTGAAACAGTGACAGGCTGGGATCTTGTTCTTGCCATTTCCTGTGAGAGACCAAGGTTTATTGAAATGTTCTGTAATCCACAGCAGCGGTGAAGCCCATTTGTGTTTGCTAAATGGACAGAGGAAGTTCAGAGTAGAGGAAACTTAGGGAGAAATAATATTGTTCCATATGTTTTTAAGCACATTCCTTCAGGAGAATAATTTTTTCACATCTACTGAGTCATGCAGATGGTTGCATAATTGATTGATGTTTTATATGCAAGTATCCTCCCATCCATCTATATTTTCCCTTCAAACAATGCCTTTTGACTCAGTTCTCTTACTGTCTTACCATGTTTGGCAATGTTTTGGTATGCTGAGTTTACTTGACCAAATACAAAGTTTACTTAACCAAATATAAAGTAACAGCCTGAAAAATACAGAGATAGGAATCACTAAGCTTGCAGCAGAGCATAGCAACTCCTTTAATATTGCTGTAAAAAGGAACAGTCAGATATCTGTTTCCACCTCCTTATCTTGTCATAACCTGTCACTTCTTTTCTTTGCCCATCGTGCCTGTGGCTTTGGCAACGAAAAAGCCTTTTGTAGGTACAGACTTTTACTGGTGGACTGTTCAATAGTGGGAGGAACTCTATGCCTAGGTCATATTGAGCAAATTCTTGTTTCTCAAAATTGATTTCCCTTTCCTCTAAAACTGGTGTTGGAAAGGCAGATGCCTAAAGCACAAAGTAAAAAGGACCATCAGACCATCTGCCACTAAGTTGTAGCTGTGTCAGACCCTGGTTTGCAGGAATAAGGAGGGGCTCTACCAGTGCAGGAATGAAAGCTGGGGGTTCTCGTGTTGGATGCCTCCCATGACCAATCTGCAGTATGAGGATCATCATTTCAGTTTTTCACTTCAGAGGCATAAATATGCCCCTCAATTCCGGCTTTTATACATGGAAGGGGATGTTTGGAAGTGCACACTCTGCAAATAGCTGCACGGCTGACTCCTTGTTTACCCTCAGCATGAATGTCTGCAAGCTGAGCTTTGCAGGTGCAGCCAACACACAAACATATTTCCCACGCTCTTCAGCCATCCCATCACTTTCTAACAGGGCCCTTTGAGTTGATATCTGATGGTCTGAGGGATTTTTTTTTTTTAATCAGCTTTGTTTGCCACCATAACACTGTTTGTTTGCTGCAGGAGTTTTCACTTTTAGGATCGAGTAATTCACTTATCCAAGATTTTTGTATTGCCTATGGCATGAAGAATAGTAAAGACTAAAAAGTTGCCAGTTCTTTACTTGCTCTTAAGAAAGGAGTGTCTTTAAGTAAGTGTTGTTTGATTTGTGTTTTGATGTAGCAGCATAATGTGTCTTTATGTTCTTCAGTTTATAAAACTGAGTGTTTTGCTTCTGCATGGGAAGTTAGTAAAAAAGTTACCTATTACAATTTTTTCCATATTAAGACCTTTGAAGGTGCTCTAAATTAAGCAGACAGAAAGGTCTCTGGCTCTTACAGTTTGTACTCAATAAGGTGGTCAAAATGTTATTAAGTCAGTGATGTTCCATCTGCATAGAAAATCATCCAAGTTTGATTAATAAAAGACTGTTTCTTGTATGCTCAGAGTTTTACACACAAACTCTCCAAAGATTTTGAATTAGTGAGCATGTTACAGCTTCTCCCTCCCTTCCTTTATCATCGCGGTGCCAATATTGAGATAGGAAAATGTTAACCCTATTTCTGCTGCAGAACTGCAGCATAAGCAGGACTGCCTGGGGCAGCACAGGACCTACAAATGGGAGATTGAACCAGGGATTGAGCTGAATCTTGGTAGGCATTGCCTGGGAGAGGAACCTCCTGCCAGATAAGCAAGTTGTAAATGGCTCACAAACAAGGGTGCCACAAATTGGAATAAATTTTGGAGTCAGAATTTGAAGGACACAAGCAACTTGTATTTGGAGAAAGAAGGCAAGGGGTGAGGAAAGTATGATGATGGTCCAGTCCTAAAAACATGGCTTTGTGTCCAAAGCTTGTCTGTTTTCTTTTTAGCTGTTCTCATTTACTTACTGGGCAATTAATGTCTGTAAATGTACCTCACCTAAAGTGCTGTTCCAGTTTGATCAGCTGAACTTCACTCAGAAAATGTGGCACCTTAAAAACTGCTAGAACCACATGACTTGTATATGCAATGGATGGGTTTTTTATTTATTTAAAATCCATGTGTAGACATCTCTTTTTCGAAGTCTATGGGAAAACAGTGAAGAAAACAACAGGGCCACGTGAGGGAATTCCATATTTGTTTTTGGCATTTAATTTCCATGAAGAGGAGGATCCTGTTGACGCAGAACATTTCTCCCATTTTTCTTTTTTTTTTTTCCAATTTGAAATGTTATGAAAGCATTAAAAGTTAGTTCCTTGTTGTCAAGATTCCAAAACAGATGTTTGAGCAGTAGATTAGATGTAATGTTTGTGTAACTTCGAAAACAGCTTTGGGGTGGTGTTTCATTAGCAGGCTATGAAGCTGTGTCATCAGAAAGAGTATTATTTCTCAAATGCATGTTGCATATACAAAATTAATCAACCCACAGTGGTTGAGGAGCCATGTGCAGATCATTAGTAATATAAAACCAGAGGAATGTGCAGTTATAACTTGTTCTTCTCTGTGTAAAATATGGTTCATTGTACCTGAGGTCTTATTCTTGGCTTACCATGCTTTTACCGTTGCAAACCTCGGAAGGAGATGGCCTAAAACTGGAGAACTGGAATTTGGGAAGATAAAACATCATATTCAGGTTATTTCAAAATGAAACCCCTCACCTGCACTGTCTGAAAATCTGGAGAGATAATGTTTACCACTTGTAGGAAATGACTTTACAATACTCCTTCTCAAAGAAAATTGACTGAAGAAATGCTTTGGTTTCAACTTCATACATTCTTTTAAAAAGAAATTATTAATGCAACAAATAAGTTGAGGCCCAGGCACAGCTCTTCCTACACAGTGGTGATCCCTGCCTGCAGGGTGCTGTTTCCTGTAGGAATGTAAATTGTCCCTGTGAATGAGGTTGCCATGAACAAACAGCACTTGATACCTGATAAGTCTGAATTGTTGGGCTTGGGGTTGGTGTTCCTTAATAGATAATTAGAGAAGCCTGTGGTATCTCCAAGGGCTATCCCAGCATCCATAAACCCTGTGTGCTGCTCTGTTGCACATAAAGCAACTCTCCTTAGTTCAGCTTTGCCTGCCCTAGTACTTCTACTGATCATAGTCGCAAAGAGAGTTGGATAAACCCAAGATTAATGCCTATTTTCCTACAGGGAAGTTGAAATGAGGGCTTGATTCATTGCTTCTCCTGATCCAGCTTTTGCAGTCCACTTAAATGGGAGAGTGATTAGACTCTTTGTGAGGAAATTACATATTTAACTGTAAAATTGCAGATGTGGCTATTTTCAGAAATCTAGCTGCCCATCCATGTTCAGCTAAAAATGGCTTGTCTTGCCTCAGACAGAGGGATGACAAGACATGGAGGATAACTGGCCAGTCAGGCCAGGCTGTCTTGCCCCTTCAAGATTATACTGCTGGAATTCTTTTAAATACCGTTCTGCCCAGAGTTCATGTAAATTAGCTAATTACCAGCCTCTGCTCAGGCTTCCATGAGTGCTGAATAGTGCAACAGAATGATTTAATTTCCCGAACATATTCTCTTGGCGCTTTTGCATGCGGAATATGTTGCTCTAAAGCATCCCTTGATACCGGATCCTTGGCAGTGCTCCAGCAGGAGTTCAAGTTAAAAACCATTCAGTGTAATTCAAGGGTTGGTAAACCTAGATTTGCCACCTTCCCCGCTTCATATAATTTTACTGTCTGTAATGTGGGCTTCCCTCTTCTCTTGCAGGAGATGATCTTGCATAAGTGTTTAAACTGTGAATCAGGGATTACAGCTGGCACTGGCTGTGCATATGATATTCTCTGGGGAGAGTAATTAAACTGAGGTGAAGTGATCATATGAATCTTAATATTTGCAAATTCATTACACTTGAAAAAGGACTGCAGAGTTCTCAGTTACATTAGTCAATGAGTGTGATTGTCTTGCACTGTAATTTTCAGCTTTGCCTTGTGCTTACTCCGAAATGCTTGCTGCTGTCAGGGACAGGAGTGGTGCACTTTAATTCCCCATTGAAATTCTTGTGACAGGGTTTGTATGTTGGGTACAGGAACATTTTGACTGGCTGAGTGTAAATTATTTAAATCACAAAAAGTTTTGGGATGTGGCCAGGCTGAAGCTAACAGGAAGAGGAATTTCATCGAGGTTCTGTTTCTCCTCAGTAGCTGGGTCCAAATCCTGGAAACACTCTCAGTATGTGTTAACTCATTAATTTTACTGCAACTATCAAATAAATCTAAATATAGGCATAAGCACTGGCAAGTATTAGCCAGCTAATTCTATTAATTGAAATGCTGATGTCATTGAAGATTCCTTATAAAATAGTAGACACAGAACACAAGTATGCACTGGCAGTTCTGAAGATTAGTGTGTTGTGTGTGTGTTTCTTTGCTTAGTAGAGGTTCCTTTTGTTGCTTTCAAAAATCATGGATTAAGACTCTATTTTAATTTATTCAACAGCATCCATCTCATAAATATCAGTATAAACAGAATATCCTGCTCCCCAAGACACAGAGTATTTGCTAAGTGAAACTACCTGTAGTAAATGTAGTTAATCCTTTGTAAGTATTTGTAATCATAGTATTGATGTTGTAGTCTCATGCAAGTGCTATAATTTGTTTCAGTGACCCAAACATAGTAATGAGGATTGTGTGGAAAAGTGCTTTGGTCCCTCATTTGTTTTCTATTTTAAACAGCTAAAAGCATCAGTCTGGCACCAAAGTCAGTGTATTATGCAGACCTTAAAGATTCGTGTCCTTCTTTTTTGGGCATCTTTATTTTTATAATAATTAATTTCAAATTAGACTAAATTTTTAAAGAGGAGAATTGTTTCAAAATTGTGTGAACTGGAAACTATGTAGCAAAAACATCTACCACGTTTCTTTCAAATTTGTAATGGCTTATTCTTTAAGCAAAATATTCCCAGCCAAGTGGCATAAACTGGGATGTTGGCTTTTCAGGAGCACTTCTGTCCTCTGGCCCAGCATGGGCTGATATCTTTGCTGTCACAGCCTGCATGTTCTGTCATTTCTGGCAGAGTCTGCACATCTGAATTCCTGATTATAGGTCATACTAGAAATCAGTATTTTTAACTACTGCTTATATTTCAAAGGGGAAAAAAAATCATTTGAAGTATTGAACTTGCCAAAACTCTTAAATTAATACCTACTGCTGAGTTTTCCAAGAGCCTGAAGGGAACGTAGCTTCTCTAGGTGTCTTCAAGAAATACAGGGCTTAATGTAAATCCAGTACTAAAGGTAATGGTCTTGCCTGTTTTGATTCTGCTTTTTTTGGTGTTGTTTTGGGTTGGGTTTTTTTATTGTAGTTGACCCCATGGTTGGGCACGGTACCTCAGAGGAAGTGTGACAAACAGAGATGGTGTGATTGGAGCAGGAGAAAAGAGGAAAGATTAAATGAACTGGGATTGTTGAGCCAAGCAACAACAAAGTCTTCATGCCCACATTGCCAGTGGGATTTTTGGTTGCATCCAGCCTGATGGCAGCTTATACGTGTTCAGTGCTGCTTTTTGTCTTTTGACTTTGATAGTACCTGTGTGTGTGCTCCAGGATTGCTAAGGGACAACCCCTCTGGAGCAGCAGTAGGCATTCACCACGTGGTCTCTTTTCAGCCTCTTATCCATGCACGGTGTGACTCGTGAAGGGCAGCACCAAGAGCAGTGTGGCCATTCAGAAATGCCTTTTACTGGAAACTGAGAAACTTCGTTGCCTCGAGAGTTTGTTTCAAATCTGCCATTCAAAACCATGTGTAATTCAAAACAAAAAATCCCAGCTGTGCTAAAAGTGAGGCAACCTTTAGCTATTGTGTTATCTTGAAAGTACTGTACTTGTTTTGCTCTTTATTTAAGGTTTCCCTTGCCTAAGCTTTGTCTCATACTGTTCATTTCCTCAGCGGCCATTGGATGCAAAACTCCCTGATCCATTGGATATCAGCCCTACACTTATTTTACTGATGCCCATTGCTGCTACTTGTTGCAAATGTAGTGCCTGGGAGAGCAAAGCTCTGCTCTAAAATCACTGTTCTCAGTATTATCCTCCCTGAGACACCCTGTTTGTTGCTGTTCAGCAGACACTATCCAGTATCCAGTCTTGGTACCTCCCTCTGTGCTGTGAGGTACTTTCAGGTTCCCAGCCTCGTCCAGATCTCTCTTGTACTTTGGGTGAGAACCGGTGGGATCTTCAGGCCTCTCCTGTAGATCCATGAACAAATCTCCCATGGGAATGTTCTTCTCTTCCATCAGCCTTCTGGAGCTCTTGCAGTCAGACTTGGTGAACTGCACCAGACAGGTAAAAAACACCTGTGCTTCCATGAGCAGCAGTATGGAAGTGTATTCCCAGCATGGTTGCCTGCCTCCTTGTCAGCCAGCAAAACTCTGGACTATGGCTGGGGCTCCAAAGGATAGTTCATTTTTTGGATGCTGAGCCTTGGTGAAATGCCAGCACTCTACAACAAAAGCAAGGATATGAAAATTCATGTCTGAATCCAGTATCTTAACCTTAAAAACATTATGAGGCATTGTCTGCTGTGTTCCTCTGCTTTCTACAGGATGCTTCCAAGTTTCCACATATTTTATTACTTATTTTTGTAAGTTGCAACATTAATTTTTCCATAAAGTGACAACCAGGCTATGAGGTAGCTGAAGCTGCCTGTCCTAAACACTGTGTGGAGTGAACATGTTGTCAGCTGTCTCTCTCATTAATCATCTTTTACATTAGATCATTATATCAGTTGAATAATGTTTAGACAGATGACAATCTCCAAAAATGATCATTGGAAAATTGATCGTTGATTGACCGTGGCTTTTAAATACTTGAGAGGTTTCTGCGAAGAGAAAAAGGAAAATCCATGTACTGTGGTGTTTAGGGTAAGAAATACAGAAATATTTGAAGTGAGGATTATTTAAAGTTGGAGAATCTTTGCCAGGGTACAGAGTAGTGAAGCACTGGAATAGGTTGTCTGCAGAGCTTGTTGCCTTTGGAGCAGTGATGGTGTTTATGTGAAAATTAGTCATGTCTATCACAATGGAATGGGTTTGGCCCTTCCAGGGCCTGGAGTAAAAGACTTTTCTGAGACTCCTCCTGTTCAAGGATTTAATGTTGGGTTTGGGCTTTTTGGTTGTTGTTTTGAATTTAGGGTTTTTTTCTGGTTGGTTTGTTGGTTTGGTTTTGTTTGTTTGTTTGTTTTTAATCTGCAAAGAGGCACAGACCTTTCATAAACATCTTTCATGAAGCAAATGTCATGATTTAATTTAACCAAAAATGTTGAAGTTATTGTACATTGACATTCAGAGATCTGCAAAACTGCCTGATATCAGATATTTACTGACTTAATTTGATTTACTGTTTCAATCACTTATTAAAACTAACATCTGTGTTCCTTTGCTCGAGACTATCCTTTAGAAACTACTAAATTTTGCACAAAAATTTAAATATCTTTAACAGAATAATGAGGTATCTCAAGGCAGTCTCTGTGCATTGAAAAATGCAAGTTTTATATGTATATTATCTTCTTGTATATATATATATATATGTATAGCTGTGGGTGTCTCTCTCTCTATATATATGTATATCAAAACTTAAAACATGCTGCTAAGACATGGGTTATTTTTGAGTGTGGTTGGCAAAACATCAGAAGACAAATCTTCCTGATTACTTTGGATCTTTTAGTCGCTAAATGTTGAATTTAGAATGGCTTGCTCCTTTTATAGAGAGAAATAATTTGAATTAAAACCACCCAAAAGGCAAGATCTTATCTAGCGGCAGAAGCTGTACTTGTTAATGTTTCCAAGCATGTAGAGGACAGCAAGAGTTCATGCTGAAAAAAATCAGATTAAAATGAAGCCTGTATTTATTCTTATGTGGGGTTCACCACTGGTCACATCTTTTGCAGCTGACAGTCACTTTGATGTCCCACTTGATGACATCTTGATATTTAGTTTAATCTGTCCTTTTAAGTCTGTCCAATCCATTTGTATGGTTTCCTTATGTTAAGGGGTCACAGCAAACAGGAATAGGAGTTTTTCTGCCTTTCATATGACTGAAGCCATATTTTTCAAGAAATGACCATTCTGGTAAAGCACTCATAGTAAGAGTATCTAATAAAGGTGATTTAATAGAGGGAATTACAAAGCTAAGCAAAGTTTAAGTCTCACTATAAATTACAGATTCCTCTGTGGTATTTACATGGTGAATATTTGGGATGTAGCTCAGGAGAAGGGTTTTGGATCCAAGCATATTGAAAGCTTAGGATAAAAATGAAAAACCCACAAATTGATGTGAAAATACTGCAGATCCTACATGATGACATGAAGAATTTTACTTTGGCTCAACTATTAGCAATGAATATAACTTTTGCCAGCTGTGATTGAGGAGTACCAAAATGAAGTAGAAGCAGGGTGCTTATCTCATCATTAGCTTGTGTGGTAGTGGAGCTCTGCTGGATATTTATGCGGTGACAGTTCTGAAACCAGATTGGGATAAATCCTGGGATGACAAGAACCAATAATATATGCTTTATACTCGGAATGAGCTTCCAGGAATCCCTGGAATAGTTTGGTAGGTGCTGTGGCGGCGTGGGTCTCTGTGACTCTCAGAAAGCTGACCTTATAAACAAGTCAAAAATCACAGGAAAATTCTTAGTGAGCATTTGCGATGTTCAGAGGAGTGGACCGGGAGATTCAGGTAGAATTTTGACCCCAGGAAGAAGATGGCAATGCCCTGGATACCTTCTGCAGAACCAGACTTTGAGGGACTGAGCCAGGCTTTGATGTGGTTTTGACCTCATGGTTCTTGGACCAGGTTTGCAAGTGTATTTAAACCTGTACCAAGAAATGATTCACTGAAGTTCACAGGAGGGTGTGAGTTAACTGAGTCTCAGAGGTGATTCTGGCCAATTCACTAAACTTTTATTGTTATATCCCCCTGCTCCTGTGGGAGTGTAGTCCATGGTTTTTAAACCTGGAGATGGAGTAGCCGTGTCCATCTAAACGAGCAAACTTCTCCCAGCTGGCCAGTTGGGTACATTTAGGTTGTTAACTGAAAGCACAAATGTAGTCATTGTGCAATGTCAAATTAGGTCTTATGGTGAAAATAGACCTTTGATATATAAAATTAATACCATTGCACATCTGGAGAGTGAGAAATGAAATTATTCTCTTAGGTCATCTCTGTTTTCTGTCATTCATAGCCTTTTTCTTGTCTGTGAGAGGGGTCTGTTTTTCTGGGGAGCTTTCCAACCACCTGATGAACAATGCTGCGTACAATCAAGTTTATTACCGTACTAGAATTTGATTTTCAAAGCCTGAAGAGATGTAAAGAGGAATTTTCCCCTTCTATCTCTTCATATTCCTTTGGATCTATTCAGTGGTTTTTTCAATAAGACTTAAGCACAGATATTGTCACTATGTATTGCTATGAAGCAGAAGAATATTATGTTTGTTACACAAGAGTAGGAAATGAAACAAGTTAGCTTTAATTTTTCTCCCTGCTTTCTGAGGGGAATTATTAAATATGACACTATGTATCTGAAAAGTACACATTGGGTGTATGTAAGAAGAATTCATCACCAGGAAGAAAAAGCAAAGTGAAATGAAGATATTTTACATAAGATCACCTTGCTAATCTTTCAAAAAAACCCCAGTGTTATTTCTCAGCGCCTCTTACACTACATTACATTGTCCAGTCCTGAAACATTTTTCTTCTTTAAGATACAAATAAACAAGATTCTGTGATGTTAATATGGAGTGGATGTGTCATGTATCAAAGATTGTGTTCATGTAATTAATTATATTTAAGTAAATTTATTCTGACATTGTCCACAAAGCGCAGAAACCTTCCTTAAGTACTTTCAGTTCATTCCACCTGAATTCCTCACTGTTCTTGTTTTCTGCTTATTATAGCTGGTTAATATTGGTATTAGCAATATCTCTACCTGTTGCTTTTTCTTTATTATTGGTTATGTGCAAGGAAATAGCCCCCATGGTTGTGCTTAGCAGAAATTGAATCTCTAGGTTCTGTGTGTTTTGAGGTAACATTCTATTTTATTCATCCTCCGTGAAACAGGCAATGCAATTTAGTAACTTACTAGTAAGGTATAAATTCTAATTCATCACTTGAGACATGAAGGTCCATTATACTGATGAGAAGCTCAGTGCCAGAGCTTCAAACTTTTCATGCAGCCTGGGCTCTGTGAAACAGTGCACACTAAGTGGTCAAGGAGTATCCAAAAGGAAGTCACTAAAAATTGTGTGTTTGAGTTCATTTATATGTTTCTGATCTTAACAATATTTCAGAGGCAATGAAGTCACATTTCTAAGTTTTATTTGTTAATCGTGTCATAGTTTCAAGCTACACCAGATGAGGTTCAGGTTGGACATGAAGAAGAATTTCTTCACAGAAGGGGTGATTAAACATTGGAATGGATTGTCCAGGGAGGTGATGGAGTCACTGTCCTTGAAGGTGTTCAAGGAAAGACTGGACATTTAGTGCCATGGCCTAGTTGACAAGGTGCTCATCAATCAAAGGTTGGACTCGATGATCCCAGAGATCTTTCCCAATCTGATGGATTCTGTGGAAGATGGATGCAGAGATTCTTTTCTAATCGTGTGCTGTCCAGGGCTTTGGGAGAAACAGAAAACCTTGTGAAAATTGTAATGAAGCTGAGTGTCTCACCCTGGTTGATCCTCTGCCAGCAGAATGCTTAGAACTTGCATCCTTTGCACCTCCCAGGTGTCCCACTGTCCCACTTCTCTCTCCCATTGTTTATAGCAGAGGGACTGGACCCTTCCCTGAAGTCGACTGAGCAGTTTTAGGTCATCTCTATATGTTGACTGTCATAATTTATAATTGTTTGCTTATGTCTTTTACAGGATAAGAAAAAAAACTAGGCTTGTGCTGTCCAAGATGTTCTTGAGATGGATCACTTGACTCTGGCTAGAAGGTTGTTTACATTGAAGCATTGCTTGAAAGGCTTGTGGGATTCTCTTGGGTCCTCCCTAAGCATTGATGTGTGAGCTGAGCATAGGTCAGAGTCAGTGGGGAAAAATGCATACTTTTCCTGGTTGAACTTGCTTCAGTTTCTCAAGTTTCAGTTTCACCTTAATCCTTAAAAAATGGATTTATTGAAGAAAACTCCCAATTTTAAAGGCTGCAGTACAAACCCAGGGTCTGGGTTTCACCCAGGCTTTGCTGAAGTAATCTCACCTTATAGTGCACCTGCCTGGAGAGGCTCATAGTTGGAAGACAGAAATATATTAGAGAGCTGTGTTTTTACTGTCTTGATGTGTTACAGAGGAGCAGGTACTCATTTTCACAAGATATAATCAGTATTAGAGCAGTGCTGCTTGTGTGGAGTAATTTATGGAGGATTCAGTGACTGCAGGCTGTTACTCTGAACAAAGACAAATGTTATTGGAGAGTCTTGGAGAATATTACTGCAGTCTAAAATCATCTCTGATTGCTTCAAAGATTGCTTTGTGATATTGCAAAGCTTTCAGCCAACCTGTTTTGAGTGACTGAAAATGTGCCGTGGAACAGCATTCACACTGGAGTGTTGCAGCAGAGAAGGTATGGTTGCCTTACATACCATAATGGGTAGAAATTCCCAAGATCCCTGGGCAAGCACTAAATGAGCTGGAAGCAGCCCAGCTGTAGTAATGTGGAGCTGTGTGTGGCTGAGAACCAGCACAGTGAGGTTGTTCCAGCACCCCACTGAAGGCTTGAATAAAACACTTGTGCCATTGCAATCTTAGCTGCTTTTTGTGTATCGGGGATACCTGATCTTTGACCAGTTTGCCACCGAGGGACCACCTTGTTCCAGTTGGAAAAATGACTTAATTCATGCCAGAAGATTTCTCTGTGTGAACAGAATGGTGGATTGAGGTGTCACATCCTCCAAGAATCCTCTGTGCTCTCGATACAGGAAAACGGGGATATCTCCTAATACCCATTAAAAAACCCCAAGCAAACAAAAACAACAAACAAGCCACCAAACAACAACAACAAAACCACCTTAATTTTCATACTTTTTTGTTTGTTTTCTTGCTTAACATTGACTGAAATTTTAAAGACATAAGCACATGTTTTTCAAGAATAGTTTTGTAAACAACATCAAGTAAACTGGTCTTATGGCCTGTCATCTTTAGAGCGGGTCTCTGGGGCCCTGCCTGAATTTGAGCTGCAGGGGTGATTGCAGAGTGGGTGGCTTTGCTCTGCAGTGTGGTATTGCTGATGGGACTTTGTGTTCCTCAGGTTCAGTTTGCAGCACATGCCCAAGACCACAGTTCGGGTAGAGTGGCTGGAGATCTTATTTATAATTGCGTCTTTTGTTACTTTTGAGTCTTTTGGTAGTTGGTGTATCAACTTGGTTTATATCGTGACTTCACACTTCTGCTCCAAAACAAAGGCCCAACTAAGAAAGGCAGGTTTGGATAGAGCTGACATTATCTTGTGCCTGACAGGACTCAGTCTGAAAGCAAAAGGAAGTTTGATTTCTCTAATTGTAACAGAGTACTGTCCATTATACAGGCTTGAAAAGAGAGGCCTTTGTTTCCTAGATCTGATAGTTCTGCCACAGTGATGGGTTTGCCTGAGTAACTTATTCCTTCTTATCTTGTGTGTGAATTTGGATTTCCGACAGAAAGTGCAGTTTCTCTGCTTATCACATCCAGCACCTGCATGATTTTGTGTTCAACCTGATTTTCAAGTATTGCTATCCTGAACTTTAAGATCAGGTGGTTCTTTAACCACAGCTTCAAAAACAGAGTATAAATTTTGTCCATCTTTTTTCTGCTCAATAGTTCTGCTATCTGTTTCTTTGTGTTCAATTTATTAATATATCACATAAATAAATAAATAAGTTCTTGAAAATGTTTCAACTTGCCAGCTGTGGCAGCTGTTGGCTGTGAGTTTGCTTTTTAACATTACAATAAATAAGTTCCTAAATGGCTTTGCAACGAGGTCATAATGCAAAGCTTGTAATCTGTTGTAAAATTTAAAGAAGCAGCAAACTTGCTTGAGAATTGGTAGATTAGACCAACAGCCCTGACAGAATGAACTGCAGGGAATCAAAGCTGAAAGTATACTCCAAGTCAGCCAGTTCTCAAAATCACAAAGGTCTTTCCCAGTGCTGTGCGTGAGACACAGTTTGCTGCCACCAAAGAGTTGGTGCTTTTGCTCCTCTCAGCCACATGCTGCCAGTCTGTCCTTTGTGCTGGTCACGACTTCACTGCTGTGTGACGGGGGCATAGTGCACAAAACCAGCAAAAACTAAGAGCTTTCCACCACTGTACAGAGGTGAACTGGGTGAGCTGGGATCACTCGGGCCAGCAGGAATGGGATCATTGAAAAGGAAGCAGAAGCAAGGGGTTAGGACCACTCTTTTCTGTGAGGGAGAGTTGGATTGGTTCGTTTTATCATCTCTGATCTCTCCAAAGGGGCTCGTTTTTTGCTGGCACTTCTGACTGAGCAGCTGTGTTGCGTTTTCCTGGGTTTTCTGCAATTGGGTTACTCTGGTTACCTCTGATAAGTGATTGCCTCCAGCACACACTGGTAACAATTAACTTGGGGACAGTGATGTCCACTGCTCTGCCTGTTTACAAAGCTAATAGGTATCTGTGCCCCTAATGTTGGTTAATCAAGAACACTCAGAGGTGGGCTCAGTCAGTTCACACTTTCTTACACACAAATCTTCATGCATGATAGTTTGCATGCAGCAGTGAGCAGTGTTATTGATTAACCCTCAACCAGCCCCTTACTGAGATTTTGGAGAAAACAGCAGAAACACAACTTTGGAAGGGAAAGATGTAACTATAAAATCTGTTCTTTGTGGTTTTGTTCCAGCCACTTCTGTTTCAGGGAGAGCAGTAGCCTCTCTATTCCCTGTGCTGCTTTTATGTCCCATCCAAAAAAACCTTGCCAACAGCCTGGTATCTCAGTAGGCACAGCCTGGTTGCCTTGCTTTCAGGAGGCATCTGCCAGCTGCTCAGCATAAAAAATTTGCAGACCACTCTTGGTGTTACTTGGGATGGAATGGGGCTTTCCAGAGAAACACCAGCTGGGCCTATTCCCTTTTCCATCCATGTGCCATTTCACTCAGATGCCCAAAGAACATAAGCATATACAGAGCAGAGAAGGGATTTAATTCAGCAATTCCATGGTTATGCAAAGCACCTTCTGACATGGATGGGGACTGAACAGACACAAAGACTGCAGGAGAGTGTGCTCACAAAGGGGAAGATTTATTGATCTAAACCCTTCTAAATGTTAATATTTAAGAAAATAAGCAAAAAACCCTACAGTGTGCAACCTTCCTGATGCAAACTTTCAACTTGTACAGGTAGTTATTTCACAGAAGATTCTTTTTAAACATTGGCACCTTGCTCAGTCTATTCTCCATTGTATAGTGGAGCTGTATAGTGTTCAAGTGCTCCACAACCAATAAAATCACCTTTCCTGGTGATGCTGAAAAACCACATTCTTGCTTAAGAGAGGGAATATTCTGACTTGCTCAGCAAAAATGGTATCTAAAGGGGAATGGAAACAGAAATGCTTGGTGGTGGGTCTGTACCTTTACTGTACAAATGCTTTTGCCCACAGTTTTTTTTAATGAGGAAAAGTTGTTTTCCTGCAGGGTGTGGTCAGTTGCTTCTTTTTCGACTCCTTTGACTGGCAATGCACTTTATGGTCCGATCACAGAGAACGGGAGTTAATTAGAGTCTTGGATAGGGATTAAAAGCATTTTAAACAAAAAATCATCCTCAGGATGTTAGGACTTCTCTGGGAACAAATAGGGTACAGGAAGATGGGAAGTGGGACTTTGATACATGATTTGACAATCCAGTTGTGGACCGTGCCAGAGTGATGTTTCTGTCACATCACACTGTCCTTTAATTCTTTTGGCGAGTTTTATTTCCTATGGGAGTCAGCTACAACGAGTGGTGTCCAGGGATAGTGTTTCTTCTCAAGCTTTTTCCATGGTATGCAGCTTAGTTTCCAACATGCAAGTCACACATGCTGACAAGAATCAGATGCACCTGTTCCTTGAGCACGACCCACTCCAAAGATGCAGATTTATAGACCCTAAAAAGAAAGGGCTGGAGGGTGTGTGCCAGTTGAGCTGGGTAATTTCACTGCCAGTGATATTTTTAGTATAAATTGTGTACTTGCATCTAAGTTTAGAGTGATTGTAATTACGTTACAAGTTTTGTTATACAAAAATAAACAGCTGCTGGAGACTGAGAGCAACTAGAAAGCATCGGATGCACTGATTCACATGTGGTAACGCTTTTTCTAACGTGCCCACTGGGGTTTCTTCCCTAGCCTCCACCTTTGCTCCCTACTTCAGCAAAATATCTTACTCTTTATCAACCTCAGCAGGACATTTTTGGTTATTTTTCTGCTTCTCTTGTTCACTGGACTGTGAGAGGTGCTCTGTCACCTTCTTTTTCTCAACAATGCCTGTACTTTGATTAAAACCTCCAGATTTTTCCTTGCAAAGCAGCCCTATACTGTATTGCACCTATATACTGTGTGTATATGCCTCAGATTTCCCGAGGGGGGTTGAGTTGTCTCTCAAATCTCAAGATTTGTGGAGATGCCTGCAATGCATTTATTGAGTGTATGCAGAACGTGTGGGCTGCAGAAGGACGGCATGTGCTTACCCAGAAAGCAGCAAACGGGTTTGCTAGCCAAGGGCAAAGAACACTCTTCTTTAAGCTTTCAGTCAAAAAGCAGTCTAGACATTTTTATCACATTAAACAGTCTGAAGCATTTAATAGGTATGTGACAGAAAAAAAAGCAGTCTGAACTAGCTGACCAGTTTTCTTATGGGAGAAGCCTGCTGGGCTCAAGCTCTTATTCCTCAGAATGGTAACTATCATGGTGGAAATGCTTAATGGTGATACACGAAGCAGAGCTGGTTTTAGACATGTAAAAATGTAACCTTTTCTTTCCACAGGGTCTGCTGTGCAGTGACACTTCTCTTTGTTTTGATGGGCAGTGTACTTCACGAGTGTGTGTGCCACTTGTTACTGAGTTGTAGGAGGCCAGGGTGGATAGTGGCAGCATTAGTTAAGCACCACTGAAGAACTCTCCAGTGCATCCAGCCAGTGCAAATGGCAAAACATTTTCTTTCTGTCTCTGCTAGGATCCCTTTATCAATTTTTAGGATTTAACTAGTTGCATCTGCTGATTTTCATTGCATCTGGTGGATTCCAAACAGACTGCTCTTTCTTTGGCCTCCACCCTTTTGTCTAGGATAATTTCTTTCACCTTTCCAGACCTTCCCCCATTCATCCCTTGCTCTGTCCACAGCATGGGGAAATGCTGAACTCCCTGTGTCTGGGAGCCCTGCCATTCCCACTCCTGAGCTGTCACAATAAATGACCCCACTGCTATTGCCTGGAATGCTGCCACTGTTCTTGCCACTCCTCTCTCTTTTACCCCCGACACATAGATGTCAGAATTTTGTTTTGTTGGTCTTTCTTAGTGTATATTCCACCCTGTTCCTTCCTTTCCAGCCATACTGCAGAAAGCCAACTTCGTACTTGGAATAAACTCTGAAAATAGCCTTGCCTGTGCTTTCCCAAACCATTTCCATTTCAGCTGTTCCAAACTACCTGTTGTCCTTTTCCAGCATGGTGAAAATGTGGCCATCTTCCCTTTTTATTTTGGCTGTATTGATCTGCTGGGTCACTTTGTCATTCTGTCAGAGCCCACACTAGTGTCAGACATAACCCATCATTGCTCCCTGTATTTTATCCTGTTAGATCCTTCCTCCTCCTTTCAACTCTTGTGCTCTCCCCAACACATCTGTTTAATTTCTTTCTCCCCTAATGGTTGTCCAGAATCATGAATGTCCTCATATTCCAGCATGATGTGCGTATTCCCACCTTTCCAGGGAGAGAAGAGAAAGCTGCTTATCTTCCTGCCTACGTGAGCATGTTCCTGCCTCAGTCTGAGGACAAAGCTGTCCTCTGCTCTGCTATGTGTGTCCCTTCCCACCTCAGCAGAAGGTGACAGTAAAGAACAGCGATGAGGAAGAGGAGGCTTGATCAGCTCCCTCTCTTGTTTCCTGCTGCTCAACACTGAATTGCATCTTAGTGTTAGGAATTTGGAGAAAGTGACTCCCCTGACTCTGGTGTCTCCAGTTGGCCCAGAAAAATCTGGATAAATTGAACCTTTGAGCAAGCTGTAAATCCTGCTGTTTATTATGAGATGTCAAAGAAGTGTTCCAAATGGGCTGTGCATGCCAGCATGCCATACCAAGCACTCCTGACTGGCAGACTGGCTCTCCTTTTTGTCTCTGTGCTGGACAAATAGGTTACATACCAACACTTTTATTTTTATCCCTTTTGGAATACTGTGTCAAATCATCCACTTGGAGCAATACAAAAAATCGAGATGCCTTTCTTCCAGAAATTTTCATATGTATATATTATGAATAGTTGAACAAGCCAAAATGCATCCAGGATGAAGATTAGGAGAGGCTGCTGGCTTGGAGCACTCTCCCACCCCTCTCTTTAGTAGCTGGCATGCCTAGTTTTACCCCATTTCTCAAACAAGTGATACATTAATATTCAGAATGACATTTTAGAGGTGTTGTTCTCAAATGATGTAAACAACTGAATACCTCAATAATGACTATATTAGCACTCTGAGCTGTTTTATCAGATAAACTTCCTCGGAAGTCTCACACAGTCTCCTTTTACCCCACAGAGACAACAGCTGCCAATTCGATAACAACTGCTGTGACAGGAAACATTGCACAATGTCAAGAGAGTTGTTTTAATATTTGATTAGTAGAAATGAATATGCAGATTGCATGGTTTCTCTGAGGCAGGGATTAGTGAAAGAGACTGTGATGTCATGTTTTATGCATTCCCATCTCCTCTTTGTGGTTAACTATGAACTTACCAGCTAAAGGATTGGTGATATTCTTTATCTTTGGTCCCATTACCTGCATTGTTTTTCTATTTCTTATTTTTATTCTATCTCCATTGCTTTTAAAGCTTCTGGGCAGTGACACAACAACCATTTAACAAGAAATGTGGCTGAAACAAATTGACAAGAAATGCTTACTCTACCACCTACCTACCATAATGAAGTAATAATAAATAACCAAAAGTTCAGAACCAGTTGCTTTTCCTCTTGCATCTCTATGAAATTAAAGATAACATGGTATATCTCAAACAAGGCTGTCCATATTTGTCCTGCTGGAAAGAGAGCCTCTGGATTTCCAAATTATAGGCAGCATTTTATTTTTAGCCTTGCTTAGTTATGATACATTGTGTTTGGAACTGGGGCAATCTCATCTTCAGCAAAATGCCCAGTTTGTTAAAGAGTTAATACTGGATGTTATTGGTGATTTAAGGTGTACTTAGCATCACTAGGTCTGTAATTAAGACAAGTCTTGGTAGCCTCATTCTTCAGAGGGAAGAAAAGGAAAATGGAGAACGTCGAAGTGTCGATCCAGGACTCCAGAGCAGTCTGGCTCACCACCAGCTGCAACCCAGCTCCCTTGACTCCTATTTACCCCAAAGGGGAGGTGTTTTTCCTAAAAATTGGTGAGGAGTGTTGTTTTTGCATTCAACAGGTAGAGTGTCTGGGATGAGGAAAATAGACAAGGGGAGCCAGACAGTCTTTCTTCTTATTATTATTATTATTTCCCCCCCATCCATTAAATGCCATTCAGATTCACAGATCTGTGTTCTACACAGGAGTGCTGGAGTGCACACCATGAGCACCACGTGCTTTCTTTTCTTGATACTGACTGGGAGATATCAGAGTGTTCATTAAAGACAATTAGTGTATTATGTTTCTTTATGGTTTTTTTCTGAGATGAGAACCTGAAATCTTGGAAGAAAAAATAAAATGGAACCAAGGCAATTAAAAGCTCCATTGGGAGCAGTTTGCCCCAGCCACACATCGCTAGGGCAGCTCACAGCTGCTCTGCTGCTGTGCTGGGGTCTGTCGCAGAACTGGGGAAGGAAGAAAGGCTGCATCTAGAAATCTCTCCTACTCAGGGTTTGGATTTACTGCAGCCGCTGGGGCTGGCTGATCAGAAGGGTGGTGGATAATTTCCATTCCAACCGGCTGATAATGCCCTGCCTGCATTCCCCTACCTTTGAGACTTGATTCAGGGGAATTAAAGAGTGATGAAAAGAGAGACAGGCTGTCGGGTGTGAGGAAGGAAGGAAGGAAGGAAGGAATGTACCGATCCAGTGCAGATACCACGTCTATGTTTCTTGCTTTTCATTCCACATTATCTTCTCCAGTTTGCAAAACCTGCTATCTCTAGGGTGTAAGGTGGGTGCTGAGATGGAATCTGAGCAGCACTGTGACTTCTGAGATAGATACAAAAATTTTCTAACCAATGCTGTGGGTTAAATTGCACAGTGACGATCTTGCCTAAAAGGTATAAACTCTCCCTCCTCTGTATTTTCATGGTAACTGTGGTTTGTAGGCTTTATCCAGGGTACCAAGAAATTTGTAATTAGTTTAAACTTTCAACAAATACCTACTTTTAACTCACTGCCAGCTCTCAAAGAGTGAACACAGCTTTATGACACGAATGCATTTTAGAACACTGGAATAATTGCCTAAGATCACCTTAGCTTTGTCTGAAATTTTAAATCAGCAACGTGGGTCACACTTGTTTTCTCAGAAATCATCTAGAAAACCAGCAAATTATAATGTCACTTTCCTAATTTTAGATTTTAAGTAACATCTATGTTCTTCACAGCTTATTAGTTTTTAAAATATCTGTATATTTTGAACTTGTATGAAGTCGTGTCCAAAGTTTATTAAAGTTTGGTTTGAACTAAAGTACCTGACCATAGGAGGGATTATTTCAAACACACAGGGATTTAGAAGTTATTACAAAAATATGAACTTGACCTTTCATTACATTTTATTAATACAAGGTCTGAGTCTGTGTCAGTGTTTGCAAACAGACAACTGTGTCCTCAGGATGTGGTTGTGGAGCAGCTGATATTTCTAGTTTGTTTTATTTTTGTTAGAGGTACTAGTTTGTGTTCTTTCCAAAACTTTCCCTTGCCCTTAAAAATGAAAGGCTGCTGATACTAATCTGGTTTGGAAGTTTGTTTTCTCTTTTTCATGATACTTGTAGTTAATAATTTGGTCTTAGAATCTTGCAGTTGTTGTATGTCTGTGGATCCGTGAACTCTTGAGTTCATAATAGGAGAGATGCTCACTTAAGATTATTTGGTGTTTATCTGTACACCCACCTAAATTCTTAGGATTTTAATTTCAAACATTTATTTATGTCTTCCTATGACATTAAAGTACAGAAATCACTTCTGCTCAAGATCTATTAGAGCACAAAGCTCCGGAATGAAGATAAAAAGGAGAAACTGGAGTTCTAAAGGTCAAAATTGCCCATGATTTTAATTCAAATAATTGACAGAAATACTTCATACAGGCATACCTAAAAGAGAGAAACACTACTCATTGACTTAAAAGATGTGTCATCTGTCAGCTGAAGATTAAACAACAGCAGAAACTATGTATGGTATTAACTGCCCAAAGAGCATATTGAAGATTCTCTTGATTTAATAAATCTGACAAGCCCCTTTTCTTTAGGGTTCATGGCCGTAATGATACAAGGTGTCAGATTTTACAAAATTGTAAATAGAGAATTTGGGCTTAAGTAACTCAGAAAATACTTGAGATGTTTTGCAAGCGCTACATGTTTGTTTATTTGTTTTATTACTACAATTTATTATCCCATGAGGTAACCTTTGTTTTAACACTGACTTCCATTGAAAGCCACAGAGTGAAGTAATTAAACTTAATAAAAGTCACTGCTGGTTAAGTCAAGATACATTGTATACATAGATCATATGCTATAGCAATTCAGAAAAGATCTTGACAACTATTAACACAAACCATTGCTTTCATCAAAGTCCAATTTGTTCTCTATTACTGCCTGGGGAGGAGATGGCTTCCAGGAAATGGGACGCTTGACATTATACTAAATAAATTGTAAGCACCTCTAATACTTCTGCTTAGCCAAAGATAAAACTGTAGCATCATTCACATTGCTAGACAACTTAATTTTTTTTATATGGTTAGTGTTTACTATTGGAAACAGGGAAAGTTCTAGAGAAAGGTTCTTCATCATGTGCTCATGTTATGAAATGAAGTTCATTTGACAAGTCAGAAGCACAAAGTTGCTTTTAGATGGATAGTGAATAATACGTGTAAATGAAAATAAATTTTCATTTATTGTGTCTTTTGATGAGTCAGGTTGCTAAATTCCCTGACAGCATTATGAGTATGTCCCCTTCCGAAATCATCCCTCGGGAAGATCAGTGCCCTTCCCCTGAAACCATCCCTTAGGAAGATTTGTGCCTTTGGCCTTTGCCGCTACAAAATTGAAAATGTGAACATCGGATTTTCTATCCTGAGAAGGAAAGAACAACAGTAAAAGCAACGTTAGTTACTGGGTAAAGTTTATAGTTTAGTATGCGTTAGGCACCAGGTGTTGGGTCGGAACCACCCTGTGAGGGCCGGTCCGGCCCTGCGGTCGCTGCGGTGCCGCCGTGTCCCTCACGGCAGCCCCTGGAGCCCACCCGGGGCAGCCCCGGAGCAGCTGCCGCTCAAAGGCAGCGGGAAAACTTTCCGCCCCCCGCAGCTCCTGGAGCCCCTGAGCAGCCTCAGCCCGGCAGGGACAGCGGGAACACCGCCCCCCGCCCTGCCCTGGAGCCCCGGAGCGGCCGCTGGGTCACGGGGGGCTTGGGGGGTGTCCGCGGGCACCGGAGCGGCTCAAACCGAAGGCGTGTGCTCCCCACGCGGGGCCGGCCCTGCCGTCGGGACACGGAGAGCTGCTCTGCCACCAGGTGCCAGCGGGAGCTGTGTGACCTGTCTGCCCTCCTTCTCCTTCTTCTCTCTGCCTGTGCCTCTGCTTCTCTTTCTCTGCTCCCTTCTTGATGTTCTGGGTAGGGTAAAGCCGGAGGGATTGGATTTTGGCTGGGTGTTGTGGATCAGTATGTGCTGGGTGGGTCCTGTGGTGGAATGCTTTGTCTGGATTGTGTGGTGCCCTTCGGAACTTTTGCCAAATTCCCTTATATTTTCTCCCCTAAATCATCAGTAAAAGTGCCTCTTGGGAACAAGTGTGTGGCTTATTCTCTTGAGCTATCTCAAGATATTAAAGAACCCTATTATATATATTTTAAAGTAAAACTCCTGGCTGAGCCCACATGAGCTTGCGGCCCTGGGGCCAGAGTGTTACAGTGCCGCCCTCCAAAAAAAAAAAAAAAAGATGGGTGGTAAATGCTCATGGCAGATAATGAGATGTTTTGAATGAATGGGAAGGCTGGGGAGATCTGTAGACATTAACAAACTGCCTTAGGACAGAAAGAAAGACACTTAAGGAAGCTGGGAGGTCATGCTTGAGTCCTGTGTTTTATCCTAGGAATTCTGTCTGTTGGAAATCAATGGCTGTGATCTGAGGTGGTGACTGGACCGCAGTTCAGACCTGGAGGCAGGACCGTCTCATTTCAGCAGTTGTTGTTTTCTGTGGTCAGCACCAGATACACTCATTTCTTAGCCCGGAGCAGGGCTTTGGAGGGGCAGCCTCCCTGAACTTGTGTGAAAAGCTGAAGAAGAGGTTGGTTTAGAACAGGCCACTCCTTGTTTTGGTCTAACCCCTCAGCTGCCCCTGCATGCCAGTGCATTCCAGCAATTAAAACGAAATGGAAAAGAAGACAGCATGGAAATTGAGAACGTTACTAGACGATGCATGTTGAGGCGCCTGAGCTCTGTTGTCTGTCTTTTGTTGTTCCTGGACCTTGTTTTGGGGAGAACTGTTTGAAGTTGCTTGTATTAGCTGTGGGAATAATGTGTTTAAAAATAACCTGCTGAAAAATCACTCTTTTTAAAAAAGGAAAAAAAAAAAGAAGAAACCCAACAAACTTTGACTGTGGAAGAGCCTGGAGAGCTGTGAAATCTTGGAATTGCTTTACAATGTAGTGTGGATACTGCAGCAGAAATTCAGCAGTGTGGCTCTCCCTTTTACTTTTTACATAGGATTCACATTGTAGTGGCTTTTATCTTCTTAAAACTTATTCTGAATTTTAAGTTCTAGTGTTGAACCCAAGGTTTTGTGTTTAAGAAACACCCTGTCTCTGCATTTTGCATTCAATAATACTGGTACATTTGTGACCAAATACATTTGTCATTGAGGAGTAAATGTATGAAGATCTGACTTTCATCCTGTAAATCTCTAGAAACAATTCTAATATCTGAATATGAAAGTACTACAGAGCACTGTTAAAAAATGAAGGGGGCATTTTTTTAAGTATTTCAGTGCTGCACTGCCTGTTTAGCCATGGATAGCTGGTTCCTCACTCTAGTCCACAACTCTCCATGTAGGCTAGCTGGACTGGGATGAACTCCATAAAAAAAAACCCAAACCCAAAATATAGAGAAGTCTGCTGTTGTAGATCTGTTTGTCTTTTTTTTCTGAAGAATCTTGTTTACTGAAGAGGAGTGGTGGTAAAGGATAAATGTACTTCAAGAGGGAGGAGGAGTGGGAAACACATTAGTTTATTTTTTAAAAGATTACTTCCTTGTATGTGTAAGAAAAAACATATATTCCTGGGCAAGATTACTGAACTCAGACTCAGCACAGTGTTGTGTGAGTGCTGCACTTCGCCCTTGGAACCCACACAGACTGTAAGTGCTGCAGGTTCAGGGCACAGTGATTCAAGCAGGTAGGCGGTAAAATGGCAAACACAGAGCGTGAAGCCTCCTCACTTCTCACTCAGCAAACAGGGATTCATTCCAGAGGCAAAAATAATAATTACTAAAAAAAAAAAAATTTACGAGTCCTGTTATGATATTTGAGGCTCAGGAAACTGCGGAAGTTGTGAGTTTGTGTGTTTGAGACCCAGGGGGGGAATTGGTTCTGAGGAATACTGCTGTCCTTTCCAACAGAGTCTCAACATTGGCAGGATGTTTATAGGATCCAAGGAATATCCTATCCATCATGCTAGCCAGCCCTGTGGGTTAGTTTAGAATATCACCTCTTTCCCCAAACATTTGTCTACTTTGTATTAACAGAATCCTTTCCTCCTCCTGTTCAGCCACACCTTGTCCTTCTTTTGGTCAAAGAATGAAAAAACCCAGGATTTATATTCTCCACATCCCAGATTTAGTGTAGTACAGCCAAGCTTACAAAAGAGGAGGACTATGGTGTTAAATAATGCTGTTCTGGATATGATTAATTTTGTGTCCTCACTCTTTGGGTACTCCAGGTGAATCAAAAGGTGCTTTTTTCATGTGATCCAAATCATGTCTTCAGGCATAAATCAGTGGGGAAAGAAAGGGAGATAGCTCAAAGGGCATTTAACTACTGAATTTCACCTGCTTCTCCCCTGTAGTCATTGATTAAGTGCTGAGGTGTATTTTTTATGTGTTCTTTCTGCTTTTGTGAATGGTATGTATTCAGAGGCGTTGTTATACTTTAAGAATGCTTAAATCAGTGAGAAGGTTTTGATTTTAAAGGCTGTTTGAAAGTTTTCAGATTAAAATTTTACTGTCTTTAAATTTAGTTCCTTAACCTTCTATCTCTCCCAGTTGAATCTTCACACATCTCATTGTTATTAAATTTCACTAAAGAGAGTAATTCTTGCAGTTCTCATCATAGTAGGCTATGTGCATGTGTATATTTGTAACCATATGAATGTTAGAGTGTCATGTTTGTTTGGGTTTGTTAGTTTGGATAGCTTTTTGCCTTTCACTGTCTTTGAACTGCTTAAAAATTGATGAAGATTAACAGAGGTCCAAAGAGTGATGGGGGAGTATTTTGTGTTTTATTTTGGTGTTCTTAAAAGCTAAGAGGGCTATGGAAAAATGGATTTTTGAGTGGAGTGTAAGAAATGTGACAGACCGAAAAGAGCTTTTTAAGAGGCACAGAGAATTTTCTTCACCTTCTGCACAGCTGCCAAAGCATAGGGCTTAAAAATGTTGTTTGTTACAGTTCCTCTGCCTCCTTGCTCTGTGTACTCAAGTCTTTCCCTCACACCTCATCTGTCTCAGTTCATCTGTAAACTGTAGTGACCTGTGAGAGCAGAGCTGGAGCAGGGGTTGGTGAGATGGTAAATAACAACGAGCTCCAGTCCCTGAGACAGAACTTGATTGCTTGATAAATTATGAGCAATCAGGCGTGTTTTCTTGCAGCTAAATGCAAGGTTATGCAAATGAGAGGAAAGGCTGTAATTCTGGTTTGTGTGACAGAGGGTTGTGCTGGGTTACTGTGTCCTGGTCCAGACCCCTTCCTTCAGAAAGGCGGCTGGAAATGTGGGAAGGGCTCAGCCTGGCTCCGAGGTTTGAAAAATGCGCATTGCAGCAGAAACTGAGGAGCTCCATCTATTTAATTTATCAGCAATGAAGTAACAAGTTCATCGTACTGTGTGAGTACCCAGACAAGGAGGAGATACCTGTAAAGGAGGGATTTTACAGAGCTCTATTTCTGTGACTGGACGATGCACTCGACCAAGTTCAAATTGGTAACGAAGTATATGTGTGTGGTGTTAAGGTAATTAGTCTTCCTAATGAAGTACATGTGTGTGGTGTTAAGGTAATTAGTCTTCCTAATGAAGTACATGTGTGTGGTGTTAAGGTAGTTAGTCTTTCTGAGAGACAGGTGTCTGCTCAAGCACTCTTTACATCCAGGTTTCGGAGTGCCGGATGCTGGATGGAGTGTTAGGACGTGTCTTATACAGGAGTTCAGAGCTTGTAGGTTTTAGATCTGGATCTTCGTGGGGTTCAGTGTCAGTAAAAAAGGGTAGGGACCATGTGTATGGCCTAGGGACTGTGGGAGTGTGTTCTTCACAGTCTTAAAAGTGCCATCACATTTCTTATGTTTTAGCACAGAATGTGTTGGCTTTCCCCAGAAGGACTTCATGTGCTGGCAGCATTTATTACTGCATGAACTACCTGTTGTATTTGAAGTTACTTTTCTTCGTGGGAACATTCTGATAATAAAAGACATTTAAACATAAGGGAATGGTCAACAAGCCATAAAAATGTAGTGTTTATAATTTCAGTCATAGATATGTGCAGCTTCCTTTGAAGTACATCTTTCCAAGACCTTTGATGATTTGTTGTGTGGTATGGGGTTCTGTTGGTTCTGCTTTCAACTCTGCCCGTAACAAAACCTGTAAAGTCAGAAAACACCTTCCTGAAAATGTGTTTCTCTAGTTGTAACTTTGCTCCAAGATCAAGCACTAAGTTTCCAAGTTGTTGTGATTATACCGAGCTACTGTGTGAAGTCTGTGAGCTGTACAGAACATGATGCCATCGTGCTACTGCAGTGGGGTGGCTGTCTTATTATCCAACTTCCTTCATGAAATGAGGGAAAAGCAGCTGTTCTAAACTGGAAGAGATGTGAGAATTGTAAGTGTATTTACAAAAAACTAATAAAAATTCAGTCATTTGAAAGGATCTCAAAACATCTCATGGTGCTCATGAGGAAGATATTACTACTCATTTACAGGACTGGCAAAAAGAAGAGGGGGCTTTTAATAAATACTGAGTGTAGCTGATCACTTCTCAGCCCTGGTTTCTTGTTCTCTGTTTTGTCCAAAGCAGCTCTTTATCAGGGGAAAAAAAGTACAAATGAATAGTCTTAAATATTATTTAGCCTCTTTTTTTTTTAAATCAAGAGTACAGATACATTATTTGGAGTGTTCATCCTGTTTTCAACGAAAGCGAACACTTAGTGGTGACATATATAAATTTCAAATTGTATTTTTGATTGTTATGGAGAACAAATTCATTTATCTTATTCCTGAGGCTTTGGAAACATGATATATGTATTTTTATACTCCTGTATCAATGACCAAAAAAGGGCAGGAAATAGAGATGGGCAGCATGAAAATGTGCTTTGCATTTTTGAAGTACTAAGGTTATTTTTCCAGTAGGAAATTATCAAAATAACTGTTCTTAAGACCAATGTTCTTTTTCTTATTAGAACATTCTTTATGTGAATGAGACCAAGACAGAGAAGGGGGATACTACAAAATTCTTAAGCTTTTTTAAGCACTTGCATCTGTTCTGGATTTAAAGTTCAGTCCAGGTAGACATTCTGTCTGAGAGCGTTTCGGAAGCGTTGTTACCTAATCAGTAATATTTTAATTTGATGTGCTATTCAGAGTTTTGGCAACACAAAAGCTACAGAGTTGGTCTGCATAGCAGAGATTGCACAGAGTGTCCTGCTCTCCCTCGAGTTTTAGGGATGCTTTTTATCCTTCTCGCTTGGATATACCTTGCGTGGGCAGAGTGCCTGCGTTGCAGCGGAGCAGGAGCTGTGCTGGTGACACGTAACCCTGCGCTGTGCCTCTGGAGACAGCAGGAGTAGATGAACATTATCAGTTGTCAGGGGAGGGCTGGGCCAGCAGATGAGAACAGGGTAAGGCAGCAGCGTGTGGGGTCAGTGGTTGTGACTCTGTGCTGTGGTCACCCCCAATATCCGTCTCACGGAACGATTTCCTGACAGCCGCGAGTCAGCCTTATCTTGCTGCTGCCAAGGGTGTTTATTCCCTCCTCGTGCAAGACTTTCTAGTCAAGTGTATAAAAGAATAACCAAATATGTGTGTCCTGGATGGCATTAGTAAGCAGGAACAATGCAGATACTCTTCATATAAATTGAACTTCGGTGTTTCAGAGGACAAAGTTGGGGCATTTTCTGGTGTAAAGCAACATAACCTAGGAGGCACCAAGGTGTTGAAAAGGATACTGGATAATTTGCTGGTCTTTATTGCAAGGTCCATATGTTATGAATTCTCTGTTGTATTTCAAATTAACAGTTTTGTTCACATTCCTAAACTTGCACAGGTGCAAAATGTACTAGCTAACTTAATTCCTGTATGTCTAAAGAGCTTTTTTTCCTCTGTGAATTTTGACCTATATATTATCCATGTCTTTAGTTATGTATAAATACCACTGAAAATACCCAGGACTTTATTTAATATAAATGGATTTTTGATATACAGAACACAGAAGAAACGTGTTTTGCCTGTGTAGCATACAATTTAGGATGTTAAGAAAAAACACAAGCTGTTGTGTAGCATCTGATGTATTCCTGTAAAAAATGAAGCACTTGTCTATATTATGGCTTGTGGTATTCTGTGTTACCTAGAGCTTTGTTAATCCCAGCTTCATTACAGTCTAGAAGTTACAGTGCAGTGTTTTTCAAATAATTAAATTCAGACACACGTTTTACAAGTATTTTTCATTTTGAAGATATGAAACAAAAATACTCTTATGGGGAAAACTCTTGATTGGGAAACGCACTGCAACTATTAATATTTCTGTGTGAAAGGAAAAGCTAGAACTCACTTTTTTTCCTACTTGGACTTGAAATGCTCCTCTTAAAGGACATAATTGAACCTCTGCTTTTCATTCCATTTCAGGTTTTTCTTCTATCATGGCAAAACCTTATGAATTTAACTGGCAGAAGCCAGTTCCCTCTTTTATGCAAGATGGAGCTGTGTTTGATAGATATGAAGAGGTAAGAGGCCAGTTGCCTTTCATTTGCTATTCTCTTTTAAATATGCAGATGTGATAGAATATTTCATGGTTTGCTTTCATTGTACACAAAGAAACTTTCATTTATCTGGTAATACCTCCAGAAATGTCTGTGGGGAGGCAATACCAACACACTTTATTGCGGTACAGTTTTTTGCTTTTAAAAGAAACGGCTTTAAAATATATTTAATCCCTGCTGATTTGAAATAAGCCCCTGAGGAAGAAAAGGGGGAGAATTGGATCAAAATATCTGTAACATGCATAAAACTCATCTTTGCAGATTCATAAAGCACATTATTGAACAAAGTGAGTCCTCCCGTTTTTTGCACAGCTAATCATATGGAGGGAGGGAGAATATATTGCTTTTTTTTAATATATAACTGGGGACCTGCATATCACAAGGGAAAATGAGAGAACACAGAACATTTATATTCTGATCCAAATTGCACCATTTGAGATCTGGAGGGGTTTTATCTATTTCAGAAAATCAATCTGCACTCTATCCTGAAATATGATTACTATGATCCCACTTTCAGCTGTGCTTTAATCCAAATTTATTAAAGGAATGCAAAACAGGGCATTTACACAGCTGAAATAAAGTGCTGAGGAGTTTACCTTATACCCAGCATTGATATGGTGATAAGAACAATTTTATCAGGGTCTATTTTTAATCTTGTTTGGACAGGAAATCTCTCTAAGTTGAAGGTATCTCTCTAAGTGCCTTCAGGATATTAGTATTTGCTTCTTATCTTTTGAAATGTAAGTAAAAGGTATTTTTTATCATGAGGCCTGCCAAGATAGGGATAGCTGGTTTACCCTGTATTTTCAGTTTTGTTGGTAGATAAACAAAAAGATACTGGTGGACATGGAATTCCTTAGAAAGGAGGTTCAGAAAAGCTTTGTTTTTCTTCAGCAAATAATTGCTCAAGGAACAGCCTGTGAGGACCTGCGTGAGGGGGGTGTGGCCCACGTTTCTTCCTTGGCACCTTTGTCATGAGACAGAAGAGAGATTTTAGTGCTCAAATTTTGGTGTGATATCAAAAATGCAGTTGGGAGCCTGGATTGCTTCCTTGCAGAGGACTCTTCTGCACACATGGCTGTCAGTTTTCAATTAAGGAAGTCAGGAAGTTCTGGATCCTTCTGTCCTTTGAGAAGTGATTGATTCTGCACGCTCCTTTCCTGCATTTGAGCTTAATTTATGATGCACTAATTGAGGCTGGAGGTGTGTGGAGGAAATTTCTTCTTTAATTCAGCTAATCTGATTTTTTGCCTTGCCCAGTGTCTTTGGAATGCCATTCTTTCCTGATTTCTTCTGCAAATCAATATCCTCCAAACTCTGCTTGTCTCATACTCTGGCCACAAATTGCTCACAGCATTAACACTGCCACAGTCTAACAGAAAAGTGCTTCCCAAATTCTGAATGTAAAATGAAATGTGGTCGTTTGACCTGAAGGTAGTATTGGCAAATTACGTATATTTTCACCTTTACGTGGTTTGAAAGCATTTAATTTTCAATAATTTTTTTAAAATTCCAATTCATTAAGGTTTTTATTGGGTAAGAATCACTGCTTTTATAAATAAACATCTTCATAGTTGCAGCGAAGTAGGAAAATACTAATTAAGTGCATCCAATTGTCTCGAGCATCAGCAGAAGACAAATCATTAAAATGATCTTTTTTTTGAAGCCTGCCTCCCTCACTTTTGTTAGTTTGGGAATAGCAAATTCTGCAGGAAGGTATTTGGGAAGAAATGTAATTTATTTTTGAACAATAAATAAATTTATGATATTTGTCAAACTGTCTGAAATAATGGTCTGTGTTTTCTTTTCTATAGGAATCTTTTGTCTTTGAAAGCAACTGTCTCTTCCAAGTGGATGAATTTGGTTTTTTTCTGAGCTGGAAAAGTGAAGGAAAGGTATATTACAATTATATCAGAATCTATATTAGATATTATTGCATTTGATTATATTCGGCTAGTTTTGAAACATCTAAAATACCATGTTAGTTTATTTACAAAACTAGCCTTCATCCTATTTTTTTTTTTTTTTTAGAATTGACAGAAGTGAAGTATTTAAGAGGGAAAAACAGATATTGAAGGGAAATATACTGTTTCTATTTGTTAACGTGTAACAAGCGAATTCACTGTTTATTTTGCTGCAATTCCTAGTGGGGCCGTGTCTCAACAGACCTTTGAACTTGCACCTATTTTTATCATTTCAGGAAGGACAGGTATTAGAATGCTCCCTGATCAACAGTGTTCGTTTTGGAGCTGTACCAAAGGTACTCTGTGGTTTATACTCTTCATTTAAACAACAGATATTTAAACTGAAGGTGAAATACAGGATGACATTAATTTCTTCAAATAATACCAGCAACACAGGTTTTTATTTTGTAACCACGATCTAAAATGTTAAGTTTTGAATTAATTTGCTGCGATTGCAGCGGGAAGTTTCAACTGTCTGGTCTTTCTGAAGTAGTACAGGGTTCAGGATGAGGGGAAAGCTGAACAACAGACATTATGAGCACATATCAGGAGTTTTTAATTACTTTGTAACAATTTATTGTGATACTTGTTTTACAGATCTGGAAAAAATGTTTCATTTTCGAAATTTTGTTCCTATCTGTTTAAAATTTTGTTTTATCTTCTTGCACCGTTGACACAAAACACAGGAAGTTGTTTACATCCTTCTTTATGCAGTTAAATGGTCAGAGAGGGCAGCTGGTCACAGTCTGCCTTTTTGAAGAGTATTAACAGAGGCACTTGCTAGGAATTCTGGAGGAACCCAAAACTTTGGGAATATGCTCAGTAGTGTTCTTCAAAAGGAGTACTTAGGATTTTCTGCAGTGAATTGTGGCCCTCCCTCCTCCAGGCCTTTAGTTTAGAAGATTTGTTGGGACTCTACATTTCCACTTCCACGTGTTAAGTGGTTTTGTGGTAATTGTAGATAACTCTCTCTTAATAATTCTCTTGGGAATGCACAGAATAAGATCCCTCCCCCGTAGAGGAGGGGCATGAGAAGGGGTGTTGCAGACAACCCATGAACTGACAGCCATACCAGTATGCTTCAGACTTCAGCTCTGTCTTTACCTAAGGAATTTACTCTTTAAAAAAATAAACCCATTAAATCTCTAGTCCTTGACCTGCAGCAGACACCAGCTTGTATGACATGTCGCTGAGAAACAGCCAAGAAGTCACAGAGATCATAACTCTCAGGAACTATGGACTTAACTAGATTGGAATAATTAACTTAAGAGATTAATACTGCTCCTCTGTTTCTGGTCCTTGGAGTGATTAATTTTTCTTTTTCGTGATGAAAATATGAGTTCTCACAATCATGTTCCCAACTGTTAAAACAGACCGTTTTTCAGGTTTACACACGGTATTTCGAAGTGAAAGCACTCATTTGTTATGATTGGCAAAGGTTTAAAGGTGTAAATGTGTATGGAGATGAAAATGCATCTTTGCCATAGTGCACTGCATAACAGAAATGTGGCAGCTGTAACAAGCTATTTGTTCTGTTTCACAGGATCCCAAAATACTGACTGCACTTGAGGCCGTTGGAAAGTCAGAAAACGAGTTGGAAGGACGGATAGTGTGTGTTTGCAGTGGCATAGACCTGGTGAACATCAGCTTCACTTACATGGTAGCAGAAAACACAGAAGTAGCCAAGGTATTTCACAATTAAACAGTGGGGGTAGTTAAAAATAAAAGAAGAGCTCATTACCAGTGCTCATTGTTTTTCCTAAGTCTGCCTGCTTGGCTGACTGAAATACCTGGCTTATTGTCTGCTGCCTCACTCTTCAGAAGGACAGCAAACATCCATGTGGAGCACTCTGTGACATGTCTGTGTGCCATGGTGAAAGGAAATAGTGGGTTTATCAGCCTCTCTGTGCACAGTAATTTATCAAAATTAGATACTGAGACCAGCAAATATAAGACAGATCATTCCTTCAGCTGTTGAGTATCTCCTGGGCCTGTCCAGCAGACTATGTGACAATTATCCCTCTGTCACAGGGATGCTGAAGGGAAGTGCAGTGACTTCCATTTTCCTGGTGGGTGGAGTTCAGCCCTCCAAAATTCTGTTCAGCAATAACCTGATTGTGTTGTGTGGTTCATGTTATTTGAAAGGACAAAAGCAGGAAAGAAAATTCTCTGCAGTTAAGGGGATCCCAGTGTACCCAGGTTCTTTTCTGTTTCCCATTGGCATGGAACAGTCCTAAGGAAACAATGGCCCTTTTTTACACGTCATCTTTCCTGAGAGCTTTAAATTGCAGTTCACAATGCAAGTTCTGGGGCTCCACCTGTCCTGGTACTTGAGCTGTCTGCTGTAAACTGCTCTGAGAAACCTGTCCAGAGTGTTGATAGTACCTTAGATTCAGACATTCAAGGGTTTTAAAAATACACATTCTTTGATTTTCCTTTCTGATTGTATGTATTCAATTTAGGATTACAATCAGTTTTGTTGTGAGATATAAATATTGAATAGTGATCAGTGACACACTGCTTTAAAACTTTCTGCCGAATGCAACATCACTAAATCCCTTGGCAGACCTGCTTGATCCTTCTTGCTTTGGATCATACCTTTGGAAACACTGGCAATACTGAGTGAACTCCATGATAGGAGAAATACTTGTATAACTTCCATGGGTACACTAAATTGATTTTATTGTGCGTATTTTCAGCAGGCTTTCAGGGAAATAACGTGCCACAGTTATGTTTTGAAAACACTGGAGAGGCAAAGAAAAGGATATGTTGGCAGCATTCAGTTTTTTACTTAACCCAACAGTGTCTCTGATTTAATCTGAAAACAGAAAGTTGCAGTTAAGTTTCTCAGCCACCTTAGATCTCAATAGGCTGTATTAGACTAATTGGTTTGTGAGGATGTTGGCCAGTTACACAGACTGTCACAAGAGATGAGCTAATTACCCTGCTGAAAAGATCTATTGCTTCATTAAGAGCCAGTTTGCCTACCAAAAATGGTGTGTAATGCTGCAGTCCGCCTGTGGGGAGGCTCTGAGAGGCCCATATATGTGAGAGTCCTGCATTTGGGAGCCTTCCCACCAAAATATATATCCAGAACTGTCAGCAATGATGATCCACCTGATCTGATATGATATGTTTGAGGCACGAGGGAGAGGATAAAGCACATCAAACCAAAAAAAAAATCAATGTAGGGCTTTCTAAGTTACCTTTGCTGAGTAATTTGGTCTGTACTGTATTGGCTTTTCATATATGGTAAATACATCAATTTGCTACTGCAGTTCTGTGGTAAAATAAGATTTTCTAGGAGTTATCTGCACATAGAGCTGTTCCTACTTAATTCTTCCTGTTTTGTTCATGAGAAAACGTCTTTCTTCTGTGACACAGTAAATCTCTTCTTGGAGAAATAAGCTTTTGCATGGTGTTAAGTAGCTATGCAGCTTTTATGCAGCAGTTTAAAATAGGCCTTGATTTAATCCATGTTCAAATGTAAGCCCCTCTTTTGAAATAACAGAGGCAAGATTTTGGAGAAAAAGGGGCAGTGATTGTAGGTTTAGCAACCCAGATATGTGTAAGGGGTGAACCTGGTTTCTGCTGTGCCTGCCCTGTTGCCACGAGGAGGGTGAACATTACTTGCTGCAGATCTTCTGTCCCTTCCTCAGATAAACCAAGGCCTGGATTGGTCAGTACCTGATTGGGATGCTTTAAAACAAGGGAATTGAGTGACAAATCCCAACACAAAAGCTCAGAACATTTCTGCCTAGAAAGAGGACAAAAGGGAATTCTACTTCTGTAGATAGTAATTTACAATTGGAAAAGAAGTAATTGTTCCTCCCTGAGGGCTGGGTTATAATGGAACTGAGAAACCATGACGAAGAAGAAAATTAATTCAAGTTCCTGGCTTCTTCAGGCTCTCCATGCAAGGAATGGTGCCGTTGGGAGACAGGTTCTGCCAGGTCCCATAGGATGGGGCAGCAGAGTGTGGGCAGTCCCTTGGGGTGCCCCAGCGGTGGCAGGTGGGCACACACAGAGCTGCTGCCTGCTGTGGGCAGTGCTGGACCCTCCCCATCACGGGCTGGCAGTTGTCTTCTGTCATCACCTCTGCACTGGGGCAGCCCCACGTTCCTCTGCCCCTTGTGCCAGTGTGCTCAGCAGGTCTGGCCAAGGCATTGCTGAGCTCCAAGTATAGCTGTTCCAACAACAAGAGCATGTTTATTATCCCTCCACTTGTCTCCAAGCTCCAACTCTGGTATTTACACTCTATCTACTTAAATTTTATTGGTGTTTTCAGCTGAGAAATTGGTTTTCATTTCCACTCTTAAAACAGCCACAAAATAGGGTGTACTCTGTCTCTGATTGCAAGCAGCTGTCGTGGTCCACTCCTAAAGCAGCTCCACTGTGGCAGCAGAGAGTGACTGTAAAAGGTGGAATTTAAAACCTGATGTTTGGAATCCTGATTAAATCAGGTTGTATAAATTACCCTGAGCTAAAATTAAAACACACACACACATATGAGAGGTGTGAGCCTGTGTGTGTATTTTTCTTTTTTACTTCCCAGATGGATTTGCTGTGACCTAGTAATTGGATGATCTGTTTTCCTCAGTCCAGGACATTTGAAAAGGCCTATGGGTATTTAGGGGTGCATTTCCTTAGTGCAGAAGTGATGTAGTGCTGATGTGAGGTTTAGCCCATGGCATGTAGGCTGCCTATCCAAAAATGGCACAAGTCCAGTAAAGCTGTTGTACTTCAGCAATCCAGAATATGGATCTGTTGTCTTCTTTGCTCATCCACTTTGGCAATGCATTAAGGAGTTTAACTTAATAGATTAACCTGAGTCAGGTTTTTTTAACATTGTGTAATATTTATGAATATCGGGAGTAAATTTGTCCTGACAGTTTTTCTTTCCCAGGTCCAGCTGTGCTGTTGGAAAGGACCATCTCTCCAGCTGATGGGTTTTGCCCTTCTGCCAGAAAGTATTGTTCCCCCTGCCCTGCTGGCAGAGGGCTGCATGTGAACAGTTCTAATTCAAAGAGCCATAATGTTAGGCTCATGTCACATATTCAGGGGCAAAGTTTACAATAGTGTTTAAGATAATCTGGCTCTGGGAAGTGCTGATTCCTCTGGCACAATTCCTCTGGCAGTGGGTCGGGATGGGAGCAGCCATAGATGTAAAACAGACTGGTTTTACAGTTTTGATTAGATTTGATAGAAAATAGGTATTTTCTTCAGGTGTGTTACTGAGACAGTCACACACTGATGGCTGTGAGGCACCAGGATGAACAAACAGCACGTGCAGAAATGCTGTATTACTCACATGCTGGTAAACAACATAAAGGTAAATGCAGGCTTTATCATGCAGCTCATAATATTTATGGCATGGAAGACAACTGCAGCTGAAAACATTTCATTTTGACATTCTTAAACTTCTCAGCTTTGCAGTGGGAATGATATTTTTAATTCTTCATTTTCTTTTCAATTTGTTTAAAATGGTTGAGTGGACTGTTACGGTTTTGGTGAGATGAAGCACTTCAGGCTCATTGGTTTTGTGGCTGTTTCTATGTAGCTCTTCTTGAGTTACAGAAAAATTGTGTTTCATAGAATCATAGAATGGTTTGGGTTGGAAGGGACCTTAAACACCATCCAATTTCAACCCCTACCATGGGCAGGGAACCTTCCACTAGAGCAGGTTGCTCAGAGCCCCATCCAGCCTGGCCTGATTGACCCTGATTTTTTTTCCCCACGAAACAAGCTATTAAATATTTGCCCAAATCATATTGTTAAGAGGGCAGATAGGAGGTAGCAGAAGATTCCTATGGGAACATGCCACAAATACATTACAGAAAAGTTCTGTTTTCCCATAGCTTTGGTTTGTTTTGATGTTTTGAAGCAAAACTTTCCAAGAAAGCTGCAAAACATGCTTGAGCAGAACTCCAGAAGCCTACTGCTGTTCTTTGTGTCCCTCTGTATTAGTATATATGACTTATGTCTGAAAGCCTATGTGATAAACAGTTTTCTAATTCATGACTGTCTTGACTATATGACCACAGCTTACCTACTCAGGTAGCCCTGTGCCAAGTATAATTTCACATTCTCTAGAGAGATCTTCATATTCCATCCAGCATTTCAGCGTCAGTGATTTCCATGTGCTTTTCTGCCTTTTGGTTTTCTTTCTTGGCTGTGCCACTGCGGAATTATCAGTAAATTGAAAACTTTAGCCCTGGTTTTCTGTAGCCAGGAGGTGGATTTCACTGTGTAAAGCTCCACTATGTTTTTCTTAGTTTGCATACAAAAGCAGCCAAAGTGATTCTTCCAGCCGCTTTCAGAGCAGACCCCTCCAGTGCTGGGAAAGCAGTTCCAGGGTGGAAAGCTTTGTTGAAGTGTGGTAGCAGTCTGGACACATCAGGCAACTCCCAGTACAGAGTGTGCAAGCCTCACCTTTCCTGATGGAATACTTGAAAGTCAGAAGAACTTCTTTCATCTCTGTGCCAGAATTTTCACAGCGACATCCTTCAGGTCTGCGCTGCAGTTGGTCAGGTAGGGAATTGGTTTGGCGCTGTCACTGACTGGCATGAGAGGAAAGGGAATTTTCATGGAACAGAAATGAGTCCTGAGACATCTGCATTGAGGGAAGAGGGACATCTGCTGGTCATGGCGCCGCTGGATGAGGGTGAGTGCCAGGGAGTCCTGCCAGCCCCCAGCTGGCTTGGGAAGAGGTGGGAAACAGGGATCTGTTCACCCTGGGCTCCCTGAACCCTCCAACTGTCAAGCCCTTGTCTCTGACAGCCAGTCATAGGCACTGAATACCAAAATAGGAGGGCAATGTCTCCTTGCCTCCCTGGCTTTCCTGATGTGTGAAATAACCCTGGAGAGACTGCACTGAAAAAGTGAAGGTAAAACCTCCAGAGGCCTGGATGATACCGACCTCATCACTAAATAATCCATACATGACCTTGCCTAGAATTTCATGAGCTGTAGGTTATGGTGATTTTTAACATTTCATACATTTTGTTCTTTTTAACCCCCCCTAAATGAAAGGTTGATGGCTGAAAGAGGGTTGAAAGGTCAAACTTACTCATGCACCCTGCCACTGCTGCCCATGTTTCATCAATGAACTTCAAGTAATGCAGGGTCACTAAGTGCCTCAGAAGCATTTGAGTGCTACAGCAAAAGCTGAGAGAGTGCTTCTTCAGTCAATTTTTCATGTACTTTCTCCTTCTAGAGATGCTTGACAGTGTTTGATCTTGTTAGAGAAAAACAACACAGGCTGCTTATTCCAACCTACAGCATAGATTTTGGCCTCTTGTGTCAGCCTGAGGGTCTGAACTTAAGGTGTATTTGTGTTTGGTTTTGTTCCTTTTCATGATTGTTGTTTTTCTAGGATTAGATAGCAGGGCCCAGATTCCTCTATGAATCTGGAATAATTTGTATATAGGGAGCCACTCAGGAGTTACATTGACAGATGAAAGGTACTGAACCATATTTTGAAAATTGGAAAACGCTCAGCACTAGCATCAGTAAGAATCCAATGTACCCTGATTTCTATCAAAAACATTTTGTACTTTCTGCAAGACCCAAGTGAAGTGTTTCCTATCTACCTGAGAATTTCATCTTGTTAGAGGATTTTCCTTCTTTGCAGAGATAGTGATTTGAAAATGCTGAGTGTGAAAGAAGAGAACTGAGGATCTTTATCCTTGTTACTTACATAAATTTACAGATCTTTCAGCTTCATCTGTAAAATAAGAAGTGCTATCATAGCATATAAGGAAGGCTGCTGCTGAATACTTCGTAGTGTGTTAGCTGAGAGAAATCTGATCTCTTCTTTCATCCTTCCTGCAAGGTCATCAGACAAGTGCACATTAAATCTGGGAATGGTATATTGTCAGGAAAGCAATATACTGCCAGCTTGACATTGAATTTTGTGCCTATCCATGCACTGGATCACAGTGCCTTAAAAGTGATTATGAAGATAGTTGTTATTTGGAGACTAGTCTGGCTCAGAAGGACAAAAAATCTGTGTGTTTTGAATGTGGTGTTGAATTTGTTTGTTGCTGTATTCCTGCTTAATTTGGGGCCAGCTGATAACCATGGGCAATATCTGATGAAACGCTCCAGAACCTGCTTTAGCCCCAAAATGAAGGGCAGGCAGCCAGATGCTTCCTTGTGGTGCAGCAGTGGGGGTGGAACAGCTGGGCAGAGTTGTCTGTGGAACTGTCAGGTCTTGCCCAGGGGACATCACACCGATGTGAAGATGATTCAGAGGTGGACAGAGGCTCTTAGTTGGCTCCCTTGGTGCCAGCAGAGGTGTGATGCTTTTGTGGCTTGTCAGTGTTTGGCTGTAGATTTGTGCTCTTTTGCTGTAAGGGAGTGGAGTTCCTGGTTTGGCATCTCTATCAGGAAAGGGCATTAACGCTGAAAAAAGATTAGGGAGGCCTCCAAAGTGGGAATCATCGGGACAACTCCTGCAAAAATACCACTTGGTAAGTGGTTAGTGTATTGATTTCTCTCTCTACTTGTGAAGTGTTCCTTTTGGCAGCTTCTCTTGATGTACAGAAGTAACTTCAGAGCTGAGTGCAGGGTAACCTTACTTTGAAATGTTAGTTTTTGTTATGTCTGGGGTAGTTGTAATCCATGGCCTTCAAATCAGAATGGATCTGTAGGTGTTTATTTCTGGTTGAAATGGTGATATCATCAGTACTGCACCAGTGGTGGCTTTTGGTAGGAAAAAAGAAAAAGACTGAAGCTTATTCACAACATGCATTTTTGTGTAATTTAATTTTGCAGGGGTTTTTTTGTTTGCAGTGCCTATGCCGTTGTGCTGTTATGGGTCAGTGCTGAAAGGTGGAGGAGTTTGGAAGGTACTGCAGACTAATCACGAGGATAAATGTTTGTATACGTGTGACAGTGTTAATGCAGCAGGAATGTTACATTTTACTGATTTAAAGAAAAAAAACAAAAAACCCCAAACAAAACCCCAAACCCAAACAAACCACAAAACCCCAAATGTAGGTAGTTAATGATGAATTTTGACAGTTCTAGGAAATTGAAATCTATGTAAGACTTGTTCAGGCGTTTACCCTGAAGTTATCACCAGCTCTATTCCTTTATCATCTGAGGTGAGAGAACATTTGTTGGAAAAGATAAGGGTTTCCTAAATCTGTCAGTGGTTTCTAGTTATATCAGCTCTATAAATAATATTATCTTGCCCCATGACCTTGCTTTCTTTATCTTCCTAGGCAGTACCCTCATCCTCTGATTACTAAGTCATCGTACTCATGCAGTTGCAAAAATAGAGATGGGAGGGTCAGACTGTTACTGATGGGTTGTTTTCAGCACAAAAACACACCTAAGGAACCCCAAATACTAGCTTTTCTCATAAGTCAGACTTCTATTTTCAAATGATTCTCAGATTCACTATTAGAATGCATATTTTATGCAGTACTTATTTAAAAGATCATTTAAAAAAGATTAATTAAAAAATGGATGTCTTAACAAGTGGCTACTTTTCCTAAAACAAAATAGATTTAGTGTGTCACGAGTACAAGGATCTGCTTAAGTGTGTTTGTCTGTTGAAGTGTCACCTTAGACCTTGTTTTAGCCCACAAGGATTTGCTGCCTGCAGTTTACAATGTGCCGTTTCCCAAAGACATCAGTATTCCTCCAATATAAATCATGATTTTTTCCATCTGTATTGCAGATGTACAGCACTCATTCATGAAAAGAAAAATACACTCATCTGCATCTATTTATAAGTGTCAAATTCTGGATCCTGCCCAAGTCAGTTCAAGCTGCATGCACAGAATTTGGCCAGAAGCAAAAAACTTCTTTATTCATAAGGTTAATGTTTAGCAGTGGACCAAAGCCCATCTCAGTTCCACCAGTGTAAATTATCTGTTGAGTAATCCTAGTGTTACAATGGCATAATTGAGATCGAGCTTGGCTTGTAGTGCTGTCATTTTTTTCCCCTTCCTGTAGCTTTATCCTGCCAGGAATTCTTGCTGAAATCAATGAGTGTTCATGTTAGGGCCTAATCTTAAGCTTCTATACACTACTGCAAAGTCTAGGTGCAGACTATAGTAGAAAAATAGATCCATAAAAATGGAATTACATAAGTGAGTGCTGTAATGCTGCTGTTGGCTGAAAGCCATCCCAGTGATTATGGGAATGTTGTGCTTTTTAAGGATGAAAGCAAGCAAGCAAGCAGGACTTGAATATGTAGCAGTGTTAGATGATGTTGGTGTCACAGAGCAGTTATTGTGCCTCTGACTTGTTATTAGTTTGTTTCATTCCTTTTCTAAAGCTGGACCAGTTGAATATCTCATCAGATATTACATCATGTTGCTTACTAATACCTAATATTGCCCCCTGCCACTGAAAAGGAGGCAAATGTTTATATAGGCTATAAATAGAGGGGTTAATAAATCAATCAGTGGACCACTTGCCTTGGCTGGCAATAAACTGATTTAAGAGCACTGCTGATGCTCCATGTGGTATTTGGGAGAATGGAAAGCACAGTCACTTTGTTTGGGGAAGGATGAAATGGTAATGGGTGAAATGTGGCTGGACTTTCCATGGTATAGGCTGTGAAGTGGACAGGTTTTTTCCACAACTCAGGCTACTAACATTACCCATAGCTCCAAGAAAGAGCCTTCCCCAGGAAAAGCTTTCATACTTCTTCCCTCTCCCTTTTCCTAATTTGGTGTTTCTATATTTTCCTGTTTTCAGCAATGGGTAGAAGGGCTTGGATCCATCATCCACAACTTTAGAGCTAACAATGTCAGTCCAATGACATGTCTCAAAAAACAGTAAGTTACTTTCTTTCTTTCCCCTTCTCCTTTATTTTCTGTATTTTCCTTCTTAGAATTGAAAAAAAATTGGTTTTCATACTTCAACATTTACAGTCACAAAACAGTGTAATAAAAAATTGTGTTAAATTACTTAGAAGTTTGTCTTTCATTGAGACCAAAGAAGTCTCAAGGCTATATCTGGCACCTACCCAGGAGAAATTATAAAAGAATTTATAACTGTTCATTTGATTTATTGTTTGTATGTTTTAATTATTGTCTAGTTTGTTCTTTCCTTGATGCATATGCAAGTGAAACCCCAGGAGACTTTCTTGTCTTCACACTTGTCTTAATTGCTGTACTGACTTTTCTGGGGGCTGTTTTGCTTTACATTTAATGAACTGCTCTGCCTCAAGCACTAAGGGGTTACAGAAAAATGTTCTTTCTATGGAACAATTATTTTTTTGTACTCATTTCACAGACAGGGCAATAATCTTAAGCTAAACCTAAGTATCTAGATCCCAATTTTAATAAACAGTATTTTAAAAGTATTTCATTCTTAATTTCAGCTGGATGAAGTTGGCCTTCCTAACAAACACAAATGGGAAAATTCCAGTTCGGAGGTAAGCACAGCTGGGAGTTCCAGCTGTTGTCAGGTACTGATTGTATAATGTTAATAAAATTCTGTGACTTCATAGTGCAGTGTAATATCAGTTATTACTAATGCATATGTAAATGTAAGTATAGAACTAGACATTCTTAGCTGACCTCCTCAGTAAATTAGGCAGCTCTTCTTATCAGCCTAATCGAGGTTTTTTGTAGTCCATTGTAATGAAAAGTTCCTGTAATTCAAAATCACTTAGAGCGTCAGATTTTTCATCTTAAAACTCTGGGATGGGTTTTTCAGTTGTAAAATTTCATAAAATCCTTTTAAAAAGAACCATAAAAGCTTTCAGGTCAGTTAAGTAGAGGACAAAAAGGTACATTTTGAAATGTAGTTCCTTGTAAAAGAGACATATATAACTCTGCCAAAAATACTTCTGCTTTTATAGGAACCCCCAGACAATATTTGGTTTTCTGCACGTGGTAAATGAACTGTTGGGTTAGTTGTTGTGAGTAATAGCAAAGCTGGAACAGTGTATTTCTTTCTGTACATTCTATTAACTATTACAGATTACTGATTTTCAGTCCTCTCTGGCCAGGCAGCAGTTCTCCCCCCTCCTGCTCTAGAAATTAATTCTTGCTGATACACTGAGCTGCTTTTCTTTATGTAGCACATGAAAACCACATTTTTGGGGCATGCTGTTTTCTCATAAGTAGAAACTGCAGAAGGGAGCAAGAAAAGAGGCCTTTGTAAGATAACCTCACACAACAGGGTTTTTTTCAAGGGAGAAAAAAAGGATTTTGCATCCATAGAATCTGCAGAAAGACAATGGGCCTGCCAAGTGCTTTCCAGGTTTCTGTAGCCTCATGACTCAGGTGACACCTTGAAGGTGCAGGCTGCTTCAGTGTATTAATCTTCCAAACTCAGCTGCCATAAAGCACCTTCTGTGCACATCCCATGAGGAATATCAACTGGAGGGCAACGACGAGGGAACAATGCTACAGGGACAAATTAATTTTCAAGACTTTGGAGCTTTATGCTCTGTGTTTGAACACAGAGCTCTATTCCTTGGCATGAATTTATGGTTTGCTAGCTTGTCTGAAACTGTTTCAGCCTTTAAATATTTTACATCACATTTAGTGAGGCATAAATTCCCTCCATTGTGCTACAGCACCCTGATTTATGTATGCAGAGAAGTCTGCCTGGTGCGAAGATGGACCAGTCCACTGGTTCCAGTGTATTAAATCTTTAAATTCAAATTTGCAGTGTTTCCAGGCCGACATAAATCGGCCTCTAGCAGCTTAATTTATTGCAAAAGTAGTTTGCTTGTAATTTTGTAAGGGATCTGCTCTTCCATGAAGCTGAATCTCCTTTAAATCTGGAGGCTCCAAGGAACGCATGATTGGTGTGGGTAAAAGGTGGGAATGTTTTGGGGCTCATCCAGGGCACATTGCCCACTGGAAGGACTGGGAGAGGTGTCAGTGAGGAGTGTGAATGGAGGAAGGAAAAATCAGTCTGCTCTGCAGGAAAAGAATGTGAATCATGGGAAAGCCAGGAGATGGGCCTGATCCAGCAGTGAAGTGGGACACAGACACCCAGGTGTCCCAGCACTGGGCAGCCTGGAATGTGGGGGAATTTGCTGCTTCTCACTTCATCCTACAAACACTTAGTGCGGAGAAGGAGCATGGAGAGATAAAAAAGGGAACAGAAGGAGAGCTGGATGAGTGAGGAGAGGGATGTGTAAGAGGAAGGCAAGCTGGGAAGCACTGGGAAATGAGAGCTGAATGGCTCTGCTGTGCAAGGGGCACCAAGTTTACCCAAACCTCCCTCTCAGTAACTCTTTCACTGCTCTAAATCACTGATGCTTCCCCTCCAACTGACCCTTCCCTTTTACCTGTTTTTAAATCCAGTGTTGTCTAGACAGCCCTGTTTCCTAACCTCCACCTCCTGCTGATGCTCAGGGACTCCTGTAGCAGTTGCTGTAGCTCTGGGGACACAGAGGGGAAGGAAGGTTTCTGTCTCAGAAACAGAATACCCAGCAGCTCTGTTCAGCTGTAGGAATGTATCACAATATCCACCTGTAGTTGTTTTTACACAGAACTGCAGTAAAACGCCGAGGGGAAAAAAAAAAATCTCACTTGCAGGATCAGAGCTCCTTGCATTTCTGAAGTTTAAAACATATTTTTGCAACCAGCACGTGGTCATAGGAACGAGCCTCGGGAAGGTGAAAATCCCTGAGCCCTTGGTGGTGAATGGCATAAATGTTCATGACTCCTCCTTGGGACAGTTGGAAGTTGCAAAGTCACAAAGATTTTTCTCAACTATTTTGGATTTTTTAATGTACTCTGGGGCATATAACTGTTGCTACCAAGCTACTGCATCTGAGAGAGAAGAAATTCTGACAGTTAGCAGTGTGAAAACCTTAGGAGAGTAGCAGTTTTGCCTTTTGGGCTTTAATAAATTTTAGCAGTCTGAGTCTAGAATTACATCTACAGCCTTATGAGGACAGGGCATTTGTATGATATTTTGTATTTTCAGATTTTAATGCTGCTGTAAGTGATGACTAAAAAGGTCAGCGTTTGTTAAAAAAAAATCCACTTGGTTTCTGCAGCTTTCTCTTGGCAGAAAATGGATTTTCTACATGTGCAAGTTGCACCTGCTCAGCAAGGGCCTGTTTAGAAATTAGCTCTGCTCAATTTGTGCTTATCCCTTTGTATAACTACATTTAAAAGGATTTAAGCAAATACAGCTTCTAACTGTGAAAATATATATACAAAAAAAAAAGACAAAGCTAAACTATGACAAATGAGGCTTAAATCTGTTTTACAGCAGTTAAGTTAATTTGCAAGTAGAGTTTTTTTGTAAGTATGTTTCCTATTGATTACTCCAGAGTACCTGGAAGGGATCTGTTTCAATATTTCCATGTTGGTTGGAAATCAAAGATAGAGAATTTCTCGTACATTGTAGGCAGGGGTCCCTCCAGTTCAAGCCAAGCTGATAAATAAGTTGGAGCCAGAAGAAGATTGATTTCAACAGTTTGTGTTGCTTGATTTTTGAAGTAATGGTTGGAAAGTCATGAAGGTCTGAAGAAACCAAGTCGTTTAATCCATCAACAAGCACGATATATTGTACTCCTCAGTTCCAGAGTTGGGAAGTATTTTAAATATTTATGAGGAAGTACATTGACATTACCCAAAGCCCTGTAGGACATGAGGAGTAAACACCTGTAAATGTACAACAAGATGAATCTGCTCAGATGAAGTCTCTTCTGATAGAGGGCAAAGCAGTTTATTTCCTACAGCCTTAGCAAAATGAAAGCATCACGCTGTATTTTTACATCTTTTTTGATTCATGCAATCTTTTCTACACTGCTTCTCTCATTGCAAATTATTGCTATGTTTGCTGTCATCTTTTATGAAATAAAAAAGTAGTTTGGCATCAAAAATAAGTTCCCTGCAGCCATGGAATCTTGGCACACAGCTTCTGATTAATTACTTACACCAATATTACATGCTTTACAGGACATTATTACTGGAGCTGGATTCATTAGAGCAGACATAGAATTTTTTATAAGGCTGGAAATAGGTTGTAAATTGTAGAGCTGACATTACTCTATTTTAGAATTAGCAGAAAAATAGATGCCTGAGATTTTTTTTGAAAAACAAATGCCTAAAGTTAAACTCTGTCTACATTTTAGTGAAAATATCTTGGTACTTATCAGCTTTGGAAAATCAAATAGGCACATAGAGATCTAACCATTGTAAGAACCCAGTAAGAAAAAAAAATTGGCTAAGATTTGTTAAAATACTATTTTATCAATTAGATCTTTCACTTCCTGGTCCTAATTTTTTTTTAGTATGAAAATATTTACATAGGCAGTTCAGAGTGTTTTGGAGGGTGAAACAACTGTGAATTGCTATGGCAACAAATAACAGCAACAGTTTCTTTCCCACCTCTCTCCATGTGAAATTATTTCTTATGCATGAGATTAACTAAAAGTCTCAGCAAATGTTTGTCTCGCTTGATGATAAAGAGCAACATATTCTTATCAGCAGCCAGGGAGTCTTTCCCAATGTACAGTTTTTATTAGCATTACAAATAGATTTTGGAGACAGAATGGAGTTTTTCTCTCCAGGCTGAGACACTAAAATCACGGGGTTGTGGGGCATGTCATTGTAGCTTAGACCCTAAACAGAAGCCAGGAGAGCTGTCAAGTTTGGATCTACATTTCCAAAGTCAGAGGTTATTCAAACTCATCTCAAATGGAAACAGAAATAGGCCAAAGGCTTCCACATTAGTCACACCAAACAGCTACACTCTGGGGGATTTATGACATTCAAGAGAAACCGGTCTGTCAGTCGGATGTGTGGTGAAATCACCTCTGCTTTCAGGAAGGAGTAGGATGGTAATCAGTTTGGTGGAAATATTTCAGTGGCAGCTGAGATCTGCCCTGAGGATTTGTGTGGAGTATGACTAGACAGGATATTCTCAATGGCTGCAAGGTGAGGGAGCCTCCAGAGGGAGGAGTGAGCACTGCAGTTGGAATGGGATTTGACACCAACCACTCCTTGAAAAGGACAGAGAAGGAAGCTGCATTGGGAACGGTCCACACCGATCTTATGTGTGACCTGGAAGGCACAGGTCAGTGCCTGGAACAGAGGGGAGGTCACCACAGTCAGGAGTGACTGGAGACATGAGTCCCCTCACTTGTAGAATGTGCTGCTGTTTAAACACAGTCATTTATCTAGGCACACAGTTTAAAAGAGCAAACAGAAGAATGCTTTGCATGGCTCTGTGTCCAGCATATTGGAAAAAAACCCTCTTTTGTTCTTTTTGCAGTTCATTATTTTGATGTATTTTCTAATGGCTGGCTTGCAGGCAGAGCAGGGCTGCTCTGTGAAGCTTAGAGCGCTTCTTCAACTGCAGGAGTACTTGGAAGATACTTACATTCATCAGCTGAAACCAGAGCAAAATGTTGGCAGTAAAAGCAAGAGAGGGAGAACTGATTGTTTAAAAAGTGACTAACATTTCTCTTTTTTTTTCTCTCCACTGTTTTTTGTTTCAGCATTACCAGAACCTTTGCATCAGGTAAAACAGAAAAAGTCATCTTTCAGGCACTTAAGGAATTAGGTCTTCCCAGCGGAAAGGTATTTAGTGGTTTTGAATAACTGTTTTGTATACTAATAAACTGATGACTCAATCACGTTTGTAGCTGTAATCTAAGTCATTTGCATCACAAAAAACCGTGCCTGTTGTTCATGAGTAACTTACTAATCACTGTAGGTTGTTTACTAAAGCCAAAATGTAGTTAAAATCTGTATGACACAGCGGTCCTTAAACCTCTTAGATGAGGCTTCCCTTATTTTCTGTCACAGATTACCTTTTGCTCATTTATACAAAGTATATGAGCACAAAATATGCATGTAATGTCTTTTTTGTTGAATTTTTTCGGCTCCTGCTGCTCTTTGCTCCTGTCCTTTGGAAAGCTGCTCTCGGCTCTGCCCCACTCACAGCAGGAGCCCCTGCCAGCCCCCAAGAGGTGATGGCTGGTGATGGTTGCAGATAGTTTTTTTGGCTTTACACCCTCCCCAGTCCTCTTCTTTCATGTTGGAGACTCCAGCCCTTCGGCCTGACTGCAGCAACCACCTGGTGAGGCTGCAATCTCCAGCCAGGGAGGTGGGGCGTAGAAAGACACGAATCCCCAGCACAGAAATACATGAATCTCTGGCACCTGAGATGAGATTTTTCCTCACTCCTATAGTTCTTATCTTGTCCAGAGGAGGACATGACACTGAATATTATCCATGCATTTCATTCCTCATGGAAGTTTTACATGCCCCTGTGTGAGAACTGCCCAGCTTTTTAAAACCATTGCACCAAACCTGGGACTTCATCTCAATGTTCCTTGGCTTCAATATAAGTATTCTGAAATTTGTACAATATTTGAACATTTTAGGTTTTCTTTTTTACTCCTCAGAAATAAAACAGACTGTTTTCCATCCCTGTGCTTATGTAGAATTAATGTTACTGTGAGGTTAGAATACAAGCACATCAAACAGATTTATGATAAAGATGAATTAAGAACTGCTTTCAGAAAGTACAGAAGAAACTGGGTAATCTATACCAGGTAAAGAGCTTAAACCAGTTCTTGATTGCTTTTTCTGATATGAGATATTCTCTTGGGAAAAGAGCAGATAAGCTCTTTTCTGGATAAATGTACCTTTGCATTTTGTTGCAGAATGATGAAATCGAGCCTGCAGCATTTACTTACGAGAAATTTTATGAGCTCACCCAAAAGATTTGTCCTCGAACTGACATAGAGGATCTCTTTAAGAAGATGTAAGTTCAAATTTAATTTAATCTTGCTTTAAAGACATTTTGCTGTATTTTTAGTCCATATCTAATAGCGACAGAACACTGTAAAATTTACCTAACCTTGAATTCTAGTAGCATCAACAGTACTGTAAGACAAGCTCTATGTTTTTCCCCTTCCTTCCCTCTCAGACTGTTAATGTAAAAGTTCACTCTGTATTTCAGAGGACTTTTACATGAGTTAGAGGAAGCACCTGGAACTTTTTTTTTTTGCATTGGCTTTACTAACTACTGTAATTAACTTGCCTTTAGGTGATTAACACAGTATGTGAACTAATTAAAAAATAAGAAATTTGAAGTTTAAAAAGTTTCCTCGCTCAATTTATTCTCAGCTGGAGGACTTACATGTTTTTATGAAGTAATGTTTGTTAAGTTATAGGAATATTTATGTTATGGGAGTTATACTGTGCCAAGCTTTAGACTGTGTGTTTCATGTGACTGTTCAGTTTGAGATTATAGAGCTACTTCAAGTAGAAAAGTAGGTGGTTTTAAAAGTATCAACAATGTCAACATGTAAATCATACCTACTGTAGCATCGTGTATAAAAACTTACATTCTCTAATAAATTTCTTTTCAGCAATGGAGACAAAACTGATTATTAACGGTAGACCAATTAGTGAGCTTTCTAAATGAAGTAAGCTTTTTCATACATTAACTACCATACAAGTCTGTCTGCAGTGGCTTGCTTCTTCCAATCTTTCCATTGCATGAATCCTGCCATTATTTCTGTGCTTTGATCCGCTGATCTTTCCATTTTGGTAACATCCAGGTGCAAAAATCAGCTCCAACCTTGTATGTGTCCTGCTTTCTACATGTTGGCTTTGCAGTTTGCATCTGTTGATTACTTGCTGGTGTGTTATGTTGTGTGTATGTATGTTTTATACTTTTTATGCTGTTAAACGTTCGATGCAGTTTCAACTTAAATACCCCAGTATTTTATTACAAGCAATTATTTTTACCTGTAGGCCCCATCTAAATGTATCTGCTGTCTTTCTCATTAAAGAAAAACTGAAGTGGGCTTTTTATAAACAGTGGTTTGATTCTTCTCAACAGCAGTATTTCAATCTGGTACAAATCTGAGAGCTAAGAGGATATTTTAAGAGTTTGTATATGATTTTTAAAATGCTATGTGTGCAGAATAAGAGGAGATATTTTATTACTGTATTTCCAGAATACACTTTTTGGCAGAAGTATTTAGTATTTCTTAAAAGCAGTGAGTGTGTGAAGTAGTTCAATAAACAGAGTGGGGTTGGTTTTTTTTCTATTCCTAAAGCACATAAGTTATAGAAGGCTCATTCAGAATTGCAGAGATAAATGCACTGTGTGCTTTGACAAGAACACACACATGGAAAATAGGCACATTTACTTAGTTTGTACCAGTAATTCTTGTCATCTGGAACATGGAAAGCTGCTGACCTCACTATGTGATGTTTTTGGGTGCATTACCAAAAAATCTCTCAATCTAACATTGTTTTACTAGTTACAAATTAATTTGTATATATTTATATATGGATACTACCGTGTGAAGATTCAAGCAGTGAGTTCCCCATATATCACATTTAGAAGATAATTTTATTTTCATAGGGAAGTGTGCCTTACTCTCACTAGCACTAAACTTGAATTACTTGTAGGAGGAGTATTCAAAAGAAAAGACAGTGAGAAGATAAACAGCTTCAGCACTAATGGTTACACACTCGGGCCTCTAGTCATATCTATTAGCAAATTTGAGCTCATGCTTAATCTTAACTCTGAGACATTCTTTTGCCCAGTAACTGATTAAAAAGTTAAAATTGAGTTGTGCTCTAAGTTTTGTGCGATTTGAACAGTTCTTTTTATGGAATTAGAAGCTTTATTATAGTAAGTATTGGAGAAAGATGCATCTTGCTGGCTGCCTTCCCATCGACGCGATACATTTTGCCTTTGGAAATCTTGTGGTTGGCCTTCAGTTGGCGACCAGAGCTGGGAAAAATCAGCCAAATGGTTTTTACAGAGGACATTCTAATGACTGAAACAATGCCTTTGCTCTGTATGGTAGGTCTTTTGGTCTCCAGATAGAGTTTAAACTTTCAGTCATGATTGAAAGGCACGAAATGACCCACAGCCTCCCTCCTGAAGTGATTGTTTGTCCCCTGACAGCTGGCCAACACTGCAAGTAGCTAGTGTTTAATGCTGGAAAATAAAAAGATATTATCATGCATAGGAGAGAGGAGTTACTTGGCAGAGAAAATTCTTCATGAGATCTTTAACTTAAATATATCTGAAGTAACCTCCAGGCATGCTGCAGAAGCTCCAAGTGTAGGTGTGGTTTAAGGGAGCTCGTGAATGTATGCTATGTCTGATTGAGGAGAGTGAGTGGCTTCTGGAGTTTTCCAAACTCCTGTCTCTATTGACTTCTAAATGCTGGTGCCGCTGATTAAGTGTGCAGTATTAAAGCTTTGTGGAGAGTTTTAGAAATAATATTGGCAGGCACGAGTTATGTCTTCTAGGTCGTCTACTTTTAAAGTTTATAATTTTGAAAACATAAAAGGTAGTAGAAAGTAACTGAAAATTATACTATGAGATTTGTTCCTGACATTCTTTACAGCAATAAAATAATTAAGGCAAGTAACAGTCAAAATAGAAATTCAGTATTCGACCAGGACTAATCCTTTCTTCGAGGGGGAGTGTGGGGAGATCCTTTCCTATCCCTCTTTCCCATCCTTGCTCTCCCTCTCTCGTTCTTCCACTGGCTTGCTCTCCTCCCCTTCCATTTGCTTTTTATCTCCGTTTTCATCCACAAAAGGACTCCCTATCACCCACTGAGGGCAAATTCAAGGGGCACAATTGGTTTCAGCACATTATTAACTGTTGTGTCTCAGTTGTACCCACTCCAAAGGAGGCTGGAGGCAGGCTGGGGAGGTCTTTCTCTCTTTCCAGAACCATACAGGAATTCTTGCTTTTAGTCAGTTCACCCCATTATGGTATACAGAATATGTAGTGTAAGGGTGCTGTCTGTGGTAACTAGACAATCAAATACAACACTGTGTGTGGACACACACAGTTAGTCCTGGGGCATGTTGTCTTTTAGATAAACCTTCATGCTTTAACTTTGGTCAGCTTTGTGTTACAAATATGCTGTGCCACCAAACCAGAGGTACAGAATGTTTCCTCAAGGGATACTAGCAATATCACTTCGTTACTGTTTTTGTTTGTTTATTGTATCACTTGTCAATTTTATTTATTTTTTAAGCTAAGTGAACATAAAGATATGGCTCTGTCAGTGGAATTGAAATGAGCCATGGTCATGGCTACTAGAAGACTATTTTGCTCTTAGCTCCTGATAACTCGGAGACTCTTTTCTCAAGAGATTTTTTTGCTTTATCCCATTAATTTCTTTGGTTTTTAGACTAACTGTAGAAGAAAGAGGGGGGGAAGAGCATTTTTCTAAGAACCTTCCCTATTATTCTTACAATTTTTGGAAATGGTGCATTGACTGATGGTGTAAAGCTTGTCACTTGTCACAAGTAGAGAGAATGTTGCATGCCAGTGTTGTGTGCTGTTGTGTGCTGCTTAGCCAGTTATGTCCTGCACTCTGCTGCCTCCATATATTTACTCTGAGTTTTCCTTAGTTATCCCACAAATTGTTACTGAATGAACCTGCTGTGTTTAGATGCTGCAGGCTGCCAGTAGCAGTACTTGAGAGATCCCTCCTTAAAGTGCATGATTGAATTGGCATTGGTTGTAATTTCTGGAGTTACGAAGCACCAGTGTGCAAGAAAAGAGACAAAGTGCTATTTTGATTGGATACTTTTCCTTGTGAAAAAAAAATCAAAAAATTTACATAAGGAGTTACAGCAAATGCTGTAGTGCTGTGTGGCCATATCAATACATCCGCCCACTCCAAATTATTGATCACTATGGGGCGGCCTGTTAGTTTTCGAATTCTGCTTAATACTAACTTGAAAACGTTGCACCTGTGGGGTAAAAGAGGGTTCAAATGATATTTCTTTGTTTATTGCATCTTAACATGCCACTACTCCGTTCAATTTGGTTTTATTTTCTTTTAATGGAGGAATCAGGCGCACAGTGTGCAGCTCTATCCAGCATGGAGAAAAAGCAAAGTACATAGCACACTTCTGAGGGAAAACATAAAACCTCTGAATTTTATTAGTGTATTAGAAATCACTAAATTGTATCTAAATGTTACATATTAATAAATCCTAATATTTTAATTACTGTGAATTGAAGAGATGATACCGTGAAATTCTTTTACATATTTTTCTAAGAAAACCTGTGCTGTGTTTTGAATAGTTAAAAACATGTGTTCCACAATTCACAAGTAATCATCACTACTTATTTCTAAACTCAGATTTATTTATTTCATTTAAAATATAGCTTTATTTTATTTTTGCTTTAGCTGTAGATAATGTGTAAGACATGCATTTTTGCAGGGTGATTACAGTGCCATCAGTCAAGTCTGTCAGTTTACAAGTCCTACAAAAAAGATTAGAGAGAGAATTACAAAGAAGAGAGATTTAGTATTATTTTCAAACATTTCATTTGCACGTGTGCCATGTGCAGTCATTATTTGATGAACAAGCAAGAGTAAGATATGTGGCACTGGAGTGGTTTTTTTGAAATATTTTTTGTGATTAAACTGCCCAGGTTTCTTGTGAAAGACAAGGTTCGTTTTCTACCTAAAACTGAAATTACTGTTAAAACAGTCTGTAAGTTTTAGGGCAGCTTTTTTTTTTTTTTCTTTTTAAATATCCACTTCTTTCTTTCTCATCTGCAGTAATGAAATGCTCTTGGATGATAGCCATGCACTTATTTTGCTGAATTCCTTTGTTTTCTAACCTTAGCATCAACGAGATCCTCGGCTCAATGAAATTCTGTTTCCCTTTTAGACACAAAAAGAGCAATGCAGATAATTGAGACATACGAGCCAGATGAAGACTTGAAGAGAAAAGGTAAATGGGGAAGGGAATTCAGTATTCACTGGGTTTAGGCATTGGGGAGTTTGTTCTGAAGCATCCAGACTTATAAAAGGGAGCTTACAGTCGTGTGGTCTGGGGGCAAAGCACTCGGTGGTACCCAGTGAACTAGATCAGGAAAAATATCTCCCCCTCAAAATCAGTGCTTTGTTTATTAGGACTTTCCCTGATCCAGGTTAGAGTGGCTACAAAGGCAGCCATGCTGATACAAAATGTGAGAGGCTGGGAACGAGTAAATGCAGAACAAGGCAACCTGCATGTGGCTGTGGCCAAGCTCTCAGACAGACTGCAAAGCTGTACAGATATTGTGTAAAAACAAAGAATAAAGAAAAATTGCCATGTGCACTCTTGGATGTACGTCTGCCTTCTTATAATGTAATCTCTATAGTGCTTGAGGGCAGCAGCCTGGCTTAAAACAGGGGTTTTATGTGGGTGAGTTTAAAAATGTTTCTCCGAGCAACATTCAGGAAGTGTCTGCAAGCCATTCTTGGGCTGCTCATGTCCTGACTGCGGGAGTGTTGGAGGTGTCAGGGGCTGAACGTAGTTCCCAGTTCTTACCATTTTGCTGAAGCAGCTGTGCTGGGATCAGCTGCAGAAATTAAAAATGTTGCTTTCCCCATCTGTCCTCCCTGCCCTTTTTGCTGGAAGTTGCTGTTGTCATAGCAAGCAGGGAGGAGACTGCAGCTTTGCAAAGCCCGTAGGCATCCTAACAGGATTCCTCTGTCAGCAGACAGTTATAGGGGAATATATCAGGGTAGCACTGGAGAAGCTTTTACCCATCCACTCGTGCTGCCACTGCTGCTGCAGGGTGTGCAAGCAGAGAACAGAAGGCGGCAATGTCTAAACCTGCCTCAGTTAAGCCTGGCTCAGCACTGAGCCCTGTTGGGTTCCCTGTGGCCTTCATGTTGCTTCATGGTCACAGGTCTTGACACAGGCCTATATAACTTAGGGAATGCCTCTGCAGCGGGATTGTAGCTTTCCCCACTCCTTATAGTCCTTCAGTCCTTTTAACTAAACTTTTAGGGGAAGAGACACTGTGTTGTGCACTGGATAGATTCCCCTTTTGGTTCTGTGAAAAGATGGACTTTGCGGGAATCACCTGGGACAGAGGAGATATTTCTCTTGTCTAGGAGTCATTTATAAATGTTATGGAGATTTTCCACTCACAAGGTTTTCTTCCTCTCTACATGAAGTAGAATGCTCCAAGTATTAATTACTTGATATTAGGCAGCTCTATCCTTTTTATTTATAATTTTTAAGGACACTCATCTTTGATTCTTATGGTGCCAGTGTATTTTACACATTTTCCACAATGAGGAAACACAGCTGCCACCTGTTCAGGATGGAAGATACAAAAACATATTTTATGAGGGTGGAAATTAATCTGAAACTAGAAAAGAAAATAATTCAATCTTGGCTATTTATTTAGCTTCATTCTTTGATTTTCTTTCTAACAGGTTTTTAATAAATGTGGTAAACCTCCTGCAGGGGTAGGGTTATGGAGAGTAGCAAGAGAACAGCAGCAGTGTCTCTCACAGTGTACCTCCAGGGATCATATTCACTGATGCAGATTTTATCCCAGAACACAACAGAGCTCTGTTAAGCTGCTGAAGTCTCAGCTATAGTTTGTCTAGAACAACTGTCCAGATGTGACATTTTTCCACAAGATGATGCACTAGAAATATGTATCATCTAAGATTTTACTGTGCTGCTGCTTTTAAATTCTTGGTGATAACAAAATAAAACCATTCTTCAAGCTGAAAATTCCCTTTTGCCCCCCTTTTTTTTCTTTTTCCAAAGTCAGAATCAGCTGAGAGGATTTGAATAAGACATCCCACGACAGTTCACCTCTGGCTGACTCCAAGCACAGAAAATGTAAGCTCCAGTAGAGGATTTTTTCAGGAATTTAGGAGTAGAATGAAAACTTGGATCACTCCATTTCTCTGTATAAGAGAAAAGTAGTCTTAAAGAAAATAAAATAAGACTGCTGCAGCCTGTCCCTTGACAATAGCTGAGTGTTCATAAATGACTTCAGGGAAAGCAGCCTCCAAACTAGTGCCAGATAACCATTCTCTGCAGCAGCTCTTTGTGAGTAATCCCTTCTTCCCTACCTCAGATCGTTTTTCAGACTCTTGGCCACTTCAAAACTGATACTGCTGTACTGATTATTTGGCTTCATTAAAAATTATCCCTTACCTTACATTTTTTATACTTTATTGAAGCATAGAACAGCAGAGAAATAGGAGAAAGGTGTTACGGATTCTGTCCTCTGAATTACTAGGTGTGCCATGTTCACTGTAGAAGTGAATTGCTTTTAATTTATAAAGGTATAAACTTGTATTTCCAACAGTAACCTTGAAGGTATCTTGGATTTTCCTGATGTTTTGCAAATGAACCTGTGCAGACATTTTCAGGAACACATCCACACGTTTTTGTCAGTGGAGAACAGTCTCTGCACATGCTGCAAGCTGATTAGCAGTGATGTTCACAGTCATGGGCAGACTAACCATGAAGGAGGGGAGGAAAGTGCTGTAGAAGGCTGGTACATGCAAGCTCAGGATTTCTGATTTAGAAAGTCCCAGAGACCAAAACTGTTGGGAGTTCTCTGAGGAGATGTCACTACTTGTTTGCCTTCTTCACATCCTCTTGGTGCCTTAGGTCTGCTAATGGTGAGTGCTGGACCTCAGGTTTTGAGCTGGTGAGCACCCATTTTTTCTTTTGTTATCTGGGAACAAAATGGCACATTTTGCACCAGGGTCAGCTTGGAGTGGTGGATGGGCAGAGCTTCTGTCTGCTTGCAGAAGCCTGTGTAAACACAGTTTTTGTGCTAGGATTCCTGCTCTGTGAGACAGTTTTCACTCTGAATATCTGGGAATAATTTACCATGTCTTCTTCTTCCTTCTAGGTGTCATATCCAGCGATGGGTTTTGCAGATACTTGATGTCAGATGAAAATGCCCCGGTTTTCTTAGACCGTTTGGAATTATATCAAGAGATGGACCATCCTTTGGCTCATTATTTCATCAGTTCCTCTCACAATACCAATTTAACAGGCAGGCAGTTTGGTGGCAAGTCTTCAGTGGAGATGTACAGACAAGTGCTTTTGGCTGGATGCAGGTTGGAAGCAGGAGATAACAGCCTTTAATATTTGTGAATCTGATACTTTAGACTTTTATAATATACCTTGGTGATGATATATTGTATAATTGAGTGTATAAATATGTTAGTGTAGTAAATGAAATCACACATATTTATTTAAGACTCTTTTTTTTCTCATGAAAAACCTTGAAAAGCAGTGCAATGTAGAAATTGATACAAGGAGAGAGTTTGTGAGAAAGGAAATAGAAGTTAGATCTCAAAATGACAACTGAAGAATTTCAGAGGGCTTTCTGCTTTATAATTAAGAAGTTTATTTGTAAATGAGAATCAATTTATGATATCCTGCATAATTTCTTGACATGCTAACCTGAGAATCAGAAGAGTGTTTTCATGCTGAAGACATTATTGTCCAGATGTAAATACATTGACCCTCAGGTGCTGTAAGGTAGAATATCCAGACTCGTAGAAGGAGTCTGAAATTACATGTGTACAGCTTAGAAAGGACTGTGTAATGCCTAGAACTGCTTTGTAACTTACTGCTCTGACCATCATTATTCAGGATCTATCCCGAGTAGCTCACCTGGAATGAAACACTAAGGAAGCTGACATCATTTTTTTTGGATTTCTAGGTGTGTAGAGCTGGACTGTTGGGATGGCAAAGGTGAAGACCAGGAACCAATAATAACACATGGAAAAGCAATGTGTACAGACATTCTTTTCAAGGTAAATGTCTGACCTCTACACCTGGCAGTGAGCCCCAGAAGAACCCATGGACAAGAATCCGTGCAGGGCACCCTCCCCTCCTCAGCAGTGAGGTGCTGCTCCCATGTGACAGACTGACAGATTGCACAGGCACAGTTCTTGTCCCCAGGTCTTAGAGCTCATTTCTGACCTGCATCACACACCCCTCTTCTAATTTGAATCCTTTTATTTCATTTTTTAGGATGTAATTCAAGCCATTAAGGAAACAGCGTTTGTTACGTCAGAGTACCCTGTCATTCTTTCATTTGAAAATCACTGCAGGTATGTAGTGCCCATTTTTAATTTTTAAATGGTACAGTGTCTGAGAGAGGTGATATAATTTAAAATACTGTAATTTGAGTGTACTTGAAAACTCTGAAGGCTATTGCAGTTATACTGAATGTCACTTGCTAATATACTATCTTCATATAGCTTAATAATGGCAATATTTTATCTGTGATAAAGCTGTGAAATATATTGGATGTTCCATTAGCTGTGTGAGATTGAGTTATTCTACTTTTTTGGTCTTTAAATTCATCTTTGTCAGATAATAGACTTTTATTGACAGCATAATTATACAGTAAAGTAATACTTCTCAGTGGAGACAAAGTGGGCAGTATATAATTTGGGATGTCTGCATTACTTAGTATTATTCTGTTGTGCCGAGTAATAGTGATTTTTTTTTTATATTTAAAAATTAACCAGCACACTTTTTTCCAGCAAATACCAACAATACAAGATGTCAAAATACTGTGAAGATCTTTTTGGAGATCTCCTGTTGAAGCAGCCTCTAGAAACACATCCAGTATGTTATATTCTACCAGTCTGGTGGTTTTTTATATTGGTTGTATTTCAAAGGGATGATAAACTGAGATCATATCACCTGTAGTGCTGTTCACTACCAGTCCTGTGCTTTCAAAAACAACTAGTGATTTTGGATGTCTATGCTTTTTGGTACCAACTTGTCTTTGTCTGATTTGTTTAATCTCTTCTGTACAGGGCTCTGGCGAGCAGCCTGGGGAAACCCATCCCCTTGATGTGGGACGTAATATCAGCACCTACATAAAACACACCACACACATTGTATCTGCAGGTCATACATAACTCTGAAACTGCCAGTCACTGATGAAAACCAATTCATTATAAATTGCATGGTCTCGGCTGAAGAAAGCTCTTCCTTCAGCTGCACATTGCATGTTTCATGCTCCAGATCAAGTTCTGCAGTCTAGGTGGCCCCCACTACTGCCTTAAGAATTAAATTAAGCACCAGGAGTTTCCTGCAGTCTCATTTGGACTGTCAAGTGCACTGTAATCTGCATGCACTTCACTCTTCTGCATGGCAGGAGATAATAACAGACACTCCTTCGCAAACACAACATTTGAGACTTTAATAGCTTGTTACCCAGAGTTTGCAACTCCTCCTCCAGACCTTCCTTACTCTCCTTACAACGAGCTTGCTATGTGCCAGCAGTCACCCAAAACCTGCAGATGCTCCTTAGTGCCACAGCAGAGAGCACTCTGCTTTACCTTTCAGCTCCTGCCCGTGTGACCCTGGCAAAGGGGGCTCCTGGCATTAGTATTGCTAGAGCTGTGCTTTTCGTGGCTTCCCTTGCACGTTGCAGGGGCAGCAGCACACAAGGCTTGGTGAATATCAGGTTGTTGCCCTGAAAAAGTGCATCCCAGAGAACATCCCAGTGTTCCCCTGCAGTGTATGCAGCACATTGCCATGTTCCCCACAAACAGCAGCTTCCAGCAGCTCTCAGGGAAGCCTAAAAGAGAGCTGGCCAAAGGCTGCTACGCTTCTACCTCAGGGCCCAGTATTCAGCCTCAGCTGCCTGTGCTCTGTAGCACTGCTGAGCCTTCTGCATTTTGTGTCCTTTCCTCCTCTTGGCTGAATTCAGTGCCCAGCTGCTCACAAAGCAAATGTTGCAGAGGTGGCAGGAGGAGCCTGGAACATACACTTTAGGAGTGCTTGGGCTCTGGTAACCTCGGCTGGTCGACTGAGGAGGGCAGGCTTAAGAGAGACACGGCACTGGTTGAAGCAGATTTGATTTTAAGTAAAAGCAAATATTTGTCCAAGTGGGCATCCAACTGTGCCCTTGCTTGGGGATGCAGACTGGCATCCTGCAAGCCCAGGGATAAATGAGTTCTGCGGCACTGACATCTAGTGGAATTACAGCCCCAGCGCTCTCGAGAACAAATGTGTTTTCTCTTCATCCAACATACTGAAACTCCCATGCCTGAGCTTGCCTGGTGGGTGTGGAGAATCATTACCCTCCTGCAAGGAGGTTTATACCCATTCTCCTGGAATTGGGTTGATTTTGGTTTTTTTGCTGGGTTGTTATTTGTCACCTCTGCTACTTTTATTTGGTTTCAAGCTGCGGTGGTTTGCTCTTTTGTTTCTTCATCTAGAATGCTGCTTCTGTGTAGCTCAGATTTGGATTTGAAGATAAAAATATCTAAATAATTCTTCCAAGACTTTTTACTAGTCCTGGAAATACCTTCTACTCCTGTATCATATATGGTTCACTGAAAACCCCAGTCCATTATACCAGCTACCCCTTGTATTGTATTCTTAGCAAGCCTGAGGCGGAGAGGTTGCTAATTACTATACAGAAATCACTGTTTCTTAACCTCAGTGTTGTGAGAGGCCTTAAATTAGAGGATTTTGTACTTTTTCTCTTTTCTCAATAATGTATTTTCTTCCTTCCCAACGTGGAACAAACCTTTTAGTAGTATTTCCTTGAGTATGTGAAACTTGCCCCTTACCTTTCACAGAGATGTGACCCTGTGACCATACTGGCAAAACTAGTCCTCATTACCTGGCTACTGGGTAGTTTTCTATTCACCAGTGCCAGTCCTTTTCCACTCTGTAAGTGTGTGTGGGCTCCCTCACTTGTATTATTACATCTTGAATGGACCATGAAAGGTGACCGACTTAGAGATCGAATAACAGGCTAAACTGTGACTTGGGCTGTGTGTGAACCAAGGGAGGGAGGGAAAGTAGGAAGTGTGTTCTGATGAGGAGTTGCAGGTCACATCCATGCCCCCTGCTAAGCAGGAGAGAGGAGAAAATGTTTTGACCAGTGCAGCTGAGGGTGGCACAGGCTGGAGACCAGCAGCATTTACCTGAGCACAGCTTTCCCATGGGATAGGGAAGAAGCAGAGGAGACCATATAACTACAGTCACACTAGATCCTGGGGTTGTGCCTGAGGTGGCACTGCTTGTTCACTGCCCCTTACTATTTCTGTCCTAAAGTCAAAATCCCAAATAGTGATACAGATGGGCCAAATAGCTGTTATTAAGCCTTTTCCTTAAATTGTTTTACAGCTTGATCCAGGTAAAGCCTTACCATCTCCTAATGACCTCAAAAGAAAGATTCTCATAAAGAATAAAAGGCTGAAACCTGAAGTAGAAAAAAGTAAGTAAAGCTTGTCAAATATTACATAAAAAAAAATCCAGCTCGCTACAAAAAGACTTTGTTACTGAAGTTTCCAAATTGCTTATACTTTAATGTTGGAAGCATATGAATTATATGTAAATGACATTTTGTTTGCCCTTGTGTTTCATACGAGTGTCAGAGTCTGGGCCTTGATATCAGCATGCAGCAAAGGCATAAATAGACCTGGGAATGTAATCCTGGGACTTTTATCAGACTGCTGGTGGAGCTAAAATATAGCACAGATAGAATCTCTTGTAAATTCTGCCTGCACTGGCATGTTTGCATTGCTGTGTTTTTCCAGGATAAGCATGAAATTAAATGGAATTTCAAATTGCTCTTCTTGCTGTTGTTGCCCGTTCTGATATTTATCTTCTTTCAGTAATAATAATGCTGCTATATTAGTTTCCAGTATGGCTGTAGTGATAAACCCTGGTCCTCCTCCATTCAAAGATAAGCATGCAGACCTTGCACTGACTTCAGTCATACATGGTGTGGCATTTCATCCTGTCTAACTGAAATGCACATGGGAATACAATGAAAATCCGAGCACTTTGCCTCCATTTGCATGGATCAAGCCCCGAAGAGACAGCTGTCTATTTGTTCTTTGAAGAAGTAATATGCTTGCTCCAAAGATCTTTGAAGTCTATGGAAATTTAAGAGGAATTTCTTCACAGAAAGGGTGGCTAGACACTGGAATGGACTGCCCAGGGAGGTGGTGGAGTCACTGTCCCTGGAGGTGTTTAAGGAAAGACTGGACGTGGCACTTGGTGCCCTGGTCTTGTTGCCATGGTGGTGTTTGGTCGTCGGTTGGACTCTGTCTCAGAGGTCTTTTCCAACATAATTGATTCTGTGATTCCGTGAAATATATTTCTTAACTTGAGTGAGCTTTGGATACAGCCCTTACTTGACCACTCTTCAGATCTAACAACAGTGTTTGTTTATTGATGCTCTTTACTCCGTAAAATTTTATTACTAACTGAAAACTTAGAGAACTCATTAAAGGAAAGTAGCTCTCGGGATCCGAGAATCATTTATGACTGTTCTCCTGTACTTCTTTGTGCGACAAACTGTTCATGCCATGACTAATTTAATTTTATTTCTCATATTAACAGAACAGCTTGATGCTCTGAAAAAGATGATGGAGGCTGGGGAAACTGCTGCTCCTAATATCCTAGAGGATGATAATGAAGAGGAAATAGAAAGCGGTGAGGATTTCATGGAGAAGGGCTCTCAAACGTTGCCTGTGGTAAATCAGTAGGGTGGCATGAGCAGTTAGGATGCTCTTTACCCACATGCCTGCAGTCTGTGCCAGCAGCAGTAAGTTTGGTCTCAGTGCAGGACTATTTGTACACACCTCCAGCCTTAAACACCTCTCATCCCAGGCACGCATGATCCTGTGGTAGGATCATGAGCTTAGTTGGTGGTACTAGTGGTAATTTTAACTTCCCCTTACTTTTCAGAAGTCATGTTGGAGCACCAACCAAGTAAAATTTTCACTTTGTATGTGTGAGAGCGAGCCTGGGAAGCTGTGCGCTTTGCTTTGGAAACAGATTTTGGCATTGTGTTTAATACTTGTGTCAGGTTGGATTATTGCATTATACTTTTGAGGGATAGGATTTTTCTTGCCAAGCTTCAGGTATCTTCAGTGTAAATGTCTTGCCCTGAGCCAATGATATGGAATGTATTTATGGCCAGCACAGAAAAATAGACATATTTAGGATATGATCCACCTTGTCTGTTTAGATGTCCACCTTCAGAAGAAGTAAATCATGCATTGCCTGCAAGTGTCTGAACCAAGGTACTTTGACCCATGTCATAGTGAATGTCCCAGCTTTAGCCTACCCCTTGATCCTCTCATATATTAGATATGTATTTTTTTTTCTATTACTTTGCTCTTTTATCTTCTTTGAGTACCCTAGATTCTAATGGAAAATCACCTTAAAAGCAAATGAAAATGATCCCCTAGAGTAGGGGCACACAAAGAGGCTGTAACAATGCACACAAGAAACCTGGACACTACTATTTTCTTTTATCTGTATTTAAAGAACTCTGTCATCATATCTTGTTATTTTCCCAAGGCTGTTGGCTTTTTCTTTTTACACTTTTTCTAAGCAAATTACTGCTTACTTCAAAAATCCAGTAAATAAAATTTCTCTTGCCATGCCAAAGCTCTAAGGATCTTTGACCTTAGCTGTAATTTGCTACACTTGGAAACAGTTAAATAGCACTTGGAAATCTAATACGCTGTATTTTATTCCTGTTTTTAAAAAATGCCCAAACCAAACCTGTGTATTCAGCTGTCATTTGTTGCATGTCTGGCACAAAACCAGCAGTTGCTGTGGGTTTTTTCTCCACTGATCATTTTTCTTTTCTGTGCAGCTGACCAGGAAGAAGAAGCTCACCCCGAGTACAAATTTGGAAGTGACCTTACTGTCGATGATTACAGTCAAAAAGAAGCTGTTGCCATCAGTGTCAAAAAGGTGGGATTGCTTCTTATCTATATTTTTTAGAACAACTTCCCATGGAGGCAGGTGTAAAAGGCACTCTGTTTTGTGGAAGCACTTGTTGTCAGAAGATTCACACCTGAGATCTTCACGAGATGCCCCTAACCTTTAGGTTCATGAGAACACACAGTTTTGTAGCCCAAAATAGTCCTTGCTTGTTCAGGTAGAATATTCATTGAGGAAACAGGATCAGAATGTAGGGAAACAGTGTACAAGTGGGGGATTGGATGAAAAATACTGATTAAAGGCAACAAGAATTAAAGGCGGCAAGAAGTTTCCTGCTCCCGCCTCTGATATTTTGCTTCACATCTCAGGTGCAGAGCCCTGCTGAGAGGTGGAACATCAGATTCCTTTCTCAGTGGTGTTTTTGCAGGGCTGCATTCTGTGTCTTCGTTGCAGGGTTTCCCTGTGTCATTTTTTATTGTTCCTTAGGGTAGACTCTCCCTTCCACCTCCAGTAATGAAGGCAAAATAGGACAGTCATTTCCCAGTAGGGTGGTGTGGCAGTGGGGCTATGTCAGACAGTTAATAGGCAGGGGAAGAGTTCCCTTTATTCCACTTATACCTGATTTAGTACAGTTTATCAGTCTCTGCTCAGTAACTTGAATATTACTTGATGGTAATTAGATGCAGAATATTGTAATTGAAATCTAAGCCTGCTCTGGCACTGGAGGTGTTATTGCTGCTTGCTATGGAAAAAAAGCCCACATGTGAGTGCTAAGGTACCTTATCAGATCCTACTCCTCATATAAGTGTCATATAAGTGTTTTGGCCACTTCTTCTCTCCTGCCTGGCTACCTTTGGATCTTACTCCAGATAGCAATAGAGGTATGGATAATCCTTCCTAGCACAGACTGCCCTTGGCAGCGTGTCTCCAGCAGTATCGGAGATATCAGACCTACCTTCTACCTGTCTCTTCAGGTCAACATCTTTGCTTCTTCAGGACTTCTATGAATCCTTCCCCTGAAGTATCATTTAACTTCTTTGCTTTAGGGCAGTTTCACTTACAAAGTCAGCTGGTCCTTAACTACCTGAGTGTTTCGGGGTTTGGGTTTTGGTTGGGGGTTTTTTGGTGGTTGTTTTGAGGATTAGTTTTTTGTTTCCAGATTAGTCACTCATCCTCAGCATGTCCTTGAGTAACTTTTCTGCTTCTTTGCTGATCAGTGACTTGATCTTTATCCTTTAGGAGTTTACATCCAGTACCCAGACAATTTATATGCTGAAGTTTCTTAGTACTGGTAGCTTGTAATTGAAGACAGACAGCAGTCAGACCTTTTCCAAATGTGGACATTTCAAGCACAGTTTACAGCAGCCTTAAGTTTTCAGAGCCTTGCAGTTTGCATATCCAGATTGGATGATCTTTTGTGTGGTCTGGGGTGTTATTCTTTCATTCTTCTCTGAAACTTCCTGTCCCCAACATCTAATGAGAGCTCTGTTTTGGGCTTAACTAACTGGCATCCTTCATCCTATTCCCACTGTTAGCCAGCTGTTGAATTTCGTATCTTGTGTACCCAAGTTTCAAAGAGACTACAAATTTTTGCAAGTTTATGGGACAGATGAGCCACACAGGAAGGTGTGGAAAAGGGTATACTTTTTGCTAAACTAATTAACTTTTTGAGGATTTTTTTCCTTACTGTGCGTGTTTCCTATTGCTTTTTCTTTGGGTAATGTATATATTTTTTTTTCCCTTAGGCTGTTGAAGATTCTGAGCAAGAAAACAATAAAAGGTGACACATAGGATGTTATGTAGTTTATTTTATTGCTTTCTATATAACATGCATATTACTTACCATGCATTCTTAGTGGTTTAACAATTTTACACTCAGTTTTACTGCACCTACACAGTATTTTTGAAAGTGACTCTATCTCCTTTTGTCCCCTAGGGTTTCTTTGACTATAGTTTTATACTGGGCTTAGGGCTGTCAGAAAATTTGGGAACAGACAGAAGTGCATGACTTTTGCCTGCTTAGAAGTGTCTGATCTCAGTCTCAAATGTCATTGACGGGGAAACTAATTCTTTGAATGGTGTTGAGATGTATCATCCCTGCTTCTTTTTTTTCCTCTGCCCTTACCCTGACTGCACTTTGTTTTCCTCTCTCTTTTTCTTCCTTTTGCTTTCCCTGGGGACTTCTGCATTTATCTTCTCCCAGGAATCCCTTCTGTAAGACACTTCCCACCTCCCTCCGCTGTCCTCCTCCTCCTCCTCCTCTTCTCTCATTAAAGCTGCTCCTGTTCCTAACCACACTTTGTTTCAGTCTGTGTTGTTTTCTGAGTGGGTTCTGCTTCTTTTCTTGAGGAGTGGTGAGGTGTAAATAACAGGGAGATCAACTTTCCCCCATTGTTTTCTCTATCCCCTAAAAGGTTCGTGTGCTGTTGTAACCATTAGTTTGTTTCTGTAGAGTTTAAGAAACATTCTATCCTTACCCCTTTCTTAATTCATAGTTTTAAAGTTGTGAACACTGCAGAGTACGGCCCATTTACTCTAAAAATTATGGGTCTGCAAGCAAGTAAGATAAAATCAATGACCAGTAGACTGTCTTGGAACATTTAGCTAGTGTGTCAGTAATGCAGTCATACAGCTGTGATACCATTGCCAGGGCACTAAGGCATCATAATTCCTTTGACTTTCTTTTCCCTGGAGTTCATCAACCCTGGTGTAGGTGTTAATGGATCAGGATAGTCAAATGTGGTCAGTGGTTCTGAGCAGTCAACAAGAGGCATATTGGAGGACCCTGGTTTTTACAAGATGGGTGGTCACTTCTTCCTGAGTTATTTGCCTTTCAGAAATTAAGACGCTGAAAAGGACTAGTTTCATTGAAAACCTTTGGCCTGAATTTGACCTAAACTCTATTAATAAATATTAACCTAGTAATAAAAAAAATAAGCCTGTTTTTTACTAATAAAGGGATGTACCTTTTGGCATATTTAGGGAACAGATCTGTGAACCCTCAGTCTGCACATTCCTGAAAAGCAGTTGGATTGAGCCCTGATGATCAGCATTAAAATATGGTGTCAGTTTGATTTCATGGACTGCTGGAAGTTTAATTCAGTCTAAAATGCACATAAAACAATGTGTACCTGGACTCATTCTGCTAACTCAGCTATTCTATGCACTCAGAAAAATGATGTTCCTCGTGGCTATAATCATCTTATATCAAGGCATAAATGGTTCCACTTCAAGTGGTTTTCATTCTTTGAAATGTGTCTGCACTGTGTGACAGGTAGAGGCACAGACCCAATATACTGGCAAGTGGTTTTACATTTCCTTGACTCTCCCATCTCACTGAGGAAATGAGTTACAGTAGTGTAGGTTCTGTGAACTGCGTTATTCTCTAATGAGAAAGGGCTTTGCAGTGCTTCCTCTTATTGACTATTTCCTGATAAGATAGGGAAGGAGAACTTTCTGACAAACATGAGCTGCAGTCTGAAAATAAAAAGCCGTACTGCAAGAATTTTTTACTGTACGTAGTACTTCCTAGCAGAAGTTCACTGACAGGCTACAACAGGTTAGATTTTGGTAACTGGTTCACTGGTAGGAGAACACCAAACTGTATGTAGGAGTTTGCTTAGATTGACAGGGATCTTTTTTTCCTTAATGTCAGTGAAAAGAATGTGTTTCAAACTGGCTTACAGAAAGGAAAATGTTGGACAGGTAGATCCAAATAAGAAATGCTTCCTGTTGTGAGTTTCTGGCAGATGAGATACTTGTAGAAAACTTCTGAAATTCTGTTATAAACAAAGTTTATCTTTATGTGAATGCTGGGTTTCAGATTTTTATTAGGTGAAGTGAATAGGAATATGAACTTGGTACAGTGTCTCTTGTTGGTCTCGTGACATCTGTTGTCCAGTGAAGGTTGTGATCCCTACATTTGGTCTCCTGTTAGTAAAGATTAGTAGTTAAACCTGTTTATGTTCTGATTGTTGAAGTGCCAAGTATGCATTACACCACATAGGTGCTATCAGCAAATGTATATTAAATCACAATTTTAGGAATTTATTTGGCAAAAATAGATCATTCTCTCCCAACATTGTTCAGTCTGTTGTAATATTATCTTTTATCCCAGTGTTATCCTACTAACTTCATGTAATACTTACCTGCTGCTTAGGAACTTTTCTGTCATCAGTCCTCTTGCATGTGTCCTGTAACACTGAGAGTCCTTGGTGCACATATCAGTAAGAAAATAAGCCTTAATTTGTGACATTAAATTTCCACTTTTCTTGTATTAATTTGCCCTTTCTTTAACTTTCTGCAGATTTGGGTAGAATTTTGTACCACATTAGAAAATTCCAACGGTAGGGTTTGCACACAGAAATAGTGATTGTTCTTTTTGATGTGTTTTCAGGGTTTAGTAACTGTTGAAGATGAACAAGCGTGGATGGCATCTTACAAATATGTAGGTGCCACAACCAATATACATCCATATTTATCAACAATGGTCAACTATGCTCAACCTGTAAAATTTCAAGGTTTCGATGTAGCAGAAGGTAACATAAAAGGTTGAATGAAATACAAGTGTTTGCTTATCCTAGGTAGTTTTTTAATCTCTACATTTTCCTGAGTTTAAAAATACAGGCATATTTGCTAGTTTAATGACCACCATCAGGATGTTTGTAGATCTGTTGCCTTGAATGTGAAGTTAGCATGTTATTCCATTGGTCATCCACACGGAGTCACTAAATTACTGGGAGAATATGGAGCTGTTGAGGTTGATTCTATTCTATAGGCCTTTCCAACTGAACTGCTTTTTTCAGTTCATCTTTCCCTGCAGTAAGGTGAGCATGATTGTCACAGTGGTCAGCACTCAGCTGATATTGCTCACCAGGCCATTTATCATGTTGTTTTCCCTTTTCTAGCCGCACAAGACAGGCTCTGAATAACAATTTTGTCCTAAACAAAAAAGGAAACTTTTGTTGATTTCCCAGGAAGTGAAAGAAAAAAGCAAGTCAGAAAACCGTGAAATTTCTCACCAGTATAATTTGATTCTATGAGTAACAGATAATGGGGAAAGAGACCAGAATCTGCTATATCCTGCATTTATGTATAGTGCATGATTTGAATTTCGATTAGTCATTACAGAAGTGTTTGTAATGTAATGTAAATGTCTTGTTTTTCCTTCCCAGAACGTAATATTCATCACAATATGTCCTCTTTCAATGAATCAGTCGGACTAGGGTATTTGAAGACTCATGCCATTGAGTTTGTGAAGTATCCTTTCACCTCCTCACACCACTTCTCTACCAGTGCTGCAAATAAAGCAGTGTACCTTTCTAGATTTAGTGTTCCATGCCTGTAAAGGAAAAGGGAAAGCAGCTCATGGGAGGAGAAATAGTAAGATTAATACAGGAAATATTGAAGACCAACCGGGTATGGCTATACATTTCTATGATGTTTTTTATGTCATTTTCCTTGATGAATTCTACAGTTATAACAAACGACAAATGAGTCGGATATACCCAAAGGGAGGCCGAGTGGATTCCAGTAATTACATGCCTCAAATTTTCTGGAACGCTGGCTGCCAGATGGTCTCACTGAACTATCAGACCCCAGGTAGGCAGCAACGACCAGTGAACCTCAATCCTAAAGAATGGCTTGGGCAGTAACTCTCAAACAGATGCCATGGATTTGCTTCTGGCATTTTTTGAGGGAACAGACATATGGCTAAATAACACAGTGGAGTGGAATTACGGAAGCGTAAGACAAGGAGCAATAAAAAAAGCCATACACAGAAGGAAAATTCAGCCCCCCTTTATGGAAAAATAATAGAGTACTGCAACTTCTCACACAAATGGTTTTTATTAATAAAATGTATTAATTACAGGAAAAATCAGTGCTTTCACAAAACACAGTTTTGGCACAGTTGGGTGCATGTCTGCAAAGCAAAGATGGAGTGTGCAGATTAAGATGGCAAAAAGTAATGAGTGTGTGACAAATGCATTTCTAGACCAGTCATTGTGAAGCATTAAGAGTCATGTGCTCAGTATCAGAGGATGGGGTCTGAGATCCCAGCTGAGAGAACGATGCCAGGGAATGTAAATGCCTCTCCACAGGGTAAACTGAGAGGAGATGTATTGTTCCTGTTCAGTGAAGGTGTGAGTATAACTATGAGAGTAGGCTTTTTGTTGTTTTGATTAGTTTTTTGATGTATCTGTGAATGTGTTCAATCATACCTGTAACAGACCAGTTTTCCCATTTCTTTTTTCTAGCCGTGGCATTGCTTCTGTGCTTGCTTCCCCCCTCCCTGAACGGTGCCTTTGTTACTGCAGACACTCCTAATAATCATACCCTGAGTCGTGTCCTGCAAAGCTGTGCCCTGATTTCACTAGCTGAGGAAGCAGGAGAAGGCTCTACTGGAATACACTGCTTTTAGAGCACCCCACATAATACAGAGGCTGGAGCAGATAAATGCAAACCTCACTCTGCTCCTAGCACTGCCTCTGCCCGCTGCCTGTCATTCCCAACCCCTTTATATTGCAAAATAAGAGTGGTAATTGTATAAATGGAAGTGAACAACTTTCCTGTATTCATCCTCTATCATCCAGTTGTGCTGTCAAGCTGAAGAATAATTGAGGAAATAAGTTACAGCTGCCCAGTAAAGCAAGTAATAAGTGATATGAGCATATGAGAATCTTGTATTTTGTGTATCAAGAGTACATACACAAAAGATCTTGTTCCCTTTTGAAGGTAGAGTCTGCTGGGCAAGAAAATACCTGTGTATGGCTAAACAATGATATTCTATTCGAGTGTATTGGAAACCTGCAGGAAAATATTTTATTTTTACAAGGTTCTGGAGAGGGTTGGATGAGAGGGAGGTTATTACATGTTTACTGTATATCTTTATATACAGGTGCCATATAATGCATTGACTAAAACTCATCGTTTAAATGTTGAACTAAGCAATGCTGCTGTGATGTCTGTTGTTTGGTTTTGTGGTATTTTATTGAATTAAGCCATAGAAAACTGGTGTGATATTCATCTCACCTTCTTTTAAACATCAGGAAACAGAGAGCATCATCAGAGGTAGTTGTCTGTGGTCATTATGAAGAAATACATAGTTTTATATGTTTAGTATGTTTTTATATGTTTTAGTATGTTTTATATTCTGCCTTAGACTGAGGGTAATTGCCCTGTTAAAGCTCCTGTATCCCTGTTATTCCAAGTATCTATCTGTACTGTAGATACCAAAAGTTAGGTGATGGAAATCCCATCCCACGAATGTAAAATGACCACAGTCTGTTGCTTCTCTACCTGTTTGATTTCAGGGAATCAAACTGACTGTTTCTTAAGCACAGCACAGACTTAGTGTGGTTGATAAAGCTGTTACTACTGTAAAGAAATCTGAAGTTTTTCCTGATTTGCTTCCTTTTATTTCTTGGATGTGTGGGTTTTATGCATTAAATTTAATTTTTATTTTAAACTCATTATTCTGGACAAATGCTGTTATTTTCTAGAAAGGAATGTTCATGGTCTGCATTATTCACCAGGAAAGGTAGTAATTTCTTTGTCTCTTGACAGATTTAGCAATGCAGTTGAATCAAGGGAAATTTGAGTACAATGGATCGTGCGGGTGAGTGATATGATTCAAACTGTTGTCACTGTGGAGCAGAATCCTTTAATAAGGTTTTAATAAAATTTTGTCACTGTTAATTATGTGTTACAAAAGAAAAATGGGATGCTAGGTGAAGAGCAGAAATTAGAAGAATTCAGAGGGAATTATCCCCGGTAAGGAGGTATTCTAATGAATACGCTTTTTAATTATGCCCAGTTTTTAAAGATGAGATAGAAGAGGCTTTGTGTGCAAATTATGAAGATTGTGAATACCATACACAGTTATTTAAATACATCTCCAGCTTCTGTTCTCAGCCTTTTTTTTGAAGACATGCCTCAGAGTGGAGATTGATCGCACAGTTCACAGAATTGCTGAATTTGCTTGGACTGGGAAGTTTTTTTTAATCTGTGTACTGTAGTTGGAGTGTGAATTTCACAGAGTGAACAGATGTTTCATCTCTCTAAGTTCTTGCTCACGACCTTTGCATGACAAAGGATGCTCAAGTGATGCTGAGATTTTTTTTTTTAAACGTTGAGTTTATACCTTAATAGGATAGAGTGATCATTAAGATCAGGAGAAAGGAGGAGTTTGATGAATTACAGGAAATGACAATCCAGAAAATCTGCAGACTCATCCTGGGAAGAAACTACTCTTTTTACTGCTGCAAATCTTATTCAGAAAGAAAGTCTGAGTAGATGAAGTAAAATTCCTCATCTGCAGAATGGACACAAAGAGCTTGGCCACTCCATGCCTTTATCACAGTTGTGAGCTCTCCAGGTAGAGGCTCTTGAGTTTGACAAAGGTGCAGTCTCTATAATTTCAATCAGAATAACACAAATAATAGAAAACCAAAGCATTTTTACTGCAGAGTATGGTTCCTTCTTGTTTGACTCACAATCCTAGTAAAAGAGCACCTTTACTTTTGCCTAATTCTTCTGAAGGACAGGGAAAATTACCAACTAAATTCCTGTCTTTTGATATTACAGTGATACATCAATCTTTTGATATTACAGTGGTGTAATGCATGGTAATATTTTGATATGCATTATAAATGTGGTGGTGTTTCAGTCACAGAAAGGGTACAGGACAATGAAAATAAAAACTTAAGGTTTCCTTCTGTGTGTACTTCTTTTTTCTCAGATTTACAGTTTTCATGCTGGTGAAACAAGATTGAACCACTCTTATCTTTACCACTTTTTATTTCAGCAGGCTGGAAGCAGATATAAAGGATGTTTCTGATAGTTCCCTACTTTAAGTTAATAAAATATTACTAAATCCCTCACATTTATAGTGTAAGAAAAGTGAGGAGTATTATTTTTCTAAACAGAAACCATGTTATGAAGAAATGGGAGAAAACATTGACATTCTTTCTACTGGAATTTTTCCAGCATTTTTTGATTCTTTCTGAGTTCTGTCTAGGCCTTTATAATGTTGTGTACCATTGATTCACTAGAGAGACTAGAGGTGGATAAAAATTAATCTTCTAGCAGCTTGGTCTGTCAGGGTTGCAGAATTAGCAAGATTCCTCTAGTTAAACATTTTCTTCCAGCACTGAAAGAACCTCTGTAATGTGCAGCACAGCATTTCTGGGATCAACTGCTGTTTCATTTCGATGGCAGAATCCTTGCATTCTGATTCATCAGAGCACATATTGGCTTCATTGATATGTTGATCCAGTGCATAGTCCTCAGGGACAGATTGTAAGTGTTATTGTGGTAGTACCTTTCATGCCACTATAATTAACAATCTGTCAGCACTGACATTATCAGTTGTTTCCCCCCAAGGTTTCGTAACCATGATGAAAAAATTAGCTTCAAGCTGAAATTTATTATGTGAATCTTGACTCTGAGGAACTTCTTCATTTAGAAAAATAAAATTGAAAAAGTCCTCTGTGTTTTTCTGAAGTTAAAGAATTAAAATCAATGAGAGCAACTACGTTTTATTATATGGTAACTTGCTATATTTTTTAAATGGATCATTCAGTTGTTTTGAAATGTCCTTGATTATATTACATTTATTTTTCTCTTGAAATCCAGGGTTGCTTTCAGCTCTCAGTAGCTGGTAATTCAAAATGAAGATGAACATTTATTTGTGTTCTAGACAACCATAATACTTCCTTTTACTTCCTCACGCTTGCAGCTGGAATGAGAGTCTGTGTTTTACAGTGCTGTAGGACAGTTCATTACTTAAAGCTAGAAGATCCATTTCATTTGTATTTAATACAGTTTAAATTTCCACACAAGAATAATTTTCTCCTTTTTTTTTTTCCTTGAAATAAGGTATCTACTTAAACCAGATTTCATGCGTCGACCAGATCGAACGTTTGACCCGTTCTCTGAAACTCCTGTAGATGGTGTAATTGCTGCAACATGTTCTGTGCAGGTAAAACAGCACCAGACAACTGTCATCATGCCCAAATCACATTTAAAAGTCAGCAGAAATAAGATACCTACAGAAAGTGTATTTGGATTGTGAAGATTTCATCAAATAATTTCCCTTTTTTTTTTTTTTTTTAATTGCTGGCTAAGATATCTTTGTTTACTTGATCTGAGTGGAACAGGATAGAACTAGAAATGATTTGTTGTTACACATTATCGTGTTCTAACACCCTTCCTGGTCTTTTTGAAATACATCAGCCCACACAAGTGAATAACTGAGTGAAGTTTCATTTCTGTGGACGGTATGAAATCATATACCACCACTTGTCACTGCAGAGCAAAGAGGAATATGGGCATACCTGGACAGGATATTTTCAAAATAAGTAGAGAAAAATGGTTCCTGGGATGAAGGTCCTTACTTTGGAATCATCTGTGAGTAAAAAAGTCCTAAAAAAAGTCTGTTGTAGTTCTAAAGCCTGGTTAGGTATCATATTTTGGAAGAAGACTGACAGTTGCAAAACCTCTTTATGACTCAACACTCTACTTTTTTTACTCAAATACCTTTTGTGCTGCTAAACTTCAGCTTTCAGTCGTCCCTTTCTGTGTGCAGCATTTAAATTTCAGACTCTCTCTGACCAAGAATTCCTTGTGCATTCTAGACACTTAACTGAGTTTCATTTGCACTTCCAGAAGAACAAACATGTTTTATTAATGTTGGGGTTTTATAATGGTAATGACAGTACAATCCCTTCAAGAAAGAAATTGTATCTGATGGTGAGAACACAAGTTCTAAGTATCACTAGAGGTAGTTCTTATATCACGTATTTTGTCGGTTACTTTTGTTTTGTGACTAAAACCAGTACAAAATTCCATATAAATTCTGTAAGTAAGGAGTTGAGTGGACCAAAAGCCAGTAATGATAACCCTCAGCTGCATAAATTTTCATATTTATTATCCAGTGTTCCCTGGAAGAATGTTAGATCATAAAAACAAAAGGATTTGAAATTAGCTTAGGTCTGTGAAATCGTGTTTTGGTTTTTTTTTCTTCCCTCCTTGATTGTAGTAGTGAAAACATTAGCTGTGTTTTTAAGTAATATATCATCTTGATGGAATAAAAATTTTCCCTGTAGTAATCACCTGCTGTGACTAGATTAATCTTGGCTTGGAGTGAAATTGCAACAAATCTTCATATACATAACAATACAGAGGACTCGGCTGGGTTTTTGTTTGTTTGCTTTTTCAGCATCCTGCACTTTCCAGACGTTATATGGAGTCAGACTGACACGTGATTAGTTTGAAACCTTTGCCTAAGTTAAAGCAGAGCAATAGTTTCCTTTCACCTCTTTGTGGTCAGGACATATGATTGAACAAAGTGCTTTCCAGCAGCAGGTTTAGAGCTGTGGAAAAGCAGTGCCCGATCTGGTTGTTTCATTCAGTGTTTTTCGTTAATATAGTGAATACATCTGTGAGACATCAGATAATTGGGATGACTGGCTTGCAAGTGGTAATACCATAGCACAGTCATTTCAAATTAAGGATATATTTAAGGTCTGATCACAACAGTGATCACAACTTCAGCACTAAATACACCATTTTCATAGGGGGAAATAAACACCTCTGCTCTGCATAAAGCATTTTCCAGTAAAAAAAAAAAAAAAAACGAACAGAATTTGTATTTTGTATTGCTCTTTGTATTGCTCTTCCTTACTGCTCTGCTATTTACGTTGCAGGTAATATCTGGTCAGTTCTTATCAGACAAAAAAATTGGGACGTATGTGGAGGTGGATATGTATGGGCTGCCCACAGACACGATCCGTAAGGAATTCCGGACGCGGATGGTGATGAACAACGGCCTGAACCCTGTTTACAACGAGGAGTCATTTGTGTTTCGAAAGGTGGGATTTTTGGAAAGCACAGCTTGTGGTTTTGCCTGAGCTTCCTTGCTCTCTTGAGCACAGGAATGAGCACTGGTCCCATGAGAAAGGGCTTGTAGGGCCCCTGTTTAATGCAATAAACAATGTAAAGCTGAAAGAAGCTTTCAAGAGGTTGTTTGGGATTTGTTTTGCTTTTTTATTTTTTTTTTTAATTTTGCTTTGTTTTATTTTTCTAATGGATAATCTCTCTAGCTGTCACATGATTTTTTGTTGTTGTTGTTGTTGTTGTTGTTTCTGTTTCTGTTTGGCTTTTTCCTCCCCTTTGGTTCCTCTTCCCACTTGGAGGTATCCACCTCCTCTGGGACCATGCCTGTGTTCAAGGTATGCAGTCTGCTCGGAATGAGTCCCCACTGGTGGATACCATCATTCCTTGGAGATTCTTTCTTCCCTGCCCTGGCAGTGGCTGCTATCTTGCACTGTTCCTTCAGCCCAGAGGGCAGGTGAGATGCTGCATCCAAAGCTAAGGTCAATGTTATTACATGGAAAAGTTGGAAGGGTGCTGTGTTCCTCAGCCTTGTTGCCAGCTCCCTCCTGCAGTAGTCCATGTGCATCATGTACCTTTTTCTTTCTTTTTTTCTTTCTTTTTTTTTAATAAAAAAATTAAAACGAACCCTTTTTTCTTGATATGGGGGATTTAAAGAGAGAGATCATTTGTCCATGTTAATCTCTCAGTCTTTATATATACTATATACATACTTTTTTTTTTCCTGTCAGCTGGAGTTTCATCCAGATTTCATGTGTTAGTGACGCTGTCTTTGATAACATCTGTTTTGCTTGCACCTGTTTTGTTGTCGTCCAACATCGTTGCTCTTCTATTTCAAAGTTCAGACTTTTATTCCAAAATTCAGGCTTTGCCAAGTGGTGATAACGCTTCACACTTGGGTATATTACACGCTTAATCTGCTTTCTTAACAGTATAACCGGTTTTTAATAGAAATTTAGTTGATGCAGGAGTTTTTTCTGAGCTCAGGTATATTCTGGAACGGATGTGACTCCAAATGCTTTTCTCAGTGCACGAGGAGGCACAGGGAAGATGCTTAGGTACAATGACAGGCAATCATGCTGCCCATGGCCTGCTGGCCGTATGGCAGCATCTGCTGCTTTCTGATTTCTTACATCAAAAGGGCCATAAATTCCAGAGTACACAGAGCTTTCCTCTGAAAGGGTGTGGTACCTGTGTGTCCTGACATGGGTACAGAGGCTGATGCCAAGATTTCCCAGACTTCCTGCTCTACTCTGCGATGGTCACACGTTCTCTTGGACTGAAAGTCAGCCAAGAGATTATTTTTCTTCATCTCTGGCCCTTATCATATCTTAGCCTTGTAATCAACACAAATTGATGACGGGTGAGTGGCATAAATGTAGCAGGAACAATTCCTCTGATTGGAGGTGATGAAGGTGTGGGATGCACACTGCTAAAATGTCATGAGAGGGGAAGTGCCCACCAGGATACCACAGAACAAATTAACGGAGAGGGAATGATAAACTCAGTCCCCACTTCTGCTCCCTGTCGAATCTATGTCTGAGGCTGCCATGTAATGAAGGATGTGCTGATCTGTGGCCTGTAGAGGAGAGATCTTACCTGCCCTGTTTGGGTTACACTCTTCTCCTCAAGCTGATGTTTAATCCTACACAGTTGCTCTCAAGTACTGTTTGATTGTTATTCTGTCATGTTTTCTTGTTTATATTTTAATTGAAGTGAGGCTTCAGTCATTCTAACCTGGGTTCTGTGTTGTCCCTCTGTTGTGTGAGGGGGAGGACGGGAACGAGTGCTGGTGGTAACCTGTGCTGGGAGTGCTAAGTCATAATTAAGTAGAGCAGGATATCTTTCAGGTGGGTTCAGAGACCAAAAGCATATTTTGTGCCCTCTGAGACTGAAAATGAAAGTGGCAGAGGGAAAGTCTATGGGAGACAGGAGGCCCAGTTCACTTTTGCCCCATGAGCGTTGGTGAATGGCACCAGGAAGGGAAGGAGTGGGAAATCTTTCAAAATATTTAGCTGTGTGATTGTGAGCCGCAGGATTTACATATTCTGAAATTTGCACAATATTTAGGGGGGGAAAACAGCTTTTCTGGGAAGGATTCATTTCAAAGTGTGGGGTTTGCAAGGAATGACCTGATCTTACAGTGATGATGGTCTGTGTCTGGCATGCAAAGCGAATGGTTTACACGTGGGAGGCGGGGACGATTCAAGTCATTAAATGTCTCCATTTTGTGGCTTTCCAGGTTATTCTCCCCGATCTTGCTGTCCTGAGAATAGCAGTGTATGATGACAATAATAAGTTGATTGGTCAGAGGATCCTGCCTCTGGATGGGCTGCAAGCGGGTTACAGACACATTTCCCTTCGGAATGAGGGCAACAAGCCACTCTCTCTCCCAACGGTTTTCTGCAACATTGTGCTTAAAACATACGTGCCTGATGGTTTTGGAGGTGAGATAAACCCGTATCCCATGTGCTGTAGCTCTGGAATGCTGGTGTGGAAGTACTGAAGTACTGTGGTGTCAGTGTGCCAGAAGGCAGCAGACACACAATGCTGAAGGATTGGAAACACTCAGTATTTTAACTCTTTGGAAACTCTGCATGTTGAGTTAAAAAGTCTCCTTTCTGAGCAAGTGTCTGCCTCAGTGTTAATGATAATGACAAGTATCTGCTAAATGACAAAATTATGTGGAAAATAAGCTAATATTAGTTAGCTCAATATGATTTTCTCTGTTGAGAATTTAGGAAGATTCTTCTTTTGATTTACCTTTTTTTTTATTAGGTGTGATCTGACATAAATATCTGTAAGGTTAAAATGTACTTTAGCTATATTGTTTGGTGCATGGGTATAAAAAATTTCATGCAGAATCTAGACAGGTCTTTCAAACAAAGGCAATTCTATATTCTAGAGATTATGGACATATTGTTAAAAGTGGTCAGTGAAATAATTTAGCATCTAAAACCGTTCTGCATTTTTTCCCTCCCGATTTTACATGTTTTTTTTAGTGTGGTTTAATTATTTTTGGATTTTTAAGAAAGTTATTTTTAATGTGAGCCATTTGCATGATCAGGTTGTCAGGGCCATGGTCATTTATCCTGAGCCGTGGCAAATTGCCACATGTGTGTAGGAAAAAACTGAGAATAATCATTACGCCACTTAAAGAGGTGTAATGGGTAAGTTCACCCTGAGGATGTGCCTCAGGGAAGGGTTTCCTCCACTCCAGATGGAATGTGTTGTACATTGGACAATATATAAACCATGTAAAACCGGAAAATGGGAATTGTGCTACATGTTAGTGCTCTGACTCTGCAGCAAAAGGAAGTTCACCTTAGAGTTGATTGGTGAAATATTATTGATGAAAACAGTGTTTTGCTCTCTGCAAAAACAATTTCAAGCCTGCTGTTTGTGCAAAGAATGACTGCCACTCCTCTGAGTGTCACTTCCATAGTGCAAACAGGAGAATGGGAAGGCTTACCTAAACTATTAGTACATATTCAACTCTGTGTTTGCTGGTATTTATCCATATTTTAAAAAATAAACAGGGTGACACTTCAGTCACAGTATTTCATGGAAAAAGTTAGAGAAGCATTTGTGTTGTTCCCATGTGCCATCCCGGTTTCTGGCAAGTCAGCTGGAGTTTTGCCACAGGTCTTGGAGCACTACTGTGCCTTTATGCAGCACGTTTCATTGTGACAGGATTTAACTTCAGGGACTTTGTCTCAAGAGAAGTGTAAGCTTCTGCTTAAACTTGAGATTCTCCAGGGTAATTGAACCATCAGTCTAAGGGACACATTTAAGTGTGAGCTTTAATTCTTTCTTGAGCTGAAGCTTTAGGCAGTAAATGACTCAGTTCAAATATTTTCTAACCTAAGGACGTGCTTATGATTTGGGATTGATGTTTTATGATACCCCACTTTTTCTAAGAATAGAATTTAAACTTAGCACTGAGTTTGATGTGGCTTAAGCTGCTGAATGTGCTGGCCACACAGGGGGAAAATATTTTTTTTAATTTTATTTTTTAAACTGTATTCTGTGAATTCGGAAGTGAAAGACTTGTTTTTCAAAGAGAATCTGAACACCAGTTTACCATTTGCAAATTGTGTGCCGTTCAGTATTTGCTAATCTGCTACACTGCCAGCATTTCTGTAGGTGGTTTATTTAGTAGAGGCAAAAAAGCATTGCTACCCCTAAGTAACAGTTTTGTTACAGTAAAATGCTGCTAGAATGAGAGAACTGGTTGTCATAGTTTACTGTCAGCAGTGGGAAAAACAGACTCCATATTAATAGGAAGTAAATAAGTTCAATTATGAGTTCTCCTCTCCCTTCCCAGATATATTTGATGTATCTCACGTCGTTTTCTCTTTGATATAGAACAGCAGTGTGATGAACAACTAGGAAATAACTTTTGACACTCAGGTGGAATCATTAGAATTCTGTTGGCGTGTGGTTTTTAATTACTTATCATCTGCAGTGAACTCCTCATTGTTTTGTGAGCTATCATTAGGATCTCCATGGTTGTTTTAGCAAACCTGTAGGAAGGTAGAGCTCAATTCAGTAGCTGCCTACATTCTTTTTCGTTTCTTTTTTTCTTTTTTAACCTGTATGAGTAAGATTTAAAAACATACCCTGAATAACAACTAGAATGGGCAATACATTGTAGGCTTTAGAAGATACATATTCTTATTTTTCATAGAGCTTAGTGATTTCTTGTGGTTTATTTGCATCAGCTACTCTGTTCCCAATAAAACACAATAGTGGCACAGATTGATGCAAATGAAGTAGAATTCTCCAAAGAGAAGCTTCTGTAATAGAAATCTGTACGTAAGTAAGGCAGCTTAGGGTAGTGGTTAAAGTCCTCTGTAATGTGCTCTTGCAGTGATTTTTGTACCTTTATATTTAATTGCAATTCTACGAAATGCTGTTCCTCACCCCCACCTTGCCTCACTGGGGAGAAGGGAAAGCGTAAGCAGAGGACAAATGACAATGTGAGAGGCAGTGATGAGTCACATTCCCCTTGCAGAAGTGCTGAGCCTTTGGTGATGTGCCTGCATGGTTAGTAATACAATTTACAAAGGTCTCTCTCCCAAACACATTAGTCATTTTTACCTAGAAGCTCGTGATAATCGGGTTCAGTTTTCGGATGACGCATCGTGCTGGCAGGGTAGTCCTGGATTTTCCTTGAGGAGTGCATGGCAAGGACAAAAAGACACAGTTAGGAAGTTAGGGAAAGGACAAACAGTCAGTGCTGAGCTACAAGGCCTTTGTTCTGGCTAAAAATAAACTCTACATAGGTTTTGTGTGTATGAAATAAGTTTCAGAAGACATCATTGGATCGCAACAGTTATTGTAGAGGACCTATTTGTGTAGATAAACAGAACTGTAAAGGGTAATGCTAACTATTTAATACAACTTTTGCTGGAATGGGAGACCTGTCTCTGTTGTTTTGCTTGAGAAATGCATCCAGTGACTTCAGAGAGAGAACATTTCATAGAACAACTTAAGCTGGAAGGGAGATGATACAGACCAGCCCCCACTTTGCACAAGAAGGATAGCAAGTTTCTTCCCAAAGCTTTTCATGGATTTAATATTTTCACCTTTTTTTTTTTTTTTGGTTTTGACTGTTGAAGTTAAGCATGGAAAGGGATTATTCAATATGCAGGTAAAGATTCCTGTGCCTTTGTCATCCTGTAAACCTGTGCTTGCACATCGATCACTGCGTATGGAAAACAGGGCTAGAATAAGACATTTGTAAAAGATTACCTTCCAAATGCCTCTGAAGATCATAAAATGTTGATTTTTTTTTCCCCTTCCAGATATTGTGGATGCTTTATCAGATCCAAAGAAATTTTTGTCTATCACAGAAAAAAGAGCAGACCAAATGAGAGCTATGGGTATCGAAACTGTAAGTAGGACTCAGTGACAAAAAGCCCATTTATGTTCATGCTGTGTTCCTTTTTTAAAGTAAACTGGTCCTTCCCCAGTCGAGGCATGTTACCTTATTTCTCATTTTCAAATACAAGACCCTTTGTCCAGCTCTGAAATACATTAGCTTATGTTAGTTATCATATACTGAAATACCATTCACTGGCTGATTTTCATGGATCAAACTGACACATCCCTTAGAAGCAGAAATTTTAAGGAACGAGAACAGAGCTGTATTTCAGTAGGTAGCTATTTCAAGTAGGTTACAAATACTTTACTATGGTGTTGTTTGAAATTATGCTGCAATTTGATTACGTTTAGAGTAAGCGAGTTCCGAAAACTTCCCGGTACCCAACCTTTACAATACAGGTAAAAGAACAATTAATTTATTGTGGTGTGAATGTTCCTTTCAGAGTGATATAGCTGACGTACCAAATGACACTTCAAAGAACGATAGAAAAGGAAAGGCCAACAATCCCAAAGCCAACGTAACACCTCAGAGTAGCTCTGAACTTCGCCCGAGTACCACCGCGGGCTCTGGGACCGACGCTAAGAAAGGTACACAAAACCCACACACCAGCCCCTCTCTTCTGAAGTGATTCAGAAAGCCACAGAGAAGTACTCCTTACTCCATTTTAGTTTTGCAGTTCTGTTAATTCTTGTCATTTTAGAAGGTAAATTCACTTGCCAGTAAGAGTTGTGTTTGTCTAATTGCAAGTAAGTTTTGTATATTGCTAGAATAACTGTGTAAAGCCAATACAGGTTTATTTTACTAAGGGACCTCTTTGTTTGGCTCTGTACTTATAGCATTAACATGCATGATGCTGGGAGTAGTTTACTAAAGATCTACTGGAGGAGTGCCAGTAGGAGTGACTATTATCTGGCATAGTCCAGAGAAACTCTTCTGGTTTTTTTTTTCCCTCCCTTCACAAATCCCTTGGCAGAGTTGCAGATTTAAGTAATTAAAGGTATTTAGAATTCAGTGGATTCTGTAGAGATTTTCCAACAATTAGAAATGTTTTCACCATGTGGTTTAACTCTGAAGAGCGATTATGGAAATGGCATGTTTATTGTAAAAAAAAGAAAAACCCGTATTAAATGTGCTCATTTATGAGTGAATAAGTATTTTTTTCTTCACTGTTCACTCAACAAAGTCATTTTATAGAGTCAGATGGGATTATTTGTTTCTTCCATATCATCACAGGTAATGAAGATTAAGTGAGAAAACAAATTTGTACAGCTGAATGAAACACACTAAATATTTCTGTTAATGGGCCGCAAGAATTAGAATCTGGTTCATTTGCTCTCATCCGCCTTGGCCCAAAGGTATTTGATGGGAGTGAAAAGGAGCACTGATGGCTCTTGCAGACGTGGCTGAGTACACACATGTGTAGGGATCTCTTGAGAAATAAGATGCCATTTCTCTGGAGTCACTTTTGGCAGTAAACCAGGTTTTTTCTGGCACCTGAACTCTTTCAAAGTTCTTCCCTGGCGTAAGCCCCAGATTATTTTATCCTGTGAGGTGTTTTCATATTTCATGTATCATCACCAAGATGCACAAGTATTAGTTTTACTGGCAACCAGGAATCAGTTGTCAACCCCAGAAAATTCCTGGTTGCCATGGAGTCAGACCTGGAGAACAAAGTAAATAAATCTGTGTTTTAAAGTAAAATCCTGAAGAAGTTTGTTTAGAACACACCAACCTGATGGAGCCCCGGTCTGAAACTGAAACGTGCTCCTGTCTGGACTTTTTACCCATATTCTTGCATGGTAAAGTAGAGCTGTTCATTTTATATCCCTTGTAATGATATTGCTTATCTCTGTCATCTATTAAGATCTGAATAATTCTACACCTGTTATAGTACACAACTCACCTCACTATTAGAAATTACTTATCCAGCAGGGCAGGGTGTCTGGGCAAGGCTTTCAGATGCACAAGAATTTTGAGCGTTTTTTGTTCTCTGACTTTCAGTAAGGGTTAAGTGATTTGTGGTTTTGAAAACTTCAGCCTCTATCTGTGCCTAAATCTTTTCCAGTCTCATTTGCTAGACTGATGTTGATACCATATACTTGAGCAGAATCTTATATTTCTAAGAAAAGAAAAAAACCCCACATATTCCCTGAGGAAATTGCCTCCCTCCTCCCTGCTTTTTTTTTTTTTCCCTTTTACAGCATCCAAATATTTTCCAGTTAAATTCACCTTAAAAGCCAGAAAGTCCTTTTCAAGGCAGGGGAAATCTTATAGTCCACAGACACTATTAAGAGCAGTTAACTAAATATGTTTGCAGTGTATTTATGTACGTGCAAATATTTTTGTATGAAACTTCAGGAAAAAAACCCTAAAAATTACAACTCCTATGGCATTGTATTGACATTTTTATTAATAATTACATGTAGGATGTGCTTAGTAGTTTTTAAAAATCATAGTATGTCACAAAATATTCATTAAAGCATAAACATGAGATGAGATTGGATTTTGTTTGCATTGCAGTTAAAGTGATCAAAACATATTTTCATTCATCTAAGTAGTACAGTTAGTCTTGTGTGATTGATTTGCCTGCTGTATTGAATTTTCATTAGAATTCCCACTTCTTTTGCGTTTCTCCTCCATTTTTAACTCTCCTTTAGCCTTGGAGAGTGCTGTTGCTCCTTTTCTCATAGCCTGGTGTTAACCAAAACACAGATTTTACCTTCGTTCACATATAGGCCGCAGGTAAATTTGCACTCCTGTGTTTTAAATTTAGAAATACAGCCTCAGTTATCCTTTATGTAGTCACATAGAACCTCACCCAGGAAGCCTCCCCACTGAAAGGTGGTGGTGCCAGAGCAGTCTGCAGATACGGACCAAAATTCTAAAGGTTGTGTGGTTCAGTTTTAATGTTCATAAATGGTTTGTTGTGTTTGCTGAAAAGGGGCTTTTTTCTGTTCTTAGATTGCTGTGTTTTGACACTCCAGTCCAGAACCGTAAGAGATTAAAATACACTCATTGATTCATTTCTTTTTTCACAATTGATTGAGCAGTGCATCGGAAAAGGAAATGAACTGTAGCTTTTCTCATTAACCTGCAACTATTTTTTTATGTGGCGAAAAACATTAATTAATTGCTAACTTAAATGTAGGTTTCTGTGGCAAAACTCAAATTTTAAAAGTATGAGATGTACTAGTGCGTATGAAGTTTTAGATAAACTGTATCAATGCCTCCCTAGGTATAGACCTCATTCCTCAAGTGAAGATAGAAGATTTGAAACAAATGAAGGTAAGGATGGACACAAGCTTTTCAAGATGCGTTCCTAATTTTTGTCCCCAGTAGCCACGATTTTGTCTGGGTAAAGTCAATATGACCAGAGGAAAATTGATCCAATTTCTCTTTTTGTAGGCTTATATAAAGCATTTAAAGAAACAGCAGAAAGAGCTGAATGCCTTAAAGAAGAAACATGCAAAGGTATGGTCATTAAGAGTTCTCTGAGCCACAAACTCTAATTGAAAACAGTTGCAGTGCTCACTAGCACAGACAGCTCCTAATTAAATTGTAGGGAAAGACTAAGGAACAGTAGTTGGACCACCAAGAAAGGCATATGTGTCTTAAATGTACTGAAATATGCTCCAGTGAGCACATTTTCCCTTCAGCAACCCTTTGTGTGTCTCCCTGAGATTCAGTGCACCTTTGTTTGACCCATATAAGCACCCAAGGCTCACCTTTTTCAGGTAATGATTTTATCAGCTCCCTCTTGCATGGCATATTGACAGGCAGCTCAGAAGGAACAGGCAGTAATGATGAGAGACGATGCTGCATCGAAGACAGGTGCTGGAGAAGCTGCAAAATGGCAAAAGAGAACTGGAATGTGGAGCTGAAAAATGAAATGCCCCAGTCCTCTTTCTTTGTATCTGTGTTAACCACTTCTTTTGCTTGGTACTGTTGGCAATGATGTGCCAATTACATACAGCACTGTCAAAAATATACTTTATATTAGAAAATCACAGCCAGTTTTCTCCACTCTTTATCATTAGAAAATGTTACTCTTGCTACAGAAGGAGGCATAAAAAGTGAAGAAAATAGCTGAAGTTCTGAATTTTGGCAGTACATGCAAGTCCATTTTGGGCTTTTGAGGTAGATTGCTCTCCTTGATTGCAGATTTCGTTGCAAATCTGACATAGAGTAGTTGCCTGGGCATTTTTAATACCAGTCTTTGTGTTTATTTTAATGATTGTTTGGGAGTACAATGTAGTATGGAGAAATTACTTTCGGTAATTGGCACGTTTGTGGGGCTCTTATTATTAAAAGCTGTGTAAGAAAACGAAATAGTTACATTTCAGAATCCTTACTGACTCTGCAGAGGCAAAATGAGTGTCTTTGTGTTTATTGTGTGCAAAGCCCATGCTCAAGAAGAAGTGTCTGTCACCCACACTTCTTGACATGAACAGTTTCTAGACCTTCATAGGGTTAATTTTGGGGGGAGCTTCTTATTTTTAAACACTAATTTGTCATTTCCTTGTGTCCAACCTCCATCAGTTTACTGTAGAAATGGTGCTGTGGTTATGTAGGAAACAGACGTACTCAGTGGTGTGTCTCTGATACATGTGACCCACAGTAGTGGAAGGATATTTTAGCCAAGATTGTGCTTGCTAATATTAAAAAAAAAAAAAAAAAAAGAAGATCCGTCTGTTCAGGCTTACACTTGCTTCCTCTAATCTGAGGAAAAAATTGCCAGCCACAATCTGAAACTGCTGTGCACTCAGAAGGGCTTTCAGCATTAGCTCAAGCACAGCTATTTGATGTCTGAGCCAGCCTGTGTCCTGCTGGTCTTAAGTACACACTGCAAGTCTGTCCTGACAAGAAAGTGCCTGCCTAGAGCATGCCCTGCTAAAAGGGCAGCTTCTGGAATGTAGAGTCTGAGCAGGAAAGTGCAGCCAAGTTAGCTGAGAGATGATCTTAGTGGTGTACTCACCACTGTTCTTAATGCATTTCATCAGCTGGGATGGAGCAGGAGAGCTGTGCAGTTAGTTATCCATGATCAGCTGGAGGGACCCTGTGTACTAAGCAGACTGAACTTAAAAGTTGCAGAAATAGGCAGGCTCTCATTTAACCATAAACTTCCCAGAGATCTAGAGGAATAAGTAAACAGATGGTTTACTGCTTGGCGTAGAGAAGCAGTAGATTCCTGTGAAATCCTGGCTGGTGGAGGTTGGTTGCTTGTATGAAAACACATAATTTGTTTTGTCAGGGGATAGAATTGATACAGATACCACATTTCCAGATTAATACAAATTTACCTGGTGCCCGGGCTTTTCAGAGCACAGCACTCTCTGTCAGTGTATTTCTTTGATGCTATCTTTCATTTATTTACCTCTATTGAGTGTTTCAACCGTTTTGACTCCAGCAGCTACGATAACATTCTCCTAAAATCCCTCTGCATATTATCACTAATTGGTTTTTCATCATGGCATAGCTCCTTAGAGCTGTAATACCCAGTGTACACACACAGAGACACATTGCACACTATGGCTTCTCTTTATGATGGTTTTGCTATTAATCCATTTTTTTAAAAAGAAGGATGTTTGGGCAGGTGGAGATACAGTCTGTTTGTTTTTTCACTTTTGTGTAGGAAAAATAAGACTTCTAGTCTAACTAGGGTAGAGATCATTAGACTGGCAGAAAGGTCACTGTTCTTAGTGACCAAACCTTCTGCTTAGTTTGTGCCCTGGCTATGAAGGAAGAAAGAGTTGAAGGGGACAGAATGAGTATTCTCCAGGCTGGTTTAGTATCTAAAAACTAAGTCTGCATATGCTGCTGTTGGGATTGCTGAAGAGCAGATGATTGCTCTTAATCCAAAGCTCAGCCCATTTTGAAGCTATAAGCCTGTAGTATTCCTTGTATTTGAAAAACAGTGGCAAATTAATGCAATTGTCACCATTAAAAAAACCTCCATGTTAGGAAAAACTTCTCGTGAATCTTAGTTCTGGTAACCTGTGCTTTTGGTAATTTTAAAATAATATTGCATATTGAAAAAATGCTTTTCTTTAAATAATGGATCCACAAACAAACCTCAGCTGCTTTTGAAGTATTTCCTACCTACATTCCCTGAAGTAATTGTAACCTCCCAGTATGAATATTACTGTACAGCTGCAGAACAGCTGATATATCTGAATGATGTCCATTGGTTTATATCTTTATTTTTGTATCAAGTTAGATCTTGAGCACTGTTTAAGTAAATGATCTGGGGTGGCATCACAAGCAGATATAAAGCTATAAAGGCGAGGAGATGGACATTTATAAAAGAGTCTCAGTCACTGACTTCATCTGTTAGCAGCCTGCTTTTATGGGCCCCTACTGAATTTCAGTATTTTACAGGAATGTCACCTAGTTTCTGTGCTTTTTTGAGCTAGACAGAAGAGGAAGGAGAGTGAGGGATTATTTTGATATATTCTCTAACAGACAGCAGCCCAACAGACGAGTGTGGTACACCGTTCCAGGAGTTTCAGACATGACGGGGATAGTCACAGGTGCTGCTTAAGGAATTTGATATGGCTCTAGATGGCAACAGAATTGTGTAATTACCATCCAAAAATATAAATCCCATCTCCTGCATCTTCATTCTAACACTGAATATATGCGCTGTTTGAGTTAAAGCCTAGTAAAAAAGAACATTAAAAAAAAATCTCCATTTCAGAGTGCAAAAGCAACAGTAAAAGAGTATGGGACTGTAAGTTCTGCAAAATGGATTGTTGATTTGGAAGTGGTAGTTCCTTCTTTTTATTTCCTCATTCTTGTATTCTGTAATGACAATTCTCCAGACCTCAGTTTTCAGTTGTACACAGTATATGATTCTTTACTCTTTTCCCATGAATACTCTTGCTGTGATTTGAGTCTTTTTATATCAATTAAGTGGCTTCTCAGAACCCTGGCAGAACTGTGGCTTTGGTTTGTAATGACATGTAATTTGTGGATATATTTATGTAAAAGGTGTGTGAATTCCAACTGCAAATTCAGCAGACTTGAGGAAATCATGAGACACCTCTCCCATTTTAAATAGTGTTGCAGAGTTGAAGGTCCTGTAATTCAAGGGACCTCTGGCAGGGAGTTGTCCCCTCATGCTCTTTGTGCCTTGCCTGTGGAGGTTGTTAGCAGCCCATCTTCCTCTTCCAGCTCTGTTGATAGCATGCACAAGCAAATCCATGTTCCATGAACTGGGTGGGGGGAAGGACCAGGGAAGAAAATGGGGGGATAGATCCATTTCACATACAGGAGCTGTGTCTGGGCAGTACACAGCAGCAGAGGGGATCTGCAGAAGATTACAGGGGTTTTGTGATGAAGAGAGGAGGCTTAAATGATGATTGTCCTGAGGGAAAAGCAGGAATTCCAGATTATGGAGGAGTGTCACACGAGTGGGCAGATGTCTCATGCTTTGCAATGTTTGTGCTTAGTCTTTCAGAGCAAGCATTGTGTAGTTCTGCTCATTTAGGGGAGAGTGGGTGGTTTGAGAGATGTTCTCAGTCACTTCACCTGTGTCTGGCTGGTGCTGTCAAGTTTATGTCATTCTTATGTTTTTTCCTGCCTGGTTAGTCACTGTAAATACTCCCTGGTGAAGCTGGAATGTTTTAATATTGACAGAGTCTTATTTGTTTCCCTTTAAATCCTCTGTAGAACAGAAAATTCAGTTCCCTACTCTAAATACAAAATTGGGAAGATGTGTGTGTTCCCCAGGGAAGTACCTGGCAGATGTTGGAGTGCAGGGGTACAGCCCAGGACTAGATTTTTAAAAGCATGGCAACATTTGCTTTAATGTTTTGGTAAAAGTGAGTGTAAAAGTATTTAATTAGTGTTTTTAGAGGAAGAAGCAGTGATAAGGCAAAGGTGTATAGAAAATAATAACAAAGAGCAGTAGAATAGCAAGCATAGAATAGATGCAAAATGAGCTATAGAACACAATAAAGTCCTGGAAGAGGCCATATTAATTAATGCAGTTCTTTTTGTCATGATTAGATAAAATGTGGAGCAATTGGATATTAATAAAATAACATAAATTAATGAACAGTTATTCCTATTGTAGTGTAAATTCAATATTTAGTGCTTTCTGTGCTAGTTAAATATTTGCATCATTATGAGCAGCTGGTCTGATAAAGGAGAATATGAAGTCAAGTTCAATAATGAAGTGTAAATGTAAGCACTAAGTGAAGTGTTTTGTTTCTGTTACAGTCTTGTAGTGGAAAGGAACTGTCTATATACACACCCAAGTGTTTAATATACTTTAGTGAGTCATCTTTTTATCATAGGAAAAGTTTTTTCCTCCGCTTCCATAACTAACTAGTTATTTGAAATGCAGTGGCCAAGGGGCTGTCACTGTATTCAGTAAGAGACACAGAGAGGAAGAGGGGAGTGGGTTGAAATCTGTTCTCCTTTGTGTTCAGAAATTTTGATCTGAGCTTGTAAATCAGATTTTTTTACACTGCATTTAAATGGATATTTATTCAAAAATATTGGTTTTTCCCATCATTATTTTATTTTAGGGTATACCATATTTTTAAGGTTCACTGCAGGTCGTGATTTTTGAAACAAAGAAGAAATGTCATAGTGCTTATGGTGAAATATCTGGGATGTTTAATGTCAGATGGCTAAACCAGGTTAAATTCCATTGTCAGAGTTATCTGTTGGTACACTGATATTTTTTGCACTGCAATAAAATGAAAAATTAAAAATCCAGCAACCTAATTGTTTTCCTCCTGTTTTCCAGGAGCACAGCGCTATGCAGAAGTTGCACTGCACCCAAATTGACAAAATAGTGGCCCAATACGATAAAGAAAAGGTATCATACGAGAAAATGTTGGAGAAGGCAATCAAGAAGAAGGGGTAAGATATTATTTTAAATATTTTATTTTTTTTTTAGAATTAAAATAGATGTTATGCTTTTGTGGTCTGCAGTAAATAATTCGTAAAAAGGTCATTGAAATGGATGGATTGCAGCTTGAAGCGGCATCCTCCCATCAAGCTGAGAGTGAGCTGCTTGAAGGCTTTAGCAGCAGGCCATAAATGCTGTACTCTCTTTGCCTTTCTCTAGTCTTCTGCTATCAGAGTTTTAACAAAAAGTGAAGGAGTTGCCCTGAAGTTTTTTCTCTGTGGTTTGGTCTGGTCTCACAGCACTCCCCAGGGAACGTCACTGTTGTGTTCAGTGAGAGCAGACTAAGGTCCTCAATAGCCCTAATGACCAGAAAGTAGCAAAGATTTGATTTTTTGGCGGGAAAGCTGGCTTCTAAGTCCTGAATGGTTTAGAATAATAGAGTTTTGCTGTGCTGTTGAGTCAAAATATCTTTTTTTCTAAAAATCCTTCAGGTCCTCAGCTAGGATAGATCAGTACTACTCCTTTGACTTGAGTGAAAGTGTTTTGATTTGCAGTAGCTGATGGCCTGGGATATTATCTGTGTGAATCTCCTACTTGTCCCAGAAAGGTTCCTGGAAGATGCTGGGGGACTTTAATAAAATGTCTAGTTCTAATTTGGAATTCAGTAGCAGGACCTGCTGCTGCCTTGCTGCTGTGGTGTAATCTGGCAGCAGTTTCTCCTCTCCACCTTTTGCCCTGTGACTGGCATTTCATGGAAACAGCAGGAATTACTTTAGTTCTATATCCAGCTGTCCTAATAGTTAGTCTTAATTTCTTATTGTTGTCATCTGGCAACGAACTCACTCACTGAGCACTGAACAGAGATGCCTCTTTGGCACTGGATTCTTCCACCACTGCTTTTTATATAAATTATTTGGAATGGTGGTGGTTTTTTGAGTGTGCGTGTTGTAAACTTGCAACGGAACAGAAATAGAATTGTCAGAAGTAAACATGGTAAGGAGAATTCTCCTCACTAAATTACTGAAAGCTCACAAACTCTTTAAAAAGGTCATGTACTTTTTTTGTCCAAGAGAGGAGAACTGTAAGCACCCAAATATTTTTAATTCAAGTAGTTTCTTCTGGAAAATTACTACTTCTCCAAGCAGAGAGGGGACAGCTACAGGACAGATTAATTTAATGTGGGTTTAATTCAACTTCATTCAGAGTAACACAGCAAAAGGTTATTGATTACTTGGATTTATAATTACAGTCAGGTTATTTACCACAGTGGCAGTGAACTAATCCATAGACATTACACCATAATCATCATGGGGGAAGAAAGGCTTCCCTGTGCTCTGGTATTAAAGAATCTCAGTGTTCCTGTTGGACTGAGAAGAAGCCAGTGGCTCTGCCTGTCTTGACAAAACAGCAAAGGAAGGTGTATCACAAAGTTAAGGATGGTAGTGGCTGTCTCTGTGCAATAAATAGTGAATAGGAAGCTCTGGATGACAATGCTTTCCAGAGTAACCCCAAATGGGACAAGTACCGAGGTAGTTGATAATTTGATTCCCGGTTTGAGATCACTTCATTGGCTACTTGCAGCAGCTTTTCTTAATGTTATGACACTTCTTCCATGGAAACCAAAGCCTTTATGATAGTTTTAAATTGTCAGTGAGTTAAAAAAAGAGTTGGAAATGACCACTCCAGAAGCAGATCCACTACAAAGGCAAATACTGTTCCTTACCATGACTCCATACTTTCCATGGGCTCCAGAGCTCTCAGTCATCTGATGGCTCTTTCAGTTTTACAAGAATAACTATTGGTACCTAATTAACAGCCAAATCAAAACTAGTATCAGTACAGACCTTCTGTGAAAACACTTTTTAATTCCGTATACAAATATTTTGGCTTCCTTTAAGGTCTTTGCATATGCAGCCCTGGAAAGCCCATTCAGCAAGGTGCTTTTGCTCATCCCAACTGTGCAGTGTACTAAAGGACATGCTTCAAAGTGAACACATTGGTTGGGACTTAAAAATTTTATTGAACTTAAATGACCTGATGAATCCAGAGTGCTGGGTTCAGTGAGTACAGGACCTGCTCCATTTCCTTGGCTGTCATTTTGGAACCTTTGCAAGCAATAAAAGTTGTAAAAGAGCATGTAAAACAGGCTTTAATTCTGAAAGTGACAGTTATTTCGTGACAAAAAGGCTTTTGATAGTGTATAGAGGACTTTCTCTTCTGATCTTGTGCAGTTTTTTTGTGGTCTGTTTCTGCCACATGGTGTGACAAATGTCAACTGCATGTTGTTCAGCAAAGTAGAATTTTTTAATCACATGCTAATTCTCCGACAGATGGACAGGATTTTGCTCCCTGTGCTATTTCTGTCATACACTTCAAATGCTTAAAAATATCAGAGAGGCTTACGGGCATAGGTATGTTTGTGTTCCCACTCTGAAATGGAGTGAGGGCACATAAAGATCCTCCTGATTTACTCAGACTGTCCAGAAATTAAACTGTCTGTGTGTGTGTGAGCAGGGATATGTGACCCTGGGCTGCGCTGTCACTGGGTCTTTGTTCCCAGCTGTGACTTGATGGTTTAACTGTGGACTCTTCCACTGCAGCTGAAGGCAATTCCCTTATGTCCAGTGTCCAAACTGGCTGGAAGTTGCCTTGAGATATCCTGAAAGCTGTGTTTCCAGAGAAGGGATCAGCTGGTGGTTTTGATGTCTGGGATTCTGAAAGTCCAGTGATTGAACTAATTAGACTGATTGGGGATAAAATATGTTCGATTTACCTAAGAACCAATCTCTTTCACAGTATATGACAAATCATATATTCCTTACAGCCAGACTGGTCTCAGCTACCCACATGGATAATCAAATTCCTTCCAGCTGTTGTTTTTCAGGCAGAGGTAACAGTGGTCAGAACCTCTGCTTATGACTTTAGATTACTTCTAAAGTGTCAAAAGAGTGTTATAAATCTCTACAAAATTTCCCTTGCTATGGCTAGAAAACAAATGACTAATCCTTCTGGTGGCCCTGGGGAACACAAGACACACCACACTACTATTTTCAGTAAGGGCTGACCTGGTACTGCTTGATGATAAAATTTTCAGCCATTTTCCCTAAGTTTAGCAGTACTTTAATAAAAAAGTAGGATTTAAAGTTGTTAAGAGTTTCGTAAGTCTCCTTTCTTGGAGCAAACATATTAATGTTTCTGCAGTCAAGCAGTGACTGTTCTTATTAGGGCCAGCTGCAGGTGATAAATGAACGTGGCTCCGTCCCCTCAGTGGAGTTGCACCACTTTGCATCAGTGGATAATCTGACACAGAAATATTACAGCGATGTTAAAGTAGACCTCTCTCAATATATTGTCTTATTCCAGACAAAATAACAGAGACTTACACTGTGTGAATTTGTATTCTGTTGTAAAAACCCTTCACTGGAAAAAGATTGTTAATGATGGAGCTTGTCAGCCTTCAAAACCGTATTGACTCTGGTGAGGCAGTAATTGAAATTCCTGTTGTAGCTGCAGTGGAATAGTTTTTCGTCCCACCCAGTGCACAGCCTGAGTAATTGGGCTTAGTGAAGGCAGTTCTGTGAGTGAGAGGTAGAAGCCATCCATCTCCTAACCCACAGGCACGTCAGGGGAGCTTCAGGATGACCTTCTCCAGGCTTTTTACCAGCCTGTTCCTTGGAATCACACGCTCCTCCTGCATTAAACAAGCTTTGAAACTGGTATTCAACCCCCTTAACACTTGACCCAAACACAAAGTCTTGTTGCAGGAGTGAGGGATGTCTTCAAGATTCACCGCTTTCCAAGTCATGTAAGGTATCCAATGGCTTGGATTCATCCACATGGGTTGGTGTGGTCCAACACTTTCTTTGCAACCTGTTCACTTCTGTTTTCTCACAGAGGGACACCTACATTTTCAATAGGTGTTCAAATTTAGAGTTCCCAGATCACCCTGTGAGGTAATTAATCAAGTGACTTCTTTTTTCTCTTCCTCAAACAAAATAAAAGTAGCAAAATTATTTTTAAAACAGAGAATAAAACCGTGGCAAGGCAGTGAATATGCCTGGAAGTTTTCAGGCAGAAACTGCTTTTTCTTGGCAAGGTATTTTAAGCCTGGAAAAGGAAGCAAGTATCATAAATGGAGATGCCTGACACATCCTCAGCAATAGAATAAATGCAGGGCCAATCCAGAATTAATCATGTGGTGTTTGAATTGAATGATCATTAATCCAACAATATTTTGTAAGTTGTGAATACATTGCCAGAAGAAATAATTTCATTCCAATACACTGCAGCACTTCAACTTTGATTAACATTTTAATTAGTAAGAGCTGACTGAATGGGGAGATGTTTAACTTGTGGCACACATTTGCAATTTTCCTTTTTTTAGGGGAAGTAATTGTGTTGAATTGAAGAAAGAAACGGAAATTAAAATTCAGACACTAACATCAGATCACAAATCTAAGGTAAGCAAACAGCCAATTTTAACACATGCAACATCTGAAAGGGAGATTTTGAGACCCAACTGGTAGTTAATTTTCTTGGAAGCATATGAATGATTTTCAGCAATAATAACATGTTGAAAAGAATGGGAGTAATTGAGTGTCTAAAAGTGTTTCTTAAAAGAATTTTTAAAAGCAGCATCAATTTCCTACTGTTTTGAATTGAAGAAAGTGCCATATTCATTCCTCGTGAAGCAAAACTGGTCATTTGTGTTGGTTTTAGCTAAACAAAGAGAATATGTGTTATATGAAATTTGGATGCTAAATACTTTCCCAAAATATATACATAGAGAAGTGTCTTTTTCGTTTTCCGTCGTTGTCGCCGTGGACATTTGCTGGTCTGTCTCTTAGGGGAGGAGGAGCCCAAGTTGCTCTTGAACCAAGTGCCTTCTTATTTCTAGTAATTTTTTTCCCCCCCTTGTGTAGTGGCTTTGTTTTCTTCAAGGTGCTGGAGAATGAAGGTGCTCTGGGACTCATCTTCCATTAATTTGGAAAAGCTGTTCTCAAGCTCATGGCTCACACCAAGTTACTTAGGGCTGCTTCCTCTGTACTCCTGTACCACTGCTGTGTTCCCTGGCTTCCTGTTCCCTTTGGAAGTTTTATCCATGATTTGCTGACATGCTTTCAAGCTTCTGAAAGATATCCAGACTAGAGGGTGGCAGGGACACCAGAAGGCTCATCCATGTGCAAAAACATCTCCAGGGGGAAGAGCATGCTGGAGACTGACCGCAGTAAAAGCTGAAACCTGTGAAAAGAATCAGACAAGTATAGAAAATACTAACAAACAGAGCCACATCTTTGAGGCTAGAATAAGTTAATGTTCATCTTGTCTTCTTTTAGCTTTATTCTTTGGTTTTATTATTCCATGTGGAGAAGATCTTGGTTTTCTAAACAAGGTTGCTTTCTTGTTGCTGCCCTCTCAGCTGAACACGGAGCAAGCCCCCAGGGATAAAACCTAATGTGCTCTCTTATCTCCCCATCTTCTTCCCCCATGAAAAGTCTAGAACTGTTGCCTTAAATAAAACCAAATTTGTTGGCAACCCAGAAAATACAAAATTCATTAATCTCTTAGTGAAATAAACTCTCTGAGGAGCACTAGCTCGTGATCATCCAGACATAACCTCCAAAACTCACTTGAAGTTATATAGAAAATTCTTTGCTGTGGTCCCTGCTTCTCACCTGTGTCATTCACAGTCTGGAGTTAAGAGGTGTCATTTGTACACAAGGGACATCCAAATGTTCATTAGTCTTCCAAATCCAACAAATGTGACTCATGTTCTCCCTTTCCACAAATATATGCAGTTTCTGAGCTGTTTTCCTTTTAAAATCCTGCTTTCAGACTGATTCCCTTCAATTTAATCCATATCTGGAAAAAAAAAAGATTGAATTTTGTCCACTCCCCTGTCAGGTTTTAGGATGACATTTTGAAAGGAGACTTAAATGTAAGACTCAAATATAAGGCTTGAAATGCCAAGCTTCTGTGTATTGGATAATTCCCAAAGAACTCTTCTGTAAGTCATCTGCCTCTCTGGTTTTCTCTAGTGATTTTCAGTGCCTTGCTCACTGTGGTTCCATCAAAATTGTCCGGATTATTTACTGACTTCTTTTGTTTCAGTTTCCTTGTGTGGGCCCTTGAATTATTCCTGGAGATCATTCAAAGGTTTGCAAGCAACAGGTTGGAAAACAGTGCCCAAGACCATAGGGAAATTAACTTTTATCTTAGATGAATGTAGGTGCAATTAAATTAGATTAAATTCTGAGATGCTGACTGCATTACACTGATATACTGGGAGTTTGATTAATTAACAGTTGTTCAGCATTTCACAGCATTTGGCCCACTAATTTTGATATCAGATTGGAACATGATTCAGCTTTAATTACAGCTCGTGTCCTCCAGTGCAGCTCTGTACCGCAATATGCATGTATACCTTTAACACCAGAGACCTTTTCATCTAACAAAACTCCTCCTGTCATGAGGAAACATCCAGCCCAAGTTTGACATAAAATATTTAAATTAGATCTGAATGTCCCAACGTGTACTTCACACATGATTAATGTAACAAATGCAAATTACTCCCCTGCATTAGAAAAGTGGGTCCCAATATCAAGCAGGCAGAGGATGAAAAGGCAAAAAAGGAAAGATTACTTCAAAGATCATTCCTGCTTGAACTTAGTGACTAAACAAACATCTTGCATATATGCTGTGCAAAATAAAGTTCCTTATCAAGATTTTAATTAGTCTCTTGGGCCCAGTGAAGGAACAGATGAAAAGACAGGCTGGCAAACAGAGTCTGTAGAACAGGAAAGAGAGAAGTTAGCTGATGGTTATTTTTCCTATCCTTTAGGACAGGCAACACTGCTTTAATAGTGGAAAGCAGTAGAACAAGAGCACATCCCAGTGAAAATGAAATAGTAATTTTAACTATGATGCTAGTAAATTGGAGAAAAGCAGGGATGTACTCTGAGTTTGCTACGTCTGAACTTTGAAGTGTAACACAGATCCGCAGCAAAATTGGATTTCAGATGTTCTAATGGCCATGAGTTCTAAGTTCTTCTGAATCTGAGTCAAATTTAAAGTCTTCTAACTGGTGTTTGGCACATCCCTTACATCCTTCTCATCAGGTTATATCTTGCTGTACCTGAAACGAGACTCCTGGCTTGGTGGATATGTAATTTAAAGGAAAGCTTCTCTTTCTCTCACATCCCTGGAGAAAAACTCATAAACAAGTTTTGTTTCCTCGACTGCATGCTGATTCTGGAATTAGCAGCACATCACTGGCACATCTGTCCATGAACAGGGGCAGGGTTTTTGTGATTCTTACTTCCTTCTCAGGTTAAATACTGAAGGTACTGTAGTGCTTGCTGTAGTCTCCTTGCAGGGTTCCTCTCTGGGAGTTGGAATCCATGATCCTTATGCATCCTTCCAACTTGAGATATGATTCTTTGGTATCAGTGTACCTAAGATACAGAATTCCTGCCTTCACACTCCTCTGTAGTTTATAACATTAACCATTTAAAAATAATTATCACGTTACTCATTCGCAACAAGCCCTTGAGTCTTTGTTTCCCTGCATTTACTTGGGCTCTGTAAATACTCTTTGCAGCTAAGTCACTAAAGACTTGCTTTCACCAGGGCTTCCACTATTTATACCTCTATTTGTTTCACTATTTTATTAAGTCATGCTTCTTTTTTTATGCAAAGTTTGTTTTGCGTTTTCTCTACAGCATAAGGAGGTTTTAAGTAGAGGAACACACTTTTTTGTTTACTGGGATGCCTGCCTGTCATTTTAGGGTGATGTAAAACTGTGCCTGGAAATCAGAGCTCATATGTTAATATCCCCTGCACTTCCTAATATTTCAGTTAGTCTGGAACACAGTCCTAAGTGGCAGACTGTTTGGGAGAGTCACACAGCAGCAAGCAGTGGAGAAAAACACTTGGCCTGCTCCCTGAGTCATATAATAGTACTTGTCTTTTTAAAATATGAGTACTTTCAAACATTCTAATTTATATTTTCTGTTTTCTGGGTGTGTGGTCCCTCTTCTGCTGTGGTCCCAGTTACACCCAGGACTTTGGATCCGTCTACCTGTCCCTTTTTTCCTTCAAGTCATGGATAGAGCTGACTCCATCTAGAAACTTTGCATTGAAAATAAATAAGGAACAAGGTTTCCTAAGAACTTCAGCCATGACCTTTAGCTCTCCTAAGTCCACTCTAGGTCTCCCTTGGTCCTAATCGAAGTGCCTTAGGTGTGTGCCAGAGGAGAGCTGGAGTGTCTGCCCCTCAGCCTTTCAAAAACTCCGTCTGAAAAATTAGTTTCTCTTCTTTACCAAAATCCAAGCATTTATTTTGACTCATTTAAAATGGAATCCTCCTGTTTTTCTGGCTCTGAAGGCAGTACTGCCTCATGAACATCTTACTAAAAACATGACTCCCACTGACTGCTCCACATCCTTCATATAATTTCATAGTTGACAGGCTCTGGCTTAGTAGCACATTTACCCACGAGCACAAAAATAAGCATAGCTCATTTTTTTGGAGGTACACTCACTCTTAAACACCCTGATGATTTAGACCTGTATTAGTCGTACCAACTTCTGCCTCAAAATGCTTTTGTTGTTTTCTGACAGCTGCAGAACACTCCAGGTTGTTCCCCATCAGCTGCTTCTGCCTCCAACCCTACCTGTTTTGATATGGGACCACTATTTAGCTGTAGTTAAATGCAAATCTGGTTTTTAGGTAGAGGTGATGTGTTCCAAAATTATTTGCCTTTTTTTTTCATTAGGGATCCAGATTTAACAGGCAACGTGAGCTTTGTGTAAGAGGGCCTTCAGAGGACCTGAAATACTGGCATCAATCTCTCACTTTCTGAGCAATATTGAGGCAATCTTTTATATAAAAGATCAAATTTACTTTGGTAGAAGATGACCCAGATGTTATTAATTACTATAGTAGCAGCTGAAATGATTACCTGAAAATAGATTTATTGGGAAGCATATTTTATATACCATCTATGGAAAAGTAGGATAGCATGTCAAAATACCCAAGGATAATTATTAAAGGATAATAAAACGTATCTTTCTATTAGCTGCTTTTCGAAATCATTGAGTGTGATATGTTATTATAATAACAACTCTGGTGATTTAGACTTCTTAATATTGTCTCTTGGGAACATTCCAAAACTTTAATCTCATTATTCTTATGGGTCTTGGGAGATAAGGAAGAGAAGAAACCTTGTCAGATTCCCTGCTGACTTAATGAATATCAAACAAAGATATGTAGCCCATCTTCAGTTTTAGGTTGTATTAAACACAGGATTTCTCTGTAAACTGAGTGTGTGTGTAAAACTGTCTCCACAAAATGAAAGACTGTCTCACTAGGTTTTTCCATTTTTAAGTTCAGAACTTTTTAATATATATTTTTTTTCTTGGCAATCAAAAATGTGAAACCATTTTATTATGAACTCAGAGAAGGTTTTAAAATAAGGGTAGTACAGTCAAGAGCTTTTCTATTTAGGGCACTTCAGATAATAGTATCCTGATAGTAGGGATTATTTTACATTTGGTTTTATAGTCAATGGTAATGTCCTTGGTGGCTTTGCTACCCTGTGAGGCAACTTCATTAGTGTAACTTCATTTTTCACAATTGAGCTGCATTCTTTACAACCTGTTTTATGATTGTCTTTACATCAGCCTCAGCAGCAGGAAGAGTTGATCTCCCAGCCTATCTGAGCACCTCTAACAAAGCTGCTGTTGCTTCCCCCCAGGTCAAGGAGATCGTGGCTCAGCACACTAAAGAGTGGTCCGAGATGATCAACACGCACAGCGCCGAAGAGCAAGAGATCCGTGACCTGCACTTGAACCAACAGTGTGAACTACTGAAGAAACTGCTGATTAATGCTCATGAACAACAAACCCAGCAGCTGAAGTTTTCCCATGACAGGTGAGCAGGGCAGTGCTACCTGATGATGTGGTTTGTGTCTGCTTTGGGTTATGGTTTACTCTTTGTGTTGGCGGCTCTGTACTGCTGTCAGAGATACTGGGCTGAATGCATGGGAGAAGTAAAAAAAGTGATCAAATAAGGTTTAGGGAGATGAAGGAATGTGCTTCTTAGCTGGTTTGGATTATCTGAACTTCATTAAAGGCAACAGGTGCAATGGGAGTTTGCATCGACTTTCCCCTGGAACTCGAATTCAGAGGCTGGAAAATGAGAAGTATCAAATATGGAAAAATCCTTTGGAGTTGCTGTCAGTTATGGACTCCTGTTTATAGCACTGGTGATTATATGAAAGATCCATGGAAAGTGAGATCATAAAAACAAGGGGCTGCAGGATAAGCTACATTAGGCTGATGTCTTACCTTCATACAATATCACTGGGAATACAGAAGATACTGCATGACACTGCTGCTTTTGTAATTAACCATCCTGCCCATTTGAAATAAAATAAAATAAAATTAAATACACATCATATTCACAGTGCTAAAAATGGCAGTAAGTAGAGAATCACTTTTTTATGCTATGATCTATTATCCAAAGCAGCCTAAAAGCATGGAAAATACACACATATATACACATACGTATATAGATTTGTATGTAAGAGGCTTCAACATCTTTCACATAAAAAACAGGGGGGAAAAGGAATAAAGAAATCACATTTGAAGAAGGATTTTTTAAACTCCTGAGTGAAAAAACAGCTTATCTTTGCATCAGAGAGAACACAGGCTGGGACCTGCAAGCTTTCCATCCAACAGAGAATTGTCCCAGCAAAAAGCTGGTAGTGAGCTCATCTTTATGTTAATCTCTGTGTTAACCCATCTATTCAAGGGTCCTGCAAAACATTCCCAGTCAAATATGAAGTCCAAAAATTGTTAAATTATAATACAAATTCATAATTCAAAAGTTATTAGCCAGAGGAAGGTGCAGTCCTTGGTGCTGTGTCTCCAAATCATACACAGCCCAGGAAATCACATCACCTTCTTGAGGGGTTTTTTGAGTCTTTTTCTATCCTATTTGCTATTCACCACAATGCTTAAAAGATAATTTACTGATATATACCCTGTGGAAGTAAGAGGGTTTTGTTTTCTTTTCCATACATATTTCCATATTCTTTTATTTTTGCTAGAAGGTGTCATTCCAGGCAGCTATTACATATACACTAAGGCAAAGTTTAAATTTTTTAAAGCTTTTTTTCTCCTAATTTTAGTCTTAGGGTTTAGAATTTCTGTATCTCTATGTTGTTTAAGCAGCCCACTGTCATTTTTTGTACATGATTCTTATATTCTTAGCAATGGATCTTGTTTTCTTGTTAGAAATCATTTGTGTTCAGTCCATGTATTGCTCTATTTTCAGAGCTACTAAGAACTAAATCTGAAAATCTGCATCCTGATAAATTCTTCCTTCAATATTCTTCCTGCTTTATTCATTGCAATTTAGTGTGTTTGGGAATTTATGTGTTAAGTCCTAAATGTGCAGACTGGGGAATTTCCCATTTAAAACAAATTTAAGACTGTGTCTGAATCTATGAATATTTCAGAAGACTTCACACTAAATCATTGGTAGACTTTTTAATGCAATATATTGTGTGTAGGAAGACATATGCATTTATCTGTAGAGGTGTATGTAACAGCCAAGAGGCAGCTCTGGTATCCATAGGGAAAAAAAGGATCTCTCTGAGGGTGATGTGGGAGGTGGACCGTGCTCTCAGCATGATGTTCTCACTGCTTCCCTCTCTGTGAGCCGGGGTAATGAGGTGGATATCACAGCACAGGGCACAGGGCTGGGAGGAGGGATCAATAATCTAAAATGGTGTAGTTATCTGCTGCAGGGTAGGATACCTTCCTTCCAAGTGCAGTACAAAAAGCAATTACAGTTTGTGCTTTGAGCTCATTTGAAAACAAAGCAGAAGGCAGCAGGCACTACTAAAAACCTGAAGCTTAGTGAACTCTGGGGCTGCTGTGCCCCCCACCTCCTCAGACCTTTACTCACCTGGATGTGGTGATCCTGCAGCATTTCAGAAACTGGGGACATGGAGCTGTTATTCACAAGCATTATGTGCTCCAGATAAAATGACATGAGAGAGAGAAAAACTATGTGGTGGCACTTTTTCAATAGAAGAAGAGATTTCTAGTTATTCAAACAATACTGATGACATAACATGTTAATGCACATCGAAATACGTACATATATATAAATACCAAGGATATACACATATATATATAAATATAAATACATATATATATAAATACCAAGGACAGACTTACACCTAAAGTGTCCCTTTAAAAGACATGTTTGTATAAGTTTCAGAGTTGCAGTTGGTGTGACACAGTGGGAAGTCAGCAGTTAAATCTTGCCACGCCACATTTTTCAGAATCCTTTTTTTTTTTCCTTACCATGCTGGCTTATCTACTTCTTCCAGTTACCTCTGGCTACAGGCATCACCACTGCCCATGATAGGGAGGGTGTTTTTACTGCTGAACTGGAGACTCAACTTGAAGCCCCAGTCCAGGAGGTTGAGCTGACACTGCAACTTTGGCCACTGCAACTTCTTATTTACTTTGAGAAGCACTATTTTAGAATCAAGCGGTGCTTGATTCATCTACATCTACAAGTGCTTCTAGATTATTTTAAAAAGAAGATAAGATTTTTCATTTCTTCTGTTAGTAATATCTTTTATTTCTTGCAAGTGAAAACCCAAGAGCCCCAGAAAAGACCCCATCAGCAGTGCAGCTCAGAGCTAGATTATACCTGCAGAATAAAAGTTGTGTTGGCTCTTTCAACCATCTCCATGACCAAAGCCTCATTTTGCAATCAGCAGTGATGCACAGTAGTCCTCTAATCCTCTTAACTTCTTTCACTCTAAAATTATATCTGATGCAAACAGGCTAAATCTATTTGAACACCTACACTAACTTTTTTCATATCCTCAAGCACAGTAATAAAAATGAATTATTTCAGTACTCCTCTTAAGACTGTGCTTGAAAATTACTTCAAATTCTGTATAGAAAATAAAAGCTCTTATTTGGAGAAGAGGCTGTTGGAATGAAATGTGCTCTCAACACAACATTTTTTAGAACCCAGTCTAATTTTTGCTGTCATACCACTGCTTTTAAACCTGTATCCTGGAAATGTTTCACCTTATGAACTTTTGGAGATTAAAAAAAAAACCACCAAACTTCTTTAATAAAAGTTTTAAGCTGTCAAAAATATTAGTGAAAGCTTCCTCATGCTACTTAATGATTAATGTCTTTTAGAGATGAAAGGAAGCTAAAAAAGATTCAGTGACAATATTGCATTAAATTAAGCACTGTTCTGTGCCACTTTCCTCCTTTTCATGCAAAATATTTAGAATTTTGGATTAATTAGTACAATAATTGTTTAGCTCTCTACTTAAGATCATGTCCAGAAAAAGAGACTGAGGTCCTGCCTAGGCTTGCACTGTGTCAAGATCTGGAACATGGAAAATTTTCCAGCTCCCAAGCCAAACCACACCAGTAAGGACATTACCCTTGGAAGGGGTTTGCCATCCTCCTGTTACAGCTCTCTCGTTCCACAGGAAAGGCTAAAAGGTTCACTGAGTCAAAATGAGAAACCACACACAAATCTGACCATGGACCACTCTTTTCAGGCCCGAAGGACTCTTTTCAGTCCTAAAGTTAGAAGTCTTAAAAGTCTGTCAGCTGATACCACAACTAGCAAATGTTACTACTGTTGATATTGCTGTTATGTTCTGAGTGCAGGATTTGTAAATTTTTTGACACAGTTCTAGAAGTCAAATTGCTTTTTTTAAGTGGCTGGTAGTAGCTCATACTAAGGCAACTCGTTACTAGGGAGAAAAGAGAGTATTTTATACCTTTTTACAGCATTCAAAGTGTAAAAATGCTTTAAAGTGGCCTTTCAGATTTTATTCTCTGGAACAAATGGAGGTTTCTGGGTGCTTGCTCAAACTGTGTAAAGTCTACCCAAAGGAAGGCAGTTTTCATGTGGTTTGTTCTTTCCTCTTCCTTAATTCCTCAAGGGCAAAATTAACCACAGTATAGAGGAAACCAACCTCCACAACAATTGCATCTTGGGCATTAATGACTGTCTTTGGTTTCCCCCAGGGAAAGCAAGGAGATGCGTGCCAACCAGGCTAAAATATCTATGGAGAACAGCAAAGCCATAAGCCAAGACAAATCCATCAAAAATAAAGCTGAAAGAGAGAGGTAAGTATCAGATCTCCCTTCCTGAGGAGAGAATGCTGTCAAATGCTGCCAGGGGAACTCATGGATTAATTCTATTAAAACCACGCTTTTGTGCATGGAAACAAGGTCTAATGATTATGCTGAATATATTTTTAGATGACTGCTTTAGAAAAAATAATGATTTTTCTCGTATTTATCCTTTTAATAAATGTAATGCCTTGATCAGCTGTGACTGACTAGAGCAGGTCTAATCACAATTACATTGAAACACATCTGTAAGGGGTTTAATGATTGTACTTCAAGTGCATTATCCTCTTTTGCTTTTTAAGTGAAATGAGGGCCTTACTGAAAAGGGAGTGAAAGCAAAGCCTACATGATGTTGTCTCATAAGCCTTCAGGGTTTCCCCTTCACTTTGGGCTTGCCATCTGGCTCAGTCCTTCCTCTTTTACATTCCCTCCTTGGCACTGGGCTATTTTGGTCAATCAGCTTGAACCTGTTCATGCTGAACTGAGTCCCTGGAGTGTTGCACACTCCCAGCTCATCAGGAGGATGAGTTGTCAGAGCCCGTGGTAACTGTGTGCTTCGTTAATGTCAGACCTCACTAATGACTCCGAGATAAAGCTGTTCCCAGATCTGAAAGCAGGCAAAATGGAGTTCTGGTTTTCAGGCTTTGTCATTAGGCTGATTCACCTCTTTGAACTATTTTTGTCCTCTTTCATGACAGAAATCTTAGGAAGAGACACTGTGCATTTAGGTATTTTATGTAAATATTAATTGTATACTTATCTTTTTGCTTAAGTAACAGCTTTAAGTATAACAGCATTGATAAGCTCTAATTTTATGTATGATCATCAGATGATTTTTCCCACTGTTAAGAGATGCAGCACTTTTTATATACCAAAACAAATTGAAGGCAGAGTGCAGCAAGGGATGCACAAATGAATTAAACGTTCCTTAAAGTTTTGTCTACCACTCTTGAGTGAGGGGAAAAGCAAACTTCATTCACAACAGCCAAGTTTTCAGTCATGCTGTTAATGTAAGTGTAAAGGTGTGTAGCCCTAGGAGTGTACAATTTGCCACTAGTCCCACATAGTACAGATAATCCAAAACCAAAATATACCTTAAGAGTTTGGGATTCTACTCTGTTGTAGCTTTTGGGTTTATATTTTTCCAATGAGTCTTCATGGACAACGTTTGCATTTTTTTTTAGGCGAGTCAGAGAACTGAACAGCAGCAACACAAAAAAGTTCCTGGAAGAGAGAAAAAGGGTAACTATAACCTTGACCAAGTCACTGGGCACTATTTCTGGATATTCTTTTTCACTTCTCTGTGTTGGGAATCCAGCTCTAGTAGATTTTGTCTTTGCTTTGTTCCGCATAATGTGTAGCATGTGTAGACCTAACATCTATGTAAGATGAATCTGTTTCAAATTAACAGAATTACTATTCATTCTTGTGTTTGCTAATTCTATGTATTATATGCAATATGTGTAATATATCTCTATTAATGTATTAATAGCTTTTCTTAAGCTTGGGTGATATAATAGGCCTCCTGTGATGTTTTGTGCCATCTAAATGGGGGACGACAGTATATATGTGTGTATGTTTCAAGTAAGTTTTTATTTTACTTGTTAATAAGGTGTTACATTCCCCAGCCAATTATTTTCTCTCGATTACAGCTGGCAATGAAGCAGTCAAAGGAAATGGATCAGTTGAAAAAAGTTCAACTTGAGCATTTGGAAGTCTTGGAGAAGCAGAATGAGCAGGTATCTTCTTTTAAAGGCTTAAAAGAAAAGCAAGGTAGTGAAAACAGTAACCAGAGTCAGGCTGAGTAAGAGTGCTCCTAAATGTAAGTCTTTACCGAAATGGGGACAATGACCTTGTTCACGGTCACTCACCTGCTTGGGGAGTCCAAGTGAAGAGGTGGGGTGAGATAAATATTGATACAGAACCAGATTTGTTTCAGATAAGCACGTGGCAGCTGAACTGCTCAGCCAGAGTCTGTCCTTGCAGCTGTTCAGCCACATTGATACTCGTTAGCGAGACGTGACAGTCGTACAAGACCCAGCATATCCATTGTAGTTACTCCCAAAAAAAGTACCTCAAGCAAATCGGTTTCCTTCGTTTTGGAACTTAACGTTTCTAGTGCTGATTGGAAAATTCGAGGTGAAACATGCACAGAGCATCTCTGAACTCACTGAGACAGAGAGTTTGGACTGAATTCTAGAGATGTATAGTAGCATGGGGAGTTTTATCTGTACTAGTACACCCTTTCCTAATTAAAATACCATATCATTTTCTGCTAGTTTATAAGTCCCCCCCTTTTTTTTTTTAATTAAAAAACTACTTGGCAAGGAAAGGAAAATTCTAATCTTATTTCTGGTGGAAGCAACACTATGTTCTGAGCAGTTCCCTTGCTGAAAGGTTGAGCCAGAAGAGATGTAATAAGTGCATGGACTTGCAGTACTGCACTCACAAACGTAAACTGCAAGGGGAATATACTCAGCCGTTCAGTGAGGTGAGAGAGAAGGGGAGCATTTAGTACCCATTACTTTCAAGGGTTATGTACTTACTACTTTGTTTATTAAATGTTCAGAAGTTGAACTCTGTGGAAAACATAACATGAATTAAAGCCATCTTGCAGGGGAAGAGTGCATGCAAATCAAGTATTTCCACTGCCAGAAGAGAGTCCTACAGCCCCAAAAGCTGCAGCCTGGGTAACTTCTAGGGGGGCACAGCATGTAGGATCTCAGGTGGCTACTGCTAGCAAGCCCCAGCCAGCAGGGCTCTGTCTTCTGATCGCCCCACCTTCCTTCAGAACAACAACCACACGTTCTGTTCCCTCACAGGGACATTGTGTAGAGGCCATCTGAAACATCCAGCATGAATGGATCTGTCAGTCAGTCTGCTCCTGGGCCATACCAAAAGGCAGGACCCAGGGGAGCCAGGGCCTGGGGGAGGACATTGGGATACAGCAGATCTGTAATGTCACTGTAGAGAGTGTGACAGTTGATAAAAAAATGGTGGGCTTGATCCAGACGTGGGTGTAATCAGTTGTTTCTTTCCATTGGCTTCAGAGAGCTTTGGATACATTTTTTAAAAGCATAAGGACAAGAGAGAATTATTCTAGTTGTGCCTTTAACCATAATGTGATAACCACGTTGTGTATAAGGGAGGGAGGCAGGTGGGAATACGTGTGAGTCATTAAAGGGGTCACCTCTGAGCAATTAGATACTTCCCTCACCTGGGGTTACAGCTTCTGCTGCTGAGTGATGGTCCAGCCTACGTGGGCTTCCTCGTACGCCATTTCGGGGCAGGGATGGAGTCAGCTTAAATCATCAGTGATTAAATGGAGTAAACTCATCCACAAGCTGGTTATCACTTCTGTGTGTGGGCATGTGGTAGCCTCTGCCACAGGGGGAGTCCTCAACAGGGGGAGTGCCTTAACTCACTCTGATTTGATCCATCAGAGCATATATTTTTGCACGTGCTGTTTTGACTGTTTCCTTTTAGCCCCCATCAGTGCAAAACCCCAGCTGGTTCTGGTTTCATTGTGATACACATTGATGTGTGATCCACATAAAGGTGGTATTTGTTTAATGATCATTTCAAAGCTTTTTTTTTCCCCCGATCAAAACAAGACAAGAAAATTTTCATACAAATATACAATGTAGAAAAATAGAATTATGGGTGGAAACAGCCTTCAATATAAACTGTTGTGAATTTAAATTTGTTTTGTTTTGTGTATGTTTTTCTTGCATTAATTTTTCAATCTCACTTCAGTTTTCATTCATTTAATTTGCTTCTTGTTGTATTACTCAATTTTGACATTATTATTTTTGTACAAACAGCTTTTGAAATCCTGTCATGCAGTCTCTCAAACACAAGGTAGGATGGACGTATAATAAGCAAACTATTATTTCAGTGTACTTTCCTTCTAAATTAAATCATTATCATTGGAGCCCTCCTTGTAAATGCAACCATTGGGAAGTGCCATTGACATAGTGGACACAATGTTAATCTTGTTTGTACACAGATATTTGAACCTGACACAATATTAACAGTATTTTGTGCTTTAGCATCTCAAATTCAGATGCATATGAACAGGGATGTGCAGAGGAAATATTCAGAGATTAACTTGTACGTTAGCTGCTGTTACTGAAAGATCTGCTTAGAGTTCTGAACTGTGTGAGAGTGTCTGTTGATCTAAGAAAACTATTTTAGTGTTAACATACGTATGATTAGCTGCTAATGCTGATAGTCAGACAAAGGGTACCCACATATATTAGCATGGTAATAAAAATAAGTAATTCCATGCTAAGAATAGCAAAATATAGAATAGATGGCTAGAAATAGCTTCCTAGTGCTTAAGGAAGAGAGGCTTCCAGCACTTCAAAATTCAGTTCAAATTCCAACATGTTACAAGGTATGGCAATTCCACTTGTGATGTGGCTGTGCTGCTGTGGATCCCTAAGTAATCCTTACTCACAAGAAATCTCTGTTAACCCCTGTCTTACCAAGGGAAAGAGCTGCACTGGGCTTGAACATCCCATGGTTAAAGTACTGCCTCATCTGAGTTACTCTCTTGAATTGATAACATCTTGCACCACTGACAGCACCCACTTCAGCAACATCTATTTATAGACAGACAATGATGAAAAAAAGCATTCATTAGTCTAGGAAAAAATTATTTTTATTCTTATTTTACTGTATATGGTTCCTAGCCTGCTGAGGTCTCACTAGAGAGCATCTTGAAAGCAGAGTCCACTGGCTGTCCCTCACTTCCTGGGCTCACTGTGGGTTCAGTGCTGCCTTCCAGAAGGCTCATCTTCCAGTGTTGTGCTTGAGTGTTCGGGTCGGAATGCACTGTCTGAACCAGGCTCAGACTGGCAAAACCAGGCACCCTGGTCCTGTGCTGTATGCTAGTGTGTTCTTTGAAGCCAGGTTCTCTCTACAATTCTGTACACAATACATTGGCAGAATATTTATAGGACACTGTGTGCCAGTAGTTTAGTCACAAGCCTAAAACGTGAAATGTGTGAGTCACTAAGAAACAACCACAAGGTTTCGTTTCATCTGGAGTTTCATTTCACACACAGGCAAAATCCAGCCAACATTTCAGAAGAGGTTGTCCATATTGATTTGTTTGTTGTGTTTCCATATTTTCATGTTAAAATTATTTCTTCATTACTTTCAAACTTTTAAGTCATTTAAATGGAGAGTGTTGATTAATTTTTAATCATATTTATGACAGTTGCTTTGCTGTTATCATAATTACTTTTTTCCCTAAGATGATGATGATGATGATGATGATGATTAAGAAAGGACAGGGCTAGATTTTTCAAGAAGGCAGGTATGTCACATCTGCATAAATCCACATTTACCTTGCAAAAGGAATAGTGGTGCATCTCATTACTTTAGACCTACATCTGCCCATTTTCACACATGCAAATATGTGTTTGCACATACAGAATAGATGAGCCCTTAAGTAGGAGCTTGTGTAGCAAAGTTCCCTGTCTAAGCAACATTTACAACTTTTTGGAGCAGAGTTTATATAAGTCAAGTCCCTTAACCATTATTCCCTGCATGACAGATGCAGAGCAGTTACACCAAAGAAAATATTGGCTTGGGTTGTCTCTTCCTAAACTTGTCCTAATGCTCAGGAGTTTGATTGTAAAGATAAGTGGATTAGATTGCTCTCTGGGTTGATTTATTCAGGGTCCTTGGAGTTATGGATTTAAATAACTTCCCAGATTCAGAGGCTTCAGGGAAAATGAAGATGCTGACTCCCAGTTTCTTTAAACCTACAGAGTTTCAAACAAAACACTGTAACAGGAGGAGAAATTGTGCCTCTGTGTGTGTCTGAGAGAGGGAGGGGAAGGAATTAAAAAAACGCCCTCTAAGAGGGGATTCCCAGGCCAGTTACCATTTATACACAGTACTTTAACTCTGCCTGCAAAGCCTCAGGCACACAGAGTTTATAGCCAGATCTGGCATATATTCATTGCTGTATTTTGCATAATGCATTTGGATACAGTTTCAGGTGGATTCAGTGTGTTTAATCCCATGAAGCATACAGCAGTGGTCTAATCCTGAGGTGAAAAAGACCCCCTCTGTAATCTTAAGGATCTCCAGGCCAGATGGAGATTATTTTTAAAAAAATTAATACTTAAAAAATTACTGCTCAAAAAAATCTTGCCTACTGCAAGGAATATGTTACACTGATGGATTTTAGTCATTCCTTGCCTTTATGAAAGAAGTAAGTCCAGATCATAGATGAAGTCTCTAAGAATTTCAGAAATTAACACATCAGAGTACTCATAGAATAGCAGTGAAGAATACATTCCCAAAGACATGTCCTGTCAGGAGAAACAGTCAAATTGGCATCTGCCTAGCTTTGTTCCCCAGTATTGGGGCTTCTGCATTTTACCACACACTGTAGAAAGTCAACCCATGAATCCTGGAATAGGATCAAAAATATTCCCCATGAATTTGTAGATATAAGGATTACACCTGATTTTGAAAACAGAATGACACGGGGGAGGCTGAGGGGTGTAAAAATAATGTTATTTTATATATATATATATATATCTCAGTGTGTTTTGCCTGTATTTCACTCAGACACTGTCATGTAGAACGTGTGCTTCGTTCTGAACAAAAGGTCTAATGCGACGCTTCATGCGGTTATTTTGGATTGCAGGCAAAGGAGATGCAGCAGATGGTGAAGCTGGAAGCAGAGATGGATCGCAGGCCAGCAACAGTGGTCTGAAGCCTCAACAAGCAAACTGAAGTTGGAGAACATAGCATCCTTTTAAAATGAGAGCAAAATTCAAAATAACGTTGCTGAGGTTGAAAAGTGGGCTTTTTCCTTTTTTTTTTTTTTATTTCTTTTGTTTTGTTTTTAAAAGGGGTTTATTTTGGTTTTTTGTTTTTAATATGTAAAGTGTAGCTATGGACCACCAAGTCTTAAGGTTTGCATTATTTCTTTTTTTTTAACACTGGGCACTGAATTTCCTTTGTTGGATTTCTGTAAGAATCTCCTTTGTTCAGAAAAACCCCAACCCGAAGATGAAGACGGTTTTTTAAACCCCGTCCCTGTGTTCCTTCCTGTGTCTCAACGGGCAGCTTGCCTGCACCAGAATTACACAATCAGAGCCTCGAAACACAACAGATACTTTTAACATCATCTCAAATGGCAACAAAAAACTGTAGTCGAGTCATGTTATTTACCATTTCTGTTCTCCTGTGTGATACGTTGTGTAGAAACCCCCCTGCTGCCAGATCCCGACAAGCAACAACTCGCCAGATGCTCAGCACCTCATGTCACCGAGCCCACTGAACTGGACCTTATGCCAAGTCACCCTAATAATCAGCATAGCAAGGAGCTGAGTTTGGGTGATTATAAATTATATTCCGAGGTATTTTCCAGGCAGCAGGCAATTGAAAGGTAACTGCATTTATTCAGAAGTACAATATGTACAAAGTCATCGGCCAAATTCATCAGCTGCAACAGTAACTTGACAGGATATTTCTGCAGCCTAATGATGTCATTCACAAGTGCCATATCAACTCTGTCATAATGTCTGAGAGGAGCCCATATCCTGTAAAAGTTACTGCAATGAATAACCTGAGGGAAATACAGTGTATTTGTGCCAAAACTGATCAGTGCTCTAAGGAATTACATTTTAGGCACTTTAAGAAAAGTTTACATCCTACATTGCTTGTATAGAAATTGCATTTTGATCCTGTTGCTGCAGATCCCAGATATTACAGTTCATTGTAACTTAAAAGATTGTTTAAATGGCTTTTGGCAAAAAGTTTGTAACTGTGAAAATGTAAAAAGTATTTATACACTTGGGAATTACAACATTGTAGAAAATCACATACATGTTGCCACGTGATAAAAATTAGTAAGCAGAAATGCTAAGAGTATGTTTGCATGTGATACAAATGCTACTAAGACTGTAATGCCTACTATATGACCACAGTCATGCTACTAGCTGGTAAATACTGAGTAAATGTATGGCACAGAATATTGTTTGATTAATTACAAAGACTTTTAGCATTACAAGGTCTCTATATATATGTGTGTATATTAATTACGTGGGCATTCTTGATACTTGTAGTAAAAGAAAAGTACATAACTAATTTAATTTTACACAGAAGTATTTATGCAGATTTTCAGAATTTCATATCAGGAATAACCTTTTTATGTCCATTAGATATAAAAACCAATTTGCTAATGTGTTAATTTGCATGTTTCCAGAGCTTGCTGTAGTTATATTGCAAAACAATGCATGTAAGCATTCCGCTTGGAATTTGTCCATGCTGCCAATTCAAAGATGACTGCATGGAAAACTGGTAGTTTAGAACAAATCAGATTCCTGATTTCAATGTACTAAGCACCAATTACTTTGTTGTATATGCTTGTACAAACAAATTCTACATATTCCTATAAACAAAATAAATGAAAAGAGATAATTATGTTATTGTCAGTCCTGAGATGAAACTTTCAACTTCTCTAATAAAAAACTTAAAAATTCAAGTCCTTTAGTTTTGACTGTAGTGAATTGCAGGGCGGTGGTATTATTAACTGCAAATTTTTAGCAAGTTGTATTTCCTGTAAAAATGTGCATAGTGTAAATATATTTCTATCACAGCTTATTTAGTCAAAGGAGTCTTTTTTTTTTTTTTTAATTTTATTTAAGTGATAGAAGCATTGTGCAGCATTGGTCCTGGTGGCACTAGAGGTCTACCCCAGTACAGTGTAGCAGCACTGCCTGGAGATGCAGCAGCCTGAGTCCAGTGTAGCAGCACAGCTTTGAGAATGCAACTGAGGCAGAGGTCAGTGAGCCTTGAGGTGTTTAAAGCAGGGTTTAAACCAACCTGTGATGCATATTCAGAATTCCCACTCTGATGCCACAGCCTACGGAGGCATCTCCTGCTCCTTATAATGTTTTAAAAGACAAGTTGTGCGCTGGGAGCAGCTCTCCCTGCTCCCTAAGCCGGTCTCAAGTGCTGGATGGAGCTGGGAGCAGCAGTGTTTTCAGACCATGCTGGACAGGATCTGGTATCTCAAACAAGGCTTTTTTTTTTCTATTATTATGGTTTTTCTTTTAATTAAAGATGTCTTCTAAAACACAGCTGGTGGAGACAGTGCTGAGAGCTGGAATTTTATACCGTTGCCTACCGCAGTGGTTTCTAGCCAGTAAAGAGAAGCAAATAACAGACCAGATACAGAGGGAACTTGGATGGTGAAGCATCTTAAGCTCACTCACAGCCTGGCTGGAAAACACTGCCCTACCTGTTAAAGAAATAACTAGAAATGAAGGGCTTGGGTTCGGCTCACATCCCTCTCTTGAAAAAAACCAAACCTGCCTGTCTTACTTCCCTGGCGAGTGTCCTATCCATCAGGGGGAAACACAGGTTTTGGAAGGCTAGAAAATACTGTCCACAGCCCCCGTTTGAGTCTGTGCTCACTGCTCAGCCAGGAGCCAGGCATTTGTCAAGTCTGAGAAAAAATGGGCTTCTGTGAAACCGCAGAGCAGGAAACCTCAGCTCCCAACACTATTTTATCCACTGACAATTTAGCATAAAACGCAGGCAGTAATTTGAAATTAAGTGATGAATTTTGTCAGCTTTTGAAATACTGTTTAAGTAGTATTTGATTCAAAAATTATTTGAAGTTTGGCCGCTAATGTAATGAGGTGAGAATTTCCATTGAGATGAAATAGGCTAATCAATTTGAACATTGATACCGAGTTAAAGCAGTTTAAAATGTCATTCCCTGCCGGGGTGATGGATTCCACTTCACTGAAATTTCACCAAGGGAAGTGGCAGATTCTCCTTCTCTGAATCTCTTGAGATAAATTCAGCTCAGCTGTGATGGGCAGGGTCGTGACACCCTGGCCTCACAGGCAGCCCGCTATTCTTTCACCTCCAGTAATTTGGGGGTTGGTCATTAACTGTTTCCAGGTGGGGATCTGTTTGGCACCTGCACCACCTGAGTGCAGTTAGACTGCGTCACTAAAGACCCAAAATACCCCTTGGGTGCTGATTTCCTTGTAGACTCCACATGTTGTTGCCCACAGGCTGCCTGTGAAACCGGCTGCAAGTGGCAGAGACATCCCAGAGGAGCCAGTCGGCCAGAAAACCCTGTTCCTGCTGGATGTGCCAGCAGTTGTTCCAGGGCTGCGGCCCCGCTGTCACTGTGCTGTGTGCTTCCCCCCGAGGAGGCTGGTAAGAGTTATTGCTGCCTGGTAGTTGGGGGGTAGCAAGGGGGATTCAACCTTTAGAGACACCCCCCAGCTGTGGTGACTGCTTGTGTAAGGGCAGGTTGGGGGTCTAGTTCCAGGTGATCCAGTCTGTGACCGTAGATTGGCCCCGGTCACAGCATTTCAGGGCAGGTAATGCTGCACTGGCTCCCTCAGGTGAGACCTTTCTGCTCTGACCATGTTTCGGGGCTTACTTGGTTTTAGGAAATCTTAGGCCTTTCCCTGTTTTGCCGCGGAGAGCAGGCTAAACGTGTCTCTGCAGGCTGGAAGTGGCGATTGTCCCTGGAGCTGAAGGGTTGTGCCGGGAGAGCCGCGGTACCGTGCCGTGGGTCAGATTTGCCTGTGCCTCCAGCACAGCTGCTCTCTCCCAGCTGCTCCCTGAGGTACCCTCCTACACAGGCTGGATGCAGGGGCAGCTGCTCAGAATCCTGCGTTTGGAGGCTTAGAAGCTACCTAGAAACCTCAAAAAGTCTGGAAATTAAATAGGGGACTAGAGGAGGAAATAGAAGGTAGTTAAATACTGGACTCATCAGTGGAGGAACTGAGGAAGCCAGGCGCTAAAATTGCCACAGAAATATAGTCTGTTGCAGTCAAAGAGACTGGAATATAAGATTGTATTTTTTCCTTTATACAGTCCCTTGAACTTATTATCTGTAGGTTAATCCTGTTTTACAACCAACACAGGTCTGACTCTGTTGGGGCAGGGGGCAGGATTGACTCTTTATCATGAAACAGAAGAGAGAGGAAATGATCAGAATATATTTAATACGTACAGCAAGCAGAAAAGGAATTTCAACATTACAGTTACAAAAATCAATATGTTCCTTCAGTACCTACTTTTATTTTTGAAGAGCTATTTCCCAGCAAGAAAGCCCCTATCTGCAGGTGTGTGCCCTGGCAGAGAAAGGGCAGCTGCCCACAATCAAAACTCACCTTGCAGTCCCTTGCTTCTCAAAACCCTGGACCGTTTCCTCCAGACGGCTTTTCCTGAACTAGAAACGCGAATTGGCGAATCCGCCACAGATTCCGAATAGCTGCTATCCCTTTGGCTTTTAACCTAAAAAAACCCAGATCCTCGGTGTAGGGTTTGCTGCTCCTGGGACCGGTGTCGCTGTAAACTGTAAATAATCGGATGTGCTCCTGGTCCCGGGGCGAGGGTGGCAGCGCGTTAAAGCTCCAAAAAAAGCTCCTGATGAGAGACGGGGGGAAAAAAAAATATTTCACCGTCGCATCACCCGGCGAAAGGGAGAGCGGGGAAGCCCCGGAGCGGCCTCCAGCCACCGCCTCGCACCCCCGGGGGAGACCAGCAGCTCACCCGGGCTGGCAACGCGCCTGCTGCCCCCGCAGACCCCTCTGCCGACAGCCCGGGGGTCCGGCCCAGCCCCTGCCCCCGGGCTCGGAGGGAGGGAAGGCAGGCGCCGTTTGACGAGCAATTGAGGGGCCTCAACAGCACCGCATACCCGGGGCGGGGGGCGGGCAGCCCTCCCTGCTCAGGGAGGGGGTGCGCTCTTATCACCCCGCCTCACAGCCCCTTCTCCCCTCAGCGCCGGGCAGGGGCAAACCCCTGTGAGCCCCGGCACAACTGGCACTGTCCCCTCATCTGAGGCGCACCTCCGGTGTCACCTCCTCCCTGCTCCCCCAAAACGCCCCGCATAGGCACGGCCGGTGTTGGGTTTTATTCTAATGCACCTTTCTCGGGTTTGTCGGGACCTACTGGATGGTATGTTTTATGTTACAGTAGGTGTTATGGTTTGTCGCGACATCTTAGAGCTCAGGTGTGTCGGTGGCCGCTCACAAAAGGCTGCAGGATTGCTCCTGACCTTGCCACACAAAAATAGCTGCACGTTTCCTTCTAAATTAACACGCGAAGCAGCTGTTCGGCTTCACCGAAATTAGTGACGCTCCGTGAGCAGCCGGCTGGACTAGATATCCCCTCCTCCATCCCCCCTGCCCCGCCGGCCTCTCCGGCGGCAGGGCCCTGGGGCAGGGAGGACCCGGACCCGCTCCCACCGCCGGCCCTGCCTGGGGGAGCGGGGGGCGCTGGGGGTCAGCCCCGCTCCGCTCCAGCCGCACGTCGGGGCGGCCCCAGGTCCCCGCGGGGATCCCCGGCAGCCCCTCCGCGGGGTCCCCACCGCCGGAGGGTGGGAATCCCCCCTCCCCGCCCGGCCGTGCGTACGCCCCGTCCCTCGGCGTGGGCGCCTCCATCAGCTCCGCCGGCATCTCCCCTCCTCCTCCTCCTCCCCGCACACCCACACACTTTCCCCGTCCCTCCTCCCCGCCACTCCGCAGCAGAGTGCTTTTGCAGCCTGACGGCTCCTGAGAAAGGAGGTGTGCAGCTTTTTTTTTTTTTTTCCTTTTTATTTTTAATTTTTTTTTTTCTTTTCTCCGGAGCGGACCCTTTGGGAGGAGCAGCTGCAGCAGCCGCGGCCACGCCGGGACCGAGCAGGGAGGATGGCCGGGGGGCGCCTCCCGGGGCTGCTTCTCCTCTTGCGTGAGTACCGCGGCGGCGAGTCGCGACAGGGAGCCCTGTCGCGATGGGGCAGCCTCGGGCGCTGAGACAGACCCGGCGCTGTTCGAGCACCGGTCCCACATCACCGCCTTCGGCTGCCCCATCTCCGCTACCTGCTCTGTCGCGACAGGGGCGCCCCGTCGCGATAGAGGAGCTTACTCCATCGGGCTCGGGGGTGCCGGGGGTGTTCAGGTGAGCCGGCAGAGGCTTGGGGCGAGGGGCTCATCGCTGCCGGGCTCAGCCCCTCTGTGCCCGCAGACGCCGCGGCTCGCCTGGCCGCCGAGCAAGAAGTTGAAAACCTCTCCGGGCTCTCCCCTAACCCCGAGAAGGACATCTTCGTGGTGCGGGAAAACCGGACGACTTGTCTCATGGCCGAATTCGCCGCCAAGTTCATCGTCCCCTACGACGTGTGGGCCAGCAACTACGTGGATGTGAGTGGGGGCCGGGGGCGGCGGGGCGGCCCGGGGGGCTCCCGGGGCTCCGGCAGGACCGGGGATGGCACGGGACGCACACACACATCCGCCGGTACTTTGGGAAAGTCCTGTGTCCCCTCCGAGGATTTGCAGCCGGGGCAGTGGGGGGGTCGTGGGTTCCCGGAGGAGCCCCGGGGCCGGTCCCCTGAGCCCCCGCTCCCTGTTTCCAGCTGATTACGGAGCAAGCCGATATCCCGCTGTCACGGGGCGCCGAGATGAAGGGCAAGTGTGGCACTAACGAGTCGGAGCTGGAGCTCTCCTGGCTGGAGCAAGCGTACACCCTCAAACTCTTTTTCCTGAAGGTACGGGCTCCCCCGCACGCCCGGGAGCTGGGGAGGGGGCGCGGCGGCGTTACGGGGTCCTGACCAGTCCTGTCTCGACAGGAGGGGCACAACACGTCCCGAGGGCCGGAGGCGTTCTGGAGGCTCAGCCGGATCCAGTTCACCTACGACACCTCCGAGCGCACCTACTTCAAGGACGCCGTGAGCCGTAAGCGCCCGGGGGACGGGGTTTAAGGCGGATCCGGGGGGTCTGGCTGGCACCCCGCGGGCTACTCGCCTAAGCACAGCTTAACGGGGAAGACCTATACCCGCCCGACAAAGCCGGGACCAACTGCCGGGTTTAAACGGCGAGCTATTTTTTTTTTGTGTGTGTCCCCCTTTTTTATTGTGTTTAATGACCGCGGTTGCCGTGGGAGGAGAGCCCAGCTCTGCCCGTCTGCTGCGCTGCCCCAGGCTCTCCGGCGGGACCCAGGGCTCGAGGGGGTGGGCGGGGGGCCACCTGGGCTGAAAAAGCTTGTCTCCTCTCCTCTGGGAGACGGTTTTTAAGGTTAATTATTTCCTCGCTTCTGATGATGGTTGAATAGGTGGGAAGGCAGCGGTTTCCCAGGATAACTATGAGATTGACATCAGTATCATACCCCTACACGCCTCTGCACCCAGCAGCCTCCTCTTTTCTCGCTGGGTTTCTGTTCTTTTGGCTTTCATTTTGTTTTTATTTCATTTCTACTCAGAAATTAGTTGTATCAAAAACTGAAATACTGTCATCTGCAAATCATTCTTCCTCAGGATTTTCAAACTCCAGTGAATAGCGGGCTAAGAGTTTGTGCTGTAAGATACAGTAGATACGGGGCTGTTTTCCCACTGATGTTTCTACTGTTTGAGTCTCCAAAACACGGTGGTGGCCATGCCTCATCAGCTTCTGCCAGTGTGAAACACTGATTGCTTTTCTGTGCTGCTGGAGGGGAACAAAGGGCTGCAGAAGAGCGGGAGGTGGAAGGCATCTCTCATTCCACCTTGCTGAGCCGCATTCGGCTTTCGTTTGTGAAACGAGCTTGATGGGAAAATATTGTATTGTAACTTATGCTTGGGTGAAATGAACATGTTGCAGTTTCAGGAAAGGCATTATGGCCTGTCTCGCTCTGTAGTGTGGTCCCCAAATTGCATCGCTCCTTCCCACCTTGAATTCCGAGTTCAAGTGTGGCCGCAGGAATTGCTACTTCCCAAAAGTGGGGAGTACGAGCACAGTCCCGGGCTAAAACTTGCACGTGTGTCAATAGAAACCATTCCTCCAGCTCCACGGGCCTCAGGTCCTGTGACAGGAGCGCAGGCGGCGGTGCTGTGGGAGCAGCGGAGCGCGCGGGCGCCGCATTGCGCACCGGCTGCACTCCCGTGTGTTCAGTCCATTGCCTTCGTCACTAAAGTCACCTCGGGCCCCTGGAGACGGGACCTGACCTCTGTTTGTGTCCCTTGGCCAGCCGGGAAGCACACGGCCAGCTCGCACCGGCTCTCGGCCCTGGTCACCCCCGCTGGGAAGTCCTACGAGTGCCAGGCCCAGCAGACCATCTCCCTCATCTCCAGCGACCACCAGAAGTCCGTGCAGCTCCTGCTGTCGGAAGTGCGGCTCCAGCCCTTCGACATCCCCGCAGATTTTGTCTTCAGTGAAGGTAAGGTGAAGGCAGGGTGAAGGCAAGTCCTGCGTCCCCAAGATGCTGATGCCACCGTGGCCTTTGGGGATGTTGTGATGTACCGAAGGAATTTGTGTCCCACCTTTATCAGAGCACGATACCCTCACTCCAGCTCCCTTATCAGTGCTCCTTGCAGTCCCTCCAACCCATTCCTTGCCTCTGTAGCCCTCCAAAAACCTTTACAAATTCAGCCTAGCTGCTAAATTGTGGCCTGTTGTTGCATGTGTGTTGGCTTCCGTGAGGACTTGTAGAGCCAGGTTGCCAGCAAGCCAGTCCCTGGGGAGTCCTGCAAGGCTTAGGTGTCTCCTCTGCAGCACAGAAGCTGCTTCAGCACAGGGGGGTTTTTTAGGGCTGCTGCACACTGAGGGAAAACCTGGGGCTGTGGTGGCAGGAGATACTTGGGATGCACGTTACTGGCTTCAGTTTGATTTATGGTCATCGTGAGGGTGAAGGAAGCGTAGCAGGGACTTCAGTGAGGCGCCTCATGTGCCCAACACAAGGGATGTCATTCCTCTTCTTGGATTTCTCTAATGCTAATGGTGGATAAAAGAAAATGTAAGTTAAGGCATGCTGTTTATATCAAAGGGTTGTTCTGAAGCCAGCAGCAATACTGCCATGAGGCAGCATTCCTGCAGTTTTGCCTGCCTTTATCCTGAGGAACCCATGGTGCTCCTCCTCCCTGACTCCCCCTTGGCTTTTCCATCAGGTTGAATGAGGGAAATGCAAACATGCTTACTGAATTAGGTGAGACTAGTCCCCATTTTATAGCACTACTTTATCAAATTAGTTAAGTCCATTAGCGTAACAAGTTGCAAATAAAATATGTAATATCCAAATCTTTTAATAACGAGCTAGAAAATAGTGGTGTTATTTTCAAGCCTAGTGTTAAAAATGTGGGGCTTTGTTATTTTGCATGTGGGAAATACATTAGCACACAATAAAAACCCAGCAGTGACTGCAGAGCCGAGCACTTGCACTCATGACTCGCCTCCTCTTGCCGATGGAGTAAATCCGTGCTTTTACATGTGCTGGCTCTGGCAGAGCTCTGCGTGGCTGGATTACTCATGGCAGGGCCAGCGTAGTATGGAGTAGGTTTTACATGTGGGCAGGCGCTGGAGGCTGAGAAAAGCATATTTAAAATATGCAAGTTTGGACTCTGTTTGAGCTGCTGTGTCTCTGTGATACCAAACTAGAGAAGTCTGAGAGCTCCCAGCTAAAACAACAGAACTCAGGGCTCATTGCCAAAGGAATCTACCTGCCATTTTCATGATATGCTCTTTCCTGTCAGGTGGTAAATTTGTTGCTTTCTCTTTTTTTTTTTCCTTTGTTGCTGTAGTTTTTTTTTCTTTTTCTCCAGGACACAAAGAGACCCTGGTTGGTTTAGCAGTCTTTAAACATGTGTGGGCAATTCCTCCGGAGGAGGAAAGCGCAGCTTCTCTCTTTGTCAAGCTTTGGGGTTTTTTTGTTGTTGCTGCTCTCCTTATTCAATTACCTTTCTTTTTGTCGAATTCCACTGGAAGTTAAATAGCAGAGAGCACCTGGAGAGGGTGGTCAGAAGTGCCTGAGAGATCATTTATCAATGAAGCTTCACACAGTCCCCACCAGCCGCGCCGACGAGCTTGTCCGCGGCACACGCATGGCAAAACACGATCCTTTGTGGGGTCTGAGAACCACTGCCAATCTTAAATTACAGTAATTAGCCTTCTCCTTTTTGGTTCATTAATTTCCCATTAGGTAAAATTCCTATTAATTATGAACAAGCTACAGAACACTTTAAAATATTTTAGAATAGGGAAAGAGACCCGCTAGAGCAGAAGAATCACTGAGATGCAGGAGGGTCAGGGCCCTTTCACCACAAAGGAGTGGGGGAAAGGTTTTTTTCATTAGTCCTGACACTGTTCTGCCAGGGATAGATTAAAAAGCTTGTAGGGAGTGATTGGATTGCTTTTAATTTTTTGAATGCTTAAACTCATGTGCTAAAGTATCATTTTTCTTTTTTTTTTTAAAGACACTGCTTCCAACCTTCACAAATCCATATATATATATATATATATATATATATTTATTTTATGTTTTTCAATACAGAAGCAGCAGAACATTTTTTTTCATTCAGAACTATTTTTTTAATGGGGAAAATGTGTATATATTTTCAGCTTTAAAGATGAGTAAAAAAGATGAGCTGGATCAAGAGGGTGTGAGGAGAACATTTAAACTGATGAAAGAACCCCAGAGAAATTGCCAGCTCTTTTGATTTTTATATATGTACATGCAAATGTAATGTATTATGGTGGAAAATACAAAGGGATACAAAGGCTGAGAATTAGAGACTGGGATCCTGGGAGGTCTCAACTCGTTCTCAACTCCCTCTGAGCCTCCCCAGTCAAGGGCCACATTTTCCCGAGGGTCCTTGGCACCAAGGTGTGCAGCCACATTTAAAAAACCACATATTTCTAATTTTTTTTTTTTTTTAAATCTAATTATTTACAAACACCCACCTCAAAAATCCATCTTGTCATGCCCATACATAACTGACCCGTTTTTTCCATCCCTTTGGACAAATCCCCGTGCCAATCCTCAGGCTGGCATTTGTGGCTGCCGGGAAGGCGCCGTGTGTTTGTTGCTGCTGTTTGCAGAAGGATCTGAAACAAGAAAATGGGCCTGTGAGTGGTTTTGTAGCCCTGGTACAGAAATTGGACGAGTGCTCACCATAGAAACGGTGGCAGTGCGTGAGCCTGGTGCTGCAGCACAAGAGAACAATGAGCAACGTACCTAAACGCCTCCTTTGTATCCGTCTGCAGCCCGTGCTCCGTGGGGCTGGGACCAGGGACTGCGGGGTGGCACCTCTTGGGGAAAAAGGGGTGGCCCGGCTGTGTTTGGGATGTGGCAGAACTCCAGCCTTACCTGAACTTTTAAGGGAATTACATTTGCCAGGGACTGTTCTGCTTTCCTGGACTGAGGGTAGATCCCATTGGTTTGGGAAATGTTGAGATCCCTGTGACCTGGAGCAAAATATGGGTGAAAATTTACCAGAAAGGGCCATTCTCCTGCAGGATCATTGATTTAAAAATAGATAGCAGTTCCCAGTGCAGTGGTGTTTCATTTGTCGTGCATAACCAGCCCACCTGCCCACACTGTGCTTGGTGGGGTTGAATGTCTGAATCTGTCTGCCATGAACTTCATGCAAACCCTTCTCCCCTCCTCCTCCCTCTTTGCCTTTTCCTTTGCTGATGGACCAGGAATGATACCTTCTGCCTGTCTCCCTGCAGTGTTGTGCACCTCAGTGCCTATGGGGTGAAAAATGCTGTATAAATGTTAAAGTACGTTGTTACAAACATGAAAATGTTTTTGTTTGTTGCAAAATGGCACGTTTTAACGTTATACTCATGTTAAAATACAAAATTCATCCTCCTAGCAGTCAGCACCTGGAGAGCCTGAGTCCTGCTGCTGGTGTGTTTGTGCTGGGTACTTGCCAGTACCTCTGTGCTGGGTGGCCCCCAGCCCCATTCCCGTTCTCCCTACAGTTTCCAAAGAGCCCAAAAGGGATGCCTGGTGGTCTGCTCCAAAAGGAGAAGATGGATGTGTGTGGGGAGGAGAAGGTGCTGGGAAGGCAGGAGGCAGCTGGTGTGCAAGGCTGCCTGCTCTGCCTGGGGTGGTGCAGTGGGTCCAGCTGGGGAGCAGGAGCAGCATGTTTGGGGGTGAGCTGCTGGAGACTGCCAGCTTTGCTTTTTCTTTTTCTTTTTTTTTTTTTTTAATCCTCTTAAAAAAGTGTCAGGATAAAGAACTATCTTCCTTGGCTGCTTGCAAGACTTGACACCTTTTTGAGTTGTGACTCAGACACTTAAATACAGCCGTGGCTTTCTGTGGGCACCAGAGCTCTGGCCACATCCTCTGGCATATTTTGTGCTCTGCAGCCAGTTTGCTTTGGCAAAAGCTGGGGGAATTCAAATGTTACGAGCAGGTGCTTTGGAGTTGGGTCCACCACTTCATTACAGCACTGCTGCTTTGCCTTCTTCACTGGCTGCAGACCCTCACATTCACCCCATTCTCCTGCAAATGCAGCATCACCCTCGTGTAGGGAAAGGTGCATGGGCAAACCTGGTGTGTTTGAGCTGAGTGGAATGCCCTCAGTTGGGTTTACAGCAGGCTGCTTTCCATCTTCTGTAGAGTTTAAGCTAAACCACTTTCAAAGCAAAAATCAGAGTCCAGCTGCTGTGAATTCCTCCTGCTAATTGGCACCTCAGCACACCCTGGCCTCTCAGGCTGTGTGTAGGTGTGTACACAGGAGCTCCTCTAGCATGGATTTTTCCCATGGTGTTGCTTTGTATCCACACCTGGGCAGCAGGGCTGTGGGGTTGGAACACCCCTGGCCCCACAGCTCTGCCCTGTGTGTGGCTTTTCCTGCAGTCAGCTCAGCTTCCTGGTGTGTCTCTGTGAGTTTAGTCAGGCCTTAGCATCCTAAACTGGGAAGAATTTCATAAAGCACTAGAAACCCAACTTTGGGAGCTAAATAATAATAATCAGGATTTTTTTTCCCCCTCCATTTTCCTTACTACAAACAAACAAAACCCCTGCATTGCAGCAACCGCTGAATCGCCTGTACCACAGTCCTGGTGATTAATCACTCCTCTGGTGAAACTGTGAGCAACTGGAACCGAAAAGGACATTTTTTTTGTTAGACTACATTTCACTTTTGCTTTTTTTTTTGTTTCACTCCATTTACAGCTTGAAACGTTTCCTGGTGGCACCGCTGTGAGCCTGGTGCTGGGAGGAGGCTCCGCTCCAGGACGCACCGGAGCTCCTGGAGGTGCTGGCACTGCTGGAGACAGGTCCCTGCTGTCACCTCCTGCCTGGGCCTGGGGGGGGTCTCTGGGTTTTTCCTGCTCTTTAACACATGGCATTAGATTTGCAGAGCATTTGCTCTTCGTGGTTATTGCAGATCTCGGTGTCCTGCAGTGAACTGCCTGGGGAACCCATCTGGACAGTCTTTAGTGAGGGCAGGAATTCGTGGTGCCCTTTGTATTTGCTCATCTAACACTCAGCCTTTTTATTTTTCCATTCTTTTTTTCCCTAAAGTTTTCATTGTTTTCACCACATTTCTAGTACTATGAAGAAGACGATCCAGGGGCCAGAGAACTGGCCCTCTTGTACCACATAACCTTTTTTTTTCCCCCAGAGTTAGAATTTTTCTTCTTTCTGTCCTGGCAGCCCCACCTTGGCAGTGTGGGCTCTGCCTGTCCGTCAGCATGGAGAAGCAGCAATCCTGTGGGGAAAAAAGAATGTCGTGCTCCTGTCAGTCAGGCCTGCAGTAGACTCTGGAAGTGTAAGGGAACTGAACTGGGATTGCCAGTGTAATGTGTTTCCTCACCTTGGTGGCCTTTACAAGCGCAACAGAAAAGTGGTTTTGCCTTGTAGCTGTGGTTATTAATATTTTCTAGAGGTTTATCAGACCATGGCAGAGACTCATCAACCAGAGGGAAGAACACTGGGGGGCTGGTGTTGTTTCTGTGAACAACACGGGGTGCCAGGATGCTGTCTGACCACAGACACACGTTGTTCTGCCGGGCTGGTGAACTCCCTGTGGGGAGCACATGGAAAGGGGAGAGTGATGCTCTTAAACCTCTGCCACCTTGCAGATGGAATGGGGAAATCTCTGAATGATGTGCAGGGCAAGTGTGATGCATGATTAAAATCTGAGTGACATTGAGGCCTCATGATATCATATTTATAGACTCTATAATTAAATAAGCAAAGCAGATCTTCAGCCACAGTCAGGAGACACATACTCTTGCTGTCCCATTCCCAGCAAGGCCATTGATATGTGGTAGAGAGGTCTGAACAGGAGCTTATGGGCATAAAAGTGGTTTTTTTTACACTGTGTGGCTGGTTTGATAGATGTTACCTCTGCCTCCCTCCCTGTGTTGACTGTGATTTCACTTTCCTCCAGAGCAATTGATTTTCTCCCTGGGGCTCCAGTGATGGTTCTGTCGCTGTCTTTCCTTGCTGCTGCAGCTGGTTTTGCTCTCTCATGGAGCTGTGACTCTAAGGAGATCAGTTGCAGCAGTTCAGATTTGCAGGGTCTCATTCGTGGCTCTCTTTTCCCTTTTTCCCTTTCCCTGCAGAACACAAGTGCCCAGTGGACCAGAGGGAGCAGTTGGAAGAAACTCTGCCTCTGATTTTGGGCCTGATCCTGGGCTTGGTGATCGTGATCACCCTTGGCATTTACCACATCCACCTCAAGCTGACAGCCAGCCAAGTGCAGATTCCTCGGGACAGATCTCAGTACAAGCACATGGGATAGGGAGCGGGATCGAGCAACCCGAGTATTCATCAGGTAGAAAAAGCAAAAGCACTTTTTTTCCTGTGGGTGAGGAAAGGTTATGGGGGGGCAAGAGATGGTATTCACAGCACCTCATGGTGAGCATTTCATGGGGACACGCAGGTCAGGGCCAGGCCTTCACTCAGTCAGGGCAGAGTCTGTAAGAGGACTCGGTGTCTGATGTGAGGTGTCTGTGGCAGTAGGTGGTTTGAATACCTTCTTAAGCAGCTGGGCTGATCATCTGGAAACAGAAATGCTTCACATGTCAAAGTTTAACATTGGGAGCAAAATTAGCTTTTTTTTGTTCTTTTTTTTTTTTTTTTTTACCTCCCCCCGCGCTGCTCTGGGAAGTGTTGAGCCCTCTCTGCTCCTGTCCGTGCAGGGAGCAGGGCTGAGGGACAGAGCCCCTTCATTCAGGCCCTTTAATGAAGGGACTCAAACCACATTCCTAAGTTTGCACCCATGTTAAGGACAGCATGGAGGCAAATACAGGTGTGTTTTGAAAAAAAAAAATTAAAGGTCGGAACCTGGAGCTGATATTAACTGGAGTAACTCCAGTGGAGCAGATCAAAGTCAGCTGTGGAGCTGACCCCACACTTGAGATCGAGTGAAGAAAGTTTGTTTTTGCTTCTTGAGCCACATCAGAACTCAACTTTAAAAAAAAAAAAGTAAAAAAAAAAGTATCGATACACAAATTATAAAGTGCCGTGCTACTGCAAGTCAACTGAGAAATGCTTCTGGCTGGACATCCTGCACGTATTGTGATTGTTGTTGAGATGTTACATTGCTACCTGCAACTGATATTTTCACAACAAAACAAAAAAAAAAAAAAGAAGAAAACAGTAATGTTCAAGTTACTATGCAGATTATTCAGGTATAATCTAATGTAACAGAAAAAAATATAAGGGAGTCCTCAAAATCTATCCTTAAATGTAGACAATTTTTAAAATTAATTAAAACATGTACATATATAATAACTTGATTTGCCTTCTTCTTTTGAAATGATGTAATGCTTTGTCCTAACTGCAAGATACCTCATGGAATTGGTGCAAAAATACGTCTTGCTGAGTGGATGTTAAATGTAGGATTTATTCTAGCAGGAGTTTTGGAGCAGATGGTTTGGTGAAGACATGGTGGTGGTTCAGTATTCTGTGATTTGTTGGTTATTTTTAACATTACTCTAATCTCTTGGTTGCTTTTCTTACATGTTTTGTGGGCAATGGTGTTTCACTCCAGTACTGTCCAGTTTCCAGTGAAGCCTTTGACTTCCCTCAGCAGGAGTTAGTCCAGGCCTTGAGTTAACTTAGGGTATGCAAAATACTTTCTTGTTCTTTAAGCTGGTTTGATCCAAGCAGTGACTCAGACAGACTGTCCTCTTTCTGCTTAAACCCAAATAATAATCAAAGAAAAATAGTAATTTCAGTGTTGTGAAATGTAAGAGGAGAAACTTCACTGGCTTTTAATGCTCCAAAATTTACAGGTTTTTTTTGTTGAAGGTGGATGCAGCACGAGCCTTCCTTTAGTCTTGTCTTACTCCTGGTCTCATTCCTATATATTATGCTTGGCTTTTTTTTTTTCCTCATTTGGATTTAAGAAGCAAAATTATTGTGCTGTTGGTGCTTGTGGCTTTGCCCTTTTCTTTTAACACTCTGGTGGAAGTGTTCTGGGCAGGCTTTAGGCTGACCAAGTGCCACTGCCTACAATGAGCTGATTATTAAAAAAAAGGTTGTTTTAGAGGCAGTTAGGAAAAGCCAGAGGTAGCAGGAGGGAGAATAAAAAGATTAAAGGTTCCTCCTCAATAGAGAGGAGCCACAGTTATCAGCTTTGTCCTGCCTCACCCTTGTCTGCCCTCCAGCCAGAAAGGCTCTCCCAGCCAGCTCCCATCAGCCTGGCACATCTGCTCCTGTATTTGACATCCAAAAGAATGATGGGATAAAAAAAAAAAAAAAAAAAAAAAAGGAAGCAAACAGCTGAACTGCAGATGCCAGAGGAGCCCCTCCATGGTCGTTTGTCTCCCGAATTGTGGCCGGGTGGCTGCAGGAGCGGGATACTGGGATGGCCCCATGTTTGAAGGCAGCGAAACCTGGAGCTCGGCTGAGCTGCCAAGTGTCACTGTAGGAGAGGCAGTGGCTGAGGGATGGAGCTGCTGGCTGGGCATCGTATCCCTAGGGTGGTTTGGGAGTTTGTGCCTTGCTCAGCTAAAGCTGCTGGTGGGTTTTAGCCCTTAGCCCTTGAGCGTCACGTTGGTGCTTCTCCCCCTGCAGAAGGTGAGCGAGACCTGCCTGGTGTAACTGGGAGATGCTCTCAAACATCTCAACATGTGGTTAAGGTCGACTCTGCAAACTGATTTTAATTCACCCTGCAGTGACCCAGTCAGGGTGGTCACAGCAGGGCAGCTCCCAGGAAGCTGTCCTTCCTTGCCTGATCCCGCTGCTTGAGCCCTGGCCAGTGCACTGAAGTGGTGGCACTGCCAGTGGCTGACCCCCCAAAAAGCTGGTGCAGCTCCCGTGACCCTGTGCCTACAAACCTCAAGAACTTTTGTTGCTTTTCATGTCAGATGATGGAGGTTTCCCCTTAGGAAGCTCCTGGCATCCCTTTCAGGTGGAGTGTGTCTGTAAGCTATTAGTTGCATGAATACAGTAATTATTTTTGTTTGTTTTCTGAATTGATAGCAAATAATTTTTTTGTTGGGATGAAATGTTTTTCCCTCTCTTTTGGGGGGAAGAAAGGAAATAGAAACAATAATTTCAGCTCACTGGCAGTTTGTGCCCCAGACTGATGTATGTTGTATAAAGAAAGTTATTTAGGATGTTGGGTGAAAACCCTTTGAATATTTTAATCTTTTCCATCCTTTTGTTAATATTTACTGAATTTGATCTGAATTTTCCATTGCTTAAGGCTTTTTAAGCCTATTTATGAATAAATTATTTGTGAGGTTAAAACAGCTGTCCAGCTTCCCTCCTGCCCATTCAAGCTACAGCAGCATCTTGAGGATGGCAGCACTTTATTGTGATTTTATATTTTTCATTCATTGATGGCTGCAAATTGAATGCTTTGCTTTATATAGATGTTTATGAACACACCAGTTCATGGTGGATAAATATAAGAAACTTATCACCCTACTGAGCTCTTTAAGGACCTGTAATAATTAGGCACTTACTAAAGCAGCTGCTAATGACTTACCAAGTACTTATGATTAGAACTTTAATTATAAATTATTGATGTATTGCTGAGGAGGGGACTTACACAGCCAGCAAATGTCCCGGCCTCTGCTACTGAAATGATGGGGATTTGTGAATGCTTTTAGAACTGTGACCTCAGAAAAAGCCATCATTCCTTAGTGACAGGCAGGAATAAACTCCCTGGAGTACCTGGACATACGTGGAGCTCGGCATCAGCTTCAGTCAACTGTGCAGCCCAAGGTAACAGACTGTGGTTATTCCCTGCTTTCTGCCCAGCTCTGGCTTTATGTGAAGTGCTGAGGGTGAAACAGCCGAAGTTAAGATTTCTTGTTTGTTTGTTTGGGGTGTTTTGGGTTTTTTTTAGGTGACGGCTAATGTATCTTGAAATATTTACTGATGTCAGCAACCAAAAGTAATCAAGAGTAATATAAAAACCTCATTTATAAGACTTAGAGGTAGCAAATAACATTGTAGCTTCATCAGCTGACTGGTGCTGCTGGGAAAACTGGGAGGAATGTTGTCAGTAGGCGTGAGAGCTGAATGGTTGTAAGCCAAAAATTAAGGATGTGTAAGGCCAAAAAAAAGGGATTATTTAAGAGGCAGGGAAAGCAAGGTGGAAATGTTCCAACAGGGACAAGTCCTTCTGGAGAACTTCATCTTGCAGAGGTGTGTGGGTGTGCTCATCACTTCTCAAATGCTCTGTACTGTCTGACTGACCACAGTCTGGGTGTTTTATTCAAGTGCTGGCTTTGCCAACTCATACTGAAACATGGGTGTGGATTTTTTCTATGTTTAGAGGAGAATTGTTTATTTTTCTAACGTAAGTGTGTGTGTACATGGGTATGTTTGGGGGGGGCCTCTCAGAATGGTAAAATCACAGTATCTTGGTTTGAAATGCCTATTTACTATTCCTCTAAATTTAAGCCTGATGTGCTTGGGTAAGTCTTTTTTTTTTTCCCCCTTAATTTTGGGTGAAGGAAAACTTTTTTTCTTATTTGCTTGGCCCAGTATTGTGGGACTGAGTCAAATTTATAAAACAGCAAAAAGGCACAGGGGAAAAAACCACACTGAAACTTGAAGTGTTTATTAATTAATTTATTTAACTTGCATGTGCATTTGTCTCACCAGTAGCTGGTGTTCACAAAAAAAAAACCTTTGAAATCGACAAAACTTTCAGTAAACTTGATGAACACTGTTTAAAGTATCTAATGATAAGAAAGTTGCAGAAAATTCTTCACTTGCACAGCCTAAAATGTGCTGAATATTGAAGAAAAAAAACCCCCCACCAACCCCTTTTTTTTTTTTATTTTTTTTATTCAAAGATGGTTAAAAAAGTTTAACTTTTGTGGCTAGTTACTACAGTTGTGCCTGTATGCCATTGCCTGGACTGGTGCAGCCGGTTTTCCTGAGTTGTCAAGACTACAAAACAGACCCCCTGGAAGGCTGTGGGTGCTGCTCTCGGCCGGGTGGGCACCGGGAGCGTGTTTGCGGCGGGGCGGCGGGAGCCAAACACATTTTCTGTAGTGCCCTCTTAAAATGTGCAAACAGGGTTAAGAAGAGAAAGCAGAGGGGAGGGGAGTAAGACACACAGATGTGAGAACATCTATTCAATGTTCCAGTTCATATTTATCTCCCTTTTTTTTTTTGTTTAAATTGCTTCTCTCCCTTCAAATATTCTTTTAAGTTTTTAAGGGCAGAACTAAAGGAGCTTCTTTATTATTGGCAACTCTTTTCTCCCAGAGGAAGATCTCTAAAAACAACAGCTCCTGCCAGGTTTAGATGTTTGGTTATAATTTACTACAATAAATAACAATTAATTTATCAACTATGAAACTCCATCATAAGAAAGAAACTGCGTTTTCGCAAAGTTGGCTTTGTGGTTCCTTAAAGATACCGTAAAATGAGGTCAGTAAGAAAAAAAACCAACCAAACTTGAAAAACATGGCTTTTGTATCATACATAATTAAAAAGAACTAATCATTAATAAATAAAAATCATTTATCATTGAAATAATTATGAAGCACTTCTAAAAATTTTAAAGGCAAATCTATTTAGGCCTACAGTTAACATGCAGAGTCATCCAACAAATAACACAAAATTGTACCGTAGTAGTCAACTGTTGCATCAACATTCAGAAAGGTCTGGACAGCAGCACGACTTCTCCTCTCTGGCAAACATCTGGCAGCACATCCCCCAGGTCTGCTGGAGCTCCGGGGATCCCGCTGGGCGATCCCTTCCCGCTGCCAGAGCTCGACAGAAACAACAGAGGCTTTTGTGGTGGCAAAACTGGCCCGGTGGTGGCATAAAAAAGGGCTGGCCCTGGCCTGGGCTGACCCTGGAGCAAAGGCAGGCCAGATGCATTGGCTCCCACCCTGGGGAAAGGGGAGGGAGACCCAGGTGACCACTCACATTCAGCAGCAGCTCTGCCAACTGCGTCACGGGGAGGGCGAGTGCCCAAAGCCAGGCTGCCAGAGCGCCCACAAACATCACTTATCCTTGGCTCTTCAGGCTGCCGAGAGGGTGGGATGAGCGCTCTTCTCACCCCATGGGAAATCTGCAAAACCTTACAACTTCCTAAAGGTGGTTGTGGGCTTTTTTTTTTTTCTTTTTCCTGTTTTCAAAAGGGTTAAAAAAGTAGGAAACTTTAATCTTCTCAAATTCTCGCTAAGGTAACACATTACTTCAACTAACACAACAGTTACATGACAAAGTACTGCAAATTATCAAAACGGACTGTACAGAAAATTACAAACTCGTTGCAAAATACATTGCGCTGCTATGACCGAGATAAAAAGTGCTTTGTTTCGTCAGAAAAGTGTTCTTCTGAAACAGAAGTGCCGTAGCCTGCAGTGAAATTCCGGTGTTTCGCTCTGGCTGTGCTCTCCTCGTTACCTTTCCAACCTGTGCATTTGGTGCCTTCTCCCTGGATGGTGGGAACACAGCAGTGCTGGGGAGCGATGGTCCATGGTGGAGCGTGGCCTCCCAGCTGGGACCAGGATCACTCCCCTGCCCCTCACACACAGGGAGCATAGAGAGCACTTCCTTGGGTTTTTTATACACTGCGTTATTTCAGCAGGGCTGGTTTTCCTTCACAAGGTTTTACTCCTCCCTCCCTGCAGTTCCCACACAGCTGCTGGCATTCCCACACGGCCGTTATCCAGACTCTGCACTGACCTTTTCCCAAAAAGCTGCTGGCTTCAGCGATGCCTGTGTTGCCTCATGAGGGGCACAATGCAAGAAGGGGGCCCAGCCAGTTTGAGGAAGGGGTGTCTCAGCAGTTCCTGTGCCGTGGCTCTCTGCGAGGGCTCCCGCACCAGCATCGAGTCCAAGAAGCCCCGGAGCACTGAGGAGACCTGCAACACCACACTAGTGTTAGGGGTGGACAAAAACATCCACTTCTGGCTGTGTGCACACTGCTTTTCTTGGGAAAAGGGATACAGTGATTCTGCCTATGGTAACAGCTGTACTGAGCTGAAGGGATGTGTCTTCTACATGCTGCTCATGCTGAAACCATTTGGGTATCAGTGGGGTGCAGAAGAGCAGCCCCTGCACAGCTCTGCATGTGGGGGGTGAGAAAAGCACAGTGTGGGCTGAGGGCTCAGGCCTGAAGCACACCCAAAATGGGAGGTGCACACAGGCTTTGGCACTGGGTGTGGACGTGCCAACCCACCCACAGCAGGGCTGATGTGCCGACTTGCTCTGGTCCTGGGGCAGCTTGGGAAGGACAGGGAACACGAGGCTCTGCCCAGCTCCCTTTGCCGTCACTTGCTGCAAAAGCCAAGCCAGGGCTGGGCACAAACAAGGCTACGGCTGATGGCTTTGGCCTCACATCCTCCCCACACAAGTCCTGTGTAGGACCCACTGCTCCAGGTGGGACCTTAGACGTTATCAGCTGGGCACTCAAATGTGTGCCTACAGTGTTATTAAACATGTCACTGCTCAACACCCTCATCACCTAATGGGAAGTCTGACCTTGTGCATGTCCTTCACCCGGGGCGGGAGGTTGTCCCGGATCCGGCGCATGGCCTGCAGCGGCGGCTCGTTGAAGTAGGGAGGTTCCCCATCGATCATCTCTATCACCATGATGCCCAGGGACCAGATATCCACCTGGAACACACAGGTTGGTCATGAACACTGCTGGTAGTGCAGGGGGGGCCAACAGGCTCAGCACTGGGGCTCATGCAAAGCTTGGAGATGGTTCATGCTGCTGTCTGTGGCCAGTCTCAGCCAGCAGTCTGGTGAGCCATCACCATAAATCTTTACCCAGCTGATAATGCTCTTGCCGTTTGAGCAGTAAATGATGGATGAAATGGATTAGCAGTGACTTACAAACCCGGGTCTGCAGCTGTTTTAGGTGCTGTCCACTGGAAGCCCTGTGCACTGGAGAGGCTGCACCCTCCTGCCCTGCATTCCAGCTGCACTGACTGCAGCCCCTGACTGCCCACCCCAGGCTGGCTCTGCAGTGCTGCAGCCAGTGGGAGAGCAGAGCACAACTCAGCTGCTGTGAAATCAGTTACTCTGGGTCCCCTGCAGCTCAAAACCAACAGGAACTTCATTCAAGACCCCAAGGCAAACACAAGCACTTAACTACACCCAGAGCTGCTTCCAGCCAGCAGAGGTAACACATTATATAATTCCTCTGGAAAATGATTCAGCTCCAGACCCAACCCTACTTTTTTTTTTATTTTGGTCCTGGCTTGCTGCAGATCTGTTCCAGAATTCCATTTCTCTAATGACTGTAATTCCTGTCATTTGCCAGCCCAAATACAGCCAGAGCCAGTTCATGCTGCTTTTCTCTTTTCCCAACACTATCCTTGAGCCCAAATCCTTTTTCTTTTTCCCTTCTGGTGAGGAAACCTAATGTAGCCATAAGTTCAGCCACTTTATAATCCTTCTAGTGCTATTAATGGACTAATATACTGATGTTAATACCCCTGGAATGTCTTCCATAATGGCACCTGTCCTGGGAGCATGTCAGTGCCTGTGGGGTGCTCTCACCCTGGGGCAATGCCAAAACAGCTCCTGCTGCATCTCCTGTCTCAGCTCATTTCCTCTTCTCTGTGCATGTACATTTCTTTATCTCTGTACATTTATGTGTGTGTATATATATGTATATAAATATATAATATGTATGTATCTGTGTATCTGTATTTTTGGCTCTATCTGCCTTGCAGGGTTGCTCTCTGCAGCTGTTACTATCAGCACTATCAGGCAGAAGCTCCTGTCCCCACGCAGAGGAGCAAAGGCAGCCGTGTCTCCTGCTGGGGAGCCGTGAGTCACTGTCACGGCTGAGGGCGGGAGAGGGGATTGCTCTTCCCAGGCTGGCAGTGCAGGAGTGCTGTGACTCAGAGCTTCCCAATGGATGGGATATGGCACTGCAGACCTTGCTGGTCTCCTCAGAAGGGTTCTAATAAAAATGTGTGGATTGTCTTTTTCAGAACCATTTGGCAGGGCTTAAAATAGCTCCCACAGACGCGCTTTCTCTACCCCTGTCTCTCAGCTAATGAGAGCAATGACTGCAAGGAACGAGCCGATGGGGACACCAGTGCTACCACAGAGGGTGGCAATCCTACCCACCCAGCTGGCTCACCTGTTTGGGACCCTGCGGGACCTGTGCCTCTGCTGGCATTCCGCCAGAGCAAGGGAATCTCAGGCTTCAGCTGGATGAAAGCAGAGTGCCAATACTGGTGTGACCTGGCTGTGCAGTACAGGTGCATAACCTGGCTGCGGGTTTGGCACGTGCAGGTGTGGACACCTGTGACTGCAGCTCCAGGCTTTTATATTAAAGAGCATCAAAGGGTCTTTCCCAATGTGAAAATAAGGCCAGTTTCCTTTTCAACAGCACCCTAAGCGTAAATACATAAAGGCATTACACTAAGTGTGCTAAATGGAGTTGTTATTTAACGACTTCATCTCGGAGAAACACTTTAAAAGGAGGCACGATGTAGCACTCTGGGGCAAACGTAATTGCTGCTATTTAGCATATCTATGTAAATGCCTTTGAACTGCACGGTGCTCCCTGAGCTCTGTGGGGTCGACCAAGGCACCCCACAGAGGGCAAACAGCAGCTCTGGGTCCTGGCCGTGCCCCCTGCTCTCACCTCGGTGCCGTAGGGCAGGCGGGATATCACCTCCGGAGCCATCCAATACGGTGTCCCAACTAGCGACTTCCTCCTGGGAACCTCCTTGGACACTTGGGCACAGAACCCGAAGTCGGACAATTTTATCTGAAAAGAAAAAGGAAAAGCCCCTCTTGAGTAACAAGGTGAATTCCTGTGAGACACACGTGCCTCTGAAACACACACCTCTGGCTGCAGCGGGAGGGACGGGGATGGAGCTGCAGTGTCTGTCTGGGACAGGACAGCAGCACAGTTTTGCAAGTGTGTCTGGAGACAGAACACAGCCTGGGGAACTTTAAATTCATTAAAATGAAGGCAAGGGAAAGACGTAGGAGAGTGGCAGTGGTGTTCATTACTAACATCATCTGTCACACCTCATTGCCTCTCCACCAGCAAAAGATGCAGAGGTGATAAATGGCTTATAATGGTTAAAAACAGAAGGAAAGCAAAAAATTCTGAAGTAACAGTCTTATAATGAATCTATTATTGCATATGTATAAACCCCATGTCTGTAGTTAGGTATGCATGCTGATACTCAGCAATAAACACATTTCAAGTGACACACACCCCTCCTGGGATGTGTACCCAGGAACATGACCTGTGAGTTTGCCAGAACACAGGTGAAACAAGTGGCATTCACCCCATTCCCTTTCACCACCGAGAGCATGACCCAACACCCACAGAAAGCAAAACCCCTGCCAATGTTTTTTTTAAGACCAGGACCTCACACCATGGACTGTCACTAAAGAAAATGTCATCTTTATGTAGTAACAGAGCTGATTTCGGAAAGGCAGGGAAGGGTACAAGACTCTTCCAAAAAAGAGTTAATGGGACCTGTTCCCTTTGCTTGGGAACTCAGGAATTAGTACTGTCCTTGAGTAGCTGTGGCAGTGACCTGAAATAGAAATAATGGGATACACAAGCACTCCGGAGAGCAGCTCTTGCTGCATCATGTGCCTACTCATACTTTTATGCCAGTTTTTTTTAACAACAGAAATTATGGAAAATTATCACCTCCCCCTCCATGTCGCTGCACAATGCCAAGGTGAAAACTCCTCCAACCCCCAACCAAAACAAGCTGGTCTGAGTGTCGGTGGCATCACCCTCTTCCAGAAACAGCTTGTTCCTTAAGACTGATGTCTCTTCACACACCACCCCCCCCCAGGAGTTATTTGAAGGCCTAGAAGCTGTCACAGGGGTTTTCCTGGGCATTATCCTAACTCCCATCACTCCCAGTTATAGGCTGCACAGTGCCACAGTGACCCAAGGTCCACAGGCCACATATCCCATCACATACTCAGCACCTGGGAATACAAAATGAACCCCAACAGCCCCTGGACAACTGGAGTGGGAAGTTGCATAAATGCCTGCATTGACTTGTTGTCAGCACTGATTTGTTTTCTTTTGGACTCAATGCAGACACTACTTTTTTTAAAGCTGTGGGTGTTATTTTAAAGAGAATTATGAAATGATTGCTGGTATTTCTAAAACAATAATAGCCAAGTTCTCCATGCTAAATGTATTTTTCAGTTTACTGGATGAAGAATGGAAGAAATAATGCGTATTTTGGAAGCAGAGTCCAATCATCTTTTGTAGGAGCACAAGAGGTTTTGCATATCTATTGCTCATTCGAGTACATAAAAGACAACGATTTTCTAAAAAAAGGTAATTGCACAACACAGCCATGAAGAAATCTGCAATGCAGATAATAAGTACTGGAGTAATGAGTATAATGAGGCACTGTATGCAGATCCCAGCACAGGTCAGATGTTATTTCAGCAACATGGATTGAAATCCCAGCTGAAGAACTCCTACACACGTGGGATTTTCTTTCCTTGACAGGATTAACAGGAGCAACTTGTGACTGCTGCAGAAGAAAACCCCTCTTCCTTGGTGAAGTGGGTATCAAATTAAACAAGGGAGCCTTTGGTTAAGGAGTCAGACCAGGCCTGGGAAGCCAACAGCTTCACCTTCTGAAAGGTCTAGATTTGATTCCAGACCAACAGGTTCAGTCCAACCCGCTAAGTCTTGCTTTAGACAGGTGTGTAACAACCTGTAATTTTCTTTGTGTGCAAACTTCATTTTGCTTATTGAGCAAGTCATGTGCAGCATTTTGTCCCCCTCTCTCCCTGCTCAAAGACCAATTAACTGGCAGCAGCATCTCATCCAAGTACATGGCAGTGTGGAACTGGCATTATCAAGCATCTCACAAATGTAAAAGCTACTCTGACCATCAGGGGAGGGTTTCAGCAGTAATGCAGATTATTATTTTAGCATAGAAAGATGTTAGCCTTCTTCACCAGCTTGGAGAAACAGAGCACAGGTACAGCAGCTGCTAACAGAGCACACATACAGAGGCTGCTAACTGAGGGATAACTAAGTGTAGTAAAAAGGAAGTATTTTTGAGAGGCATCACGGTAGGAGCGGGGCAGCCTAAAAGATGATCTCCCATCACCTCCTGTCACTGAGCCATCACCCACATTGTGTAGCTCCTTCTGCCACTGCCTTTTGATGGCTGCAATCCCTCCCCAAGGGATTGCTGCCTGCAGCACAGATGTCCATCACCAGCCAGGCCAGGCCAGGCCTGTGTTTTTGGGATTGAGCTCTCCAACGAGTCACTCACAGGTCACACCCTGCAGTTTCACAGGCCTGGCTCATTTTTTTCCAGGCAGTGTCACCCTGAAGGGGCACAGCTGTTTTCATGGCAGCCCTGGGAGCTGAGGAAGGGCTGGGTGCTCACCCTGCCGTCGCTGGTGAGGAGGATGGAGTCGCTCTTGATGTCGCGGTGGATGACACCCTGGTTGTGCAGGTAGGACAGGGCTCTCAGGACAGACAGACAGACGGTCGCGATCTGCTCCTCGTTCATCCTGAAACAGCAACGTCGGAAAAACGGAGTGTTAAGGAAGACAGTGGGGAAGGGGAGCTGCAACAAAGGGACACAAGTTCCCCTTCAGGACAGCCACTTTTAGGCAGTGGCTCTGTGGGGTGAATCTCTGGTCCTATTTCTGACCAAAAACATGGGATGAGGGGTGAGGATCAACTCTGCAACGAGGTCTGGATAAGTCTCCCTGCAGCACTAAAAAAGTTGAGTGCTCCATGTGATGCAGCCTGTGACAGTGAGCCTGTTTCCCTCCGGGAAATAAAGGGAATGCCTTATTTACAGTAAGCTCAGTGCTTGCCAGGGAGGGTGAACCACCACTGGGATGGAAACAGGTGTGGAATGAATATGAGAAAAAAACTCACTCCTAATTGTGCAGACAAAACATCAAGCCCTGGGTGTAGCTCTTGGGGAGCACTTTTATGCCTTCTGTAAAAATATGCCTGGTATTTCAGCAGAAAAATAAACAAGAGGCCTAATTTCTATGCAAGGTTGAAACCCCCCATTTTGGGATGTGCACCCTGGTACTGCTGCCCCATTGCTGGATGTCCCCAGCATCTCTCTTACATGAGCAGGAAAACTCTCATCGAGATTTCTGCTCTAACTTTGTGTGCCATTTGTAGCAAAATCTTTGAGGGAAGGTCATGCAATGTAAAAAAAGCCCAGAAGATTAAGAAAAGACTGTTTTGAGCTAAAAAATAGATGACAGCTCTTAAGAAGTGGTGTCCTGGGAACATCTGTTTGCTGTTAAACTCCTGTCAGAAATATCTAAGATAGAGCTTTTAATGTTTTGGGTTGCAGTAGTTAGCAAATGACTTGCAATATTGTGATTTACTTCAGCACACAAGCTAAGGAAGCAATGAAAAAATAAAATACCTGTGTTACAGCTCTGCTCTTGGTAGGGTCTAAGAGCATCATTTAACTATGAGAGAAGACAAATTTTCTAATTTATTATTCCTTGCTTTTCTTCTTGCTCCCCTAATACTCTCCCACTGATCTGATGTGGAAATTTTAATTTTTTTTTTTATTCAAGAGGAAGAAATTAAATAAAGAATCGCTCTTCCCTATTTCATTATCAGGAGCAGATGAGCAAAGATCAGGTGGAAAGAGGGCTGTAAAATCTAATGTCTCCCATCAGAAGAGGCAGAGCAGTTCCATACACTGCAGCTCTTGTGCTGGTGGATTACCTGCTTTAAAGGTGTGACATTAACTGAAATATGGGAACGTGCTCTACCACAAGCACAAATATTCTGATATAAAAACTCTCTTCCCTTTATGTTTTAGGCTTGATTTGCAGACAACCTTTCTGACAGCCTGGTTACATGGTTTGTGAATATGGAGAGAAACTACCCTTAGGACTGACGTGGTCATGACAGCAAAATCAACAATGCAGATCACCAAACAAGGAAAAGAACTTTTTTTTTTGGGCCATTTTTAGGAAGTAATGGATAAAAGTTGTGTTGCTGATGAACTACCAACTAAATTGCAGCAAATCCCCATCTACCAGCAAGCCCTCTCAGGTATTTCTTTCCCTTTGATTTAAAAAATGCTGGTACTGACAGGAATTCCTCTGCAGTGGCTTATTTTGCTGGTAAAGGAAGCATGCTATGTATGGGTATAAGTATATATATGTACATCTATATATCTATATCTAGATATAGATATAGAAATATATAGTTTATATATATATAGCTATGTATATGTATATATATATGCATAGATAGCTATATGCAGATATGCATATATATATTTATGTATATATGTTTTATATATATATTTATGTGTGTATATATGTATATATGTTTTCCATGAATGTATATGGCACGTATTTTTATGTTTTTATATATGTATTTTGTATGTACTTACAAATACACAGCCGTATATAAAAAAAATATGTTTTATATATATAAAACTAAATACAGTATAAACGTATGTTATATATACATAAAATAAAAATAAGAATAAATAAGAATAAAAATAAAACAAGAATAAGATTAAAAATAAAGATAAGAATAAAAATAAAATAAGATTAAAAATAAAATAAGAATAAAAATAAAAACACATATCTAGAGCTGGGAGGTGCCCAGCTGCCCTCAGCAGCAGGTGAGCTCCAGAGGGCACGGTCCAGAGGAATCCATGAGGGAAAGCCAGGGCATCTCCCCCCCAGCCAGGCTACGTGTTGGGCTTTAGGCTGCAGGTCCCTCATCCCACCTGGTGTGAGTGACGATGTCGGTCAAAGCGCCGCCCTCCAGGAACTCCATCACCACCCAGAGCTCGTCTCCCACGAGGTAACTGTTGTACATGTCGACCACGTTCTCGTGGTGGTAATCCCTCATGATCACCACCTGTGGGGCACAGAAAGGTGGCCTGTGAGTCGCTACAAGCGTTGTCTGACACTTGTTCAGACTTTCTTTCTCGCTGTGCTGTTCTCTCGGTGCTCGCTGAAGGTTCGGGGATGAACCACATCCTCCCTAACCCTTACAGCCAGCACATAAACAAAACCAGTGTATTTACATAAAAATATCAGTCATCGTAAACACCAGGAGGAACAAGGAATCTCTAGCTGCCAAAGTATGAGCGGTAGATAATTGTTTTATTTCAGCCTGCAGGAACAGAACTGTTTATTTAATTGGTTTTTTATTGCCAACTGCCTTCAGTACAACAGAGATTTATTCTTTTTTTTTTTAACCTGATCAATCATTCACCGCATCGAAGTCGTTTTCATCATGAACCCAGTGGTTCATGTTTTATATAGAGATATATAGATATATTGCATGGAATTTTAAAATGCTGGTAATGCAGGGGATGACTCAAATCCCACATCTACAAGGGACTGTACAACTGGGACCACAGTAAGAGCAGCCCAGCCAAGGCAGTGACCGTGAGCACGGGGGACTGAGAGCTGTCAGAACAGTGACCAGGAGAGAAAACAACAGCCAGGGAAGGCTTCATTACAGACAGAGGAATTTCAGTGCTGCTCAAAAGAGGTTCTTGGCTGACATGAGTGACTGGAGCGTGTCAGGGAAGCAGCTTGGTCCTGCACAGCGTGTAGGACCTGCTTCAAGATGTTACTGCTCAAGAAATGCTCAGTTAGAGCCACCACAGCCCAATTCAGTGCTGCCTTCCAGCAGACACAAAGCCAAGCCCAAGTACCTGGTACGGCCATGCACTGTGCAAAGAACTGGGTGAAGTTTCCTAAAAACTAATATTTTAATTAAAAAATTTTAAGTTTTTAAAGATTTTAAAGAAACCAGTCTGTCATGCGCTGAGGGAAGATCCACTTATAGTCAAAATACAGGAAACAAAAGATAGAATTATAAAGTTCATTTTCACAAGAGGTTTCCCTGGGCTCCTGCAGTGGTTTTGGTGTTGATCAGCATATTTACAAGTGATCTTGAAAAGGGAGCAGGGGACACAACCCACTAGCTTCTTTAAGGGAATAAGAAGTAAAAAAATGGAAAAACTCTTCAAGTTGCATAAGGTACTCTCAGCCTCAAACAACTGGGTGAAAAAATGGCAAATGAAAACCAGTGTTCTGAAATTTAAAATAATGTACGTGGGGAAAACAGTCTCCCATAAGCACTTGTGGGCTCTGAGCTGGCTGCAAACACTCAGGAGAGGAGATGTGGGAAGTAACACAGATGGTTCCATAAAAAAAGCATTGTCAGCTCTTAGCTCAGTAACCATCAAGAAAGCAAAGGGTTAGGAGAGGAAGGAGAAAGGAAACAAAAAGCATGTGTATTCCAGAATACAGTGCAAATGCTTCTTGAACAGTCTGGTCAGTTTGGATCCTCCGTCTTGGAAGGATAAATTATGTCAGGAAACAGAAAAAGGCACAGGGCTATGCCTGTGCACCTGATACCCTGCATGGACCAGCTGATACATTTCTGAGCTGACTGCTGTGACAACATCACAGGTTTAAAGCCAGGAGGAGATGTAGCTCATTTAAAACTGGTCTGGTTATACAATATTTACACAGTATAGATGCCTGCGGGACTCACCACCTCTTTCAGGGAGTTATTAATTTGGCTCTTGAGGGTGCCATTTGGCCCATGACTCCTGCTGAGCCCACTGCCTGCAAAACCCACCACACCACCCAAAATAACTCACCTCATTGAAGAGCAGCTCCCTCCTCTGCTGTTTCCTGAGATCCATCTTCTTCACGGCCACCTGCTTTCCCGTGTGCTTCTCGGTGGCGATGCAGACGATCCCCGTGGAGCCCTCCCCGATCTTGATGAAGTTGTCCAAGTACTCCCGGGGGTCCCCGGGACTGACCACGAGCTGCAGGGCAGCTCTGAACTGTTCGTGGGACACCCTGGAGGGCTGCTGGTCCGAGGAGGAACCCCAGCTGGGTGGAGGGTAAGCACTTGACGTGATACTTGGGGAGCTGGGATAGGAGGCGGTGGAAATATAGGGAGAGCCGGGCTGGAGAGATGGCTGGTGATAGTGGGGTGCTTTGTGGTAGACCAGAGGGTACTGGTAGCTGCTGCTTGAATAGCTGACTTTGCTCTGACTTTGAGGTAGCTTTACTGGGCCCCGGGGGTAGGTGTCTGACCCAGAGAGCGGCGGGCTGACGACCAGCTGCGCTCGATCATAATCCACCTGCAACACAAAAGCAGAGCAGTGACAGCTTTCTGACTCAATTAGTTTCCTGGAGGTCCTCAGTGGATGCCAGCACAACATGGTCCCACGTGTACCTGTACCTGTTCTCCTCAACATGACACTGCTTGCCTGTGTCTGAACAAAGAGTTTTACACCACTGGGCTCCTGTGCTCTCATCAGCATTCAAATGAGGCCAGGGGAGACCATGAGATCTTTTGTGCATCTCAGGTCCATTCTTCTGTCCAGTTACCTGTTTGTAGACACAATAATCCTTGTTTAATCATAGAATGGCCTGGGTTGGAAGGGACCTATGCTCCAAAAAGTGTATGTGCTCTGTATCTGCAGTGCCCTGCAGGCTCTCTCGGCCATTGCCTCCAAGAATCCATCCCTTACAGAACCAGCAGCCCTTTGGCAAATTCCAATTTATGACTTTCTTTTCAAATACGAATACCTGGATTATGATTCTCAACTCTTAGTCTTTTTTTATGCTTTTCCCCAGCAATCCAGGGATGACCCAACCTCTCCTTGTGGAGGCAGTGATACCCTGAAATCCCTGTCACCTCCTGCCTTGCCACGCTATCAGCTGTTGTTTGAGTGATTGCACACATGGGTATGACAAGCAGCCTAATTCAATTCACCATTTCTTAAATCATTTTCCACAGTGACACACAGTGACTACTGCAGTGTCACGAAACTGCTAATTTTCACCTGAAATCAGAGAAAATCACAAAGCAAATTATCCCAATGGGAGGCCTTGTTCATTTGTCGATTCCCTCCTTATTTTTCTTTTTTTTTTTTTTTTATTTTCCAAGCTTCTCTAAGCTTCTTACACTGAAAGCAAACCAACATTTCACAAACATAATAGTTTGAAAAACCAAAGGATGTGAGACAAAGAAACAAAACAAAACAAAACCCACCCAAACCCTACATTTTTTGCTCTGGAAAAGAGCATCTCCACATTTTCAATACAACATGTGTGACTCCTGATGACGTGTGGAGCATCTCGGGGCAAGGGGGTGGTTTGACACAGGCTCATCATGTAGCACAATTACAAATAATTATGGCAATGAGTTCATTTAATCAATCAATTTCAGTGGCAGCGCACAGGGATGGACAGAGCAGCAAACTCTGCACAGCTCACGGTTGCTACTATTACTGCTGGCTGCCGGCCAGGAGTCCCTGATCCATGTTAGTTAAATGCACATTAATCTGAATTTGGCAGTGTAATCAAGGACCCAACTGAACTGTGAAATTGAATTCTGCGGTGGAACATCATTTGACCATTTTATGCTAAGACTGCAAAAAGAAAAAAAAAAGTAAAAAAAAAAAATCTGCCGCAGCATCAATTTATCACTGTGGGCTCTGCACGGAGAGGAGGAGTTTGGAGCTGGAGTCCCCTTGGTGAAGGGAGAAAAGCCTCCAGTGCAATATTGTATCAGTGCTTTTCTGCCTCAGGGGTGAGCTGGGGTGCCCCTCTCCTCATTCTGCCTGATGTTTAGCAGGGAAGGGGGAATGCCTCTCCAGAGGGGCTGCTCGGAGATTCCCCTTGGAAACATGAAGTTGGAGTCTGCTTCCATTCAAGACTTGCACACTGACAGCTCCCAGCCATATGGAGTATCCAGCGAGCACGTAGCAGTGTTGTGCAGCCGCCTCCCAGGATGCTGGTTTTGCCTAAGCAAAAATCCCCATGATTACAGCCATAATTTCCCTTACTCTGCCAGGCAGCGGTGGCCATAAAATAGAAGAGAGTCAGAGACACCACGAATTTCATGAAGGACATTATATCTGCCAAACTAATTAATGCAGAAAAGTGCTCAGATGGTTTGGCGGAGGGAGGGGAACTCAATCTAGCCCTGTCCTATATATCTGTGTATGCAGGGACACATAAATTACAGTTCTGGGTGTAAATACACCATTTTCTTTATAACTACTGAGACAGGGAAAGCCCTGTCTGGAAATTCAAGCTGGATAAATCCACGCTAATGAATTATTTGAGGCTTCACCCATGTCTGGTATTTCTGAGTATGCCCCAGGCTTAACACCGTGGCAAAAGTATATTCTGCAGTGAAATTTTAGAATGAAAATTCAGGTGTTTGGTGTGCTTGCTAGGAATTTGTGAAAGCTTTTTGAGGTTAGCACTGCAGTACAACTCAAGCCCGTTTACTTCCTGAATCCCAAGAAAGGTCACAAAAAGTCAGGCGCTGTAATGAGCAAATCAGCTGAACCTCTCCTCCCAGGCTGTGTCCTGACGCAGTGCCCGCCATCCGCGGCAAAATCGAACATGCTTTACGCCACTAATAATTCTATTTCTGCCACTGAATGCAGTCACCTACTGAAAGGAAATTCTTTAAATACTACAAAGGAAAGAGGAAGTCAGCCCTGTGCTCACCCAAGACCGGGTCAAAGGAGCAGCTGAGGTCTGACACGACATCCATCACGGTGTTGCTGCCGGCTGGGTCGCTTCAACAGCTCGCAGCACCTCCCGCACCTGCACGCGGCCGTGGCGGCAGCCGGGGCTTTTTGGCATTAAAAGGTGGATGTAACACAGTGTTCAAACTCATTCCAGTTCCCAATCAGTGACGCCTGTTCTGTACTACACACCTGCTTGTTCCTAAGGGGTTCCTTCCTTTCAGAACCTTTGGCTTTCTGCCGAGCGGGTGTCCCTGTGCGCTCTGCAGTGGGACTGCGGCAGAGCCACAGCCCTGCAGCCAGAGCCCACGTCCTCCCAGTCCCTGGAGAGAGGGACTCACCTCTCAGTAACACAGAATGGATTTCTGATTGATTAGGTTTCAGTAAAAGGTGTGGAAGGGATGGTCTGTAAATCTCACGGAGATCACAAGGGCAAAGGTTACTCTCTGGTGCTTTGCTGATGGAAATCTCCAAGACTCCCTGTTCCATGCACAGAGGTGGCAGGCAGCACTCATGTAAAGCCACTGGTGTGTGAATGAGAAGGAAAAAAGGGAAAGGTTTCTGTTAGCAAAGGCTTGGCCCTGCCTTTGCCAGGCTGGAGATGTCCTCCTGGTGCTGAGTCCCTGCAAACACACAGCAGGATGGTGGTGGTGCTGCGCAGCAGTCAGGTTAGAAAGAGAGAGCTGGGGACAGCAGACATCATGGCTCCTTGGAGGAGGGACAGGAGAGGGTGTCATGGAGAGCTCCTACTGGAAAATGACAGGGAAAGGAGCTTTGAAATAACAAGGCCCAGTGCCAAAAGTTAAAAGGGCTGCCTGCGATAAAGAGGCAGCCCTTTTAAAAAGCAAACATGCAGAGCAGAGTGGCCAAAAATAAGCAGGACTGTGAGAACATATTGAGGTGACTCCACTGAACAAAGTGGGATGTAAACTCTGTGTGGTGAGGGTAACACAGCAGGCCCTCTGACCCCATGAAGGTATTACCAGAGTTAATCTAAACGACAGGAGAGCAGGTGGGTATCAGAGGGGTGGATTGGAGGGAACCAAATCTGAGCCTCCAGCTTCTTACACCTCTCACTGCATCACTGATGATGAAACCGAGCAGATATTTGATTTATCTGACACCTATCACCTGCAAATAATACTGAAGTAAGTCTGCTCTTCACATTTACAAGCCAAAATGAACATCTTTGTAAAACACACTTTGATGCCATACCTTTGTGCCTGCAGACTTTTTCACTGCTGACTTTCCCCCCCACTTTTAATTATACTTTACAGCCAATCCCATTTGTAAAATATCTGATTTGAGATCTGACTGTCATTCAGTAAGCCCATTTGATGAACCATTATCTCACTAATGCCTCCTTGAAAAGAAGATTCTTCAGCAACCATCCAGGGCAAGAAACTGCTATTCACTTCCAGGAGCTGTGTATGGGTTTGGGAACTGAAACTGCTGCATTGAACAGTGAATCATCAGGTTTCGACACAGGAAGGCTGTAGGAGTGTTTTTGATGCTCCGAGGAGAGAAACACCTCACAATGAACCTTGCATGGAGGCACCTCTTTTTTTTTTTTTAATAAAAGTTGTTACTGCATTTTAATGGGATATTTTTCAAAGTGCCTGGAGTGCTTTGAGTCATGTAAAATATACCTCTGCCTTCTGCCCTACTGAATGCTGTAAAATTGGCAGAAGCAGGTGCAAGAGGGTCTCTGAATTATTGGATTTGTCTTTTCTAAACTCTGACAAAACTAATGCTTTCAGTTAAGAAAATGGCAACTAACCCATCCCTGGTTTTCCTCACAACTTCCAGAACCCACACTGAAGGCCATACTGGTGCTCAGTTACTACCACACACACTCCTCCCACTACACCCTGAGCTTCAGAAAGGCATGTAAAGAGAGCTGGTAACTTTTTTACTCCCCCCCTCAAGCTCCAAAACCCAGCTCTGTGCTTTAATGCACCTTAACAACTCCCTACTCAGCACGTTTGGGAAGTCACAGCAACCCAAGACTTGGAAAAAGAAGCGATCATCTCGGTGCCCGTTGCTAGGGGAACTCGGGAATGTTCAGTGCAAGCCACACTGCAAAAGCACCTCTTGCAGAATATTAGATGTTTAAGCAGATCATCATCGTGGCTACGTGACTGGAGGTGTGAGGAAAGTGATATTCCCTTAACTGAATAAATAGTTTCAGCAAACTCTTACAAGGTAGGGCAAGGTAGCTTGTGTGGGTAATATTCCTCACGTGGCAGAACAGGTCAAAAACGTATTCAGTGAGCTGCCTGTAGATAACATGGTTGAAATGCTTTTTTGCACATTAGCCCTGCTTTTTTTAAACTACACCTAAAATGTCTTGGGTGAGGTAAGCTGCTTTGATTTCATTTCACTGCTTATAAATACAGCAGTTTCACCATTCTCACTAGTGGCGAAGGGTTAATAAACCTTGTGATATAAAGATGGCATCAGTATAATAGAAATACTAAATCACAGAAGTCTCAGCCTTACACAGTAAAAATTCCAACACAAAAGCACCTGATATACAAACCAGACCAGCTTCTCACCTCCTGCTGAGCTCTGAACAGGCATATGAACTCTCAATGCTGCAAAAAACTGCCAAAGAACTTGGGGTTATTGGGAATTCCAAGTGAAATCCCTGGAAGATGCGCATCTCCAAACTTGTTTTTTAAACCTATCTTAAACCCTGACATCCTGAAAATGGATGTCCCTGACATCCATTTTCACAGACCTGAGTAAAGAGGAGTGGGTTTCTACACCCACCAAGCAGCAGCCACGCAGCTCCCAGGGATGTCACCAGCCACGTTTGGCATCACGTGCCCAAGCAAAGGCTCCTTGCCCATAATTTTTTGCACACCCCTAATTTTTTTTACACTCCCTTTCTGGAGAGGCTTATCCCTGCCCTGGCAGCCCTGTCACCAGGCATGTCAGGTTACCTTGGGGATGCCTGCTGCGGTTTCGGACAGGCGGGGGTAGGTGTAGGAGCTGTAGGAATGTCCTTGCTGGTGTGCTTTGAACGCGCTCGCTCCGTAGGGCATGGCCGGCTCCTGCAGACCAGAGCCCGACCTGGACCTCTGCCTCATGGCTGGCTGAGGGCTCGCCGGATCCACGTAGGATGACTTGGGCCTCTTGTCGTAGTCATCCTTGCCCAGGCCGTGTCCCCAGTCGCTGTCACCGTACTCCAGCCTCTCCTTGGGGCACTCGCTCTGCACCGACGCTCGGGACGGGGTGTAAGGAAAGGGATCTCTATAGTCCAGGGAGGATCCGCTGGGGATCCGCTGGTACTCCAGCTTTAGGCCGCCGTATTCCAGCGGTTTGGGCTTGGTGTCCAGGTGTGCATGGTAATCTGGGAGGAACCTGGAGAGGTCTGACTGCAGGGGTGTCACTTCCGAGTAATAGATGTCCCGGGACGTCACCTTCATCATGTGCCCGTTCTGCTTGGCGGCGTAGCTGCCTTTGTAGTACCGCTCTAACTCTTCCCCATAAACAGTCTTGTCTCGATATTTTTCCACGACATAGTCTGTTGTGGTGTCTGACTCACTGGAGTACTGGGAATACGTGATGTAACCATTTTCCTCCTGGTGCCTTGGCACGTGGTTTGCGTTTCCTTGGTGGTGGTGGGTGGGAGGACTTTCCTTCCGCAGGGAATTGGACCTTGTCACTGAGATATTGTCAAACTCTTCCAGCAGGCCGTTGATTGAAGTATCCTTTCGAGGCTTATTTCCTCGAACAATAGTCTGGGAATAAGAAATTGCTTTGATTAAATACTGACTTTCGTTTAATAGCTGATCAAGAAAACCACCGGGAAGTAAAAAAGTCTACAAATCACCCAGAAATACATGTAATGATGTGTCATGTTCTGCAGTCACATATCTCATTGCTAGGAAAAAAAATCTCACTAAATACTTACAGTAGGGCAGAAAGGAAGAATCAAAGAGAGGTTAAATTCAGGGTAGATCATAAGCTGGGATCTGGCATGCAACTCCAAGACACTCTCAAAAAGCCCAATTTAAGAGGTGGGTGTTCAGCAGCCAACAATAGAGACATTTAAACATCTAAAACCACTACTTATTTTTTATTTGCTATTATTCAGTTGTGTACATCAAGCCAAACTGGTGGGCTGAATCAGATTTACAGGGTACGCATAAGCTAAAGGAAAATCATTCAGTGTTCACTTCTACATGTTATTTTAACAAACTGCTGGAATGGAAAGTAGCACAAAGTTTAGTAGGCACTGGATTTTCTTGGGTTTTTTTTCCTTTTTTTAAGAAACAGTATGTTCCTGAGTAGAAGAATTGCCACTGGGGACTGACTCTTAGTTAACTTAGAATAAAAGACACTTGGGGAAGAGGGGAAAAATATTTAACTCCATCTCCTTACAATACACAGCATCCAGCAAATCACTGAGCACAACCACGGCTTCGGGACATCACAGATGGTTTGTTTGTGTCCCACTACTGCAACATCCTCCACAGACTCCCCCTGCCCGTCCCTACTCCCTTCTGTCCAAAACACTGGTGCTGCTGGTAGGATGGGAGGCAAGCTAACTGGTACTAACTGGTTTTAGTTAGTACCACCTGAAGACCGTAACCCGTGGCTGAATCCATTTTTCAGCAGTTGGCTCCCACTGAGCACCACTTCACGTCTATAAACACCCGACAAGAATAAGATGTACAGAGCTGTGGCCAGGGCCATAAATCAGCGTGGCTCTACTGAAAACACATTTGCTTTGCTGATTTACTGGGGCTAAATATCTACAGCTGGATCTTATTTAACTTACTGAGCTTTTAAACAGAGCCAGTGTGGTCACCCCAAGGAGGTGCAGCCCACGTTGCACAATGACTGTGGTGTATTGGACACCAACCATGGAATATCAGATGCCTGGTCACTGGACCTGTACTCGTTTGCAACACCAACAGACAGACCACTCAACTTCTGCCTGAAAGCACACAGGGGGCTCAAACTTTGTCAAAACAAGCACTTTATCACTACTAAAATCACCGTTTCACAAAATTAACAGGAATGTACTTCTCTGTTACTCACAAAAGGCAGCTGAGAAAAGGCAGCCTAAAAGCAAAGCAGTCCTGACCTCACGCTGATCCCTGCTCTGATTTATGTCTGTAATTACTTGCCTAGTTTGCTATTTTGAAGCCAGTGATACTGAAACAATAGGACAGCAAAAATAAGGGAGAGCAAACAGATCACTGCTTTCGCCTCCAAAGCCATTCAGCAGGATGAGAGGAATTGGTTTCATTCGGCTCCAGCCTCTTTGGCAGGATGAGTGTGCGATCATTCATACTTAATTATCACATAATAAACCAGCAACATTGGACAATGAAATGCTTATAATTGAAAACAAGATTGAAATGCCCGACTGCCACCCCGCTTCCCCTGTGCAAATGCATGCCGAGGAGTAAAGTGCCAATTTAACACTCTCCACGGGACCGGCCTTCACAAAGGAGAGGTTTCCTGCAGCAGCCGCGTTGTGTTTGCACAAAAGGGCCTCGGAGCCAGAGGGAGCCCCTGGGAGCAGAGCAGACTCTTTGGTTACAGGGAAGAGTAGTTCTCCCTCTGCTCCTCCAAGCAGACGCTGTCTGGAAGCAGGATTCTCAGACACCTTCAGAAGGAAGATTTAGAAGAATGCAGCTGAGTGTTTATGTGTTAGGGAATTCATTTATGACAAATCCCCGCAGCTCGGGGATTTTCTGCAGACAGGTCCATGCGTGGGAGCAACCTTTTTGATTATGAGGACTTAAAAATAGTACTAACAGTAAAATGGTGCTATAGGAAATTCTGATTTAAAAAAAAAAAAAAGGCATTTGCCACCGAAGCCCCAGTCTGATGAAGCTGTCTTGGACAGCTCTGGGACCTCAGTGCTGTCTCATCCTGACTGATGAAGTTAAGGGGATTAAGAACTAAACTCCTTTTCTTTTATCCCAGCATTTTAAGGATGACTACTGGCAAACACTGACTTGCAAGGGTGATGGCTGTAATTTCTGTTGGCTTCAGGCTCCTCTCCACAAGAAAATTAAAAGGGCCAGCGCAAAGGGAGGGTAAACTTACCTACTCCAGAGGCACATTTTCTACTGAGTAGTCAGTGCTTTGTTACTAACAGTTATTATCAACTGTGATAATTATTTATGGCTGATAAGAAAAACAATATTCCTATTTGCCTTGGCTTGTTTTTAAATTTTGCACTTCCCTTATGTGGAAGGACACAGATCATGGTGAGATGCCCTCGGGCTAAATCAGACAGCCTACACCAACTTTATCTTTTCCAAGGAAGTATCTAGCGTCACTCATACCAAAAGAAGATAATTTAGGAAGCGTTTCACCAAGACCCTATGAAACAAAGCTATATAGTCAAGGATTTTGCTACCTGAATAGAACTTCAGATGATTATACACAAATGTGAAATACAGTGGGTGCCTCCCTGATAGGCAGAACCATTTACTAGGCTTAAAAACCAAATTAATATCCCAAAGCAGGTATCAGTCTATTGGAGTAATAAGGATAACTGCTCTGTACAGATGAGCAGAGCACAAATTATTAAAAAATGAAATCAAAGAAGATGCTATAAAGAATAAAACATATGTTGTGCCATGTTAACCTGTCCTGAAGTCATTTACTACAGAGAAAGTGCGTGCTGGGGGCTTGATATCACCCACAGCTTTCCTGGGAAGCACAATATTTGCAGAAAGATGCCAGAGATTGAGAACTGCCATAACCATGGCCCAAATTCCCAAACCTGAGAGTCCGATGTTAGTGCCAGGGCTCAGAGAAGTCTCCAGGTTCAAAGGAATGAATTCAGTGGAAAGACCAAACTGCTGATGTGGGGTCTTGGTTTGGGAATATGGACTCCAGTTCCTTCATCACTTGGGCAGAGGGAAATCTCCTGGGACTGAAATACAAGGGCAGGAGTCACAAACGATGGGAAATTCTAGCTCTACCTTAAAAAAAAACCTTGAGAGAAAACGTACCAGAAAAAGGCTACATCAAAAGTGATACAAGCACAGTTATCCTGGTAATTAGTGTCACGGGAAATAGACTAGTTTTTCCCAATTTTAAAGGCTTTAGAAACTGGGAAAAAAAAAGTGCTTCTATATAAAGAGTGAATTCCATCTCTCTCTATAATTCTACATCTATTTACATAGATTGCTTTCTAAATTTTCTAAATAGTTTTCTAAATAACTTGAGGAGTTTTCAAAGTTGCTGAAGTAGGCAGTTAAAAGCAAAGCATTATTTGCAAAGGGCTAAGACTTCTGAGGCCTTTGTTTCTGTATATTGTGATCAGGTAATGGAAACGAGCCCATGGAAATGGAAAACCAGGATGGGGCCCTTCCGCAGGCGCAGCTTTCACAGGGTTCGTCGCGGAAAGATGGGATCTGTGACAGTCAATACCCCATGTTTATTAAAGGACGTTTTCCAGCGCATTGTGCAGTTTAGGAGGGATCGATGTTCCAGAAGATGAAGGAGGGCTGATGAATTTTCTGCTCCCGTTGCCGTCTCACATTAAATCAATGGGGTGCAGTCCCCGTGAATTAACGCACCGTACGCCGGAGCTGGAGCTCTCCCATCATTCCCACTGCTCCCCGCACAGGTTTGGCATCTCCTCCGGAGCCTGGTGACAGCAGACATCCTTCATGGTGCTTCTGCAGCGGCCTGTCCTCCGGTGATAAGCTATAATGGATCTGTCTGTAAGAAACGCTGTCTCGCCTTGTTTCCAAAAGGAGATGAAAAACAGCTTCTGTGCTCAAATGCTGTATTAACCTTGACAATAATGAAGTGGGTAATTAACTGTCTTGCCCTAATGCGACCTTGCATTTATTGTCTTTAGAACTACTATACTTTAGGCACTCGTTAAGAATATATCATCCTTTGTCCTCCCAGAGCTGTGTTTTCAGAAGTCAATGAGGACTCTAAATCTCTGTGATGTGCAGGGTGAAAAACAAAAGGTATTTTAAGGAAAGGTTGCCCCTATAAACAGCCAATCTAAACTCTGATTTTGCCTCTAGCTAGCTTCTCCCCTCATTTGCATTATACATAAACTAAAAGCACAGCCTATGCATAGCTGAAAATCAACTTTTTTTTCTTAACAGAAGGTGCATAAAGCACAGATGGTCAGAGTAATCTAAGTGATGGATGTGTTGGTAATTTATCTTCTTGTGTTGCAAGACATTCAAAGTATTTGAAGCTGTGTTCATGCTTTACTCCTCAGCGCTACCTTGGAGAGAAAAACTAATCCTTGTCAGCTATCCAAAGGAAAACTCTGGCTTTCCCTGTTTCACAACTGCAGCCAGGGGTGTAAGAGGTGTCAGGAGTTTGTATTTGATCTGTTCTTACCAGAAGAAAAAGTACCTTGAGGAGGAAGGACTTCTTTGCTGTGCAGGTGACTGAGCACTGGAATAGGTTTCCCAGACAGCGTGTGGAGCCTCCCTCTCTGGAGGGACACAATCCTGTTCCATGTGCTCTGAGATGACTCTGCTGGAGCAGGGAGGTGGGACCAGATGATCCACTGAAGTTCCTTCCAACCTGAGCCACTCTGTGATTCTGAGACTTCAAAAGAGCTGAAGTCCCCCAAAACTCCTGGGGACAGCCGCAAGTGTGCAGCAAAGCCTTGCTTTTTCCAGCAGCCCAGGGTCAGCATGAGGTGGGCTCTGTGCCTTGTTTGTGAGGCCAAATTTCAAGTCTGAGGTGCCATCCTGAGGGCTGACACAGGGACCAGGCTCAAAGGGGAAGATGGGAGATGAGAGATAAAAGACCTGCCCATGTCTCTGATGGCTGACTGTACATGGAGAAGTAAATACGCTGCCAGGGAGAAAAAGTGATGGCAGCTGAATGCCCAGTGACTGGAGAGCACAGCTGGGATCTGGGACAGCTGCTCTCAAGTAAGCGCTTCCACTGTGCACTTAAGGTTTTTCTCCATTGAACATTCACTTGAGGACAAGTTCTAACCTCTGAGCTGCCCTTCCAGATGATGGTGTTGGATCCATCCTTGTGATCCTGCCGTGCTCCACTGAATGCTTAATCACACTCAGATGAGGAAGATTCATGGTAAAGGACCCAAAAGTATTCCTGTACCTCATCCCCTCTTTCCCCCACCTTATGATGGCATCGTGGCAGGTTGTGCTTCCCATGCTCATGGCAGAAGTAACCAAGTTGTAACCACTTCTGTGTGATGTTTATAAAACATTAACCTAAGTGGGGAGGTCAGGGTGCTTGTGCCATACAGATTACCCTGGAAACATGCCTTTTGCAACAGAAACTCATCAGATATGTAGTGAGAAATGGTGCTGGATGGGATGAGACGTCATTTATCACTCTGCACCCTCCAGTAGCATCCTATGGGATCTGCTCCAGTTTTGATCTACAGCCTGTCTACAAAACAGCCATTACTCAGAATTAGTCACAAGGAATACACAACAGACAGGAAAGTATGTCAGAACATTCCTTCCTGAAGCCTGTAATTTAGAGCTTGGTTTACACCTGTAAGCTTCAGAGTCCATATATTTTCTGTTAGGGATTTCCTCCCAACGCTATACGTTCTCATCCTCCATGTAAAAACAATTTTAAAGGAATTTAATAGTTTCTGGTATCCCAGAAAGTTCCCTCCCTGGGGAAGGCATTCTGCAAACTGCACTGCTGCTGAATGACCCAGCTGGGCCAGGATGTTTGGGGCTCTGCTCCCTGGATCAAACATGCACTTTACACCACAGAGTCACCTGCCAAAACCAGGAGCATGAGACGGTGTCCCCTGCCCCTTGCCACGAAGTGTCTAAGCACCAGAGCCACGATCCCGCCTCATGAATTAATCAACCTGATACTAGCAACAGCACAGGACAGGAGGAGAAAGGCTGGGTAAACACTGGCATGGCCACATGTTAATTATTGAAAGGTGTAGATGATGTTAAGGATGATCTACACTGGCGATGTAGAAATGAAATTTACTCAGCCTGAAAAATGTGTATTACTCGATGGATCAAAATAAAGGCACAGCTAAAGGTCTGAGAGAAGTGTAATATCCTTAACACCGGTGCCAGCTGTTTAAAATTCTTCAAAAGCAAAATAATGGGAAACTGTAAAAAAAAAGGGCTCACCAAAACGGCACTGTGTAATTTGTCACCCTGCACGGCAGTTTTAAAAGTTAGTTTCCATGACAACAAGAGCAACGTTTCATTATAATCACATTTACCGGTAATTCTTTTGACATTTTAAAATACAGCAACTTTAACAAAACATTTAGTTTTAAAATTCCACTGAAATACCTACATTCAAGTAACTTTTCCTCTTTTTTTTTTTTTTAAATACACAAAAATGCTTGTTATATGTCATTTGAAATGCTATTACAGAATACTGAATGTCAAAAGTAATTACTCTGGGCCTACTTTAAACACAGCTGATATGTGCAATTTCTTATGCAATATATACACACAGATCTCTCAGACACACAACAAATGAGAGCGAATTGTGACTCAGAAGTTTTAGTTTGAGAGAGGAAGTTGGTGTATGTGTTACTGATGAGTTATACAGCACTTCACAGGGACAGGAGCGGAGAAATCGCATACCAAAGTCATAGGGACTTAGGACCCTTCAAAATTTTCTTTTATCCAAAGATGGAAGGAAAAAGCAAAATGTCCCACACGATGAAATTCCTCAAAAACATCAACTGCAGGAATTTTACCTGCCCTCTTAATAGTGCTGCGTTTTCCTAAGGCTACAGTTTCAGCACAACAGTGCACAGAGCAGACCTGCTAAGCTAAAAAGCTAAAAATCACACCAAAGACTGTAGTTTTTTGGCCACATCCTGGATAAAATTCGTTCATCAATGTCAAAGTTTCCTATTTTATCGAATTAACATTTTCAGTCAGGAAAAGAAAAAGATCAGTGCCCTGGGAAGCCTGTGGCTGATGAACACCAGCAGGGCCAGGTACCTTATTCTCCCCCTTTCAAAGCCATGTCATTTGCCAATGCCTCTGTGCAACTGTCTTTTTCTTTCCCCAAGGAAGTTGCAAAGCCAATCCCATACGACCTACTGAGGTATAACTGTTTCTGCACCACTCAGCACCTCATGGCAGTCCACGGGAGAAACCCCACAGGAGCAGCACCCCAGAGCTTTCACACGGGGCTGGCTGCAGGGGCAGCCAAAAAACACTGCAAAGTTAGGGACATTTGGGGAGGAGGAGAGAAATCCTTCCCTCCGAGGAACACAACTCTGTCTCATAGCACCAAGACAGGAGCAGACTGGAAGCTCATGGCATGTCATAGCTCCAGGACCAATATTTGCCACAGGCAGGGCTCTGTGACTTAAACAGAATTCAGGGCAGTTAATATAACACACTGAAGCTCCAGTGTCTCTAACCAGAACTTCAGAGATCTGGGCTTGGGAACTGGTTTGTGCTGGATTAGTGACGTGCTAGGGAGAGATATGGGAATGACATCCTTCTGCACTGCTGATCTCCATCCTCAGACACAATGCAGGGAACATAAAATGAAGTAAGGACTGGTATCAATCCTGATGCCTCTTTCAGTTCTGGCATCACCACTTTCTAATGAAAATGCATTGCAAAAATGCATTGTAAATGAGGTGTGAACTGCCCCTGCCCATTGCTCTGCACTCGGTGCAAGCACTCCCCTAGAGAAACTGCAGGGAGGTGAGATAGCAAGAGGAACCTCCAGGGGCCTGGGGTGAGCCCAAATGGATGCAGAATTCTCTGCAGGCACAACCCAGCTTTCATCAGTCTTCATGTGGTATCAGCCAGTTGTCCTTACACCTAATATTTGCAGCCTTAGACTGTTATTTTTCCCCGTTTTTATGTGGGGGAGGTGTGAGGAAAACAAAACCCCACTTTTTTCAACAAAGGCATGAGAAATCGCAGGAATTAAACAAATATTTAACCACCACCTCCCCAACCACTTCGACTTTGACAACCCACTGATGTGCTCCACAGGAGCTGTGTGTCTCCCACAGTGCTGACACTGAGGCACACACTGATACTTTTTAGGGCACAGAGTCAGTATTTTACATCTGCATGTGATTAGTGCTGGGAACTGTGGGGCACATCGTGTGAGTCTTCCCACGGATGATATGCATTAAAAAAACAAAGGTCTTTGTACAATTGAGGCGCATGACACTACCACAGATTTTTCTTCTAAGGTCCAGAAAGGCGTTGGTGTGGGATTTTCATGGGGAGAGGAGGAAAAACCCAGTGCCCCACCCTTCCAGACTCGCTCACCCATATGTTTATTGTACAGACCCCTGTGGTACAGGGTGCTGGCACTGCCTGCCAACATGGGAATGCAGTTTGCTCTCAACTGCAGCACCAACTAAAAAAGCCTGAAGAGAGGGACAGCCTGCAATGCACGAAGTCACACTGCAGCATAAACCCTCTCTGTAGCTCAGATGACATTTCCCTGGACGAGGTTCCCCCCGTGCCCCAAACATGCCCATTAACAAACGCAAGGCTGATGGAGCATTAACCCAATTAATGATCCCGGCACCTTTTCTCAGTGAAAGATTTCTGGCTGTGGTTTGATGGAGCTTTCTGAAATACTTAAGTCAATTCCAGTGTGATAAAATTTTACGCCTAGAGAAGTAATTGCCTTCATCTGACAGCTCTGGCAGTGGGGCACTTGCTTAGGAGAGCAGAGGCTCTTGGGTCACTCCGCTGCGGTCAGGGTCATCTCCCTGCTTTTAATTAAAATGAGGATTTTGACAGTCTGTTAATTTAGAAGAAACAATTTAAACCGTATTACTTTTGGCTGAGATTTGCCACGGCAAAGGAAGCTTTAAACGCGGCAGATGCTTGAAGACAAAGTCAACACTCCTGTTTCAGAGTGCACAGGGCCAGCTCAAGGAGCTCCTTATGCTCTGCAAGCCGTGGCAGAGGGTTGGGAATTACTTTCCCACTTCATAAATCATCAGGCGGAGGCACGGAGCGGAAGAAGAAGCTGGTGAGTGCCTGAGTCCCCAGGGCTGCGCAGCCAGAGCTTCACAGAGCGATGGGATCACCACCCATGAGCCCAGCAGAGCCCTGCCCAGGGCTGAGACAGGCACTGCAATCACAGCCCTGCAAATATGGGACTAACACACTGAGGAAGAGCAGGATACTGTGTGCAGAGCATTGGTCATGGTGGCAGGGAAGGGACTGTCAAGGTACAGCAGGAGAAATCTTCCCGCAGCCAGTGATGTGCCAAAAAATGCCTCAGCCCCATGGCCTTAGAACAGTGAGAAAAACTTCAGTGTGTTACTTTTTAATACGCTAAAATTGTGCATTCCTGGTCACACACATGTAAGAGGTGCTTTTTAATCTGACTGATGTCTCCATGGGCTCCTTAGTCCTCTCCTGAGAGCTCACTCCTTGATTTCAGGGGACTCAAGAATTTGTATCGTCAAAGTAAAACCAGAAGATAATTTCATATGCATTGCAAATTGCAGCATTCTTTCTTCCAAGGAAGTATATTACTTTTCCCTTTCAAGGACAGCTATCAAATGGGAAGTGCAGCCATAGGAATGCCCTAGGGAAGGGGTACTGACTCCCACTGAGCAGTTTTCACCTGCAAACATAGACATACAGCAAAAAAGTTCCCCTGTGCAGAAATCTAATAGACAGGGTCAAATTTACAAGGCAGGTGAGAGGAAAGACAGGAGGAGCTTCCCAAGCTGACGTTTTAATTATTCACTCTTGCAAACGAGAAGTGCAAATCAACCTCCTTCTCGACCGAGGCAGGAGATTTTGGAGGACGCTCTGCAGCAGAGGAGCTCTCAGGGGTGATGCCCGGCACAGCCCCACAATAGCTCATTTACAAGAAACTGCTCCAACATTTCTCAGGTAATCTTGACTTGACTCGATTTGCTGGGCTGCGTCGCCACCAAGTGCACTCTGTCCTCGGCGGCAGATTGGCCCTGACGTGCTTAATGAATTAATCTGCCCGACAAAGTGAGCTCCCTCCCCTTCCTCCAGCCCCGCCAGACAGCACGGGAAGTCGGAAAGAAGGAGACGGGCAGTGCAGCCACTGCTGATAAGAGAGAAATGGGGATGCTTCCCCCTGCCCGGGGTGTGGGATGAGAGTCAGACCTCATCTCCTGCCCCAGAGTGTTTTCCCAGGATGTTTCATAAAAGCCAGTGTGTTTAAACCAGATTTCTATGCCTATATATCCCAATGCTTCAGGAAGTCCTAGTTCATATGGAAGCACAAGCCTTAGCAATAAGGATCTTCACTCGCACTGTGCCCAGTGAGAACTATTAAACGCAAACTAGGACATAGATACCAATTACTGTTCTGTTCAGACTACAAAACTGTAAAATTCAGTACAATTCACAGTCTCTTGCTATTCTTTTAACTGTGTGAGCCAAAGCCTGTTGGATCTCACCAATTAAAAAATAGAAATGCTCATCTTAAATACTTCTCTTTCGTTCACTTTTCTCTCTCCAAAGATCTGTATCTGAAATGCCCACACAGTTCATTCCACAGACAACAGAAAAGGCATTTAAAAGTCTCTGCAGGTAAGTCAGTGTTGTTCCCTGGTAATACACAGCACTTGTCTGGTGTAATTGGATCCTGCGTGAAGGGGAAGACAAGGAAGAAAGAGCAGCAAAGCACTTTGAAATTCCTACAGAGCCACCAAAGCCCAGATCTAATCATGTCAGAGCAGGAGATAGAAAAAATTGCATTTGTACCCAGAGCTTTGGCTCCACAAGTAAGTGAGCTGCTTGACAACATTTTTTTCCCTCTGATCCTATGACTCTTACTGAACTAAACTCTGCAGGGCTTGAATAAACGTGGCTGTTTGGTTATAATCATAGAATCTCAGAATGGTTTGGGTTGGAAGGGACCTTAAAGATCATCTATTTCTATTTCATGGAACATAATTTAATGGGACTATAACCAGGACAGTTTCTGTTCTGGACTACAGGGGATCAAACCGAGTTCAACAGCAGACCTAGGGACAAATATATCACTGAGATGTGCAGAATGTGCAGTTACTGAGTGATTACTGTCATTGCATGGTTAAATGGGAATGGAAGTAGCAAACACCTGCCCCGGTGCTGATGTGGAGTGCAGATGCTGCAGGACCAACTTTATATGGAAGCCCCCTCCACAGACCTGTTCCTAAGTGGGCTTAAGACTTGAACAAAAGCCACCAGGATGCCCAAGTAGATTTATCATTACTTCAGCTGTCTGTGACCACTTTTGACATGTATGGATATGAACTTCCAGAGATTTCCTGCTGCCACCTAGTGTTTCCCACGGCCGAGCAGCGCGTTTTCTGACATCGACACAGCTTGCCGTCTCAGGGACCTCAGCAGCACCAGTGCAGGTTTGGCCAGTCCCCGGAAACAGGGAATCTCCTTACGTGTTTTACTCCTTCAGCTTTCTCAGCTGAGCCAAGCCAGAGCTTGCTGGACTGTGAGACTGAAGGTTGGCAAAACACCTTCAGCCTCTCCAAACATTCACTGGAGAAAGCATTTACTGCTTACACTTACTGTTTACTTTTCATGCTCTGCTCTGGGGGAACACTGCCACAGGACAGGAACCAGAAGGACCCCACTGCCACCCCGAAGCATCACCTCCACCTGCCCAGTCCTTCATGGGCCCAAACCCCGTTTCTGGCCCCAGAGAGGGTTTGGTTAGTGCAGGGAAGGTTCTGGAGGCAAAGGACTTGGCTACACAAATGAGAAGGAGCTAACAACAACAGCAGCAGCCATATGAGCAGTGATGGAGTCTTCTACCTCCAGGCAGCAAGCTGGGAGTGAGGCTCATTTTTCAGGACAGACAAGCCAGCGAGAGGAGTTACTGGGACAATGTCCTATAGGTTTGTCTTCAGGGACTAACTTCCTCGTTAAAAAAAGAACCTGATTATGAGTGTCCTTGCTCAGGATCTAATTCCTGGCTTGTTTCAGGTTATACAGTGCTACCTGGAGAGTATTCCCAACCTTGTATTCCCAGAGGAGACCGGATTCAATTTCTGAAATGCTGACAGAGAGTTTGCCCCTTTTATGTGTGGACCTAGAGGTTAACGTGGTTTTCGAGCTCTAAAGCAGTCTGGTCGGCCTCAGCAGATGTAGACTGTGAACTCTAAATTGACTTTCAATCTTTATTTAGTGTACTGCAAAGTTCTGCTCACCCACATAAGCTCTCAAAAGCAGAACTAAAGCTTGCCCTTGCAAGACTGCTCCAACACTAATATTACTTAAAATTGCAATACTGACGTGCAAACAGCATTTAAAAACATTCTTTTACTCATCATATTGGAGAAAACTACTTTTACCCACGGAAGTCTGTAATCTATATCGATCTGTATTATTGTCTACGCCTGCTGCAGGCTCAGGTAAAGTAACTCCTTTGTAATGTGAGCAGACCGATTTGACTCAATGCCAACTGTTGCATGGACAAAGCTTACCTAGGTGATGAAGGATTTCTGAAAAACTTCCTTCCACGCTGCAGACAGCAAACTCCAACATTCCTCCAGGGAAGAGCTCAGTTGGCTCAGAGGGACTGTGCAGGTGTAGGTGTGAGCCTGTCTCCAACTGTCTGCAGGAGGAGAGTACTGGTAGCACACGTCCTTTTAGGGATGTCAGGGACCTTTTAAACGAGGGACATGATCAGCAGGCAACTAATTATCACCCCTCCAAGGCAGTGGGGCAGAATGATGCACTTAAGGTCTTACTGCAGTGCTGAACTTGTCTTCACAGTCCAGTGTGGAGTAAAGCATCATTCCCTACCCTGCGCTGGCTGCGGTGACCACCTCTGGAAACCACATTTCTGCAGGCACTGCTCCTGCATCACCTGAGCACATTTAAAGGACAGAAATAAGATGGAATGAGAAAAACTTGGTTTGCCACCGGCAGTATTTACTTTGTGTGCTAGGAGAGGGTTTTTCACTGGCAAGCTCAGTGTTTCTCTGTGATGGCCAGGTCTGGTTTGTAGACCCTGGTGCTGGTGTCCACAGTCCAGCTGTAGGCAAACCTCCAAATGCACCTGCATGAACCTTGCCATGAGGGACAAATATCTTGGTCAGAAAAGGTACGTGAATAATTGATTTTCTAGTTCAGTAGCAGAATGAAAAACTGAGGAACATCCTGTGTTTTGAGTCAATCTGAGATGACAATAATGCTGGTTTTTCTCCTCCAAATGAGGCTCTGGAAAAACAATGTAAAAGTCAGGCTGGATGAAACGCAACGGTATGAAAATGAAAGAGCTGCTGCTCACAAGCTGACCAGGAATTTTGCTGTTCAGAAAGCCAGAAACTCAAAACTATGAAGAAGATCTAAGAATGTATCAGATAAAGTGCCATGAGAAGAGGCATTTCCTTTAGAATGGAATGGAATAGAAGGAAATGGAATCGACTATTTCAGTTGTAAGAGACCTGTAACAACCACTTAGTCCAACTGCCTGACCAGTTCAGGGCTGACTAAAATAAAGCATATTATTAAAAGCATCGTCCAAATGACTTTTAAACACTGACTCTCTCATGAAAATCAACGTCACAGGCAGCAACAATATTCTTTAAAACATAAAAAAATTCTTAGATAAAACCTGTGATTTTCAGAAATCAGATGATCAGAAATAAACCCAAAAGTTTCCTCTATACAATGTAGAACATATGAGAATATATTAATCTAATGATGTGAATTCTAAAGAATTTCTGAGCTGGGTATTTCTTGCACTGATTCGTCCTGTGGCTGATTTTTATTTGTACAGTGATAGATTTCCTGTAAGACTACACAAAACTGGCAGCTTGGCTCTTCTCACACCAAGTGAATGTCACAGTTAGACACATCCATGGACACTAGGTGGCATCATTGTATTATATCTGTACAGGGAGGTAAAGAGAGTAACTGAAATAGCACTGTCACTTGTAAATGCAGTAACCAAATAGCCCTCAAGAGTGAAGCATTACCCCTTTGAAAGAAAAGCTTTCACTGAAAAATGTTGCAGCACTTTCTTCTGGCACCATGTAGCATGAAAAGCATTCCCATTCAGCGATCAAAATAAATTGAAGTGGGGTTGCCTTGCAGGAAAACGGCAAATCTGACCGTAATCACTTGCAGATGAAGATAATCACAGAAGAACTTTGGCTGGAAGGCATTTCTGCCTCCAGTCCACCCTCCTGCCTAGAGCAAGGCTAACATCAAAGTCCAGTCAGGCTGCTAAGGGTATTGTCCATCAAATTTTGCCCTCTCCTTTCCGAAGGCTGAGATCCCACAGTCCCTCCAGGCCGCTGTCCTGCTGCTCAATCACACTTGGCAGCAAAACATTTTCCTTCCACCTAGAATGTCGTGTGCTGCAAGGTGTTGGCCCTTTTTTGAGACGACGACTCCACCTTCTCCCAGCTGAACATGCACCAGGCACAACGTGGGATTGCACGGCGTATAATTAGGAAATGTGAGTTAATGTACAGGGCTCTTCATGATGTGGTTACAAGGAAGGCCCACGAGATGTCAGCAGCCTTCCAATCCCGTCCTGTCAAGCAGTGCTGTAGATCCACAGCATTTGGTGGGATGGGAGTCAACCTTCCTCAAGGAAGGACTTCAGACTGTCCCATCTACAGAGGCAGGAATGGGAGGAATAACTAAGAGGAAGGAGTTACCAAGAAGGAGAAGTAGACATTTGGGTGGACGAGGAAGTGAGGTCAGGACAACCACTGATTTGTCCATCTGCCCACAAACAGCAGGCAAAGCCTTTGAATGGTTCTTTATTTCTAAATCCCTCATTTCCCGGTCAGCCATTTCCCCTGTGCAATTCCACATGGGAGGAGAGGGCTGGAGGAGTTACCTAATGAAACCTGGATATTTCTGACTGCTCAAGGTCAGACAAGGACCCTGGCTTATCTCCTCTTTGAGGTCTTTGACCAGTCAGTATCACTGTGCAGAGTGTCCTCCATGTAAGCAAGGAAAGCATGTAGGAAAAAAATAACAACTGAAAGGAGACTTGAATTTCACTGCTGGAAATATTTTAAGAGGCCAAATAGGATGGCAAAGAGAAATACCTTCTTTTTCATCTGTCATCATGCACAGTAAACAGAAGCTTTGATTTTCAAGCCAGAGCTATTAAAAGGGCCACAACCAGTAACTCACTTTCTGATTGTTTTTCCCCTGTGCAGTAGAGAGGCTGAAATGCATCAGTAGAAGCCTAGAAAAGTTTTAAAAATTACAGCTGACTCACCAGGATCGGGGTCAGGGTTTGAGAGGCAGAAGGGAGAAAAGCTAAAACTAGTAAGACAAAACACATAGATTGGACCACTGGAACATGAGGATGAAAGACTGGGAGAAAAGCTGGCAATGCTGTGGTCTGTCCCCTGCAGAAGTTCTCTGCTCAGAACACCAGGTAAATGAACTGCCACGGGTTAATGGCACAGTCGATGTGTATCTTAAATTAATGTGCATCTCAGCTCAGACCTAGGGCATTCAAGGGCATTTGGGTCAAGTGATGGAAAGGACAATGTGTCCTCTACTTTTAAGGCAGCTCAACCCACATGGCACACAAGAGGCTTCTGCTATCTTCCTGACAGTACAGCATTGATGTCAAGCTGAGGGAAGAAAACTCAGGAAAAGGAAAATTCCATCGCATGAGCATGGCTGGATTTGCTGCAACGTGCTCAGGGGCAAAGGACATGCAGAGGTCCCAGCAGGAAGGATTCAGTCTTTTTGATGCCTCTGTGTATTTGGCCACCCAAACATTCACAGCTACGTCCCTTCTTCCTCAAGGACAAACTGATCACTGTGTCACCATCAAGCTGGGGACTCTCATCTGATCTTGCTGAGTGTGTGGATGATGAAACTACCCAAAGCATCAACAAAAGCAAAGAGATGGAGGCTTCACGCATGTATCAGCGCAGACAACTAAAGAGTAACCTCAGCATGGTGTTTTTTCATGAATAAATGGCTTTTTTCCCTCCAGTAACTTGACAGAAGCGAGGACGCTCAGCTGTTCCCTGCACTGGGAAACATGAGAAGAGATTTTAACAAGTCTTCAGTGCCATCCTGCTCTCACTGACAGCAGCAGGCACTCAAGGATCTTAGCTGAGCATCTTTACAAAGGCAATGATAAGCTCTTTTGGCAAAAATCCTGAAAATAAGGGTTCTAGTGTTTGCTTTCCTAATATTTTGAGTGGAGTGGAGATGCATTTGCTTAGTTATTGACTCTGAGGTTTTCCAAAAATCAAAGGGTGGCAACAAACTGAAGCTTCTGTGTAGTATAAGGGTGATGACAAGCCAAGCATGCTGTGTACTAAGAATAAACACGCAAACCACGAGCTCCAGGTACACACAGAACTACTACAAAGTATTGAAGGAAGAGGAACGAGAGGCCTGGCATCAGGATCTCAGACTTCATGAAGCCTATTTTAAGTGCAGGCAGACACAGGTAGTTCACATTTTTCTCGCAGAGATGTTTTCAGTGAAAAATCAGCCTTTTTTCACCCCCTCTGTCTCCACACCACAAACCCATCAAGATCAATGCCGCTTTCTATTTTTCATGAAATTTCTGCGGCATTTTACTGACTTGTGGTGGCATCTGAAATACACAATCCTCTGCTGCTATCTGGGTCACCCACACTGAGAAGGGGAATCCCATTATTGTCTCTCCCTGTGTTTGAAATGAATGAATTTGTACAGTCAGCTCAGGTTTGGATTCAAAGGCTGATATTACCATGACAAGCCGCCGCCACCCGCGTGCCAAAGCACTTACAAGCCTTTCATCCCAGCCAACGCTGAGGCAGGGCAACGACATCCCCCAGGATATTTGGGAGCCCAGGGCGTTGCCTCTTCATCATTGCTGCTGCTGCCTTTGAATATACAGATGGAGCAGTGAGAATATTTATCGTTTATTGGCTTTACCCAAAGGGATACGCTGCCTATCAGATCCTCTCTGCTTTGCAGGCTGAGAAACAAGCAAACACCACTAACAGGGAAAGCTGTGAAATCTATAGAAGTCAAAAAAAGAAAGTCTTTCCCTTCCTCTGTCTCAGCTCTGGGTGAAGCCCAAAGCAAGCAAACACCAGTTCTGTCTCAAACCCAAGAAATCTCAAAGTCTGGCTCTATGATCTGCGCTGCTCTTCAGTCATGAAGAAGCACCTATTGGGACACACTTCTGCCTCACAGCACAGTCAATACTGAAGGAATTAAACAGAGAATAAATTCAGGAGCACGTAAGAGCAGAGTTACAGAGCTGCTGTATGATCTGAAACCTCAGCACCAACTAACTCTGGCCAAATGCCTCAGCATGACCTACTCCTATGACTCAGGGAAAAATTATGAACCTTCTTCTGCTACACATCAGTGCATTCACAAGTACATCAAGTGACCTACGAACTGCTGGGTGGAAAAGGGGAAAGTTGTAACCAATACTGAGATCTCAGAACCTTTGGTTCCTGTCTCCATGAACTGCAAGTGCATTTTAAATCTTCAGCTCTCAGTGAAGTTATGAAATCCTCAGTGCCCTTTCAACACTAAAGGTACTGGTGCCTGTGCACACATAAAAAAATTCATCTAAATTAAATGATTATGCTGAGCTAGTTTAGGAACATTAAATAGTCTTTGCTTTAAAGTGGCTGCAACTCAGTTTCTCTCCATGAGTTGTTATAACAAAATAAGGATGTTAATTCTTAAAAAATATACAGTAAAATGGTTATCTTGCAGTAGGGTTGAAAGCAAATTCTCAGATTATAGTCAATGTCTCTTAGTTGCTATTAAAAATAACCTGTGTTTTCTGTATTATGGAGGCCCATTTCAATAAGCTGCAACTGAGTCTCTGGCAGGGAGAGAAACTGGAGGGTGAAGGCACAATTTCCTGAATCCTCCAGTCTTAACACCATTTCCTCATCTAACTATACCTTTCGAGCAGTGTAATGCAATCAGCTGCAATTTGGGTAATCTCCTTCCAAATCCACATCTCCCACCTCCACAGCAAACCCCTCCTGAGGGTCTCTCTGCAGATGGGTTTGTTTGTGCTCAGCCCCACAGCCACTGCCACAATGGGGACCAGACTGCAGGAATCCTGTCCCTGGGACACACATCCTGGGAGGATGCTGTGGGATGCACGGATGCAGCAAGGACCACCATTGCCCAAGGCTACATTGGGAGAATGAGCTCAGATTGGGAACTGGATTTTGGTTTCTGGCCACAGTCAGAAACAGTTTAGTTCAGAAGTATGTTCCTGGTATTTGCACATATACAGACCCCTGGTACAGAGACAGAAAAGCAAGAATTCACAAATTTCATGGAAATACAGTGATTTTCTCCACTTCAAAACGTGGCAATTGCCCATTTGGGGAGCACTGCACACGTCCATTTGCAGGCTGAGACCCAGAGTGGTATGGCCTGTACAGTGCTGAGAAAGCTCTTACATTTTAAAACTTATTAAGCTTATGGATTTGATGGTTACAGAACTGCAGGAAAGAGATGGCAGCTCTACAAGATAATAAACACCTTTCTTTCCCCCCTCCCCATTTTAAAACATCTTCATGCATTCATGTCAAAATACCCAGAGATATTTTTGGTGTTAAGAAGGGCTGTGGAACAAAGTTGCTCTCCTCCCCTAGCAGGAAAAGGTTTGCCTACTTTTCCCCCTCATTATTCTGGGCCTCTATTATACAGTGCAATATTCTATTATAGCAAAATAGCGAGGCCTTGGTTTTATCCCCTTTGTCCTGAAGTATCACCCAGCAGTCCTGATCAGCAAGTGATGAGTGCCCTTCAGGAGCAGGCAGTAAATGTAAATTTAGCGAAGAGTACTTATCAAATATAGCTACAGGGTCCACGCTCTCAGGATTATCTGATTTTCCCTTGCTGCAGAAAAATCCCCACGAAAAGGAAATCCTAAATTTATTTTGCAGCTGCATGAGGGGTAGATGTACACGGCTGGCAGGGCACAGGCTGCCACCACAACACAGATGTGATTCACTTGGCTTCAGGATGTGCAATCCCAGAAATGCTGCTACATCAGGGCAGATTTGTCTACCAGAATCCTGAGCCTCTGGAGGGGGATCCCAGAGCCATGCTGACTCCCTGTCCAGTGCTGCTCTACCCTCTAAGCCAAGTTTTCTTCCCAGCTGTCCAGCCTGAACCTCCCAAACCACAGCCTGGGGCTGTTTCCCCTCATTTTACCACCCAGCGAGTTCAGCTCCATCCCCATGTGTTACCCCCTCCAGGCAGCAGCAGGTGGCAACGAGATCCCTCCCTGAGCTCCCTGCCTGGCTGAACAAGCAATTTAATTTTTTTCCTTTGGTGTACTTTTCCCTCTCTCCCTTGCTCCAAAACCGCCTTTGCCTAAAGTGCTGCTCTTAAATTAATTATCGAGGAGTTTTATGCTGCAGAGGAGCATCGTTTTGGGCCTCCACGGGGACTTGTGGCTTTTTCTTCTGCAGCCTGGGAGCGTGAGGGCTTGGCCCCTGCCAGACCCATGACTCACACTCTTCTGGGACATTCACACAATTTTTATATATATATATATATAATTCTTTTTTTCCTTGCAGCTCTACTGTTAAATGTTTGGCTTTGCGCTCGCACGCTCCCTAGCCGTGCCTGCCTCCTGGGACAGCCACTGTGCAATGCCAACACGCCACTGGCATTGCTTCATTAAGGTTACAAGCAATTAAAAGGCAGGCTGAGGAACTCCCAAGGGACTCTGTACCTTCATAGGAGCCAGCTGGATGGGAGTGATGCATGATGGATCCACCATAGGCTTCGGCCGGTTGGCCGTGTCCGCCAGCAAACTGTGCCACTGCTGAGGTAGTCCCGTGAACTTCTGCTCCCGGTGGTCAAAGCCAGTGTGGACCCGGTGCTCGAAGTTAGAGGGCCCAGAAATTTCAAGTCTTTTCTTCTTTTTCCCGAACATGGTGAAAAAATCTGGAGAAGTCGTAAGGAAACAGGAAAGAAAAGAAAATTAAAAAAAAAAAATTGCCACATCTTTATGCTTTGTTGCAACCCACAGGTGTTCTCTCTACTTCCTAGGGAATTTTAGTAGATGGCATCAGCATGAACTTCACTCTACACATTGAGATCTGTGCGAGGGAAGGGCTTATCTGACCTCCTCACTGGGAGATTTTAAGAAATAAACCCACAACGTCCTTATTTCTTACCTCTAAATGTTCATAATACCTTCTGAAACAAGAAAATGCCTCTATTGCCAGAAAAGAAAGCCCCAGGTCCTACTTTCTGCTTCCCTCTCCGTTGCAAGTTACATCCCATGGAAGCTCCCAGCCTGGAGCAATGCCAGCAGCAGCGGATGGCTTTGGTCAGAGGACGGCACTCGGTGTAAGTGGTGAGCTATGCCCTGACACACCACAGAGCAAATGCACACACAGCTCTGCATCTCAAATCTACCCACCAGACAACCCATCCCAGATGAGAGCCCAGTCCTGCTGTGGTCAGACGTGGATCTCACACACCAGCAGTCAAAGGCAGATTTACTGCTGTGCCAATTCAGCCATGCAAACTGACAGAGAGCTGAGATCTAATTCTAACCTGGTCCAAGGAACTTCACCTGCATTCAGAAAGGGTCCTGCTTAAAAACAGTATCAGGTATCAGCTACTACAAACATCACAGTACATGACTTCTCCTTCAGGGGAGAAATGATTGCTGTGAGAGCCACATGCCCACAGTACCTAGGTTTATGCCTACTTGGATGGGATTCACTACAGTGATGGCCCTGCTCCTTTCAAGATCCAGAAAGAAGGATCAGCTCCTTTGGTCTTTGTGCAGGTGCTGTGGAGAAGACAGAGGAGTCCCTCCAATGCTGTACAAGCAAGGAACTGGAGGCTGACGGAGGAAATGTGACCTTCCCAGCTTCTGCATTGCTGGAGAGGCCTGTGTTGGCCTGGCTGCCTGGTAAAGCTAATTGTTACAGCACTTGCTCTACAGAAAACGAGTGTTTTAGTCTATTTTTAGTTGTTATTTCTAGATAAGAGCAGGTTGGTTTGCCTTCCTCTTGCTGCTTTGTCCCTCCTGAGGAGCCTGGGGAAGGCAGCAGGAAGGCTTGCAGGGCACACAGGGATCACAGGCTAACAGGCTAGCTGGGGCAAGAGAATTTTCAGAGACAAAGTGGAAAAAGGCATGAACTGCAAGCTGAAAGGGATGAAGGTATTTACTACTTCTACTGGCACAGGAAATAGCCAGTACACCCAAAACCTGCATTAACCCTTGGGGTTGGTGGGTCCCACCTTACAACAAAGTAGAGGACACTAATGGTTATATTGAAGCAACTTCAGAATTGACTTTCTGAAGGACTCCAGAAATCTGCTGCATAAGGCAAGGACAAATTCCTGGTCCCAGGGAAACTGCCAGTGGTCCTGTCACTTTTCAGTGAAATACTGTCTTGTTCTGGCAAAGTCCTCTGCCTGCCTTCTGCTGCCTCAAAATAGTCCTCCACCTTGATCTCTGGGCCATTTCAAGCAGGGCTTGCTGAGCTCTTGAGCAGCATCTGTCTGAAACAGCAGCAGGGCGAGGAGGCTGGCAGCTCTATAAAACCTCCTGTGCCACAGGAGAGACTCAGCTGTAAAGGTGCTGCCCTGACTTTATGATTCAGGAGGCGGAGAGGAGAAGCTCAGAGAAGAAAATTCACACAGTTGTGTTGCTGCTGCAGCAAAAAAAAAGATGGGATGATAAATCAGATGTTTATTACACCCTCATTTCCTTTTATTAGTTTACTTAAAGATCAAGCCCATTATTTAAAAATTGATTGCTGGCTGCTTTGTAAGTCCCCCCTGTGCATTTGCAGGTGATTGTCTCCCCTGTGCATACTTTCTTTGGCTCTTTTTCCATTTCCACCATCATAATCTTTTTATTTGTCTTGTTGGTGCATGTTGGGTACCTTTTGGCACTCACAGACAGGTTTCCAGCCTAACCCAAAGCCATCCTGGTTGGCCTCTGCTCAAAGATTATTTATTTTCCAGGCTCAAAGAGAAGCAGCCAGGTAGCAGCTCGTGTTCAGCGCTCGTCCGCAGGGCTCCACAAATCGCAGCCAGCGGCAAATCAATGGCACTGGATTGATTTCATTCACCCTCTGGGATGGGAATTTGTGAGACTGGAGTCTATTGGAGTAACATTTTAAACCATCAGCTCTAGACATGTACTTCTTTGCCCGATCAATGCCAGCACTTGCAGGATTTCCTGCTGGACTTGCATCTGAACACAGCTGTTGGATGCTCCAGGTCCTCCGGAGCTCCAAACAACATCATGTAACTAAAAGCACATCAGCTGGCATAGTGCATATTGCTTTTAAAAATAAACAGCAGATTCATTCAACAAGATATTCCCCTTTTGGTTTTAGATTGGTGTTTGCCATGTTGCTCTCTCCTGTTTCAATACTGTTGCAGATAGAAGCAAATGTGAAATTTGGCCCAGTGGGACCTTTACTTTGTCAGGACAGTATTTTAGTCTAAAACCAGATGCCAAGGCCACACTTTTGCACAGAGATGGTGTCTGAGGTCTGGGCAGTGGGACTTGCCCCCCCTTTTGACTGCAGCTCATGTTTAGGTGAGCTTAAATTGAGCATGAAGCTCCAGCAGGACAGACAGGGATCCTGGCACCTCGCACAGCCAGGGATGGGTTCAGCCATGCGGGCAAACACAGCAACGCTGTGGATATCAGTGGCCAGAGAACACCTCCCATGGGGCTGTGTCTGTGAAAGGTGACCAGGAATCCTGGTTAACAGCAGCCTGCCTCCCCAGCAGCTCTGCAAATGGCTGCTTGGTGCTCCTGAAAGGAGAAGAGCCTCCACCAGCTCTTAAGGGTTTCAATAATAAATGCTGCGCACTGTCGCTTCACTTCATCAGCCAGCAAGGTCTCTCCACTCCACTGCAAAGCCAAGCCAACCTCTCCTTAGCACAGTCCCTCTAAATAACTGTAACACACACAGCAATCACAAGGAAACTTCATTTCCTCTGAGTTCTCCCAAAGAATGGAAACGATGCTACTTGTTTTCCTGAGCTGTCTGAGGATGGGGGTTTGGGGCAGCCAAGTCTGTGAAACCTTTAGCTCTGGGCTTTTAAGTGTCCCAGTTCAGTCTCCACTGATATGCCTGGTCTCAAAAAAGGAAAGATGATTTAATTTTTGCTATGGCTAAAATTAATTTTGTGTCATTTTGATACGACACAAAAAAAAAGGCATTTACTCATTTAATTAGGTGTGGAAGCAGAAAACATCCTGGATGAGTGAACGAATGTTTTCCAAGAATTGTAAAACTCTTTCAGGAATGAGAGGTACCCAAGTGCTTTGAAGAGAAATGATGGACCTTTCCAGGATGCTGGATAGCGTGTATAGCATACAAATTACAGAATTTCTATCAAGAGCACAGAATGTATGAAGTTGAAGTTCACTCAGACACCTGACTGTACTCTGTCATAACAAAACAGCAATCCTCTCACAGTTGTTAAGAAACCCTAATTTCCTAATGGGGTCACTTAGGAAAACATCCCACAGACAATGGGGCAACTGCCTGCCTTTATCATGGGCACAGGGAGGTAGGAGGCTGTTGGGCAGCTCTGCAGAGCTGCCTGTGTGCCATCCCCACGCCAGAGCACTCAACCTTAATTTAATTCTTCCCGACAGCTTCCAATATACTCCTGATTTTGCCAGGTCTCTCAACAAATGCCACTTTTCTGTGCAGCTCCTCCTGTGCTCACCCCCACGGAACAAGAGGAAATGAGAGGTATCATACTCGTAATTTGTTGCTATTTTGGTGGGGATGAGCACAACCAGGATGCCTGTCCTTTCCTTGCACGTGCTTTGCCAAGGGATGGTCTGGCTGATTTCAACATCTCACGGGGACATGAGGGGAGCCTGTCCTAAAAACAGCTACCACTGATGACAGTGGGCTTGAGGGGGAAGAGAAAACAGGACTCATCACTGCATGGCTTCACTGGGGCACTTCCACAGAAAGACTTCACTTGCTCTTACTCTGAAAAGATACAGCACATTAATTTTGTGCTTGTAAATGTGAGGTTTGAGGGAGGCAGCCCTTTAGTTACACCAAACAAAGAGTTCAGCAAGTGTGACAGCATGAGACCAAAAGCAAGTCTGTTCTTAAGCAGGGGAGCCAGGAGAGAAGTCTGTTCAGCTCCAGGCTGCCATGCCAAGGTCCTCCAACCCACGGTCCAACCGTGGCACAAGAATAAAGAGAAGGGACTTTCTCTACCAAAGCCATGATGGAAAACATACGGACATGGCATTTACTGGAGGAAAACACAATCCTGGTGGGGAAAATCTGACTATCACACCACCTCTCCTCCTGAGTAACCCACAGCAGGGCTCATCCCGGCTGCGCCACTGGGGAATGGGGAAGGGACAGGGATAGCAGGAGAAGTGTGTGAGTTGTGCTCTGTAGATACAGCTACCCAACCTCTTTTATAATTGCAGTGTTTGTCTTACTCTTCTTCTTTGTCTCTGCCCAAGAAAGGAGTACTGCCAGCCCTGCTGGTGCCTCCTGGAGACACGGGACACACCTCCATCCACAGCCGCAGGCACCGAGGTAACCCTCGAAGGGTGCTATCAGGAGCAATCACTGCATTTTGCACTTAATGCTGTTTACTGCAGTGCCTAACAAATCGAATTACATGCTAATCAGCACACCCTGCCTGTTAGATCTATGCCAGACTTGGCTCTTTGCACTGCGCTCCTTCCTAGGTATAGAAATAGTTCACTGAGCATCACAGGGCCATGAACTTCCAGACTAATCCAAATTTCACCCCCGACCTTCAATGACAGATCAGGTGCCCACACAGAGAGGAAATTCCCTGTGTCTGACACTGCCCCTGCAAGGTGTGTGTGATGTGGACCAGCGAAACACATCCACTCTGTCAGCTATGGCACTACTGCTGTGCTGCCTCCCAGTCACAAATGAAGGTGTTTTTCCAGCAAGAAGTATCCTACAGTCCTACCCTGGAGCATGAGGGTGGCAGTACTATTTTGGGGGTCAGGGGAGCCCATTCATGCTCTCCCACAATGGTCTGTGCTCAGGGCAGGATTTCCAGCAATAGTTTTCCCCAAAAAAGTTACAGCCTTGCCAGTTCATCTCCCAGAGCTCACATAGAGGTGACAGGTTGCTCTGTTGGTTCAATCTTAAATGCTCAACCCCATCCCATGAGTTGTCCCTCTCCTGTACTTGAGACCAGGGGACACTCAGGGACTGATGAACTGAAAAGTTGAAAGTCCAGATATATGTTACTACCCCCAAAAAATATATTTTTGCACTTACAGCAAGTAAAATCAAAAGCAGCTGAAATAGAAGAAAAAAAAAAAGGTGACTTCAGTCCTAAGGTTAATAGTGTTCTGTATCTTTTATCACATCCCAAGTAAGAGTAGTCCACTCAAACCACCAAATAAGAAAGAAATCTGCTCAACTCTGACTTTCCATTCCCAATGAAAATGTCAGAGCCACTTTTTTCTTCTCCTACAACTAGATATTCTTTTAAAGTTGGAAAGACCTACTCTATATTCTCATCTTGAAAACTACTAAGGAGCCCCAAGTTCACCCCCTAAGCATTGACAACAGCCCTTCCCATCCCAGGTGTCCCCAGAAAACACTGAGCAAAGGTCTGTGAAATTCTGCCATGCACAAAAACACACAATAACCTTACAAAGTTAGTACCCAGAATAACAAAGTGAGATGGGTGTTTTTACTTAAAAATGGACCTTTTAATGACTGTGTACCATAGCTGCATGAGACCTATGGGTTTTTTACGGTATTTCAGCAGCCAGATACTGTGTCCCACTAACCCAAGAAAATCATGTGTATCCATCATGACCCTGAGCCACCCTGGGAAGCCTGCAAGGGTTTCTCACACACACCTCGAGCACACGGCCGGGCTGTAAATATTCCCTCGGGAGGGGCTCTGTGCTCAGTCTGCCTCAGCCCAGCAACATGTTTGCTTTTAAACAACCCGCAATTAGTTCAGTTTCAATCAGGAAGCACACCCTGCATTAGGCCTGTGAGCCTGTATTTTCCGCAGGGATTCCCTGCAGTTCCTCAGCTGGGCAAGCAGCAGCAGAGCCCTTTTCCCTCGGGGACGGGCACACTATTAGCATCTAAAAACTGCCTTCGTGCACACCGGGTATCCCGTGCAAGCCCAAAGTGGGGGACAAGTTCTGGGCTCAAACCCCACAGTGCCCTGGGAAAAGGCAGGTTTTCCCCCAAAGCAGCCACACAGCCAAAAAAAAAAAACCCGGTTGCAGCCAGGAGCGTTAATAAAATGCTTCATTTTTGAGAAAACTGACAGAAACGCAGACTGCAAAATGGGAGATGGGTGCAGGTCGCCTTCCTTTGATAATTTTTACTTACTAATAATAGTTTTCTGTAGCACAAGGACCTCAATTATTCCCCTCCAGAGCCACCCAAACGCAGTAATTCATCATTAGCTTTGCTGGCTTCTGTTCCCGCGCTCTGATTAATTGTAACCTTTCCCGATATTTGATCGTAAATGAAAGAGTATGAATTGAGAAGCACAAATTAAATTAATGTGTCAAGGCAGCTTGCATAGCCAGTGCTCCAGACAAATGGGAGCTGGGCTGAAACTCAATCTTGAGGAGAAAGCAAATGTCTGGTGTGGACTGACAGCAGCATAAATTGCTGAGAAATTCTCCGTGAGCGAGAGGTAAAAATGATGTTGGTTCTCCTTGAGCTCACACTGGTGCCAGTTCTCACTGCTGAGACAAGTGCAAGAGATCAACACATACCTATTTAACTATATAGCTATTAAAAATGAGAGGTTTTGTTGGGTTTTTGTTTGTTTGTTTGTTTGTTTTTAAATAAGGAATAGCAACAGCAGTAGTTTTGTATTTCCTTTTTGTTTGCTTTAAGGATGGTTCTGAGCATCCTGGAGGGGACCCTTTGCTTTTGGCTGCAATCAGAGCATGAGTTTACTCTGCAAAAAAAAAAGGAGTGGGCCTTCATTGCAGGCTTGCATTTTTTAAAACTTACCTCTATTTTTCTATTTTTAACTGAAAATACAGAGAAAATTACCCTATTTTTCAGGAGATTAAACAAGAAGCAGTATCTGGAAAAGCAGAGTGAACTGAGTAAGAAGCAAATAGAGTTCATGGAAAAGCTCTTAAAAACCCCACTGGTTTCAGGTCAGGTCTGAGACACTACTATGTCAGAGGAGAAAACCTGTTTGACTTTCCAGATAAGATATTCCTAAACACTTTCCTACCTCCCAGAGTGTCATTCTGGATGTACAGGACGGAAACAAATACAGGGCACCCGGGAATCGGGGGGTAGTTGCCTGCAGAGCACCTCAAATCACAGGCAGGTGAGTCCTGTGGTCATATCTTGTAGTTAATCATTCATTTCCTGGTCTTATCTAGAGGGGTATCTCATTACTTCTGTGGATACAAGGTAGTTTCAGACCTTGTGAAAGGGTATGGTTTGTTTTGTCATGTGAATGGACACGCAGGTGAATACCAGGTTGGTTCACCAGCCAAAGGGGAGACCCCATTTCCCACGATCTCTGCTTAACCCTCTGCTCTCCTCAGTTATGATCTGAGCATTTCAACTTGGGAACAACTTGGAAAGTGTTCTGATATACCCTACTAATGAATCAAGATGATGACTTTAAACATTGTCTCTCTGGCAGTAACAGAAAGGATCTACAAATCATGAAAGAAGCCGGCCCAAATTCTGAGTCTTCTACCATCCTGCTAAACTCTTCCACACATAAATAATGTACTGATAGAAATTAGTCACCTGTGACCACATAGTTTTCCAGACTATCTTTTTCAGCTCAAAGTAAGTATAGAAATACCATTTTTAATGCATGCCCATGTGAGCTTTAGAACAAAAAAGCTTGACAGTCAAAAGGATTCAACTTATTACCATGGATTTTCAAGATGTCTTATTTTTTTTTTTTGAGATGGGACAGACTTGCAAGTGGTTTAAATTAAAATACATGCTTTAATCATGGAAAGATACATACTGATGGACTAGACCGACAAAATGCCATCTTTCCCAAAGCCCCTCATTTACCCTGCAGTGTTCTGCTCATTTCAACCTCGGGTCAAACCAGCCAATTTTTCAGAGTTTCTATGTCACTGCACAATATAATAAAAATGCATTTAAACAATTACAAAGCATCCAGGACTTGTCATTGTCCACGTTCCTTTTCAATCCCATAATACCTTGTTTACGGTGGAAAATGCCTTCATTTGCCACAGCACAGCAGTGTGTCTCTCGATAGCTGCCCCATGAGACACATCTAATAGAAATGCACAATGGAACAAAAGACAGGAAAAAATAATAACAAAAGGCAATGTATGCTTCCAGAAAAATAGTAAAAGCTGGTACAGAGTGGCCAAACTAGGATTGATGTACTCCAGGGAACAATACTCATTCTTCTCATTGAAAGCTACTCTTGTACCAGGACTCATTTCCACACGCTGACTGACACGTGCTTTCCTAATTTGGAAGTCTTGTGATTCCCAGTGGATTTTAATGCTCAGTAATTTTCAGACGAGTAGCTTAAATGCATATATTGTAGTCAGTCACTCTCTATTATCTCATACACATGCACACATATATAGAAACGTGTAGACAGAGGTTCTTGCAGGGAATTAGTCTGCAACAGCTCTGGGCAGATTAAAGAGAAACACCCCCCCCCTTCCGAGCCCCCTAAACCCCTGGAGGTAACTCAAATAATTTCTATCCCTAGCAATTGAAAAGATTCCAGGTTTGCCAAAGCAAACAGTCCCTTGGGTGCTCAGCTTGAGATAATTAATGGTATTAACTTTGTAGGCAATGCTGGACACCCACAGGGAGGGGGGATTAAACAAGGGACCCATTAAATGAGTCACCCCAAGTCTCAAGTTACTTCTGAAACTTCAAGCAGCTGTAATTCATTTTTTTCTGAGTTGATATTATTAGTAGTATTTTAAAATACTATCCTGTATTGTAAAGGATGTGGGTACTCTATTTCTATGTTTTGAGTTAGAAAAAAATAATAAAAGGAAATATTATCAAGAATTAAAGTGATGACATATCAGTAGAGAAGACAAGGTGAGCAGGGTGATCAGACAAACCTGAAGGAAACATCAAAACCAGAGCTGTGAAACAATATTACATAATTCTGAATATTAGTAAATATGGACATTCCCAGAGGTTGGGAGGTCTGTAGGATAAGAACTGCAAGGACATGAAATCCTGTATCTGTCCAGAGAAAAGACTGAGCTTGAGAAACACTTGGAAAATTGTTATCAATCATGTACCTTCTTTGCATTTTGGGCCACATCCTCAGTGAGCTCTGCTGGAAAAGCCTCCCCAAAAGAGATGGATTGGCTCCAACTTGTATCACAGTGAAGGGGAAATCAAAATGTCTTGGTTTTGAATGTAAAGCTTTAGTTCCAACCCTCTGAAGCTGAGTTTCCTCTGCAGCACTTGATGGCAGCTGCAAAGCCAGCATTACTAACATACCAGTGGCCAAGCCATGGTAGGCTGCAGTAGGGCTTTTTCCAGATTTCCCAGTCATGACTAATAACAGGATCACACAGTTTGTCACAAGTGCCCTGTATTTACTATGAATGTGTCCTGGTAATTTGTAAAATTCACCTTTTACTTAAAAAAAAAAAATAATAAAAGATACAAGATGTGTCCTAGGTCTCAACGCCAACTGATCTTGTGCTGGTTGCACCCACGAACAAACCAAAACTACATCAGGGAGGGGCTCCAGGGGCTGCCTGCCCCAGCACAGGTCACTTTACAGCCCCCAGAGAGTGTCACAGAGCAGGGGGTGACAAGTACTAAAGGGACTGGAGGGGGACACACCCCTGTGACAGCACCATGTGCCACTGACACCCATCACTGAGATGCGGGGCTCTAGAGCCGACCTCCTGCCATAAATCCTCCCTGGGATGTTCACATTCACTACACTGAGAGTCACTGCATTTCTTATTTTACTTCTAAACCTGTACAGGCTGTGCTGGCTCTCAGGGCATCACTCTATTACTATAACACTGGTAATAAAGGTTGCTTTCCAGTGAAGGATCAACGACAACAAATGCTTCCTAATGCATTATTAATGGCAAGCCTCTGATAAGAATACTCTTTGGGATGAAACACATCTGACCTGTAAAGTGTTTACCAAGAAATGACACAAAATCAGACTATTTGGTATGTCAAAAGACCTTTAAAATGCAAACAAACGTATCTAGGGATTATATGGATCCACAGCAAGTACCTGGAAGATGAAAATCATGCCTGTTGTTATCACTGTGGGTTTCCTACCTTCTTACTATCTGCTTTTACTCTGCATTGTTGTAATCATAACTGAAGGAAAAAAATATTTCCACAGTCTACAATAAATCACAAATGTGTAGATTCTACTTGAAATGTTTATTCCATACATATTTTCTTGTGGTTTTTTTTCCCCACTCTGCATTGTGCTGAAAAACAGGCTTGAAAGTCAATTCTTATCCTATTACCTATTGAGTTGCTGTCATGCAATGCTCTGTCTCCACATTAAAAATGAGAACTGATCCCTTGAAGGGTTTCTAGAGCTTACTGTTTATTACCTCCCTCAGAAAGTTTACCATAAGCTCTTTATACAGAACATGGAATGTTTATAAAGAGATGCCTGCTCAGTCCTCCTCCCTTGGGATCATCCTCAACAGTCAATAATTGCCACTGAGGAATTCCTCAACACTGATTTTTTTTTGGAGCTAAGTGACCCTGCCGTGCAGACTTTGTATTTTCCATCTCCAGACACCAGTTTGGAAAGGGTGGGTCTCACCTGTTCTCCAACTGGGAGATAAAGGTTGGAAGAAGAAATGGAGACCCCTTATGCCTTGTCTCTGATGTGAAAGCTTTTGGACCAGCCACAGAAAAGCAAACAAAACCGACAGTATGATGCAAACTGAATGAAAGAACTCCCACATCTCTGTCTCTGGGCAATCTGTGCAAATCCAGAAAGATGAATGCAACTGTGAGGCCTTTATTGTTTTCTCCCTTTTAAATGCCAGAAATAGAATTTTTTTTTGCCTGCAGGAAGGTTTTGAGCAACTGCAGAGGTTAATTACTGCATCTCAGATGGCCCCCACTGCCACATTCCAAGAGATGCTGCTGCTACAGGAAGTGGCTCCCATTCCTTCCTTCCAGAGGAAGGAAGCACACACGTGAATCACTGCATTTTGCTGGGCCCATCCATACGCTGGTTATGGGAAGGGCCTCTCCAGGCCCTCTCCAAGATGAGGGTTTCATCTGAAATGGTCCAAAAGGACACCTGCAGCCTCTCAAAAAAAAACAGGGAAAGCAGGTTGCCAGGTGACTCGGTGACCAGCTAAAATGACTCCCAAAAGCCTTGCTCTGGAAGCACCATGCCAAGTTGCCCTCTGACTGTGTGCATGAGCTAATTCAGCTGCCAAACTTTCAGGCAATTGTGTCAAAATGCCACTTCTCTCCCAGAAGAAGTTCCTCTCGTGCTGGAACCACACGACATCACCCCTCCTCAGCCTGCACCAACTGGCTTCACAGCAGCTCTCAAGGAGGTTGTTTTGTTGAGAAACTGCCATTGTAACAAGGAGTCTGTGAGAGAAAACAAGGTCTTCTCCAAGTATTTTGTAATAAATCTTATTTACCACTGAGGGGAAGATGTTGAGGCTGTATAGAGGTGAAGATCTTGGCCATCACCTCTCAGGAATTAACGGCTCATGGGTCCCCATGGCTCCCACCCTGCTCAGTGAAACGGTGCCAGCAGCCCATCAGGCCCTGACCCCTCTGTTTATGTTTATATTTATATTTATATTTATATTTATATTTATATTTATATTTATATTTATATACATTTATGTTTAAATTTAGCATATTTACATCTGAGATTGCAGGTCCTTCTTAAAGTCTCAGCATCAAAAATATACCACCAATTAGAAAATAATAATCATTTTAAAAAAAAGAGCATCTCTGCCTGCTGACTCTGGCTGCATTCACCACTGTTTCCAGAGGCAGGCAGATTCATTAATTCATTCATTCCCCACTTCGTTATGGAATGACTCCAACAAAGCTGCTGATACAACTGGGAAATCAAAAGATGAGCCAGGAAAGCGACTGCAAAAAAATGCATTAAGGAAACGTGTGGTTATGTCGAGTGGCAGGGCCAGAGTCAGCAATTCATGAAAAAAGGGACTGCAGAGTCACTGGCTGAGAGGAGAATTAAATGTGCAGAAGGAGCTCAGATCCTAATGGAAGTATTTTCTTACAAAAAAAAAAAATAAAAATTATAGTTTCTGTTCAAATGAAATATGTTGTCCTACAAAATCTTTCATTTAATTGTCACCGTTTTCCTTTTGTACTTAAACACAGAATCATATATAACTTGTAAGATACTTAAGATATAGTTAACTCCTTAGGCTTCCCCTCAAATTTTGGACATATGATTCAATAAATACCCTGATGCTTTTTGTTTCAGCCACTCTGAAAATCATCTGTGCTCTAGGTGGGCATCAGAGATGACTTACTGATTGTTTCATGGGGCAGTAGAAAGGTTTTACAAAGATGATTTTAGGACAGCCACAATACTCAAACTATTTGATATGTCACAAATGAATGACCAGAACATGTTTTTACGCTTTACTCCTGTAAGTCTCTGCACTCCAAGCATCAGGCTTTGGTTATACTCTCTGCACCCACCCCAGTGTGTGTAACTGTGCCCAGCCTTGAGCTCAGCCACACTGACAACCATGGCTTTCTAAATTATTCCCAGCTTCTTCAGGATCAAGGCAGGAAGATGTCCTGAACGGCTTTTAAAATGATTATGCAAGTCATAGTGGGCTGTATAATACCTTTTCCAAAAAACCTTCCTTCTTAGCACTCTGACAGCAATCAGCCCTGTCATTATGACTCTTCTTTCTCCTTATAACATATATTCTGAATGTTTTAAATGGAAATAACATCATCTTGTCCCCCCTGTGTTTCATACTCGTGGCGTGTCCTTGCAAGCAACCAAAGCTCAGGATGCCAAAAGCTGAAGGCTCAGCTCGCCCACGTAAGAGATGGGATATGAATAAATCAGTGCAAAGTCCATGTGAGCTCCTTCTCTCTCGCTAGCAGGGGCTCAGGTTGGAAAAGCTGGATCTGCAGTGGAGCTGCCATGCAGCCTTTAACTACCCGTGGTGCCATTTGAAATCCTCGGTTCACTCAGTATATGGATTCGGTTTTTAAAATACCAAATCTGCAGTTGGGTATTTATAGAGAAATGGAGGGGAAAAAAAAGTGTATTTACTAGGGTGGTGTGACCATTTCTTTTACAGAGTTTGACTTGCTGGGAGGGAGTTTAGAAACCCAAAGGAAACCCCAAAATTCAGAGAGCTCCAGACTCCATCCTCAGTGTCACCACCAGACTGGTTAGGGCAGATGTCACTCCTGCATACCTGATGAGAGCAGAGCTGGGTACCCGCTGCTGTGTGTTTTGTACCTCCCTGAAAGTCATCTTCAAAGGCCATTTATCTTTTCCCCAATGTAGAGCTGTGTCATCTCAGGCTTTCTGGAGCAGCATTTGGATCCTAATTCAACTGTTGTTGGCTTCAGGGGGAGGACCCTGACCCTAGAAATTGCCACTTTCTCCTCTATTTCCCCCTACTGAGAATAGGATGGGAAAAATAACCCTCCATGGTGACAACATATCCGAAAGCAGGGGAGGGGGGACACGGTTGACTTTACTGGAGAAAGCTTATTTCCTGTTCCCTTTCTTTTTAACAGGCTAAAGGAGATGTTGTTTCCCTTCCTCCCTTTTGCTGCCACCACCTCCCACATCTCAGTGGAAACCAAAGTCTCAGACACTTCAGTTATAGCCCTCCATCAATGTTTTCTAAACCAAGGTTTTGTAGAGCTGGAAGAAGGCTGAGCTTCACGTTATCCACTCTGAATTCAGCAAAGCTTATGTTCATCAGAAAAGGAAAGATAGAAGTTTATGACTTGGAAAATCTCTGAGCCAATATTTGTAAATACAGTCTAATTTAATTACCAATATATGTATTTTTTCAGCTGTCCAACTCTCCCACAATCCCACTAGGATGAAGCAATCACACTATTTAACATGCAAAATCACTACTTGCCTACCAGCTTATTAAAAGGTGGTTTTCTAATTCAGAGGAAAAGGCGAATTACAGGCAAAGCAGAAGAGCAATAATCTGAACGCATCTGAAATGCTCCACTGAACTCTGCTCCAGCAAACATAAGAAAAGACTTTTTTCTCTTTTTCCCCTCTCCAGTGACAGCTTTCCAGTGCTGCTGGCATCCATCACATGAGCAGAGGCAAATGCTTCCACACTTGGTAATAATCAGAGCAAGGAAATTATGGATCGGGAGGAGGAGGAGGAAACACAAGGGTTTTTTCTCTTGGCTAAAGGCATACTTCAATCTGAAAAGCTCAAAGGGAACTCAGTATTAGCTTCCTCCTCCATTTCCACTTCTCAAGCAGAGCCAGGACTCCCCACAGATCTTCCAGGTTACCTGTTTTTCCTGGGCTCTCAGCTTTGCTGTGCTTCTGGCTCTGTGTGCTGAGTCCTGAAGGACTAACTCCCTCAGCTCCTACCTATCCTTCCCCACACCACCACTCCACCACCTATTTATGCAAAATAATCTTCCAAACTCTCCCAACTTCATTTCAAGCCCACTTCACTGTCAGCTATTACTCTACCCCTACGTTCACTGTCACCCCAGGTTATGAAGAACAAATTCACTCCCCTCTCGCTTTTTGACCTGCACTGTTTGCTGCAAAACAACATGAGACCAAAGAACTGCCCTCGGCAGAACAGCTCCTCATGGGAGCAGATAAAAAAGGATTTTCCTTAATGTAATCATGAGCTGAAATCAATAAATACACGACAAGGCAATACAGAGGCAAACTTGGGCACTGCAGGGACTAGGGAGGAAATTTATATAAACTACAGTTACCAGGGCAGAGTAAAGAGCAAATACAAATGTAAAAGACACTACCAGATGCCTAAAGTCAAAGTAGAATATTAATAAATGATTAACATGGCAGGTTTTAGGACAAGTGTTACAGATTCTGTATCTCTACAAAATCAGCTTTCCACAGCCTAAGACGCTAAGGTTTAATCAGGGTGCATTGTTTTGGAGACGAGCTATCACCAGTCAAACTGCAGGAATGGAAGTGGGGGTTTAATTCAAGATCCTCTAGGGAGGAGATTTGTTTGAAAGAGGTCAATTAAGTCTTCCACTCCAGTTAATCCCTTCTGTTTATTTTAAAATATCTGGAATAAGGAAAAACGTTACAATAGGCCAGCAAAGCAAAATTTTTCCTATGGATGCACCAAAGCAAAAACCTGCAGGTCAGCTTGCTTTCAGCTGGGCAAAACACAGGCAGAAATTGCAATCAGCCTGCATTTCATATGGATGCATCACGTGGAGATGATTCAGGCTGAATTATTCTCCGAATCAGCCTTACGAAACACTCTCCTCTGACAAAGGCAGCAGTACTTGATCCGGTTTTGGTAGAAGTTAATATTTTAACTTACTTTAACTTGGCTGGGAAGTTGTGGTCAGGCAGAAGAGAGTGGATCCTCAAAGAAAGTATTTCTGTCAGTTTGCATTTTACTTCAGAAGTCAGGAGCTGCCCATCTTTGCCTTCAGAGCCCCTCTTCCCCACAGCCTCCCAGCTGTTAATGGTACTATTTACATATATTTCCCTTAAGCTTTTGAGTCACCAATGGTTATTTAGGTCAATGTATTTGTTTCTTCTGCTCTTCTGAATATTGACGGGTTTCAATCTTTTTTTTTTTCAATCTCTTTCTTTGGTCCTACTGTAACTCCTTTCTGAGCTTCCCAAAGCAAAGCAGCAAATGCCAGGCACACCACACACTGTGCTGCCCATCTGCTTCCCGCTGCCGCCTCCCTCCTCACCCCATGGCACATCCGTGTGCGTGATCTTTGTGGAAAGGCTTTCTGTGTGTCACAGACCACCTATCCTGCCGAATCAGAAAACAGGAAAAGCAGCATTATCCCTTCCCAGAGCCAGCCCTGCACAGTTCTTTTCAGTGCTCACCACCACTGAGCTCTTTTCTGTTCACGGGGCAGGTGAGGAGCCACCACCGTGCTGTGACCCCATAACCAGCAAAAGCCTCAGTTTCCATTCCCTTGCTGTGTCATTAATTGCATGGAAGGATGCTCCCAGTATTTAAGAAAAAGCCCTGGTGCATGTGCCTGTAGCAAGGAAGCAAGGGACAGACAATCCCTATTGGGAAACCAGCACAGGTCAACAGGGTGGCAGGGAGGAGAGGGGTCTGCAATGTGAAATGTGGGAGCGGTGAGGGCAGGGTGGGAGTTGTGAACACAGAAATCATGGCAGTTTTCTCTGGGAGGACAGGAGCAGCCCAGAGATATCAATGGGAGTGGCAGAGTCCCCTCCTAGCAGAGCGGGAGGCTGAGCCAGAGGGGATAGATGCAATAGAAAACTGAGTAAGGGAGGAGAAGCCAGGTGAGATGGAGCTGAAGCAGTTGAGCAGCTTTGACCTGATCCATTGTCAAAGTGGAAATCCAGCTGAGCAGCAATTAAAGGGCTGGGGGGAGAATTTGATCAGCCATACTATACTCAGGGTAAAGTGATGGTGGCACAATCAGTTTGGCACCACGTGGCAGCTGCTGCAGATCCCCTCTGCCGGGTCTGCCCTGTGTATTCCTCCCAGCACCCTCATCGCTCAGAATTGAGTTAATTAGACACAGACTCACTGGCTCCCTTCACAAATCCATAAAACTCCTTTGGGCTCAGCTCTGTAGTCCTCTCTCACTTCCCATGGAAGCAGGTGACCTTCTGAGATCAGTAACACCCCATTCTCCATCCATGGCCTCAGGAACATCTCATTTATGCAGAAGCAATTAAGGGGGTTCATTTTCTGGTAATGAACTTCCACCCCATTAGAGTGTATGTGCTTTGTCCCATGTTCTGCCTTTCTTTAAAGGGAAAAATCTGCTTTCATAGCTGCCTCCATGGAAACAGCAACTCTGTGGTGCTGGCGATGCTCCAGGCTCGATGGGCTTGGTTCAAACATGAAAATCTGCCTTTCTTGAACACAGAGTGCTGAAACCTCAAGCCAAGATCCCAGAGCCCAGCCAGGTCTCCTCTGGCTTGTTCAACAGCACCAGTGGAGTTCTTGTGGGTCAGATCTCACACCTGGCAACATCTGTGCAAACCTACTGCTGAGGAACGCTTGGGCAAGTGGAAGGACTAGACAAAGCTTTTACTTCACACACTTCGTTAACTCTGGCAGCACTAATGCAGATGCTGGACTATCAAAGTAGCTAATGGAGTGAAGGTAAGCACTCAGTTTCCCTCCTATAATGAGCTTTGAGACCAAACCTCCAGTAAATGTAAATAAAATTAAAAAAAAATAAAATTCTTCCAATTCCCACTTTGAAAAACTTGCACAAAAAAACACAGCACAAGTGATGTGCTGGACTTGCCCCCCCATAGGCTGCTGCATCCCCCAGCAAGGTCACAGCTGGTGGCAGACCACAGCAACACCTACAGGGCTCCTGGGCTCAACTTCCAAAGGAGGATGAATGACTCCTTTGGCCCCTTGAATCCCCTAATCTGCAGCTTTCAGACTATCAAAGAGGATGCGCGGCAGCTGCACAAGCAGAGCGCAGGTAGAGAAGAGGGGATTTGCCCTCTGGCTTGGGAAAATTGGTCCCTGTGTAATAAAACACATAGCTCTTCTATAATCATTTGTTCAGCTCCATAAATCCCAAGGCATAAATCAGGCTGTCGGGAAGAGCAGCTGTGAAGGAATCTCTGCAGGAGGAATGAAAAAGCTGACGGGTGCCAGTCCCAGTGCTCCGCTGGCTCCACGTCGCTTTACTGCCACTGACTTCAAAGGAGCTGCTCAGTCGTGGTACTATAAATACCAGCAGAACGGGGCTCAGTGGCAGCTTCTGGTGAGTATTAGGGAAATGTAAAATTCAACAACCCCTAATTGCCCTTCAGTCAACAGCACCTGTTTAAATTACTGTTATTATGTCAAAGATATTGGAATTGTTAACACAAACACAACCGAGGATTGCAGATGCTGTAAGCTTTCCACCAGCAAACCTTTTACTTGCTGCTAAATATTTTCCCTTTCAATACAGGAACACCACCCACGGTGGCCAATACCCAGTGATCAGGGGCTGCTCCAGGATTAGCAGGAGGGTGTCCTGCAAGCAAGGACAGAGCTGGTGAGGGAGGAGAAATTCTTGACAAAGGCCCCAGGGAGCTCATGAAGGAAAGGCTGAGAAGAGAAAGCGCTCATCCTGCAAGGAATGATTAAAGACAGTTATGGAAAAGATGTGAGGAAAGTCCCAAAAGAAACATCGTCCATGTGTCAGACCAAAAAGACCAAAATAGGTCTTTTTTAGCAAAAGGACATGGTGTATTCATCAAAAATACTGTTTTGGAGGACCTGAAGCTCAGCTGTGTTGGGAGAAGCATGTCCAGATCTCTGCAAGGTCTTTTTCAAAGCAGGGATTTAACAGAGGATCTTCACGAGTCTCCTCACCACCATCTCTAAACACTCTGGTATGAGTGTCTCTCAGTGTCTCCTCAAAACACTGAGATGTGCACAAAGACCTGGGTCAGCAGCACAACTCGGGTTTCTCTTTCCCTCTCTGCCAAGAAAGCTGTCCCTCCCTCCCAGACGTGCTGCTCAGAATCCCAGACCCAGGATTGGTGCTGCATGCTTCACAGCTGCCAAAGCCAACGGAAAGGAGCCGTACCTCCAGCAGGACCAAACCCAATGGACCCCACTCCGCTGGCCAACAGGAGGTTCGAGAACCATTCCCAGCACCAGCTGACGCTGCTCTGGGTACCGGGAGCGCTGTGCACCCTGCAGGATGAGGCTCCATGGATTACACCTTGGCATCCCGCCCCGGGGAGTTATGCAGATGACTCAGTCCCATCAGCAACAATAAATTCAATGGGCAATGGTATTTCCACACACAGGGAAAAACTCTGGACGCTCGGCGCAAACACCACTTTGTGCAGACAGGGAAAAGATCTCGAGCCGACACAATGCTTTACACATCACTGAAGCTCGAGTAACTGCAAAATCTGGCCCAGAATACCTTTTCCTTGGTTATGTGTTTGCATTGCAGAGGGTTTTTTTAAATACATTTCTAAACCAGATGTCTTAGCATGGACGACCCCAGCTCTGCTGAGGAATTATGCTGATTTAACTCTTCTGAGGGGCTTTGCCTGAATTTAGCTTAATTGCTGCCAAAGAGCCAAACTTACCCCAGTTATTATAAAGACAGTAGGTACTGCTGCCGGGTGAGAGCTGCATCTGCTGCACATATGATGCAGTCCCTACCCCAGAGGGCTCCCTGCCTGCATGGAAAAGGCACAGCAGGGAAAAACCAAGTGGGACAAGCCCCATTCAACCACATGGTGAAGTGATCACATCACCCCAGGAGCCTGGGTTTGATTTCAGACCTTTGATACCATCACTTCTCATGGGAGTGTTTCCATGGGAAATCCCAAGCTCAGAGGCACAGATCAGGTCTGATGCTGAGGGGGGTTTAAGCCCTGATCCTACCCACACATAGGCATGACTTTATTCTGGCTGCTTGGTCTTACAAGGGTTAATGAGACTATTCCTGTGCTCAAAGCAAAGCAAGCACCAAAGCTTACAGGACCAAGGTCTGACTTTGTTCTCCGAGGCAAGAAGTCTCTTAATTTGCCATTGGTTTTCTTGGAAAGGTAACTGTCTTTTTGGAGCTGCTCTTTGCCTTAGGTTCTAACTATTTTGAGCCTTTTCAAAATGCCACTGCTCGAGCCACTTTAAAAGGCACCAATAAAATTCATATTAAAAATGACTTAGCGCATAATTCATGGCCTCTAGAAAACCATTTCTTATTCGGCTGGCAAACCAACCGGTCATGCATTTTACATTGCTTGCTCATTTTCTCAGCTGTGCTGCACTGCTTCAGGAACAACGTATCCGTGCTGCACATGTCAGTCAGACAACACACCTTGATGCCAACATAAATCCAGCGTGGTCACCTGGGACGGGACGCAGCCATTTGCTCTCTCACACAGGAGGGAAATCAGAGCTACAACAGATTTACAACCGGGCTGAATCAGATCAGGGGACGACCTCTGTAATATCTGTCCAGGTACAAAATGTTCTACTTAATCTTCCTATTTGTTTCCTTTGGACACATCAGCCTGAGAATTTACGGCAGCAGTGTTGGAAAAGCAGAAATTTTATGCAAGTATTAGAGAAAACCCCTGGGAAACATTTAGCAGAATAAACTTGAGAGGTGGTACCAGAAACATAACTGAGAAAGCTTGTTCTATACGCAGCTATGGGTATAAGCATTCACTTAAAGTAATTAAATTATAGTACTAAAGAGCTGAAGTATCTCATAAGAACTGTCTACAATATGCCACAGAGGAAGGTACATAAATCAAATAAAAAAAGCCAGATGAGAATCCAAGTATCATAACTGTTCCATCCTTTCAAAATAAATCTAGGACAACATTATATTGTATCCTTAATTCACTATGTCCAAGTTGATATTTATTAACAGTCAGCTCTGAAGCCCCTGGTTAAAATAAAATGGACTGTGATTTTAAAATATTGGTTTAGATAGACCATACTACCTAATTTGTGATTTATACCATACTTGTGGAAAAGGTCTCACAAAGACAGGATTGAACGAGGTATAAGGAGACTGCTGAAATCATAATCTTGAAAGTTATTCTTAATAAATAAGTAAACAAATAAATAAATCAATCCTATTTACAAGTTTTTATTATGGCAAAGCATTGCCCATTGTCTCCACCATCTCAAATCCAAAAATCAGAGCTTAACAACATTCCCTTCAAGAAACCAATGAGCTCTACCTCTCTCATTCAGCTTTAAAAACTTTAGCCAACACTCCTAATGTAGGTTATACCAGAAAGGGAATATTGTAATTCTTTCTCAAGAGATTTGAAGAATGGAGACCCAGAGTGGTTTAATTAATTTTAAATAATCAAGTTCAACTTGATATAATTAAATTTAATCACCTAACAGAGTTAATAGGCCAAAAATAACAAACCAGATGAGAAGAATGAGAAATCCAGTCCAAAAGGCCCCGGAGTCACTAACATGGTTATTAAAGTACTGAAGTTTGGCATATGTGGCAGTAGGAAAATGGAGTATTTGAAAACCCACACCCTTCTGAGCAAAAGGCTACCAGGAGAACAGCAGGAAAATCAAGGCAGTGGAAATTCAAGCTTCAAAGATTCTCTGAATAGAAAAACATCTGACTTTGGAAATTCATATTTTTTAATTAGTTCCATGAAGACTGAAGAGCAAAGGCTGAAAGTAAGATTCCTGCAGCAAGGAAGAAAGCACTTTGGAAGCCAAGGGTACAACATCATGTGCACATAACATAAGGTAAAAATGATGATAAAGACTTTGCTGGAGAAGCTTTTCTGCAGGCTCCCTCCTAAAGAAGATCCAAGAAAGTCATGCAATGTATCCCTGATGACTATTGCAATGAGAGGTCATCATTAAGAGGTTGGTCAGAACATATCAGAGAAGCACATGTAAGGAACCTCAACTCTCAGCTCCAAGATCCTACAAGATTCAAGAGGGTGAAAATAACAGAGAGGAAGAAAGTAGGCACTTGACAGTTTTGCCTGCTGCCTTTTTACTGATGTTACATGCCACTTCTTTTAGGGTATTGCAATTCTTCTTGAGAAAAGCAGTAATTTAAATTGCCAGGAAATATTGTTTACAGTGGGCTCAGAGCTGTGTCCTAGAAATTACTAACAAAATGGTGTAGCCCCACTTATAAAAGGTTAATTTGCTTTCTTTTCTGTAGTACCTTTACAATTATACACTGTCATTAGACAATCTTTGTCATGCCAAACACTGATTTGAAACAGCAGTAGAGCTTTGAAACAGCAGCAGAGTTTATTTCCATTGAAACCATAAGACATGGGTATAAACTTAAAACACAAGAAAAAAGAAAAAAAAAGGCTATTTGAGCAGATAATAATTTTCAATTCCACCTTCCAGTCTCCAATACAATCATTTGAGTAGAAATGGATTTAGCATCCTCAGCAGCCCACGGCACAACCTCCTCCTCTAAATAACTGTGCACAGCTCAAATCTCTACGGCCCCGGGACGGAATCACAGTGGCTGCAGCGGGATGTACCTCCCTGTACCTGCACACGAGCTGCCAGCACTGCCATTCCCAATCCCCCTCTTCCCGTGGCAGATGGAATCCCCCACCCATCTGGTCACCACGGGGTTACAGCAGCAGAGCTGCCTTCCCCCCTCTCCGTGGGTGGGTGGCTGACTGACAGATGCACAGCGGGGGGAAACTGAGCCTCTTCCTATGATTATCTCTCGCTCCCTGAGAAGGATTTAGTTCATTGAGGTTGTTGCTGAGAGTTCAGTTTACACAAGCTTCTTGCTCATGAGATAAAAGCTGGTTGGTGTGTGTTTGTTTAACTCGGGTCAGGCGAGACCGTGGGGAATCATTCCCGCGTGTCCCCAGGGACAAGGTGCAAAGCCTGAACGAGCTCACAGGCTTTGGATCACAGTAAGGCCTAGTTTAGCTGTCAGGGTACCCCAAACTTACCTGCCTGCCCCCCAGGATGAGACTCCACAGGAGTTTTCTTTTATCACTGTATTTTCAATCCTGAAATAAAAAACACTGAACCTCACTCTGCCATGGAAATACACATGTGCCTACATACACAGATATATCCACATATGCATGGAACTGCACGTACATGTATGCACACACACACATGCAGCTGTAATCAGTTTTCCTGAGCCTCAACCTGAGCAGGAAAGTGCAGGAAAGCTATAGCAAAAACCCAAAATCAGAGATTCCCTGTCACTACATTTCAAGACACAGAGCTTCAAAAAAGAGCCAAATGACCGTGACCCCCACGATCTCCCTGTACGCTTACAATGTAAAAATCAGAACGCAGGTCTTTCTCTGTTCCTTCCAATTGTTCCCAAACTTTGTAACACTGCAGGAAGCCTGTTGGCTGTGGTGATGTCCCCTCCACCACTGGCACCTCGCTATTTACAGCCAAACAGCCTCTTGCATGGCTGAGCCCCATGGAACCGGGAATGGGGGAGCCCTGAGAACCCCAACACTGCCAAGGCACCTCTGCAGCAGGACCTGCACTGGAATTCATCCTGCCGTGGCTCTGCAAAAAAAGCAATTCCCATGGCTGGTGAGTGGCTGGGTACCCGTTAAGCCTCTCCCATGGAATTCATGTCTGACCAGCCGTGAGCTGACACAGAAGTGCTTTTTTTCAGCGTCACCGCTTTATCTGGCTCCGAAAAAAAACCTCGCAGCCTCACTACCATCAACACCTTCAGCTGATAAATTTGGCTGATCCAGGCCCATGGGTTCAAAAGTTCTTGGAGGGAGGATATAAACAGAGCATGAGCACATAAGCCTCCTTAGGAAGTCGGGCTGAAAGGAGATTTGACTTTCTAAAGTGCCATGATACAGTCTATTAAGATGGTTTCAAGACACAGGCGCAGGGCAATAAGGGGATCACTGCCTCTGTCTGAGCAGCAATAAATAAATCCTTTGTACTACATAACCTGCAGACAGCTTTCATGGGAACACAAACAAAACATTTCAAGATGCGGGGAAAGGTGTCAGGCTGAGCTGGGAGGATCTCAACAACTCGCCTCCTCCGAATCAAGCAGGTTTAAACACACTGGATCTGTGGGCTGAGGACAACTGAGTAAGGTTCAACGAGGCCAAGTGCTGGGTCCTGCACTTGGGTCACAACAACCCCATGTAGTGCTACAGGCTTGGGGAAGAGCGGCTGGAAAGCTGCTCAGCAGAAAGGGACCTGGGGGTGCTGGTTGACAGCCCAATGGATATGAGCCAGCATGTGCCCAGGTGGCCAAGAAGGCCAAAGGAATCTTGCCCTCTATCAAGAACAGTGAGGCCAGAAGGAGCAGGGAAGTGATTCTTCCCCTGTACTCGGCACTGGGGAGGCCGCACCTCGAATCCTGTGTTCGGTTTTGGGCCCCTCAATACAAAAAGCACGTGGAGGTGCTGCAGTGAGTCCAGAGAAGGGCAGCCCTGGAGAAGGGTCTGGAAAACATGTCCTGTGATGAGTGGCTGAAGGAACTGGGGTTGTTTACTCTGGAGAAGAGGAAGTTCGGGGAGCCTCATGGCTCTCTACAACTACCTGAAAGGAGGTTGTACTGAGGCGGGGGCTGGACTCTTCTGCCACATCTCAAGTGAAAGAACGAGAGGAAACGGCCTTAAGTTGTACCAGGGGAGGTTTAGACTGGATATTAGAAAATATATATATTTTCACTGAGAGAGTGGTCAGGCATCGGAATAAGTTGCCCAGGGAGGTGGTGGAGTCACCACCTCTGGAAGCATTCAGGAGGTGTCTGGATGTGGCACTTGGGGATATGGTTTAGGGCTGATTATCGTGGTGCTGGGTGGATGGTTGGACCAGACGGATGATCCCAAAGGTCTCTTCCAACCTTGATGGTTCTGTGATTCTGTTAAGCCAGCAAATGGTGGGAAAAGTATTTAAAAAAAAAATTTAAAAGGTGACTGTAGCCAAGAAGTTCCTACAAGGCTGAGAGAAGGCTCAAACAGCCTCAACGTGTTGGAGATGCTGAGATTTCTGCAGATTTCTGCACTAAAAAGAAACATGTTCTGTTACCCTGCCAGTGTTATACATCCTTTCAGCACTGGAGGCCTATTGATTTAGTAGCACCAGAGATATTTTAAAACACAGAATAATACAGTCAATTAGCTGCAATATGTGATGGCACAACCCAGATCCCACCTGTACTCAATATAAGCCGCGATAACCATCCGTGCCAGCCCTGGGATGCAGCACTGTTGGCATCCCATCACCATCCTCATCCCATCACCATCCTCCCGCTCTTATTTTGTTAATAAAACCACGTTTGTACTCCCTGGTGTTATTTTTACACTGTGCTGTGACTCCTTCCCACCCGGTTATTCACATAATTACAGCCACCCCAAGATTATGTTAATGGTTTAAGTACCAGGTTTAAATACAGAGAAAACAAACTGGAAGTTGAGTGCTGAGTGTTGTCTGTTTTCCCCAAATTAGAGAACGATTCTCTACTATTACAACATCCCTGTCCCTGTTGTGATTAATGCAGTGCAGTCAAAACCCACTGACATGAATGGTGTTAAAAAGGTCTAATTTGTCTAAATAGGACAGTCTATTAGCGAACAAATTACACATTGCCCCGGGAAACAAGGCAACACAACTCCACCTAACAGAGAAAGTTGATATAAAAGCATTTGCTGAAGACTTCAGCTGTTACCAGCCTCAGTTGAGCCCCAGTAACAGCTCCCAAGCAGAGAAGGGGATGGGTCTGTACATCCAAACAGTGTTGCACTCCAGCTCAGTTTAAGTCTTGGTTTCTACATCTCCCTTGCACTCCCACGGAAAGAGAAACTTCTTGTGAAATACTGACAGAAACTCCACAAAAAGTTTGGTTTGGAGTTTTCCTCTGGGGAAAGAGAAAAGCAAACCAAGCCAAAACCAAACCGAAGATGTTCAGCTGGGAGAAAGTCTGGTAAGTACCCGGGAAAGTGACTGTTGCTAATGAGTGCTGGGTGTCCACAGGCTGTCCAGGAACAGGCAGTTTAAGAAAAAACAGCATTTTCAGAATTTTCCGGTTCTGGGGAAAGCTGGACTCCAAGCAAGTCCCTTCCCCTTGCAGGTGCATACTTAAAGCAGGGATAATGCTTCCAGTGCTTCCCATTAAGGAAAGCATAAGATCATCCCAATGGAATTGATTTTTTTATCAGCCAAGCCAGTGAAGCCCATAATGATTGTAGCCCTCCTGGGCTGATAGCTACCAGCCATTTATAGGGCAGCAGGGAGATAAACACAGCATTTACACATCCATATACTCATTTTATTTCTCTATTAAATATTCATTTCCAGAGGGATTCCCAGCACGCACAGGATTTACAGAGTCCCCGTGCAGCAGCCACCACCCAGAGCCCGCTGTGCCTCTGGCAGCTCTCAGACACACACTGTGGGCTTCACCTGGCATTTCACACCCCACCTGCTGCTTCCCTACCTTCAAAAAATACTTATTTTTATCACTGTTATCCTAGCTTTCTTCTTCTACCTGCACAGTGAACCCACTGGTGCCACTTTTTTTTTTTTGCATTTCTTTATCCTAAATATCAAAAAGCTTTCAAGTTATTCCGCCTGTTGTTCTCAGCTTGTGGTGCTCTCATCCCCTGTGTCTTTTGGCTGTTCCCTTTCCAAGACCTCTCAGGATCAGTGACAGATGCCTAAAGGCCTATTGCCACTCACTTTAATGAGCACATTTGTGCTTTTATGGAGAAATCCAGGGTATGGCATCACATCCACACCGGTGGGGAAGATCCACTGGATGCCACCAGATGTCCTATGGTGAGCTGTTATCTCAGAAATCATGTTTCCCCCCAAACTGCTCTGATCCCTTTTTCTTTTTCAGAGGAACAAATACGAACTTGCAGCTTTGGCCTAAATTAACTAAGTGGGAGTTATACATGACTTCAAGAACAAATGCCAATTTGCAGAACACTGCTAAGCCAAACAGAGGGTATTATTTTTATTATTATTATTATAATAACAAGTTTCTCCAAAGCACGGGAGTCAAAGCAGCTCTTGCCCCAGCATTTTGCAGCAGCTGGTTTTGCAGGGACAAACATGGCCTCGTGGGCAGTTCCATCTGCTGGCCCACTAGAAATGGCAACACTGGGAAAGAAAAAACAACACAAAACCTCCCCAAATCTATGTTTTACTTCAGAGATGACACATTCAGCCTCCCAGCTGGCTTCCTAGTCACTCAGCCTCCCGGATTTATGTGAAATGGTAAAAATACTTCTCACCATTAGCTGGAGGGGGAGAGGGGACAAGACAGAAAAGAAAGAGCATCCTCTCTGAGACTGTTGAGAAGCTGAAAAGTTTATTGCAAGGGGCTGTTAAGGAACCTAACCAGGTTACACAGCAGAAAATCCTGACAGCCTGAGAACAGCCTTTCATGCCAAAAGTCTCCTTTCTGTGAATCCAGGCACAGGACATGCAGCAGGTAAACACGAACACCAGAGCCTTTGGTTCATTCACTCAGATGAATTCAAGCAACATTTGCTACTTGGTTTTTCACCACTGACTGACAAAGCCCACGACAACACCTGTCTCACACTTTCACAGAACCCAGCACCCCACAATCTTTACCTATGATGTCCTTTGCTGGACAAATGCAGCCTTTTTTTCCCCTTCCCATGGACAGGAAAATAACCACAAATGAGATTTTAAAGGAAGTAAGTCTTGTTACTGGTGAAATGAAAAACAAACAAACAAACAAAAAAACCCCAATGCAAACCCCCTACATACATGTTCCCTGGAAACACCACTTTTGATTTCAACAGTTTTGGGGCAAGGTGCAGCCTGTGCAAACAAAACTTTCTGCAAACAGGTTAAAAGCAGCGGCTAAAGGTGGATGTTGCTGAGCTCTGCCCTCTGTGGTTGTGGCTTGGCTGGAAACCACAAAAAATACGCACATCTAACTCCCCACATATTAAGATAAGCAAGTACCTATTTGCCAGAACTCTGAAGTTACTGCCAAAACCTCTGCAGGTGACTGTGCTGAAAGCATGAAATCCCTCAACGAATCCTGCAACAGCTCAGGTCCTTGGGTTTTCTATGGCTGCTGCCCTTTTCCTATGAAACCATAAATTCTCCCTTAATTGAATTCGACAATTGAAAAGTAAAGAGATTTAAAATAACAAATGGTTCCCCAGCTCTCCCTGCAGCAAGGTTAGAGACACTTAATTGAACCTTAGCTTAGCTGCCAAGCCAGAAAACCAGCAAATAAGAAGGCATTGGGAATACCTGCGTTTATTAAGTTAGTAACTCATCTTTCTCCAGGAACAGCTCTGCCCTCTCAAACTTTTTTCCTCTTTTAATCACATAAAAAGCAATGAAAACACAAAACTATTTGGCACCACAAGGACTGTGGAGGTAACTACAGAACTGTCAATGGCAGGCAGCAACAAAATGCCAAAATACCTCCCAAAAATATTCAGGAGACCAGAGTAGAGCCTCCCTGTGTCACAGGGGATATTCCCTGCCATGGCTTGGGCCATGTCCATATAAAATGAAAACACAACACACGCAAGCCAGGAGGCAACCTCACCCCCCAAAAGGCACAGTTGATGAGATGGATCCTGGAAGAGCTTTGGGGTCAGCCTTGCTAAGATGATGTTGAAGAGCTGGAAAGGATGAGGGAGACAGTTGTAAAAATTACTGGGTGGGAGAAAAATGTCTTATAATGAGGAACGTGCAGCTCAATCTGTTCAGCTTGTCTAAAGATGACCGAGAGGTAACTCGATTATAGCGTAAAACCCCCTTCACAAAGGAAAACACAGCGCAAGAAAAGGGCTTTGTTATCTCTGCAGTAACAAATAAAAGGAATCACTGGCTGGAAGCTGAAGGCAAGGAAAAGCCAACAAGGAAAATATTTTTATAATATGAATCATTAAACTCTCAAACAGGCTATGAAATAGAGCAGCAAACGTTTAATTTCTTGGAGATGCCTGGATATTTTCCTGCCCAGGGAAGTGCAGTCAGACACAGCCTGCTCTTGCTGAGATGAACAGGTGGGAACAGAGCAGCTCACGGAACACCAGAGTGACAAAGATGATTCAACAGTCCCTTCTGGCTTGATTTTCTGAGTCAACGTGAAAGGACGAACCCAGCACCTCACATGGAGAGGGAGAGGCAAAATATGCACCGTAACTCGCTCAGCCACAAGAAAACCAAATAAATCTTCCTTTCAAAAGCCAGTTTCCAAGAATTTGGAAATATGGGTACCATCATCATGTTCTTATTTTACCTGAGGCTTTCAACATAGCTGAAATTATGGCAGATAATATAGAAATATGTGCTCCTCATTGTCTCAGCATGGTGCTGACCACTGCCAGAGAGGTCCAGGGAACTGCTTTCGGAGCCCCAGATTTCCGGCACCCTCCAATGCACCTTTGGGCAGACCCAGGTACCCTCACAAACCTCTCCTTGCTGCTCTTGGGAACCAGCCCACACTTTGTTGGCTCAGTGGGGCTTTTGTCAAGGCAATGTTAAGGGTAGCAGATCTTTCCCACTCACAAAGTCATTACTGAGGGGTTTTAAAACACGCGAGGGGAAAAAACATTCGCGTTGCATTTTTTCTCCTCCAAAAATCAGACGATGCCTTCCCAGACAGCATCAAAAAGAGCATCTCTTATGCTACTTATTAATGTTTAAACATGTTTATTTCAAGTGACAGCAGTGCTCTTTGATAAGTAATGATCCAGGTAAAATAAAAATAGCTAACAAAGGAAAACAAGGTTGTTTGGCTGCTCTTCTGTCAAGCCGTTCTCAGAAGTCCAGCAATTAAAGGGGAACATATCCCTGCTGGAAAAGCTCAGTGAAGCTCAAGAAACGACAGTTTCGAGTTAAGAAACCCTTGGAGCTACATCCTCCCCCTGACCTTGGGATGTGCTGCTTGGTAATTTGGGCAGCAGGTTGGCTGAGATGGGACACTGATCCACTGAGCCTTTCCTGGGAACAGCAGGGCCACACTTTGTGCTCAGCTTCAGCTCTGCAGCACCAGCATCTGTGCTTAGAGATTCACTTTAAGAGCTCATTTTGCAAAATACTTGCTCATTATCGCCAACTAACCAGTGATTAAATAATCATATACTTTAATCTCAGACACCAGACAGCTTCCTTTGCCCGGGCTCTGAATTAAAGGGAGATATTTTCCTATGCTGGGCAGCAGCTTTATGGGGCCAAGAATTCACATCAGTCACGCTGAGCTCTCACGATGCACTGAAATCTATTTCTATCTTCCCTCAGTAAGTCTCAGCTCTAAAAGGTAGGTGGCTATCAGGTAACAGTAAAACAGTTTATCCAGTGCAGCTCATCCAAATTTTATGACAGAGATAGAGAGCGCTTTGCGGAGGTGGCTTAAAGCTATGGATGCTTGTACTGAACTCCTGCAATGTTTGCAAGGGTTCAAAATGATTTAATGGCACATCTGCTTCGGGTTTATGTTTTCCTGAGCAGCAGGATGCAGCAGAAGCAAGTGTATCACATTCCTTTTCTCCTCTGAGCCCCACTTCACAATTTCCATGCCAGGGGCAGACTCTACCCTACACAGGCATGGGATGGACAGATGGATGCTCTCCAACCCGCCCACTGGTCCAGCACAACAGGTTTTGTGGGAACTCTAGCAAACCAAATAGCACCAACTGCTGATGACAACCAGTAAGGAGGTAAATAAATTAACATACAATGGTGGGGATTTCCAGAGAGCCCCAAAGGAACCAGATCAACCTGAACTGAATTTCAATAGAAGCTGTAAGTCCCAGCCTAAAGAAAGATCCTGCTGTTTCTGCCAGCACTACACTGGTTCCCCTAAGAGCTCTGAAACAAGGACCTGATCCCTCTCCCAGTGAAGTTTGGAATTCCAGCAGTAGGATAAACGGTTTAGGAACAGGACTGTATAAAGATTTTGTCTGTAGCTACTAACTCTGGGACCAAGCAACCCTGGAAGATTCTGTGCAGCACTTTGTCTTCTCCCCTGGCTATTCCTTTGCAGCCAGAGAACCCATCTCCTAACACAGCCCCTCTGACACATGTTTAAGCTCCTGCCCAAAGTAGGCAGTGTTAGTCCTGTCTAACTATTGCAGAGGTTTGTGCTTTGCCTAAGGCTCATGTAAGCCCCACTAAAGCCCCCAAACAAAGCTTGAAATGCCATTGCTGCAGCGCACAGGATTAATGCTGGTCCTTCTGCAGAGGGGTGAATGTCATTTGCAGAACTGTGTTAATTCCTGATTTGAATTTAGATGATGTTTTTAAATAAGAAACAAGCTCAGAACATCCACTGGGAATCTGTGACTTGGATAAACCTTAGTAAGTCACTAAATAAAAGTTACTACTGGAAAAGTGCTCAGACTGCAGTGCTGGCTGTATAAAATTAATAATAATTATAATAATAACAATAATAAAGGAAGATAGGAAGATCACTTCTAGAGAATAATGGCTTCAGACTGCATATTATGGGCACAGCTGATGTATTCAGAATGCATTAATGAGCTCGAATCAGCACATTGAATCTACAAAATACACTCTCTCTCTTCACGAGAGGAGGAAGAGGAATTGGAAAGGAGGAGGCTCTACCTGGAATGGGGAGAGGGAAAGCCCTGGGGCAGTCTGGATCAGGACAACAGGGGTGACGAGACAGCAAAATCCTGCAGCTGTTCCAGCCAAACTCTCCCAGTGCTGACACTTGCTGTTGTGTGCCCTCAGCAATTCCTCCTGCACTCCATGGGTGCTAACAAAGCTCAGGGAACACCAGATTCCCCAGAATTTCCTGGCTGCCCCGGCACCACCATCAGTGCCATAAGACTTTTGCACAAGTCCTGTTTTTTTCTGGCTTACTTTTTTAAATGTAGGCACCACTAGATATTTACACCAGAGGAGCTGATTTCATACCATCTTACATTGATATATCTATTCCAAAATAACGTGAAAACCTTCACAGTCATCCTTTTCCTTGCACTAGGATGACGAATCTCCAGCAAATCTCCCTAAACCAGTGGTGTGTTAAAATAAAAGACAGTCCTACATTTATCTAGAAGGTGGTGGTGGGAAAATCTCCAAAGAGTGGAAAGGAAGTTTGGCATCTTAAATTGGATTAGCACCCAGCCCACATCTTTACATCGCTCCAAGCACGAGGAAGGCTTTCCAGAGAGAGAAAGCCACAGCTGCAGCAAAGAATTAAATTTAAAACACATTTCTTTTCAAAGTGGGCGAAAAACGTCTCAACTCCTAATCTTTCATATTGAGGACTTGAGTAAAATGGATGTTCTTTTCTTTTAAAAAAGTCATGCAATTCAATGTGATCCTTCCCAGCAGGCTGCATCTGTTTTAAATGTTTGCATTGAAAATGTGAAACCCTTCCCTCCTCCCCCTTAATTTTATCTAGAATTATGAATACTCCATTTGCTTAAACATATCCTTAACAGATGAGCCTCAGAAAACCACAGTGTTAATCTGGGACAATCTATGGCATCCTTCAGGATCCATCACATTTGGGAAGTGCCACGGAGGGGCTCGGTAGCTGCAGTCCACCCAGGCAGCAAGGAGGGAGAGGAGTCTGCAGGTAGAATTTAGGGCTGATGTGGGATTTCAGCTGTTTTCTGTGTTTCTGGCTCATCCACCACAGTAAAATCCTCTGAAATGCTCAGAGCAAAAGGGAATCAATCAGACTCCTGGAGCAGGTCAAGCCTTGCTGAGGAAGGACAGCATCTCTTAAGGAAAACGGGGCCAAGCTCCTGGCTTGGAAAATTCATATTATTACAGCGAAACATTAAGAGCAAGGATGAAGGAAAACCAAAAAGCACATCTCAGGGCAATGCTGCTTCTAGGAGTGAAAGCTACAAAATTCTGTAATTTAAAAGATAAGAATGTAGTAAGTTTTATAAAAAGAGACAAACAGTCCTTAGCAAATCCCACTGAAGGGGGTATATAAAAATAGTATAGCAGACAAAGGTTGAATAGATACATATTTTTAGACAAATGGAAGACCACTCAAGACCCAAATGATGATCTGGAATGTTCAAAAGCAGTTTATTGCTACAACAGGCTATGGATAAATAGGTACCACACAATTTTTTGGTGAAAAGATTAACAATACGGAGCAGATTATATGGAAACACAGAGCACTGGTTGTCAAAGACAGCTCAAAGCTGGAGAGGTAAGTGAACTAATGGCACCAGCATAACCCCAGTGAGCTGCAATGTCATGCCCAATTCCAGACAGCACAGCAGAGATGTGTCAGCACGGCTGCCCGGCAGTGGCTGCGATCCGGTCGCCAGCTCTCCTGCTCTTCCTTCACGGGCAGAAAGGACAGAAAATCCCAGCAACTTCCATGTTGACTGGGAGATCATCTTGATGGCCTGTGGCTGGAGAGCCTGAACTTTCTGACATTGGAAGTGACTGCTGCTCAGGCAAAATTACTCTTGAAATGTCAATTGAAATTCAGCGCTGGGGAACACAAAGCAACTCCCGGGGTAGGGGCAGCGATGTTCACTTGGCGGGCACAGCAACAGTCCTTCCATTAACTTACAGATCAGGAAAGAAATCCTGAAAGCCTTATGAATGGTTCCCTACAAACATCAACCTAATGTTCTGCAGTAATTACGGTGAAAATATAAAGTTAAGAAATGCTGTGAGGAGGAGAGGGGGAACAAACCCAGCAGACAACCTGATGAGTCAGTGCGTGCTGAAGCACCGACTGTTCCGAGGGTCGGGCTCCGGATGCGCCTCCCTGGGGATTTGCTGCAGCTTGTTTAGCTTTACCAGCAATTTTTCTATTGACCAGGTGGCTTATGTTGGAACATAACTGTAATGCTTGTACAGGGAGTAATAACAGGCAGGTATTCTGCAGAGAATGAAATATTGATGACCCCAGGGCCATCGGGGGTGCAGAAGAACAGGAACATGGTATGACAGAGCAGGGGACTCCCAAGGAGGGGGACAGATGCCATCCAGAGGGGTGCAGGTGTGGGAAGATAGGAATGGGGGCACAGGGTAATACTGCACACCTCCCCACGCAACAAAAACAGTTTTAGGGGTGACAGTGAGAATTAGGAGCAAGTATCTGATGTGCTTGAGATGCTGCATGTACAGTAAACACGGATACAACGTGCTGGCTCTAAGAAAGACAAGGTAAAAGCATGCTGGAAACTATAAATGTATTTATTATCCCAGGTGGATTCTAGAGCCCAGTGGAAGAAAGCACCAACTTCCACCTCCTGCTTCTCCCAGGAAGAAAGAATAAAAGCCACCATCAGCACCCTGCTCCTTCTGGAGGCAGCGCAGGACGCTGATGACTCACTGACTTTTTTCTGTAGATGTTTTTAAGAGCAGTCAGGGCTAGAATTAGAAAGAGAAAAGGCATTGGAGAAAAGGCATTTTTGAATGTACAGAAGGGTCAATAAGGCTACAGAGGGGTAAAAACCCCTACAAGACTGCAATTTCCATCTACAAAATTGGTCTGTTTGGTTGAATTTGAATTGAACTCCTGGTTGCACCTCCACTTCTGGGCAGCCTTTGAAGTGCAGTACAGAAAGCCTGACACGCCTGCAGGGGAGCCAAGAAAGAGAAAAAGAAACCCCCAAACTTAGCCCTGTTCCTGCTTTCTCCCAGGGAGCACTGGAAGGGTAAGCAGAGAAAGGCACAGATGTTAGGAAATAGGTGTTTAGCAACATATAACTTATTGCTGAGACCTCCTGTAGCAGGATTTTTTTTATTTTCCTTTTCTTTTCCTATAATAAGTAGAGTTGGACTAACAATAACCATTTCATTAGAAGGTTAAGATTTCAATTACACTGACAATACATTCTCAGCTTTGCAAATAAGATGCATTTTCTTTTGCTCATAGCAACTTTCCAAATGCAATGCTGCACTAACTAGTGACTTACAAAACACTTGGATTCCTCCAGAACCTCAGACTAGATGGCCTCAAGGATGATGGACAGTGCATCAAAAGAGCAGCAAGTCTGGAGATTTCCTTAGTTTCCTATGCAGGACACAAACCCCATTCCCTGTGCTTCACTTTCATTGGTCACAGAAGAATAAAAAGTGCAGTGAGTGCAAGAAGAACTACAGAGACAAAAGACAAGATATTTTCTTAGCCCCCAAACCATCACTGTGACCACGCAGAGATCAGGGATGAGAGGCAGGCTGCCAGTGTACCGAGAATGAACTTCTCTTTCAGGGGGATATTTGCAATAGCACTCAAAGACTGAAGCTGGGAGATTAGTTGGCTATTTTATGTAAGAAAGATTGCCTGAATAATCAGTTTTTCTGATGTTGCCATGTCTTTTCATTTGTTAGCGTGGAGCATAATTGCTTCTTGTAAAGCTGAATGACTTTAAATTAGATGGAAAGATGGTCACTGCAAAGATAATTTTGAACATTCCCATTCAAAGCTGTAGGTTTAAAAATACGAGTTGAAATGCAACTGAATAATTGATCTGGCAGCAGTCACTTAATTTGTCCCCTTTCTTTTGTTTCTTCCTTGCTACATGCTTTTAAGTTACCCCAGTACGTACATCCATGGCAAATGAAAAGCAGGAAAATAAATACATTTATCTAATCAACCCCTTGCCGGAGCTGAAAGCCTTCAGTACAGTCTACGCCAGCGATTAAATCCAGATTACATTAAAACAAATTTGCCATGTCACTCCTAATACTTCTATTTGGCAATGACCCAAATATTTTTGCTTGGTTTTTATCCTCTCTCCAAACACAGACCAATGTCAGACTCACCCTGGCTGGAGGGGCCCCTGTGTTCCCTGTTCGTAGCAGGACCAGAGCAGGTTGTCTGTGGCTTTGTCCAACTGTGGCTTCAAAATCTCCAAGGGGAGAAACGGGATCTGTTCTTCCCCTACCTGCAAGCTTTCTATGTGTCAGAGCTATTCATAACACTCCTCAAAGTCATGGTTTGATCACAGCCACCAAAATGACTGTTTCTCACCACCCGACTCAGCCGAGCTTTGCCATCGAGCATTTCGCCTCTCTCCGTTCTACCCCTCTTTCCAAAATTACTTGCTCCCTCACTTCTTTCCTCTCTACCAAAGGGCTTCCCATACTCCTGAAGGCACCTACCACCCTGGCTGCAGGAATTCTGCAGCTGGTATTTATACAGCAAGGTACTCAGCGCTGCCTTTTATCTGGAAATGCAAAGCCGCTCCAGTTTCAGCGCAGAGCCCGAGGGGCAATCCCTGCCAGCCGGGAGCAGGGAGGAAGCTGCCACATAAAGGATGGTGGAAGCAAAGAGAAGAGACTCCTGCTGCCACCTTTGATCGACAAACAACTTCAGCCACTTGAAAACTTAAGGAGGGCTCGGGGTCATTTCTTCCTCCCGTGTGCTCTGCTCTGCTTTCAGCCCGCGGATGATGAGACGCTGCCGACGAAGATGACGCATCGGGGAGAGGAGATTTTAGTAACTGGGGCGGAGGAGGAGAAGCAGCAAGTGGTGAGAGGGGGAGGAAAAGGAGCCTATATAAAGCAGCAAAATTCAGAAACAGTCAATGCTTTCTCAGAAGAGAGAAATGAAAGAGGGAAAGAGCAAAGTTCGGGGAATTTTGGAACCACCAGATACATTATGAAAGTGAACTGAGACCCAGCCACATCTTGAAACAACAATCGTCCCATGGATCAGACTCAAAACCAAGACATGTCCATCCCACCACTTTTCTGAAATGGAATCAAATCTTCAGGCCTCGATCCCACATTATCACAGAATAGTTAAGGTTGAAAGGGACCTCTGGAGATCATCCACTCCAACTCCCTTGCCAAGGCAACGTTACCTACAGCAGGTGACACAGGAATGTGTCCAGGGGGGTTTGGAATGTCTCCAGAGAAGGAGAATTCATGACCTCATTGGGCAGCTGTTCCAGTGCTCAGCCATCCTCAACGGAAAGAAGCTCTTCCTCATGTTGAGGTGAAACTTCTTGTGTTTTGATTTATGGCCATTGCTGCTCAACTTGTCACTGGGCACCACTGGGAAGAGTCTGGCACCATCCTTTTGGAGCCCAACTTTGAGGTATTTATCTGCATTAGTCTAGAGAAGACTGAGAAGGGATCTTGTTAAACAGGCCCAGTTCCCACAGTCTCTCCTCATAACAGAGATTATCACAGAAATCAGTGGTCTCCCAAGGTCTGAAATTCAAGGAAAGTGTTTGCAGAATTATTGCACTGAGACCACACAGCAAGGTAATGCACCAGGTGTCCCCAGCAAAGCACCAAGCCCCAGCACAGCTTCTGCTTTTCAAACTGCACTGAAAGAACTAAAACATCACCAGATCTTCCAGCACGGCCTTCAGAAATGTGAAACTGGGAAAAGACTTAACTGTGGGACTAATGGACCCAGGATCCCATTTGGCTGTGTGTCTCATCTTGCAGGAATGCTCCTGCCTCACTCAGCCAAGGCGCTCAAAGTTTGCACCAGCAGATACTGAGAGATAATAAATGCAGAAACAACTGCTGCTCAATCACGCGTATGAAACAGCACACATAATTAGAGCTGCCTGGATGTGCAAAGGCTCAAAATTAAAAGTCAGCAACTTCTACTGCTACTTCTTGATTTTGGCAGGTTTCGCTTTCCCACTTGGCATCCTCACAATGTCTTTGGTGAAAACTAAGATAACAGTCTTGATCACTGAGCACTTGTTTTTTGTAAACACACATGTGTGTTCATCAGATAAATAATCCAGTACCTGCTGCACATTTAACCTCTCTGTGACTGTGCAGAGCATTTACCCAAGTCCTGCAGAGTCCTTAGTCCCTGCATCCCACCCACCCCAGAGCCTGCTACATGCTGGCTCATCCTTCGTGCTCGCGGCTTGTTTTCTCATCCATTCACACAATGTGCTTCCAAGGCTGGGTTTTACTGGCACAGATCCCTAAAATGTCTTCCCAAACACATACAGTACTGCTAGGAGAGCCATCGTGACAGATAATAGCGCTCTTATGGCAAGAACAAATCATCTTTAACTTATGTTTTCTTTAACTCTTAAGTTTGTTTTCGGCAATTCTGAAGTATCACTAACCACAGGTTCCCAATGTCTGCCTTTGAGAGGGAAAGGAGTGGGGGGGAATCTCCTGTTGATTAATTAAGGCGCAAATGTACACACTTCTGTTTAAAGCAATTTGACTATTGATGCTAAGACAGCTCAAGGAACTGATGACCTGGTCAGTCCTTGGACTGAAATCTGGAACCATATAACTGGAACACCAGCATATTCCCATGGCCTATCAACCAAACCAGGGCAGCAGGGGCTCTGGCAGCAGCCAGACACATTGTTTCCCAGACAAGCTGCTCCTTTGATGGGTTACCCTCTCACTTATCCCGAAGTCAAACCTACATTAGCTTTCTGTTTTCACTGTCAGCATCCAGCAGTAAATTCTCCCAGAAGCTATGACACCCATCACAAACTTCAGTCCAGCTCAGACACCCTCAGTCCGGCCACAATCGATATTGCACATAATTTCCTCAGAATCCCTTTCTGCAGAGTAGTGCAGTACTCATGGGAATCAATACTTTACAACTCTTTAGAAAAAGAAGCAGCTAATTTGAACTGTTAATTAACCCCAAAGACTCACAGTCCAAATCCCCTCCTCCCATGCTCCCTCACCGAGGGATCTGCTCCCCGTCCATTCCCCTGCACACACCAAAGACCTGCTGCTCACTTGCAAATACGGAGCCCTCAACTTTTACAGGAATCCTCCTGAGCCCAAGTCCTCCCTGAATAAGAGATGGAGAGCAATTTTAAAACACATGCTATTACAAATGCCAGTAACAGCTAAATTCCCACTCCTGTGCAAAACTCCCATAGAATAACCGGGGGAAAAGGTACGGCCTTTACATGGCCTCACCACGGACGGTAGCAAAGATTTACTAGCAAAGGGCAGTAGTGAAGTCTTCTACCTCTCAAATTTTATTGCTCTTACATAATATGCTATCATGCATTTACCAGCACGCTGTGAAGCGCTGTCATAAATATTTAAACTGCAGTGACAAGTAAGAGAGCTGTCGGTCGCTCCCCGTGTTCCTGGTTTTCGCTGCTCGCTCTCCTGGGCCCACGGAGAGGGAAGTTATTGATGTGCAGAAAATAAAAGCTCCAAGTGTGAACCAAACCAGATGCATATCCCTGACTTTCAGCAAAGCAAAAGGGATTTAACTTGTTATTAAAAGTCTTTCTACACCGGGGCCTCTCATGGTTGTTACGGCCAGGCCTGCCACCAGCAAGGCTCCCCTCCCCACACACGTGCCTGGCTGCATTAGTTATTACATTTGATAGCTTTATGGTATTATTTGAAGCTTGCTATTTACCTAGTTACACAAGACCCAGAGGCTTAGACCCTGCTCTCTGCCTGGGCTGCAAATCTCTGCAACTACCTCCAAAATAGCCCAGATTTTATGACCCATTAGGCTTAATGATAAATCCTTGGATTTATGTTCCGGGCTAGTGAGCAATGAGAGATCAAGGCTAAGCTTTGATTTATCTGCGGGCCAAGGGAGATGGTTATTTCTATAATTTTGTTTTCCTCATCATTTGCCATAATGACTGCAAAGCTCTGCTGTGACATCATGACAATTTTTTGCTGTATCTACGTCAAAATCAATACCACACTTGGTCCTTTCACACCCTCTCCCACCAGGATGGGGTAAATCCAGCTACAGACTAGCTAACTCCAGATCCTCCTGGTGCATGGAAGGCAATGGTTTCCAACCTGCAAATACTGCTGGAGGTGGGACAATGGTCTGTGAATGAAGACTGTTCTGCTTTGAACCAGGTTTGTACATTTGTGGTGCTTTACATGCAATGCCAGCGGTGCCTGGAGTTGAGATAAATTTTGCTTCACAGTGTTTTAAATCCAGAACCATGAAAAGAACAGAGGGTACTTTGGAGAGATGCTACTCAGCATGGTCCAGTATCTGCATTGATTGGTCTCCTGTTTTAACAGTTTCTCTGAAAACCCACGCCTATGGAATCCGGGGAATGGAGGAAAATCTCCAATTTGCTCTCCAAATCTACTTTAAAAGAAATAAAGAGAAAATTAAATGCCCCGTATTATAGGCAAAAGTCTTGAGAAATGGCCCATAAGGACCACAAATTTTCATGCAACTCAGAGTTTCACACCTGCCTGGCTTTAACACGCTCATCACAAAGCCAGGCTCTGCACATTTCAGGGCTGGCCCAAGGCTGGTTATTGGCTTCAGCAAGGACAGGTGGGTGCATCACGGAATGACAGGGCAAGAGACAGGAAAAAAGTTAAAGAACATCACGATATTACAGAGCTAATCATGCCCCAAAGTTATTTTCTTCAAAGATTATTACACCTTTTTGACTATGTTGTGCAAGTCCACTAATACTACTGAAGTAATACTGAGAAAGGATAGAAAAAGTAAACATTAAAGGGCAAATTTTGAGCAGCTCAAGTTTGCACAGCAAAGAGGATGCCTAATATAAAGGGAACTTGTCAGGGGAATGGCACATTATCCAATCTTTTTCTTGACTGACAGCTTGACAGTCTCTCACCCATTTAAAAAAAAAGTCTTTAAAAAGCAGTAGTTAACAATTATCGCCAATTTTCCTATTAATTCCATGGAAAAATAGGTGGAGTTTAATTTCTAGCTAAATCAGGACTGTTGACTGGTTTTCTTCCTCACACAGAATCGGAAATGGAAGAGAAGTAGCGAGATGCTGTTAGATCAGTAGGAGGAGATACCAAAAAGCAAAGTAAACAGGAAAAGAAATTGTGTAAGAATAAAAATAGCAAAAGCAATGGAACAAAACCTCACAGAAATCCCTTAACTCTCAGCTAAAGGTTCTTCCCAAGTAGCAGCATCAGGTTGTTGAGCAAAAAATGCAAAAACAAAGTACTGTGGACCAAGTCCTACCAGATGCTGAGGAAAAAGTCAAAATGCTTCTTCAAGCAGAAGTTTATGACAAACGTGAGCCACAGAGGTACTGGTTTCTCCCACCCCACAAACAGTACCAGGGATCTGTCACACTGATGATGTCCAAATTCAGACTGGATTGCCCAAGAAGAAAGAAGCCCTGGCTTCAAGCTGAGTTCATGAGAAGAGAAGGCTTTAGGGTGATCTAGCTGGGGTCTTTCAGTGCCTGAAGGGAGCCTACAGGAAAGATGGAGAGAGACTATTTACAAGGGCATGGAGTGACAGGACAAGGGGGGATGGCTTTAAAATGAAAGTAACTAGGTTCAGATTAAATATTAGGAGAAATTCTTCACCATGAGGGTGGTGAGGCACTGGAACAGGTTGCCCAGAGAAACTGTGGATGATTCCATTCTGTGATTCATTACAGCAAACCTTTCTCTTGGAAAGCAGCAGCCCTGCTGATGGGCAACACATTCCACACTCCTCTCCCCGAAAAGAGGAAAAAACATCCACTTCTGGTTAGCCTATTAAGAAATTAAGTCACTTTTCAGCTAGCAACGCTCTGCATCAGTGTTTAAATTATTTATCTCACGCCTTGTACTCCTAAGTACTCGAAAAGCCCTACTTAGTCTCTCTGTGAATCTTCACAGCGCTAAGAGTTGGTTCTTGAAGAGATTGGGTAGGAAAGCACTGGTGTGTGATGGATCTTGCAGTTTCAGTAGTTTCTGTATTGCATCTGTAATATAATGGAAAATGAGAGACATGCTTGTGTCCCTCATAAAAGCCCTGCCCAAGTAAAGCATTTCTCTTGCTTTCCAGGACTCGACTCTCACCTCCATCCAAGTGGAGGCCTCTTCTGTCTCATCCCTAGGAATAAATCCTCCGTGGCACACAGGCACGTGGTTTTGCACGTGTTTCCCCAGGCAGTCTATAGGGTCTGCATTACACCATCTGCTTTAAACTGAGCCCTGTCATCAATACTCAGTTTTGGCAGGAGAGCCACTGGCAGTAACTACTTTCCTTCACTGCCAACCCCTGCCTGACTTCCAGTAGGACGGGGCTCTTTCCATGGAGCCACGTGACTGCAGTAACAGACATCCATACACGGGATTTTTCTAATTTGTTTGCTTTTCTACTTCTCATCCTTCATTTACTGTCCTAAAAATGTCAGAACAGAGAGCAGAACTTAAAAGGCAATCACCACCTGCAACCGTTGTAGCAACACTAAGCTATTTTGGCAGCCAGGCCTCTCTCAACACATGCTCACGGGGCCCATATCCCTCGTGCTGGGAAGATGCAATACAGTCCCTGGCTTATGGTTGCATCATTCCAAGCTCCTGCATAAAACACGGGAGCACCCAGAGATTTCCTAGAGCAGCCGATGGCTCAGATTACAGCCACTGCCGTGGCACTGGAGCACTTCCCAGTAGCACACTAAACTTTATGTTTCCAGCATAAAATCCCTGGTGATGTTGCTTCCCCAAACCCTGCCGGCACATCCCACGGCACAGACGGTGCTTCCCAACCAGCCACCCCACCTTGGTCTCAGTTGCAGTTCAGCCACGGGATTTTCTGCCCTTTGATTATTTTTTCCCCTGTGACACCAAAGCACAAATAGAAAGAAGTTTTGTTATTTGGAAAAGAGGAGTTCAGGGCCTGCACCAGAGACAAATTCATGTGCCGTTACTTTATTCTTTCCTGCATGCTTCAAAATCTGGGAGAGAGGCAGAGCTCAGGGTGCATTTACTTTGTTCTCATCCTGCTCTCAGGAAAACCTTCCTGTTTCTTCAGCCTAGAATATCACGTTTTTCTATACAACCCAAAACCAAATACCCTCCAAAGCCCATGAGAAATGCTGAAAATCTGTTGGCTTTGGATAACTTGTCTTTACACCCAAGTGAGAAACAAGTTTCATACATGCTAACCCAGGTTTCTGTGGCCTTGGCAGGATTTAGTTGAAAAAACAAACCATTTAAACATTCTGATAGTTTACTTACATTTCGTTATGCGCCCAGTAACAACCCTTTGGAACTATACCTCATTTCTATGTCCTTCAGCTGTATCTTAAGAGCCCTTCTATGAGCAGTGTGTAGAAGATGCACCAAAAATATTTTAAATGTATTTATTTACGCGGCCCAAGTAACCCAATGTGGCATTAAGCATTGTTTTCATAATCCCGTAAAGTACTAAAAGCCTCCTGGGACGGATTGAGCCTCTTCAGCTCAGGACCAGAGAATTCTGCACCTTTGGAAAAAATTAAAACTAAACACCTAAAGTGCTTTTCAAAAGCAATTATCATAATCCCTGCTGTTACCCAGAGGGAAGCAGTGGCATGCAGAGGTTAAATAACTTCTTGGAGGTGGTTCAGCGAGCAGCACAGCCCGGATTAGAGTCACCGTGCCTCCTGACTTCCAGCTCCAGGCTCAGCCCAGCACCTTAAATAGCTGCAGTGCAAGTAATTAGCTCTGTCCCCTGGGCACGCATCTAACTCAGGGAATGGGAAAGCTGGAGTTCAACCTAATGGTACAAAACTTTCTATGGAGAATCCCTGGAAAGAAACGTTAAGTTTTAACCACTCTGACCTGATCAAGCTGTGCCAAGGCAGAGGGGAAAAGCTGCTGTGCAGATTTTACTGCCACCAGCTTGGGACAAGTGAATTATTCACATGCAGCAGAGCATGTCACAATAAAAGGTTTATAGGGGCTATCACCAGGAACATTCCTGTGGCGTTTATTCATTCCAGTATTTGTTTGTTGGCATTTCTTTTGTCCTCTCCTCTGTCACCAGGGACCTCTCCACCCTTCCCTTTGTGGGGTACCTTTCCTTCGAGGAAAAAAACCAAAATTTTTGCCATGTGAGTGTTTTAGCGACACTGCACATTTTTATTTACATTGTTATTTTGCACAAATGTGTATTTCCACAGGGATATGTGGCACATGTGGTTTTCCCCCACCAGAGGTGACTGTCTATGTCTACTTCCTCTATTCCCTTGCCTACAGCTGCAGCATCTCCTTTACTTCTTTAGCTGCCTCCAGCAGGGAACAATAAATCCAACACACTTGGAAAAAGGAAAAAAAAATCTCTAGTGCTATTTTGGGCATCCAAGTTCTTTGGCTTAAGCTATTTTTGGAAGGGCATCTTTGTTCAGCAAAATCAGAACTCCCAGCCCTGTGACACGGGGGCAGCGCGTCCCGCTGCAGGCGGAGCCGTTTGCCAGCGGCAACCTCCAACGGCAGGGCTGGCACGCAGAGCAAAGCCAGGACAGCCCAGAGGGAAAACGATGGGAGACAGGATTTCACTTCCACTCTCCATCACTTGTGTGTCTGTGAGCAAGTCACGCCGCTCCTCTCCCGGGAGTTTCGGCCATGCCCACCCCGGCACACGGCAGATGCACAAACAGGACGGGTGCACCTCATTCCATAAGCTCCCCATGGGGAAAACATGTCTTACTACCTGTCCTGGCAGCCTCCAGCCCTACCAGGACCCCAGTCCTGGTGGTTCATTAGACACAAATATTAATTTGTATACACAGCTCATGTTTTTATAAAAGTTTTGCTTAGGAGATAAGAAAGGTCACAAATAGGAAATAGCAGCCCAGCTTGCAAAAGATCTAAACAGGATTCATACATTTCTGCTTTGTTCATTTGATTTTAAAAGATATTCATGCTCTGTGTGCTCTGAAACAATAATTCCCTTTGTACTTCCATCAGATGCACCTTCCAACACCAACAGCACTCTTATATGGCCCAGAAAAAAAAAATAGTTGGAAAAGACGCAAAAAAGCTGACTTGGTATGTTGTGGCTGGCTCTGCACAAGGCAATGGGAGCACACCCTTCTCACATCACTGCATTCACAGGCACCACTGGGAAAGGGATAATCTTTGAACCTGTAAGGCACAAGGCTTGGCTTAAAGCTGGCATTTTGTGCCAGGGCTGCAAGACAGCTGCTTTCAACAGGCAGGGATGAACCACACGAGAACCACACACTGTGGCTGGTCCTAGACCAGGAGCCCTGGCCACAGTCCTGCCCTCTGAGTTGCTTCTCTCCAGGAAAAAAAGAAAAAAAAAAAAAGCAAAGTTAAACATTTAATTGGAGAGAAAATATTTTGTTTTCTTGGTTGTTGGGACAGCCTTCCAAACGCAACACTGAGCCCTCCTGGGCTTGGTGACAGGAAGGCTGAAACACCAGCACTAACAGCTAATTCTCCAGTGAATCTCTGTGGCCTAAAAGATTAAAGGCTTAATTAGAGTTACCTGAACATTAAATACCACTAAAGTGCACTGAAAGCTGCTCTAAGTGGGGATGGGGGGGAGAAGCCTTTTAAAGAGGCTCATAACTAACTGGGGTTAGTTAGACGTAACTATGGGGTTTATGCACAGTTGTTACTGGTTTTGAATCATTCTGCTTTTCAGCTCTTTTGCCTTGACAATAAAGCCAATGCAGCTGTGCATCAGGCAGTGCTCTGGCACACCTCATCACCAACCACAGCTGAATTTAATGGGGGAAGCTGTCTTAAATACATCAAGCTTTGTATCTAGAAAGAAGGGAGGCACCCTATGAAACTCCTACTGAAGAAGACACACACCTGAACTAGACACCAGAGAAGTTACAAGGGAGGATGCCATTGAAACCGAGGCTCTACTGTCATGCCATTCCATTTTTGAGCAAACAGTTGTTTAAAACAACTTTCTCGCTTTAAATTGCTATGGAGAGTAGTAAAACCCTATGTTTAACAGATGGGAAAAATAAGAGTATAACTGGAATCCCTCCAGGTGTGAGGGATACCAAACACCTGAAGTTTCCATCACCGCTCTCCTGGTTCCACCTGGCTGCAGTCACTGACCATCCTACCCTGACAAGAGAGGTTTTGCTCAGCTTCCCCCAAAACCTGGCCAAACCCTGCAGCAGACCCAACAGGCCAAGTCCACTGACTTCAGCAAGAAGCAAAGCAGAGACAGCCCCAAAAATGCCTCCAGGATGGCCAACCAGCAGCATGAGTCAGCAATGCTAATGCTAGGAGCAGGGTTATCCCAAGGAGATATTTTGGCAAGAGGTTTTGTTTGAGCTTTATGCATATTTCTGAAACTCTTCAGCTGCTGGTACCCACAAACACCTGTTAGGAGTTTCAGCACATGCCACACAACAGACTTGTGTTTGTAGCTTTTACACAGTAAACCGGTAAAACCAGAGTGAATTCAGGTATTTGAACAAGTAGGTGCCAAACACTTCAGATTCTTAACTGGAGCAGCTTCAAAGCAATAACTGAGTTTAATTGTCAAGTGTGAGGGTGATTAGAGGAGAAGTAGAGATGCAGGTGCTCTTCTGCTCCGTTTTTCCTGTTCTTTTTCCTATACATCCCTGAAACAGCTGACACCTGTGCCCCTGACAGATCTGTGCCAGCATCACCTCTTGGGCTTCAGCCACAGGAGCTGGAGTCCTCCTTTAACTCAGCTTTAAGCCCAAAATACATGACTGATGTTGAAGAGAACAGTTTGTCTCCCCCATTTCAGTAGCAAATCTGGGGTCAGAGGTGATGCCAATCACATACGGCAAAAACTCTGACTTGGTGTTAACTACCACCATGAGAAGTTTATTATCAGCTGATTGACAGTAGTAGTTGACACTGGGGAGCAAGTTTCTTACAAAGCATTTTATTTCCTAAATATCAGTTTTCAAAGTAGGAGTTGCCACACTCACTCACTTTGGCAAATAATAATTGAGAAGTAAAATGTTTTGCAGGAACTTTGCCTGTTATACACCTCCATTTTAGAACCAGCCATCGGGATGCTGAGAACTCACTGAAAGCCAAACATTGACTTACTGTGAGCATTCATGGCTGATGAAGATGTCAAGGAAAAAAAAAAAAACAAAAAACCAAACCCAAACAGAAAAGCTACTGGGAAGCAAACAGAGGTGCCAAAGCAATAAGGGAATCAAACAAGCAGTGGGATTTACTAGGTCTGGCTCAGCAGGGGGTTGCCAAGGGAATTTGCTGATGACTCGTAACAGGGTTCTCCACAACAGGCCTGCCGTGGTCTCTCCGTGCCACCGCTTCCCTGAGGGAAATGACTCCTCGGAGGGCTCTGTTAAGTGCGGTTCACCAGGCGCTACAGACGAGCGACACACACCCCCCTCCGGGTCTGGTGAGCCCTCATCTCCTCAGAACAAGGTTAGAAAACTACACGAGTGTGTAACAGCACTCAGGGCTCCTGCACAAAGGGGAGGCAGGACTACGGCACACTCGTCTAAAATCACTTGATGAAAATTAATCTCCGCTAGAAGTCACGGTCTCACTGGGATCAAAACCATTTGTAAACGTGTTTGAAGCAGGGGGAAGGAGAAAGTTTAGCTTCACCACTCTCAATGTGAGAGTGAGTCTTTCCCTCAACTCAGACTGTATTTTTGCTCGGTTTATCTCCAATTAATACATGTGACAGCATAAATACATAATCCCACACTGAACAAAGACCTTCCATACACCTGAAACGAGCTCCAGCAAAAAAAATGTTACTAAACCACAGAAAACAGACAATGAGGCGAACCACAAAGAGTAACTCCCAAAGCTTTACCTGGCACAGCAGCAGCAGCTCTGAAACCGGTGCCCTACCCCTTGCAGACAGGTCCCTCATCCCCACCTGCAAACCAGGAGAGCAGCTGCTCACCATGGGAGGATCAGCACACGGGTAACCCCCCTGTAGCAGAAGCAGCACTGGATCAGCAGGAATGCAAAGGGCCATTTTGTGAACCTCAAACTGGAACAGAGGAGCTCCTATTGCTTCTGCTCAACCTCACTCCTGGGGGTGCAGACGGCCAGGGAGCCCCGCGAGTGGCACGAAATCCACTCTTTACATCAAAAACATCATCCTCACGATTCCCCAACGCTTCCAGACGCATCCTCCACCACAAGAGGTCTGTCCCCGGCAGCAGCAGCGATGCTCACAGCCATCAACACCGGCTTTCACACAGGGCAGGGGAGCTCGGCTCCCTACTGCAGCCCTAAGCAGCGCCGTTTAAAGTTTCATGGTACAATAAAGGCAATAAATTAGGAGCAATGATTCCTTAAGTGCTGTCTGGGCAGCAGGGACCACTGAGATCTATCTCAACACAGGTACCAACTCTCCTCCTTCATTTTGCAAATACAAAATTCTAAAACGAAGGGGAAAGGTTACCGGCAGAGTGGTCTCGCTGCTGGTCCCTCTCGAGTTAGGGGGAATGTTATCCTTACTGGCAATGACAGCCCATCTGATCTAACGCTGAATATTTGGGGAGAAAAAAAAATTCCATTGTTTCTTTATGTTAACAGAGGGCTGGTGTGTAACAAAGAGGAAGAAAGGCAGTCTGCGTGCTGCTGGCGGGTTGGTAAGAAATTCTCAAGGTCTGATCGATACCATGAAAAAAACACCTCTCCTGGTCTGAGGCTGGAGCGTTACTGAAGCACGGCAGTCACTATGCAGCTCATTTTCTTTAGGCACGATGATCTGAGGCTAATGAACACAGAAAGAAGAGCGGAGTCGATTGCAGGCATGCCTAACCCTTTATATGAAGGAAAAATCCCCAAACGAGCGAGCAAAGGTATAGAGGCGCATGCAGGAGCATTTCCAGGCGCATTTCCAGGAGCGGTTGCACGGCTCTCTGGGTACCTGCTACCTGGGGGAAACCCAAAAGCACATGATATTCACAGAAAGTTGGGCGCAACTTCTGGAAAAAAAATGACAAAAACCAAAACGCCCTTGGGGAAAGAAAAAAAAGAAAAAAAAAAAAGCCATTGTTGTGGGAAATCCCAGCAAAGCATTTAAAGCAAATGGTCGCCGTAGGTGATTTCGGAGAGGAGCCCGGGAGCTCCATGAGAGGAACCCGGCAGCCCCGGCTGCCCCTGCCCAGCCCGCGCTGGCAGCGCCCGCGGCTCTGCCCGCTCCGCACAGGTGCGGACGGGGATGCCCGGGCCGTGCCTTTGTCTGCCCGGCACCGGCCGCCGCCGGCACGGACGGGCGAGCGGCCCCGCACGGCCGAGCAGCCCGGGCAGGGGCAGCCGCCGCCGCGCCCCCCGCCCCGCTCCGCGCCCCCCGGGCGGGTCCCCGCGCCCGCCCCGCCGTCCCTACCTCGGCCGCCGCCTCACGCCGCCCCCAGCGCCATGTTCCGGCTACATCCGGGCCGCGGCTCCGCTCGCTCGGCCCCGCTCAGCCCCGCTCGGCGCGGCCGCAGGTGCCGCCGCCCGCCCCCCGAGCCGAGCCGGGCAGCGCCGGGGCGGGCACGGCACCGCCCCCGCGCCGGGCCGGGCCGGGCAGGGCAGGGCCGGCAGCACCGCCCCGCCCCCGCCCCGAGCTGCGGGGCCGGGCTCTGCCGGCGGGAGGGGCGGCGGCAGCTGCGCACCTGCCTCAGCATCTGGACGCGGCTTTGTCCGTCCGTCCGTCCGTCCGTCTGTCCGCCCCCAGCGCGGCAGCCACAGCGGCGCATACCTGTGTTCTGCACCAGCCAAGGGACCTGCACACCCACGCCCCCCTTCTTGCACCAGCCAAGGGACCTGCACACCCACACATCCATTCCTGCACGGGCCGAGGGACCTGCACACCCACACATCTATTCCTGCACCGGCCGAGGGACCTGCACACCCACACCTCCATTCCTGCACCAGCCAGGGGACCTGCACACCCACACCCCCCATTCCTGCACCTGCCAAAGCAGCTTCACACCCACCTATCTATTCCTGCACGACCCCTATGTACCTGGACCAATCCCTCATCAATCCATGCACCTGGACACTCACCCACCTGTTCCTACACCAGCCAAGGCACCTGGGTACCCACACACTGATGCACCAGTGCATCCTTCCACCCAGGCATGCACCAACTTGTGCCCCCACCCATGCACTTGTACACCCATATATCACCCTCCATTCCTGCACCAGCCCATGCACCTACACATCCACACACCCACCCATGCCTGGGCCACCATATACATGCACCAGTCAGTGCTCCCACATATCCAGCCATCCACGTCCAATTTATGCACCTTTCCTCCAACACATCCACCCACCTGTCTGCCAGTCCATGCTCCCATCCGCATCCGTCCATCTACACCCCAGCTCTGCAACCATCTACCCACAGGCCCCTACATCCACTCACCTGCTTCTTTCTGCACTGGGACCTCAGTCATTATATATATAAATTTATATGTATCTATTTTATAAAAACAACCATGTTGACAAGTTTCATTACCAGTAGCTCTCCCCGAGCAATGGCCACGTGCTAAGGAACAAATCTGGTTAAGGCAAGTGATGGAAGGAAGCAATCAGAGAAGTACAACAGCCAAACCCCATGTATCCCATCTAATTTTGTTGTATTACTGCCGGCAATTTGTGGTTGTCTCTGAAAGCTGCCCTAAGCCTACGTTTTTATATAATATTCCATGAGAAAGATTAAGATTGCCTTTAATAAAGGTACATATCGGTCCTTCCACGTGCTAAATCCAGAGGGAGATGATGGTGTGTGCTCACGGATGACCATAAACCATCCCTGTCAGGAAACACCGAGCACAGACAGCAAAGTGCTTTTCAGAGGCACCTGCAGCAGAAGCTCCCTGGGAAGAAAAGACCCAAAGTCGATTTGATTGATACAGCCCTGCATGGGAGAGGAGTGATTTCATAGTTAATGATGTTGAATTACACATCATTTCTAGTTTCTTTGATGCCCTTTTGCATTAGCACTCACTCTGTATGGCAGGAGCAGAGAGGATACGACAAGAACATCTGGAAGATAAAGGTCTGCATTGGAGCTGTGTGGGGTGGCCGGGCAGAGGGAGATACCAAGGCTTTCATGGCACTCAGCTGCTCACCTGAGATCTAAACACGTTTCTGCACGTATGAAAAACCCTACATTAACAACAACAACAAGAAAAATCCCTCAGAAATGTGCTCTTCCATTACCCATAATGTCTGCTTCTGCCTTCTTTTCTTTATATTCCTCTCAATCACTGCTCTACCTAAGGCTGTGAGATGAAAGGTGCTCCCTTTGTTCTTCACAGCACACAGTGTTGGTGTTTGCTGGGATGGCAAAGCACCTGCTTTGGCCTTAAAACCTGACCATGGCAGTGGTGGGCAGTGCCAGCACAAGAAGGAGCACTCTCCTTGCTGGGAAGGAGACTGGGCACAGAACAAACATAGTCCTAAATACAGCAGCAGGCTATTCAGAAGACCTGGACTGTAATTTTGACCCGTTAAATGTGAAATTCAGAGGCAGGTTGGTTAAGGCGACCCTGAGTGGGTGCCACTGTTGAAGTTGCTCTGTTGCTCCTGGTTTCCATTGGCTTGCAGTGGGTTTTGCAGCCAGAAGCATCATTTGAAATCAGCAGCCACTGAAGGACACTCAGGCTTCCGGAGAAAAAACCCAAACAAACCAAATTCCTCAAAAAACCCCAAGCCATGCTAAAACTTTCCTTGCAGAAAAAACCCCACCACAACAACTTGGGTTTAAACCTCACCACAAAGCTGAAGCCTTTCCCTGGTGCATCAGACCAGAAGTAACGTGTGGGACGAGGCAGCGAAGGTTTCCCTGCTCTGAGTCAGCATGAGTGATGTGTGTCTGTAATGCAAGGTGTTGCGTGTCACATCTTGGCATGGTGCATATGGCTTCTGGCAGGGGAACAAAAAGAAATCAAGCCTTTGCTGTTTTGTCTTTAGTCTCAAGTGTGATTTGGAGGAAAGTGTCTCAGTGAGTTGGCAAAATGGGCTGATGGCTGCAAAACTGCAGCGCTGGGAGAGAGGCACCATTGCAGGAGCAATGAGGGAGGAAGAGAGGGAGCAATAAGCCCTCTGTATCCCATGGGGTGCTGGGAGAAGGGGTGGCTCAGTAACATGAACCTGCCGAGATTCACACTGAAGGGATGTAGGCACATCCATCAGCACTGGAAAATCCCATCCTGTGTATTACCAGAGAGCCCTGGACCCTGTATCCTTGGGGTTGAAGCCAACGAGAAACCAGGTGTCTAACTTGGACATTAGTTTCTCCCCAAAAGCCAGCTGAACTACCTGAAGGATGAACTCGACTATTTAATCCCTTCGATCTGAAAAACAGATGTTATATATGCACAGATGGACCCCAAAGCCCAAAGCTTTTAAAAAAAGGTTCATTTTGCTTTTGGTTTATTCTTAGACACAATGGTATGAATAAGAAATATGGCCCCTCAACTCAGCGTAACTGCCCTGAGCTAGAGTTGATGCAAATGAATGGTGGCTAAAAGGGCAAAATGTCCTTTTCCCAGAAAAATCAGAGCATAGCATTATTAATTTTTTTAACTTATCATCATTGTATGTTTAAAATTTGGTAGTTTTAATTTAAAAACTGAATCAGTGGCATTAAACTCTATGGCCTAGGCCTCACTGTAATATTATAATAAATGGAAATAGACCCCTACACATTTTAAATCGAGTGAAGCTCCTGCAGTGGCTGAAGTATTTGTTGAACCAGCTGGATCAGGAGGGTCTTGAGACTCTAAATTCACTATCTACAGACCCATTTCTCCCTGGGATGCACAGAAAAATGTTCTTTCCTTCACTTCCCTCCAGTCTGAGAAAACCATTAGGGATTGAAGCCAGAGAGGGAAAAGGCTATTGCAGTTTCCCCCATATGAGTCTTTATAAGGACTTGGTGATTAGAAACACCCCAGCCTGCTGTCAAGAGGTGTTATTTCCTGTGTTCAAAATGTCCATTTCAAATGCAGAATAAGTTTTGATAACTGCATTCTCCCCCTTACCCTGTCTGTCCATCATATTTAAGATTAGTATGTGATTTAAATTAGAGCACAGTAACTAATGTATGTTACTTTTCTCTGCTCTGCAGTGCACCCTGACACAAATTAACATTAAAATTAGTCATGTAGTAGAGGCATCAGTCATCAGTTTGGCACATAAAGTGAAAATTGTTAAGGAACTTTAGACTTAATATGCAGATTCTTAAATAAATATGGTAATAGCATATCCTGATCATAAGTGAAAAAACAGTATTAGGCTCTGGTGAGGAAGTATCAGTTGTTCCTTAGGAAAATAATTAAAAAGTACAAATGGAGCACAAGATTAATTTAAATAATCAATTTTGTGTTTCCTGCTAGCTGATTTAAGTCATGATGAAAATTGTTGATTAAATCCCCTCATTTAAATCAGTGCCCCTTAATGAGAATGAAAGCCTATGAACATAAGCCAATAACAGTAATAAAAGACTCTTCAGAGAAGAAATAGCTTTCACAAGAATACTTCCAGGGCTGGGAGAACACCAGCCATCCTTTGCAAAAAGAAATACATCTCACAACCAAGCAATTCTTCTCTCCTAAGCTCTTAACCCTGTAAAAAGAGCAGGGATTGGGCAATAAGTCATAGGATATTCACAGCCACATTACGTAAGTACAACTGAACCGGTGATCCTTCCCACTAACCGTCGTCGGAGAGGACGATGAAGTATTGCTGGAATAATTAAAAAGACAGGTTTGAATTCCCTAAATAATACAGATGAATGCCCTGTCCAGCTATTCATCTTGATGGCCAGCAGCCTTTTAAGGGCTGTGAGCTGCTGCATAGGGAGGATGGCTGAGGGATGCTGGGTGGAGTGTGACTGTGCTCCTGTGCAGCCCCTGGCCTCTTTCCAAAATGCTGTCGAAGGGCCATTTCTATGCTACCAGAGCAGTTACTCTCATAACTACACCTCAAATCTCCTCCAAACTTAAGGTGTCTTTGCTTTCCTTATTGGTCAAACTCTGAGCACCAAAGCATTCATTATGAATTTACAGTAAATGTAGGAAACTGCATTTCGCTGAGGGTTGCACGTGTGTCATCAGCCCATACAGGTAATTTACATTGTCACAGGCTCTTCCCTGTGGTCCTATAATTCACAGCATTTCCTGGTCCTCTTGACTTCAAGGCATTTGGGATTGCTCTCTGAAGAGTGTATCAGTACAGCCCCTGGCTCTCTCTCTCTGTTTGCAAGGGTGACAGTAACCTCTATTTCCGTGCTGCCCAGTGCTCCTCCCGCACTCCAGCTCCTGGACTCGAGGGGTGTGGCTCCCAGGCAGATTTCTGCCCTTTTGGGGAGTGTACCATGGGATGAAGTCTTGAAGGCACAACCTTCACTGCACCAAGATCAGTCACCAGAAGACAGACGAAGAGAACAGACACTAAACTTCAAAAAGGTCATTTTAAAGTTACTGTATATTTTTGAGACACGATTTCCATAATGCCTGGTCATTGCTACTGCCAGTATCCTTATTGTTCAATGATCAAAAGATACACAGAGATCTGTAACTAGGGATATTGTAAATTTACTCAGACTTATCCTCACACACCTGTGATTCTTCCCCTTCAATTCATATTTCCAAGGGCAGAAATGGGCCCCAACCCTGCAAGGCAGAGCAAGAGATGCTCTGCAGTTTGCCTCTTCCCAGGACACTGTCTGCAGGACATGACTGCTCCAGCTCCAGGGATAACTCTGGCACGTGCAGGGGCTTCAGTCCTGTGATGTGCCCTGAGCATGGCCCTGTCCTGCCTGAAATGATGGTGATGTGGGACTTTATCAGGCACCAATCCCTCTTACCATCCACTGGAGCTCAGAGCCTGCAGGTCCCAGCATGTGCATACAGGAGCCCTGCTGTGTCTTATCAGTGGGTGCTGAGCAGATACTGGTTCAGGGACTTCTTGGCCTCTATGATAAATCTGTAGGTATCCATGAACACATTTATCTGCTCCTTTTCTTCCCCTAGCATTTTGCAAAAGCAGTATGACACTTTGGTGTCACGCTGCCCTGCAAATCTGCTTCCAAAAGGCTGCCTTCTTTCTTCAAAGAGCATTTCCAGTGCTAAGCAAGATCTCTCAGAGCCCTTGACTTTGCAGCTGGCAAAGTTTACAACATGTTTACAATACCCTGCATAATTTGGCTATGAGATAATGTATAGTATAGTCCTTCAGTGGTGCACAGTGGGAAAAGAACAAGTGGAAAAAAAAAAAAAGGTAATGCAAAGCCAAGAAAAGCAGATGGTAGTGAGCTCTCCAAGGGGCAAGAATGAATAAATAACTGCAGATTTTTTTTTTTCCCGAGGAAAAATATACTGTCAAATCAATAACACGGATTTTAGGAAATGCGAACGAGATCAAATGTGCATTTTTTCAGTATTAAACAATGGCACTTCATCAGGACCCACGGTCTGCACTGCACGTGTTTGCCTAAATGAAACAGAGAGGAGTAAAAATAGCATTGCTCTGAAAAGTTCTCGTTTGACCTCAAGGTTACATTCCATTCTTCCTGGGCAGTTCTCCTATAGGTAACAAGTCAAACCTTCAGGTGTAAATCAGAGTGCCCCAGCAGTTACTGTGCTGATTTGCAGCACTAGATCTTTGACAATCTTTGTCTGTGATTCTTACAGAGCAGAATTTTTTGACAATTTGGGGAATTTTCCTGTGTCTGTTATTAGGGTCACAGGAAACTATGTTTATTTAATACATCTCTGCACGCTCCCAGAGTGACTAAAAGATACCTTTTTTCTTTTTGACCACATCAGGTCCAGCTAGAGGGGGGAAAAAGAGGCTCTTGAAAACAGCCAAGTATACAAATATCCTAATTCTCCTCCAGCAAAAGATTTTTTTCGCCTCAAAATTTTAAGTCCCTCAGAGGAAGCCAAGCAACATATGGGATGCATGGAAGTTGCTCTCTGCAGATCTGTCAATCCATTTTAGTGCCGCCGTGCATCAATCCTGGCTCTGCCACGAGCACAGCCCTCCCCACACAGGCACTGCCAACTGGCCCTCAGTCAGCTCCTCACCAGGGGACAAACCAGCTCCTGCCATGCTGATCCACGGGCCCAAGGAGCAAGAAGCTGCAAGGCATCAAATCTCCTGTGTTCTTGCTCTGCAGCTACGGTGTGAAAACAACCTTTGTAGCATCACCGGGGCTCGCTCGGCCACCAGTGATGTGGTGGGCTGGGGAGCAGAAGGCAGCACAGGCTGGGAGGAGCTGCAGCCTCTGCTATCAGGCAACAACCTTGATGCAATGGCTGGGGAAGAGGGATGTGTAGAAGAGGGCTGTGCGCTCAAGCCTTCCAAGCTGGCTCCTCTGGGGATGGTGGGTTTGGGGGAAGCACAGACCGAACCCTGCGGTTGTGGAGATCTCGTGGTGAAGCTCCCTGAGGAGTTACACCTGCTCCAGCCCTTTGGGTAGAGGCAGCCACGGCCCCAAAGTGGAGAATGAGCAGCCACCAGATCTGGAATCCCAGAGCACCATCACACATCAATGCTTTGAAAATATCACACATGAGAAGGGGAGGCTCCCTTTTCATTTCTGCTTCTGAAGATCTGGACCCACAGGGTTGGCTGGTTGTAAAACTTAATTGCCTTTCCCCAGCATGTCAATTAATCAAAGTGGTGGGGTATTTCTTGGAAGCCAGCAGCCAGCAAAAGCAGTAGGAAGGGTCACCTCTTCCCCTTGCTGCTTTTTGAGAGGCAGTGAACACTCTCTTAATCATGCATGCCCATGACACTGATGATAACATTTTCATTCAAGCTCCATTTTTCGTTCTGCCTGTGCAAATTTGAAGAGCAGAGTCACTACTGTTGCCTTAGCTTTTATCTCTTTCTGCTCAGAGCAGAACCTGAGCTCCTTAAAACCATGTACTCCTGAGTTCTGGCCCTGATCACTTTTGCTGTGCAAAGGAAAGCCTCTTCTAAAAATCCAAGTCTTAGGAAGCAATAAGCCCACAGATGAGCCTCTCAGCTGCTAAAAGCTGTTGCTCTCCACCCCGCAGGTACCAAGCGCTCCTTCCTTTAACAGCAAATCCAAAAGAAAACCAGCCCCTAAGGATGCCCAGGGAGTATCCCAGACTTTACAGTGACACAGTCAGGTCCATGTACCTGTGGGAGCTGCTGCCAAGTTGGCAGGGTCAGAGGTGGCTCCTTTCGAAACAGGACAGGTTTCGAAGGGACACGAGCTCTCTGGGAACACCTCCAGCTCCAGGCCCAAGCTGCAAATTAAAGTCCTTGCTTTTGTTGGAACATATGGCAAAACCCTGAGTCCTACACATGTTTTAATGCCAAGAGTGACTATTAGTTTGGCATCCCACATGGCAAAGGAGCCAGGAGGAGTTTTGTCCAATGGAGAAGAGGGGTTGAAAGCAGGCAGTTTATCCCACTGCCATTTTGGCTCATCTACGTTTCTTGGTCACCGTCATGCCCCTGAGTTAGTTCAGCTCTTGTCAGTCTTTGCTGTCACCCGTCCCTTGACCTGAGAGAATATGTCCCTGTACGTGACCCTCATATTGCAGGTGACAAAAAACTGCATGGAAAGCACTTTGTTACCCAAAGCATTTTTCAGTTACAAATGATTCCTGGCAGCAAATTCTAGGTAGGTTGATACTCTAATGTAATTCCAATCACCTGGTAGAATATTTTTCTATAGCTCCTTTATGAGTATCAGTACCCAGCCTACATTCTCTCTCTCATACTTAAGCCTCCAAAATTACACTGATCAAAGCAACCTGCATTTATAAACTGATGTGCTCCTGCATTCAAGAGATTTGCCAAGTGCTAAATATAAGGTTTCTCACTATAGTCAAAATCAAATTTAAATTCCAGCTGCCTCTCTGCTAATATGCAGCAAAGGTTTAGCAGAACAAAGCCATGTTTGTAGAATCAGACACCAAAGATGATTAAATTAAACTGAAAGGGGAATTGGTGCAAGCGTGGAATGAGTTTGCTGCAGATACCAGTATTCATTTCCCCCCCCAACAGACGGACCCACCTCGTGACCTTTAGTGAGCAGAGCAAACAGGATCATGGCTTTGCCCAGCCTGCCCTCCCCTCCATCCCCAGCAGTGTGCTGACTTCAAAATCAGCTTCAGCCTGCGCTGTCCAGGGCAAGGGCACTGCAGGGTGATGCTCAAACCAGCGCAGCAGGTTCAGGGCTGTGATCCATCTCCTCCCTCTCAGGGGATGCTCTCCAGCAGACCAGGCACCCACTGAGACCTGAAGAACAACTCTTGGGTTTATCTTGGTGGTCCGTTTTCAAAGAAAAGGACTGCCCACTGTCTGGGAAAAGACAGTAATTTGATCAAGATGGAAAAACCGGGAAGGTGCCTGAAGTCAGCAGGCTGCGTTGGTGAGTTGGTGAGTGCAGGCAGGAGCAGGAAAGCATCCCAGGGATGGGCAGGGGTTTACTTCCTTGGCTTTGCTAGTCTGCCTCTTTTAAAGCAGCACTAAAATTACCAGTGGAAAAAACCACTTCCTCACTATGGCTATAGCAAGAGAGCTGAAGGGATTGAAAGCATGTGGCAGCAAGAGAAAGTTGTTCCTCTTCTCTTCCCCACCCTTCCCTATTAGCTGTTACTCTTGGGCATTATCTCCTCCGAGCACCCTGGATGCTACAATCGTGATGATGGCAACATGCAAGAGATGGAAAACAACCTGCTGCAAAGCAGGATTTCTTTTGACTGTCACAGACACATGCACAGGTTTGTCAAGACACCTTGTTCTCTCCCTGCAGCCCTTCTGCTGGTACCATTCTGGGTCTCCTCTGAGCACAGATGGAGAACAGCACCAGGTTGTTTGCTGTTCTCGCCTCACTACTGTCAGTGACCTGATTTACAATCCAGACCGAGACCGCTGCTCCTATTTAGTGTGTGGTACAAACCAGTGCTGCTCCTCAGAGACTTGCATGCACTCAATTTTCAACAACAGAAAGGGTTTTCACCCTTTAAGAGGTGAGGGTTAACACGGCTCCTTGGCAACATAAATTGAAAGGATAAATTGTAGGAGCAGGTATCCCAGAGCAGTGGTAGTCTCTAGCAAAGAAAGCCACTATCCAAATTCAATTAGACACAGCCCAGGAGGGAGGGGGGGAAAGGGCTGACAACCCCACAGTTGTGAAGGTCTGTCAGCACAGAGCATGTGGCACCTTGGCCCAGTAGCATCCAAGTATGGGAGCAGGTGTCCTGCTCATGGAGCATCCTCTGCAGACAATCCCTGGGGTGTTCCTCTGCTGTGCTCCATGGGTACACACACCCACACTGTTTTGGCAGAGTAGAGTCCCCCAAGACCAGGCATTGATGGCATGAGAACAGAAATTACCCTCTACATCAGTGTGGCTGAGCAGGTGAGGTGGCAGGAGAGGAGAAAGCACCGACCCTCAATTCAGCAAGGAATGGCAAAGGGAGGTGCAAGGATCAGATCTTTAGAGGTATTTATTTGATTCCTCTTGAAATCTGGCAATGAATGCCTTAAAGAAAATCTGGGCTGAAACAGTTTGACCAGTGCAAAGTCATGCTGGAAACTGTTAGAAAACCAGGACTGCTCCCTACTCTTCTGCAGTCTGTTTTGGTGACTTAGGCAGAAGGGGATCAGGCTCTTGGTAGCTGTGACATTACAGAGCTTCCCTTTCCACTGTGCTGTTTGTATGTACTTCACCAGTGGTGTCTCATACAGAGGATGGATTCATATACAATTAGGAGAGGACTTTAAATGGAACCATCCACAGCCAGGAGAGCTTCTTGGGGATGGCAAAGACCTGCAAGAGGAGGATCCAGAGGGTCTGGAAATGCTCTGAAAGCAAAGGCCTATATAAAGGGGAATGATTTGACAATAGGAGATGATCATATTAGACTTGAAAGCCGAGGTGGCTGATGAGCCAAACTTGCAAGGCTCGGGTGGAGCAACACCAGCCCTGTCACAGGGCAGCGTGCAGAGAGGTGATCCAAGATTCCCAAAGGGAACTTTTAAAGAATGCAACCAAGAAGGCAACACCCAGCAGGGCCTGAAGTTCCAGTTCCCCAGCCCGAGGTGGGTCAACTGGCACTCGCCCATCTCTGCTGACCTCTCCACCTCTGCCAGGAGCACAGGGCACGCTCTGGGGACCATCAAGCATAGCACCATCCTTCCTCTTGACTACAGAGCATGCAGAAAAGGATGCAAGGTTTGCTGCCAGAAAATCCTGTCTGAATAAATAATGCAGTCTTAAATTTGAAGTGGTGAACCTCTGGGGGAGCTGATCCTCACTCCGTTTGAGGCAACTGCCTCCTGCCAGATAAACGCACACTCGGCTGAGTTCATGTGCTGCTGCAGCAATACCTGAGGCCAGTTGGAAAAGCCAATATGGTCCATTTCTCCTGCAAGATCTCCCAGGGGGAATATGCCTTAGCCAGGCTAAATGCTTCACTTGTGCTATATCTGTATAGAAATTGCACGTTCTAAGGTTGTGTTTTGAAGGAGAAAGTAGTAGTCAGACCTTTCTGAAAAGACTGAGTTTGGCATTCTCAGAGAAAAGCAGTGCATGAGCCACAGTAAGTAATAAATGAGGGCCACACTGCCACAAACTCTGTTTTCCAGGCTTCCCACACAAACAAGGCACCAACTATGGGTTTTCTTGCATGGCTGGAGGCCAACACACCTCCAGGCAGTAGGGGGCTGGCCTTACACCAGTTGGTTTCTGTTGACTGGCAAGCATCTCCTCCTTTTCTTCTTCTAGCTAAAGGATGACTCAGTTTGTCATGGCAGAAGCCTTTGCAGAGCAATTTTAAAGGTGGTTATAAAAAAACCAAACACACAACACCACACCCCCTGTCATCATTTGTCACCTGCCCCAGCCGTGTTTTACACATTTCTCACTTGCAGGAAAACCATCCATGACTTGAGGAAATGCTCTTTTTAACGTCTTCCTTTCTGTGAGTTTTGTGTTTTCAGGTGAAAAAGTATATCTAAGACACAGGCCTGGTAAAAGGAGCTGCAGACAAGGGTAAGGACCAACCCTGGGGTTGGCAGTGCCATGCTGCCCTCTCCTGCCAAGCTCCCCAGCAGATGCTAATCCACTGTCTGTGATTACTCTCTCCAGGATCTTTAAATCCAGGCTTTAGGGATTAAGGAGTCCCCCCCTTCCCAAATGAGGGAATCCTCCCTTAATCCATTTCTGCTGGCAAAACACCAGGGAAAAAAACCCAGCATTTTGTGGGGAGCAGGGTCCTGACTCTGTATTTCGAGGCCTTTTAGGAATACCACGTCCAGCTGTCTGTGCTTGAGAGTCCTTCAGCACCACATCAGACTCTGGTTACAGATCACACCTTACAGCCAAAACCCCTTTCATCCTCCACTCAGTGCTGTCATGGGGTTATTTTGGGTCTCCCACTGTGGGTACGAGCACTGTAAGCCCTTCTCAGCCTCACTGCCCCAGGTGCTCTGGGGACATTCCCTCCACAAAGGCTGCAGCATTTTGGGTTTATCATCGTTGCTTTAGTGGTTGAAGCAAACAGAAATGAGAACCGAGGAAAAGTGCCAAAACAGAGCTAATCTTTAACCAGCACAAGGAAGATACGGTCTCGAACTTGTCCTTACTCAGCGTTCACCCCTCGGTGGCTTTCACCAGTTTTAACCCACGTTTCAAGGCTGCCAAGGCCTGCACAAACCAACCTTGTTTGTTTTATTTGTAATCTTTCCCCCAGCCCTCCAGTGCCCAGCTGCTTCTCTGCCCCTGCTTGCAAGAACCCTTTCTTTCTATGGCTGCTCTTGCCAGGTGACCTGTGGGCACCAGCACCAGCCACACTGAGCACAACCCACAGCAAGGAGCATGTCCCAGCTCCCACGCTGGCTCGTCCACAGGGCTTTGCTCACTCTTCCCAACTTTTCATTCTATTTTTTGGTTGAGAGGGCTGGCTGAAAGCCCTCTCCCCCCTGCACTGTGCCTGTGCCTACCCTGGTTCATGGGACAGCTGATGGTGGAAAGGATAATCGACAGTGTCGCCCTCAAACTGAGAATTCACTCCCCCAGCTCCCAGAGTCACATGGCTCCAAGAAAGTCAGATTTTGTATGTAAAAGCTTAAAAAAAGTATTCAAGACCTATTTAGACTGTTTACAACCCACATACGGCTAATTTACACGGGGAGAAAAAAGCCCTAACTCTTCATAGATCTAAAAAGAAACAACCCATCTGCCAACATCAGCTATTAAAAGCATCCCGTTTCCATCGGTTCGAGGTCTGATTTGTCAGAGATGGACCACGACGCAGCACTTTTGCCGTCTCAGGAGCTCCCTCCAGCGTGGCGAGCGGCAGCTCCGGCTCGTCCTGCGCTCCTGGGCACTCACACCCGCTGCCCTTCTCGGCCCGGTGGTGTTACAGGTGCAGAAGGCAGAGGAGGCGTCGGCGGACAGCCCAGACCCCCCCGAGCACCTTGATTTAAGCCCCTCGTTAGTAGCTGCGAGCCCAGCCCTGGGGCAGAGCCCCCTCCATCTCGCTGATTGATACCCTCTTCATCTGCTGCAGAAAGGATGATTTTTCTTTTTAATCCGTTTTCGCTCTAGCGTACTCCAGCTTAGCACGAGCTTTGCTGGGGGAAGGGAGGCTTGATTTGATTTGTGCCAGGGCCGGGAACAAAGAGGCAGAAAGGAGCCGCTCTCCCCACTGCTCGAAGCTCGAGAGGGGAAGGGACCACAACACCAGCCAGCTTTCCCCCCACCCCGCCCCTTTTTTTTTCCCAAGGCTTTGCCCAGCTCTGTTTACGCGTGGCACTAATAAGCTTTGGGAGGCAGCAGCATCGCTTTAAGCTTTGAATTGCTGCTCGCAGAAAGAAATATTCATCCCGACAGGCTCATTGTCATGGCAACGAGAGATCCCCCCCCTCTTCCAAGGGTGCCGCTGCCGAGAGGAGATGCGTGACTGGTTCGTCCCGAGGGATTTAGCCCTGCTGAGGGCAGGTATGCCGGCAGCCTGCAGTGGGAGATGGATGGAAGCAACAGGAGAGGCACGTTCCCCAGGGAGCATCTCTAGGGCAGGACATCTCCATCGTACCACAGATCCAAAGGGAAGATGGGCATGGATGAAGTTTTGCTGGCTCTGGCATCAGCGCGTAGCAAAAGGAGGACAATGGAAGTAGGACCTTGGGATAATTCTGGGTGACTTTAAAGAGTCACTTGGACTGATGATGTTTTTCTCTGAATTACACTTCCACCTCGCCTACACTGCCCAGGCACAGCGGTGCTGCATCACTCACGCTCCGGCACAGGGAAAACTCTGTGCTGGGAGGTCTCAGCATCACCATAAAATTAACACATTTTCTCTTTCATCAACAGTGGAGAACCGAGGCAGGGCCAGTTTGGTTATCTGGCTTGCATAGAAAGCTCTGGAGCCCCGAAGGGGTTGCAGGCTTCAAAGGCACATTTTTACAAAGGCAAACTTTCAGAAGCACTCAAAATTTCGACTGACAGGATGTTTGCTAGGACATTTTTTACCCCTGCTGTGATGACAATAAGCAAGCAAACATGACTATCACCTTCCACAGCAAGTGCTTCTCCCCTCTGCCACATGCCAAGGCACTCATCAGAGCAACCTGGACCTCAATAGTCACGAGGTGGGAGTGTGAAAAGCATTACAGAGTTTGAGCACAGTGGCTCCCACCACGAAGGCCGCCTACTGCCCCCGGGCAGTGCTGAAGAGACCCCTGAAGTGACTCTTCTAAGGATGTTGGTGGTGTTACTTATTGGCACCTCAGTGCTTGGAGGCCTTGTCTTTCCAGAGCACTGTGACAAGGGCACAGTTTTGCTGATTTACAGTGGCATGTAGGTGTCCTTGAAGAAAACAATCATATAGAGAACGCACGGAAAGCAGTCCTTGCCCGTGGGAGCTTCCAGCTCAAAATCTGGGTCCTTTTAGTGAGGAAGCCCAAGAAGGACCCAGAAGTAAATTGGGAGCAAATGCTACAGCAATGTTCTGCCTGGAAAACACACAAACACCCCGGGCAATACCAAACACTAAATGGAATCAGTCACAATTTAAAATCTACCATGTCTGGCTGTAAATTAGCTCCACGGAGAACACAAAGCAAGAGCAATCTACTTCTCCCATCCAGTTTTCTTGGCAATGACAGTTACTTTTTCCTGGCCACAAGCTTTCAGCTGGAGCAGGAAAGCACATCCCCAGCATTGCCTAAGCCCAGCAGTTGGCAGGTAAGAGCCAAGGTGACAAATGCTGAATGAATTAGAGAAGTCATCACTTCTCATAGATGCTGCGTTGATTTTGGGTGGCAGAAGCTCACCCGACCCAATATAGACCGATGAGGTCCTTTTCTTTTGGAAAACCACTCAAAATTAACATGTGCTTTTCTTTAGTGGGCAGGCTGCTGTTATCTGCTGTTCCTTGTGGAGATCCTTGCAATGCCACTTCCATGCCGATAGTGGGAAAGCAAGAGCCACGTGTTCTGCTCTTGGCTTTTTTTCTGTCACAACACGTACCATCAAAGGAGTGCTGAAATGCTGCCCAGAATTTCACACAGAATTACTGCCTGTAGTAAGATTTCATTAAGTGCAAATGAGAGCAGGACTTGGCCCGCACGGTGGAAGTAATAGATGGTCCCTACAATTAAAAATTAAGTGTATGTCCATTGATTTACCCGCAGTGTTTCAAAATAATTAGGCTGGCACAATACATCTTAGACTCTGTGAGTTTAATATCCCAGAAATCATTTAAAGTCGTTCTGGTTTTACCTGCTTTGTGAAATGCTGTGTTTTTCCTGTGATTCAGTGCTAATGCAATGGCAATTTAGTGAAATCCAATGAGGCATGCATTGCATGCTAAAGTACATTTTTTCCCCCTCTGGTTTCCCAGGTGAACAGTCTTCAGTTTTAGACCAGTTCTTTTTTCCATATGGCTCCTCAGCTTTACCTTCCTACAGAATTTTTATTCATCCTTTGAAAAGCCCTTAAGATGCCATAAGCAAGAAGGAAAGAAGCTTTCAGGAAGACTGAAGAGAAAGTTTTCAAGAACACTCAAAGCACTCCGGAAAGTCAACATCCATTTCCTTCGTCTCCATTCCAAGGCTATTAACTACAGTGCCACTGTGAATGGTTAACCTTTAATGAATTTATCTGATTCCTGCCTTTATAAAACCAGCCTTTAAGAATCCTGCATCAAGGAAGAAAAAATAAAGGGGCATCTGATAAGCCTTGCTGAAGTACAAGGAACTTGCAGCAGACACAGTGTCTTCTTACTTTGCTTTTTTAGCTTTGAATGAACAAGTTAATCTAGAGTTGGAAAAACAAAAAACACTTATTTCCAATAAATTAAATGAGAGACAAGGCAGAGAGCTGCTGGTTATAAAACAGGAAGAACATGGAGACCATAAACCAGTTCAATTTGCAGGCTTCAAGTAACATTACCTTTACTTGATAATACAGCACTGAATACAAAATGTGTTCCGATAAACCTGTTTTTATGTATCCAACACACTTAATATTCTTTCATTCAGCTAAAGTCCACTTCTTTGCATTTGTTTCTACCCAAGAGTTTTTTGAATCAAGTTGCCAGGAAAACAAAGTAAAAACAGAACATGCAACCCAAGTAAATCCTACAGTTAGAGCATCAGGCACTGAAAAGCCAACATGAATACATACACACTCAGCTCAAATTGCTTATGTGTATGTGAGGTACTCCAATATTTGGTGGAGAGACCATATTAATTACAGATGGACACATTTGGAAGGTTAGCAAATGAAAACCAGATTTTTCATTAGATGAATGGCAAACTCAGCCAAAGAATCTTGGTTTAATTTCACCCACGACTGAGTAACACCCCTCCCCACACACATCCACGCTCCCTCATCAAGTCCAATTGCTTACAAATACATGGATGAAACAGCCTCTTGCATCCAGGTCATTTTGCAAAGCTCACTGAGGCTGCTGGAGAGCTCTGTTCAGAAAGGAACAGATTCTTACCCAGTGGAACGTGCCCTCTGGCTACACCCTGGGCAAGGGGTTGGAAAATGCAGGGTAGCGATTTTGCCTGGTTTTCAGGCATATATATTATCAAGAAATTTTGGATCATACCTAAGCAATCTTTAGGGAACATGAGAAGTGCAGAAGAGCCAAGAGAGCCTGGTCACTTCCATGGCTCTGCTCACACCTACACAGTAGTAAGAGTGGCCTTAACAAGAGTCCACTCGTGTAATGGCTCCTCTGTGGGTGACTGTAATTATCTGCTGTCACTGGGGCTCAGCTCAACACCAGGTGAGGTAAATAGGAAAGGCACAAGTTAACAGCTCAGTACTGATTAAAACAAGGACTTTGAGGTGCATGTCCAGGACAGCAACCAAGAGTCAACTGGGGACAGCACCTAAATTCAGTTTTCCTATCATATGTTGACTGAGGCCAAGGAGGACTGAGATATGTTGGCTCAAGGAAAAGCTCACCTTGCATGGACACAGCCTGGTCTGGGCAATACCACCTTGCTAAAGCAGAGCCTTGCTGCCAGCTGGGTAAATAGGCAGGTGAAGGAAGGACTCACGTTTTCCTGGCTCTCTCAATGCCCTGCTGCCCATCCCTGCCCTGACACAGCTTCTGCAGCCTGTGCTACCAAACCCCAAACAGTCCTCCTGAAATTGCTGAAATTTGAGCATCCCATTGCAGGCTGAAGGGCTGCAGCATTTTGGACCCTCTGCACTAGAGGCTGCTTGCTCCCAGCCCAGCTGTATCAGTCCTCTCTGATATTCCCATAGCACCAAGTCAGCTGGATTACCTCAAAACCCCTTTGCTGGGGTGTGAAGTGGCTGGTGCTTTCTCTGAAATTCTTGATGTGGGCCAGGTCTAATATCTTTTGATATCAACAGGAGCCTACCCACCAAGTTCTACATCCTTTGAATTAGACATTGTGTACACAGATTTTCCAATTAGGGCAACTAAGGGCTTGGTTGTTCTGTGCTCATTAACACTGATGGGATCTGGGCATCCACATTGTTTGGGTAGCTTTAGAAACAACAGCCATAAAGCACAATATACTCATGTGTAGCATACGTGTCCTTTTCTTTGCTGGGATGCAACAGAAGCTATTTCTGGTTACAAAAGAAATAGTTATTGGTGAGAACAGCGTGCACCCCAAAGCAATGATGAGACAGTGGAATTTATTCCGTCGCACAGACCTGTTGATTAAAACCATCATTCATATCACTGAAAAATGAACAGCCATGGAGACAAACTACCCTGGAGCTTGCTCTTTCATTCTGTAGTAATCATTTCACACAACATAATTATCCTGAGAAGTTGCTGATGACAAGGCTAAAACACAAAAATATTCACGAGTATCTCCACGAACGAATTATTGATGTGCTTGCTAAATTTTCAGCACATACAGAGGTTGGGAGAGGTCTTTGCTTGTCTACATTAACATTTGCATTTGCTGTTCATAAGAAAATGTGGGCTTGATGATGTTAATTGCAGCTCTTTCATCTTTCTGCTTCAAGCTGTATTATAACTGACCCAGCTTGAATATGCAGTGCTGAAGGGATCCAGAACCAGAGGGATACATCCTGTCTGCAGTCTGATGTGATGTTCCACAACATGCCCTCCAATTTGAGCTTCGAGGCAGCTGAGACACTACTGCCCAAGCTCTCCTGTCTAAGGGCAGAGCTGGGTTAGCTCCAGTAATGTCGGAAGGAAAAGGACACGAGGAACTATTTTATTATCGTTCTCCTGTGAATGGCACACTTTTATGCTAAAAGCAGAACCTGTGTTATATTGCAAAGGCACAGAAAATGCCCACACACACTGTACCACAGCCACTGGCAGTAGCTAAGGTCTGAATCACGAAGCACAGAGGCAGCTTCTGTGGTTACAGTTATCAGCAGAATGTTGTGGCACAACATCACGAACTGCCTGAACAGGCAGGGAAGGTTTGCTTTGAAGGAAAGTCAGGTAACAGAGAGGAGCCAAGCTACTCATTTTGGGTGCAGTGTAATGACAGACAGTCTGGGAAATGCCCAGGTCAGACTCCCTTGGGCATAAGGTAGGGAAGTCCAAACCTGATGCACTGCAGCTCAGAGTGATGCTGAGCCTTGCAATCCAGACGGAAGGAGCCTTCTGTGCCTGTCTCTCCTGCCGGAGTGGCGCTGCACCTTCCCAGACAGCAATGTGAACTCCAGACACACTTGAGGAGGAGGAATGGAGAATGTAAAAGGCTGATGGGAGCTGCAACCTCATAAAAATGTGAAGTACAGCCAGAGACTGTTCAGCAATGCTTTGGTTGGGAACAAACCCACCAAGTAGTGAAGGATGGGGGTGTCACTGTGATTAAAAGCCTCTCCTCGTGTTCTGCTTTACACTTCACCCTTCCCTCAGATGGATACCAACGACAGGGGAAGGCAGATAAAGAGGCCCTATTTCTGACAACAGCTCCTGAAAGCCTGGCTTTGCAGCAGCTCAGGAGATGCACTCCAGGCTTTCAGGAGTGGGATTTGTGCTCCCTGTAAGGAGGAGGCAGTGGAGCGATATGTTTTCAGACAGCAAGTATAAAAACAAAATGAAAATACATCAGCATTTGTAACTTATCTGAGCCTACGAGCTGTATCTCGCAGATCCAGGAAGGCAGCTTTGGCTGAATCCCTCTGGAGGCACCAAAGCCTGACTGGGAGCTGGGCCAGAAAAACCAGTGCTTGGGAAAACACTGCTGAAAGATCACAATTCATCCATACAGCAGCAATTAGGATTTTCCAAGTGAAATCGTTAAGTCCAGGCAAGAGTATATGGAAAACACGCAGGGCTCTGATGCCTTCTGGAGGAGAAGGATGTTGACAGGCTGGAGTCATGCCAGTGGAGGGCCACCAGGTTGGTTGGGATGCTAAGAAAGAGGATTTAAACTACAACCAAACCCCCACAAACACCATCTTCACCAAACCCTGACCTGGTGCTGCCCCTTTGGTGCTTGCCTGGAATGCTTTGGGAGGAGAGGCCAGAAAATGAAGGTACTTGAGGTAAAACATTGGATCACTGCAGGTGAAAAGGACACCTAACACATGGGGTTGGTGTTATTGAAAAGGTATTTTGTATGGGAGAATCCTCTGCAACAGCTTATCCAAAGCAGAGTGTTTATTTTACCTGCTCAGTTCCCTGCAGGGCGCTTCCTTTGTTTTTCTGCACAGACAAATCTCTAACAGAGATCACTAAATACTTCTGATCTGTACTGGTAATATAACTAGAGAATGTGTTGACAGGCAGAAGCAATTTAATTGCAGTCAGGTTTCATTTTTAAATCCTCAGCCCCTGACCTTCAAGAAAAGTCTGACTATGGTGGGTGCAGAAGGCACATCTGTCATCGTGCTGGGGAAGAAAATGGGAAGCCAAAAACCAGAACGTGTCCATTTTGAAAATCAGCGGTTCATGTTTTTGCTCTTCATTTAATAAGCTTCTGATTAAAGAGGATTTTCAGGGTTTCCCAAATACAGTTTCTTCTCTGGCTTAAGTCCGTTTGGTATCTGTACGCTCAAGAAAAGCCCATGTGTTTCAGTCAGAAAATCTGCATTAATATTAATGCTGAACAGGGAAGGAATTTGGGAGTTGGACTATTTGGCAGTCCTAAGAAATGTATTCAGAGGCGTGTTTAACCCAAGACATAACCCATTTTTGTCATCACCCAGCAGTTTCAAAGGACAAAAAAGAGTGATGCCACTGGCTTTTTTCAGCGTGGGACGGATGCAGCAAATGTTGGGACCTGACTGATTATCCCGGGGCTCCTCCACCCTAATTGTCACTCCGACACAGAGTTCCCTGGTGGCCTCCATCAAGTCATTTCTCCTGTCTGACCTAATTTTCTCAGCTGCAGAAGTGGGATAACACTGACTCATGTAGGATTTAGGATGGGAAAAGGATTTATTTTATCTTATAAAACACGACTTAGCGATGCGAGGAGTTAAAGGCTCAGTGTGGCAGCGGCAGAGAAACAAGGGATCTCTGGCATTAGGAGCTTGGTGTTTAATCAGCTGGGCTGACACAGGGAGGGAAAGCAGCACTGGCATTTCTAAATGGGGAAGAGTTGTTCCAATGAATTATTATGTACTTTTTCTATGCTTTATTTTTTATTTCGTCCAACTAAAGGCCCATTGAATAATCCAAGAACCTGTCAAACGAACAAATCATAGGGTGAATTTTGTGCTTTTTTTTCCTTATAAATAAAAGACCCATTTTGTTCCACTCTCTAAACTGGCAGTTGTTGACAGGGTTACAAAAAACTTGGAAAATGTTTATAGCAGGGACTTACTTGACTGCTTAGGTTTCCCAAGCAAGACAGATGTGCCAGGTACATAAGGTCATCTTAAAAATGGGGAAGAACTCCTGCCTGTAGCATTTCTGCTGCTCTCAAGACCTGTGCTGAGTTTCCTGGTTTTCTAGAGAGAATCACTAATGTTTTCCTGTCAAGTGAAACTCGATAAATCTCCACTGGGGGTCTCTGTTTTTCGGAGTTTCCAGGTTCTAATGCCAACTCAGTTCCCCAAGACTGACTCGAGGTTCTTCAACAGGACGTAGCCCCGAGAGCCTCCATGAAGCACAGGAGGGCTGCAGGTAAAACTTGGGCTGACCACACGAAGGGAGATCCTGACCAAAGGTCCAGCTCAGGTGGTTTACAGACAGCACTGAAAAACGTATTTTCCAGCACTATTTCATTTTCCCAGCTAGTCCCTCGCTGGATTATTACCAGTAATCAAAAAGGAGCTCTTTCACTGACTTGCAGGGAATACTTGTAGCCACCAACATGATCCTTAAAGAATCACAGAACAGCCAAGGTTGGAAAGGACCTCGTGAGATTATTTAGTCCAACTTGCCTGGTCAAGCATGGTCAGCCACAGCAGGGCTGAGGCAATAAGAAAGGCCAGAGCTCCAGCTGGGTTTTCAGAAGGCCAAGAACCAACAGAAACCATTTCTTCAAGCAGTAATGTTTCAGGAACAGCTGACCTTTTCAAGGATTTGAAATTTGGTTCAGAGAAGCATTTAAGGAAAGGCACTGATGCACAAGATCTACCATTGGAACATTACTGCAATTCCTCAGTGGCTGCAAAACCCACTGCCAAAATTGGGGAGAAGACAAAATATTCCTATTTTTGGCAATCTATTAGTTAAGTTAATTAACAGAGGACTTTGTTTTAACTTAAGGGTCTGAAACTGACTGATAATGTTTGTGAAGGTTTCAAAAATTTTTACAGATCGTATCTTTTTTTTTTTAAACTTAAGAAATTATACACACTGAAGACATAAGAGAATATTTTAAACTGAAAAGGTCAGTGCTTACAAGTTAACAAATTAATAATTTAAAGTTGTCTGTGGGATAGAGGTTTGACCCTGTGATATGTGTGTCCTGTAATTATGTGCTCACACACTGGTTTTCAGACATTCAGGGCTGTTCACCCCTGAAACTTCTCTTGGTGTGACGTGGACACACGGTCCATACATTATGCACCTCTCATTATTAGTCACCTTTTTCATTTTCTCCTCTTTGCTCCTGCTCCACTCAATTAGCAGGCTGTGACTGAACAATATTTAACAGTGAGCAAGAAGCCTCAAGTAAAAGGAAATTTGCCTTTAGAAAAGAAAAATGGGAAGAGAACCAGAGCATCTAATGAGAGAGATGCATAAATAGGTCAGGATTTATTGAATCACAAAGGAACATCCAGGACACTGGTATTTTCTTCTCTAGATTCATGACCAGGATAACAAAGCGGTGTCAAACATCAGAGGACATTTGGATGCCTCCAGTAATAAGCAGCTGGGACCTTTTTGAGGAGTCAGGTAGGGCTAAGCTGCCAGATAATTAGTGAAAGAACTGTTTTATTACCATCAGCCACTGCTGCTGGTACCAAACTGAAAATTAAAAAAGCATTAGCTAGTCACTGTTTTCATTTCACTTTAGCAAGCCTGAAGGATAAGGTAAAAATCAGATCAGAGCACTCCAAGAAAGACAAGATTCACTACTCAATGTACAGGTTCTCCAGACTTACTGAGCTGGGATCAGACCAGCACTGTGACTTTTCTAACAATAAACATTTTCAAGAAAGGAACTGAGGGGGAAAAAAAAGGCAACTTTTATTCTCCTCCATCTCATTCTTTCCCTTCTTTCTCTTTTTAAGTCTAATTTTTCCTCTTTTCATGTTGCTACTGAAAAAGGAAGAAAGAAGGAAAAGCAAACACAAAGGGAATAAAGCAAAAATTAAACTCTATTCCTGCACTTGGGAACAAAACAACGCTCTGTGGCTTTAAACAGCAATTTTCATTCAGTGAGGAACTGAATTCAATTTTAATCTGGTGAGGACTGAATTTCCTGGTTATCTTTCTTGCAGGTATAATGCTTTGCAGCAAGGATTTCAATCAAACAGGAGGGGGAAGAGAAGCAGCTGTTTTGTGAGAGCTCCCACAGGCTGCTGGAGACCCTGCAAAAAGCTGCTCCCCACCAAAGGGCCTCTGATGGCTCTCACTGCACTTCCCTTTGAACTCTTGTATCTCCACAACTCTCTTGAGTGCAGCCCAAAGCACAAAAAAAAAAAAAAAATTTGTGCCTCCACTTCCACAGCAGAATAAACCCAGAATGTAGGGAAGCCATTGTAAAGCTAACATGAAATCTAACGTCATTGAAATAATTTATTTTGTAAAACTAAAATGTACACTTTCTACTTGGGTGTTTGCTTTTCAAAAGGAAAAACACATAGCCAAGCCCAGCAGGGAGCATGGCTGGGCCAACACCCATGGCTGGCAGCAGAGTAAACCTGTAAACCCAGAAGCAACATCCTGAATTAGGAGGGGGATTGACCCCTCAGCTGATGCCTTCCAGCTCCATCTTCCCATGCCTGGAGATGCATCATTCTGCCCTCAATAATGCAGGCAGCAAAAGGAAGGTCAAATGACAACTGCACTGGCCTGAAACCTCACTGAGTATCTCAAAGCCCCGTGGTGCCCCTGTAAAGCTTCCAACTTTCCCGGAGATCTGACTTCAAGGATGCAGTTTCTAGGAAAAATATAATTTTTTTACTGCTCATTCAGTAGCATTAGGAACACCACGGTGGTATTGATCAGGAAATAATCAGAGCTTTGGGATCTGCTTGAAAGAGGTTTAAGATAAATCTCTAATTATACAGAGCTTAACTGCACTCACGAGATTTTAAAAAATATAGAGCTCCCTTTTAGAGGCACTTTGAACCACGTGGTCAAATCAAGCTGCCATTGACAGACACTGAACCTCCAACAGAGATGTTGCCTGAATTCACCTGACCCAAAGACACACTCTGGTTGACTTTCTGCCCCTTCTAAGTCACCAATTTGTGGAGGGAGCTGTGACCAGGTGGACTCCAGCCTGCCATGACACCTCCAGCACACACCCTCCGGTGAAAATCCCAAATCACGCTGCTGAAAACAACCAGACACCTTCCAGAGGCACAGCAAACCCCAGGAAATGACTCAATAACCCAGCTCACAAGGCAGATATGTTCAGTTAATCCTCCTGCTTAACATGAGAAACAGCAAACCCTGTGCAGAAGCAGAGCGTTAATCAGTAATTTCTTCAACAGGCTTGAAAAGAACAATCTACTGATTAAAATGATGCAGCAGCCCAAGAGTTAATGACAGTTAGGAAAGGATTCAGTGGATACCCTTGGAGGAGTCAGCTTGGTAACTGTAGTGCAAAACCCCAACTGGGTGACAGCCAGCAGTGGAGCCAGTGGACATGTCACTGCTCCCCCATGGGTCACCTACTGGCAAAATATCTTTATGCTTATGAATATGGTGAGATAAAACCCAGGGCAAGCCTCAGGTCTTGACTGTTCCCAGATATTACAGTAGTGGGGAGGAAGAAAAAAATAAAGATCACCGCTTTGGAAGTGTTTTGTTGACCTGCACTAGCACCTCTCATTTTAATATTTATTTGTCGACTAAGAACCCCTGAAGAGAGAAACCATTCCTTGGGGTGAAAAAAGTTACAAATAAAATAAATTTTGCATGGTTCTGGGTAGCTGGTGGTTCACCTCTTAAAACCAGAGGGTTTCTGGGGAAGGTCAGAAGCGTTAGCCAAAAAGATCCCCTATGTGAAGAGCTGTGGTGGGGGAAGCAGCCAGCCAGCAGCCGCTGCTAGGCTCCAGCGGGGTCATGCGGGGCTTCGGGTCCCCCAGAATGACGGGAGGGAATTCATGTAGGGCTGAGAGTACCCCCAAATGGGCGGGGGGGATCACCCAGTGCTGCGGCTCCCCCCAAAAGACAGAGGAGCTCTGCCGGCCCCCGCTGCTGCGGCCCCGCGGGCGGCCGAGAGGTGGAGCCACTTATTCGTTATAAATGGTGTTGACCAGAAAAAGGGAAGTTTTTTTTAAATTTTTTTTTTAATTTTTTTTTTTTTTAATCTAAAGCCCAAGCACCCCAAAAAATTTTTTTTTTTTTTTTTTTTTTTTTTTTTTTTCTGAAAAACGACCCCACAGCTGAGGTGACACCTCGACATTTCCTGCACCCAGTGCAGAAATGCACTCCCCCAACTCCAGCACTCCCCCAACTCCAGCAGCCGGGAAGCACAATGAGGAAATTCAGGAACGGATCCCACCTAGAAGTGAAAACACCCGCGGGCCGGCGAGGGATGATGGGAGCCTGTGTCTCCCACTCCTGCCTTTTGGGCTGACCTTCAGGCTCCAGAGTTTAGAGGAGCACAGAAGTTTACACGCTCAGACAGCAGATGTAGCAAGCAAGGGGTGCAAACTCACCTCTGGCAGAGGCAATGTTTTGAATTTTAATTTTTTTGGCAGCAAAAAGGACCATGAACTTTTCCTGGCCCAGACCACAAGGCTCAGGCTGCCAATTCAAACCCTGGCAGGTAACACCCTACCAGGTTGCCATGTCCTGCCCCAGTCTTCTGGCATGAAAGGCTTAAGGATTTTTAAAAGCACTTGGTGAGTAAGATAAGATGCCCCAACACACAGAGCCCTGCTGCCTCTCACTGCTCAGGAACCACTTAAAGGCAAACTGAATGTCTACATCCCTCTGTCCACTCCAGACAAAGCTCTGTGTTTGTACACGTACCGGGTGGGGTGTGCAGGTGGTTTTGGGGTGCAGTTGGCAGCAACTCTATCCCAAAAGTGCCTGGAGCTCGATTGCTGTGATAGCACACAATGTGCTATATTGATCCAAGAGATGGGATCTACAGGTTCACATGGAGGATGAACAAGAAGGACCAGTAAAACGTGTGGATTGTGCTGACAGGCAGTCCCCCACTCCCAGTACCTTTCCAGTTAGAGCAGGGAACAAACACAACACCCACCTGCAACACAACACACACCTTCTCAGGGGGGCCCTTTGCAGTGATCCACATTAAAAAGAATAATAAAAAACGACACTATTTAAAGAGCTCTGATGCCACTGATAGTGATCACTGACATCATCAGCAGCACTTCCACCCTGACCAAGAAAGGTCCAGCCTCAGGGAGAAATCAGCAGGAGAGCTGGCAGCTTACACGGGAGCTTCCCTCCTGACCCACTGCTGGGGGTATGCCAAGTCCTGACACTGCAGCATTCACCTTTGCTGGTCTCATTCCCAAGCCTACCAAGCTCTTCCCAATCCTGCAGAGGCTCTGTCCGCTCACGTGCTGAAGTCAGGGATAACTACACTCCGTGCCATGGTACTGCTCTGCCTGCCTGAGAAACAGCAGTACCCTCCCCAAAATCTCTGTCCTCAATCAGAAAAGCTTTCTCCAGCACCCAGCTCATTCCCTGCCTGTGATGTGACTGAACTCCCCTCGGGCTGGCGCAGTCCCTACAGGGGCACAGTGCTCCCAGGGTGGCATGTTTTACAGCACAGCAAGAGCTGGTTGCACGGGGCAGGGCTCCCAGTTCTGTGCCCACTTGGGTTCTTGCCCAGACTCCCTGAAACTGCTGTGTTACAGCAGTGGGAGACTGGCAACTTTAAGAGTCTCAGCGTGCCAAGCAGATACAGGGATTATTTCTACTTCGTGGCTTCCCAATGCCACGCACACACTCCTTGGAGAAATCCCTTAAAGTTGGCTGCTTCCAAAGAACCTGTACACATCACTGGCCCCAAAGACGACACATGAGGAAATGCCCTTACAAAACAAATCCTCGTATTTCGGCCCAGCAGAGCTTCCAAGCGCACAGCAGAGCCAAGACAAACACGGCACTGCTGTCGCCTGAAAACGTGCGTGGTTTGAAAATCCCCATTGTTGCTCTATCCCAGCAGATGATTCATCCTCCCCACGGGGTTGTGACTTGCCTCCGCACATTTCGCAAGGCTGCCTGGCTTTATAACAGCGTGGACGCACGGGGTGACTCCCGGCAGATTTCTCAGCTGGCTTGAGAGTGAGGAGGCAGCAGGAGGAGGCTGCAGCTCTTCCTTCCAACGATGATTTTCCTCCTGCAGCATTTCTTCCTGCTAGCTGTAGACTTAGTGCTCGCCATGACCCTTTCCTGCCTCTTGTACGCCATGGCCTGCATTTCCATCGCCTTCCTGACCTGCTTCGTTATCATCTTCTCCTTCGGCACCGTGGAGAGGCACATTGATGTGAAAGGGAAAGCGGTTGTGGTCCTCGTGTCCAACAGTTCCATTGGGAGGATGTTTGCAAGGAACCTGGATAAAGCAGGTTTCAGGGTGTCTGCTGCACATTGGCCCGCCCGAGAGAAGGGGACAGCTATAGAGGAGTGCTCCTCAAACACGGAGGTGGCCCAGCTCCACATGACTGAAGACGAGTATCAGAAGGCAGTGAAAACCTTCGTAGAAAGCCACTTATCCCTGAAAGGTAACCTTTATGGCAAACTTGTGGATTGTGCCTGCAGTAGAAGTTAAAATGCACAAGACTGTGAGATCCTTGTAGCTCAGCAAATGAGGGAGGCAAGAATGCTTTGGAAAATGGTTATGGCACTCTAACTGCACTGCAGTTTGTTGTGCAAAACAAAAATTTTGCTTTTTCCAGGGGAAAGAGCCTGCTTTGGTGGCTGTGAAAGGCCCCATTAGACCCCAGTCCCTGGAGGAAGGCAAGGTAGGCCAAGGAACGAGGGGGAGAGGGTCCTACCAAGGCACTGAGGGCTGGACTCACCTTGGGAAGAAAACACAGGGATGAACAAGGGGGAGCAAAGACCCAGACAAGGACCTGAGGTGAAGGAAAGTGCCTGATTTTAAACCTCTTCTGGATTAAAAATCCCGAATTCCCTCTCAACTTCTTGGGTACTATGGGATTCATAAGAAAGAGTCAGGTCAGAACTTTGGCTGGCAGGTTGGGACAGTCTCTTTGAACCACACTGCCATCATTTCTGTGGGGGGACTGAAAGCAGCCTGTGGAGCTCACATGGGACAGCACAGGACAAGTGTCCTGCTGAGGGGATGGCTGTAGGCACTTCTGCCAGGGAATCTCCCCGGTTCTTTCTCGGTGTGACAGGAAGGGTGCCAATGGACAGGCTGGCTTATGCCCCTGCTGAGTGACCTTTGCTATTCTGGAGTCTCTCTCCCCACAGCCATAATTTTACACCTCTTGGGAGTGACAGAAAATTCAGTCTCAGCCCTCAGGGCTGTCATTTCGTTGCCCTCAGGGCTACAGGGTTACAAGAGAAGAGGCCAACCCCTTTCTTCCACCTCCCTAAGGGACCTGTGAGCAGCAAAGCTCTCCCTGTTTCCCCATGCTGCCTCCTTCCTTCTCCATCCCCCATCTCCTTGCTCTTTCTGTGGTTTCTCCAAGGCTCCCTCTGAGCTCTCCCCAGGGCAGCCTCTCTGCTTGCTCACAGAGCTGGGGTCTCTCAGAGCATCCGCAGGACAAGCAAGACCCTTTTGCTGCTGCCCAGCACTGAAAGTTTTCTTTGTGCTCCCAGGCCCTGCAGAGGAAGGACATTTTGGAAGTCAGAGCACGCACCACGAAGCCTCTCCCACTGCAGACACCCTTCGGAGAGGCGGTAGGGAACCCCAGCCAACAGCTGCTGCTGGCTGCAGCTGTTCAGGACCCAGTGGTACAGGTTCTCTCACATTGCTTTTGTCTTCAGAAGCATCCAGCAGACCTCCAGTGCCTGTGATCAGATCCTGTGCAACTCTGCATGGCCCAGGACATAGCCCCCCATCACAGGCAGCCTGCAGGCTCCAGGAACAGGTCCCTGCACACCAACAGTGAGTTTCAGACTCAATGCTCAGGTGCCTGCACGAGCATTTAGACTAATTTACCCTAGTAAACTTATTCTGGTAAAACTTACCTGTGTGGACAAGGCCTAAAAGCTCCCCAAGCTTAGAGGTATCAGCATAATCTTGCTCTGGACATGAACAACAGAGACTTTCTTAACCAGTAATGATCCATGGGAGCTGGATTTCTGTGCTGTTCTAATTAAATGAGAATCTGGCCCAGTGATATCTGTCTTTTTTTGCTTTTTGAGTAAGCTTGGTCCCTGTGCTAGTTAAGGGCTTTTGCAGGGCTCATGTTTTCTTGACAGGGGGCTCTATTGTAGGATCCATGAGGTTTTACATTAAGGATCTCCTGCATAATATTCACATCAGAGATGGGAATGTTAAAATGTATTTCCTGAGTGCTGACCCAGTTGCATGGCAGATCAAAGCACTACGTCACGAGGGGGAAAAAAAAAGAGAAAAAGAGAAAATAGAAAAATAAAAAGAAAAAAGAAACCTCAGAGTTTTCCTGGATATCTTTGTTAAGAGTTCTGAGTGAGTGCTGGTATTTATTCTGCAAAATTTACTGTAATATTTTTGGCATGGGTTGGGTGAACACTCACCATCAGCCGACTGATAATGAAAAAAGTTTAAACCAAATCAAAAGCCTGCATTGGTAGATCCTCACATGCAACATGCAGTTTGGTCAGCAGGATCTGCACCAGGGCAGGAGAAGAGATTTTGTGCTGTAGGGACAAGATACAGCAGAACTATTGTACAACTTTTATCTCCCTTTAAAAACTTCTCTTATGCTGTTTATGTATATGCAGGTTTTGGTTTCTAAAGAAAGAAACTTCTGTGCAAGTTTTTATGATTTTTTTTATCACTTGTCCCCGTAGGACATGTTTTATATCTTTTCTAGTGTAAATAAAAAGACACTTGTTCAATATAATCAAAGCTTTTGAAATTCATCCTAGATGCCTTTCAAAGTACCATAATGGAGACAGAATCCCCTACTCCTGGTTCCTTTGAGAAATAAAATACTTATGACAGCTAAAATAATCTATATTTTATTCTAGTACAGGCCCAGAGACCTAAATTTTCAGGAAGGCCAACACCTTTATTTTGCAGTGACAGTACAAATGAATAAGGTGCTATTAAGTCTAAAGAGACTGCAACACAAAAATACAGAGAAATGCAAGTCAGCCCCCTTCCAAATTCATTGTTTGTTTTGTGATAGCTCAGCTTGGGTTATAAAAACCCTTTGATTCTTCTGGCTTTTCACCTTTGGTGCCTTTAGATCATATGTTTAAACTTTCTCTGTGACCAAGAGGTCAAAAAAGATAGAGGAAAAATACGAGAGACAGAGTTTTAGTTGCTCACCTCCACTAGCTGAGCTTGTACTGTCAAATATTGCAAGTGCTCTTGGCACTGTGTCCAGGTACTCAGTGATCGAGCTGCTTGAGAAACTGCTGCTCCGTGTTGCTCCTTGGGCAGGTTGCCTGGAAATTCTGGCAATTGCCTCATGATTTTCAGGATTAACTGCAGGGAGGGTGGGGTAGGGCAAGGAGATAAAGACGTGGAGGTGGGCAAGACCCAGCAGAGGGCAACCTGAGCTGACTCAGGAGGAGTTCAGACACCCGGAGTGTTGGGCTGACTAATGGCTGCGGCCTCCGCTGTCACAGCGCCTTGGAGTTCACCTGACCACACACACAAGCACAACAGTCACAGGGCTGAGCAAAACCAGCAGTTACTGTGCCGTAGGATCACAGAATTGTTTGGTTGGGACCTTAAAAACCACCACACTGCCACGGGCCAGGGCACCTTCCATTACACCAGGTTGCTCAAAATCCCATCCAGTCTGGCCTTTAACACTTCCAGGGATGGGGCATCCTCTATAAGAGGACATTCCTCTGTAAAGTCTCAGGTTTCTGCATGGAAGAAATCCAAGACCCTCAATGTAAGCAATGGCTCACACAGCGTCTCTCTATTTGTTCTGAAGCTGCTTGCAAGAGTCCTGTTGATTTTCATAGGGCGAAGATTTCATTTCTTGTACCTGAATCTCAGACAAGACACGACAACTGCTGGATTCTTTGGTACTTGCCAGCTTCCCTCCGTCCCTATCTGTTAAATAGGAATGACTTTCACAAGCAGAGAAATAACTGATGCAAATCAATAATGTTAATTCCTAAATAATGTTAGGTCCCATATCTGAAAGGCTCTTTCCTACCCCACACTTCACCATGGTGTTTCAGACCAGTAGCAAGTGCATGTTTCCAAACCTTTTTCCCCAGGTTCCAAAGGACCTGGAGAGAGAGCTCCCTGTGCAGACAGCTAGACTAGTGGGAGATATTGGACTATCATTCTTGGCCATCTGTCCCCATCCCCATGTTGCTGCTGGCAAAGCAGCTCTCATAACCTCTCCTTAAGCTAGTCCAGGTAAGATCACCTGATCCTTTGATCGATTTTAACAGGCAAACTTAGTTAATCCATCCTATTGCTTTCTCCTGTGCACCACAGGACACTCCTGCAATCTCTCTGAGTGGAGCTGTGAGGGCAGCAACACCAGCCTGGGCAGGTACAGCTAATCCTGGGCAAGGAAGGGTGTCCACAGCTGTTGGTGCTTGCTCAAGGTTGTGCACTGAGATGTTGGCAGGACTATACAGAGCACTGAGGTATCCAGGCTTCCAGCAGCCCCAGGGCTTCTTGGACAGCCTCCACCTCTTCCAAAGGTCAGGCTGCTTTTGCAGCTCTGTTCTGCAGTAGGTAGCAGGGGTAGATGCTCTCCTGCTGCTTTCCCTTGCCTTGCACATCTCCTTCAGCATCTACCAACTTCAGTTTGCCAAACAGTTTAGTCCAGGAAGGCACTCTTCTGACAGAGATCCAGAAAGCAAGAACCTACAGTGGGCCTGAAGAGGAGACAGACATTTGAAACGCTCCCTTGTGTGGAGGACACACTGTAGGAACTCTTTTGCTTCCTAAGGATGTCAGTGCAGTCAATCAAATTATTTTATTAGAAAGTAACACACACCTTTCCATGCTGAGCTTACCTTAAGATAAAGGCAAGGCCATACAGTCATTCCTAAACTCACAGCACAGGGAAAGTTCAGCTTCCTTTTGGAACAGCTTAGCTTAGTGCAAGGCACGAGTAAGGAAGAGTCACAATGTCCTGCCATTCCCACTCACTGCAGAGATGGATTGAACAGCTGCAATGGTCATTGACTGCAACAAACTACAGCAGAGTAGGAATGAATAAAGCAAACGAAATCATACACTCATGCAATTTTAAAGAGCACTGCATTATTTAACTTCACTCAGCTACAACAACTGCAGGCCACCTTAGATAAATCAGGCTGTTTTCCAGGCTGCAAATGACCATGCTCGGAGTTACAAGTCAAATGACTAATTTTTGTAGCTCTGCTTTTGTGCCTTTAATATGGGTTATCCAGAAGTCTTTGAAAACCAGGCTTGTGACTATATTGCCTTCCTGTCTCTTGGGGATTTATCAAAACTAGAGAAGCACTTTGATACAGCAGCACCAGGGCTATGAAACAACCCAGACAGAGAAAACAGATCTCATTCTGAAATGATAGGCTGGGAGGAGTTATTTGAGATGAAGGGGAGCTTCCCACTAAAAGCTTCCTTTTCGAGATAAGCATCTATGCATCATCTATAGTCTACCTGCCTTTTTCTTCCTCCAGAAGAAAATGCATCAGCACCTGTGGACATTTTATGGGAGGCCAATTTTCACTTCCTTGAAGTGTTTTTGTAATTCTCTTGTTTCAACAGACAACTCCTCTGCCAAGAGCTGAGCGCCCCGGACGTGCACATAGAACCTCATGACTAAACAGTTACACAACCCAGAAAAGCTGCAGCAACACTTCTCCTCCTCCATCCCTGTCCCTCACTCCCTGCCAGCGGGCAGAGCCCATTTGGGTCCAGAACCTCCATCCCCACATGACATTCCTGCTGCCAACACTCTTGCCTGCAGCTGCCGGAGAGATGGGAAGGCTGCGTGCTTCAGATCCTGTGCGGAGTCCTCAGGACTCTGCATGGTCATGACTCTTTATCCTGGTAGGGATCAGCCTGGTCAGCTGGCCTGACCTGTATGTTATGGGCCAGAGAACTTCATCAAGACTTCAGAAGAACAAAGCAGGCAGCCAGCCATGTGGAAATCCTTGGGCAGGGAAAGCAGGAGGGTTTGTTGTGAGATCCAGCAGGTACCTGTGAGCCCCGCCGTGCACATCAGCGCTTTGTCTGGTTGCTGGAGGATTTCTGCCTGCAAACCAAGATCTTTAAGCAATAATTAAAAATGCATATTGGTCTGCCATATGTTAAAAAGTGGGTTATTTGTTTGCATGCATTCAGAAGGTGTTGCTGTGCTCACCACAAGCACCAGCCATGCGTATGATATTATGGAAGGAGAAGGAGGTGAAAGAGCTGTGTGTTGCCATGACCTTTTTCAGCTTTCTTCCAAATCTTATGTTTGCAGACATGAACAGAAATGGATTATTTCTCAAAAAGAAACTAAACAAAGCCCAGGCAGTTGGACACTTATCTTATACTGGCTCCTAAATTCTGCCAGAAGCCTTCTTTAGCATCCTAAAGCAGTACCCTCTTCACACTGCCCCTGCTCAGCTCAGAGGAATTTTAGTCCCACAGTGTAAGTTTATCTCACAACAACCCCCAGACGAGACTTTGATTTCCAAGCTTCATCAATCATTAAACCACCCAAGACTGAAGGGTATTTTTAGAGATTGCCAGAAAGATATCTGTATTTATGACACGTCGTTCTTGAAACAAACAATCAACACATTTTCATAAAATTGCAGGGGTAGGGTTAGAAATGCAAGGAAAAATAAAACCAAAAGTATCTGGGAAACTACTTATCACTTATGCATGATGCTAAACTCATCTCTGATTCTGTAAGGCACTGGAAATAATCACAGATGTAACATAACCTTTACACTAATTTGAAAACATCCCAAAAAAGAGCTTAACTTTGCACTAGTTTAGAAACATTGTCTTTCATTAACTGGAGCTGGGCAGCTTCTGACCAGACAAATATTTTTGAAAAATACGAGGATTAAAGCTTCAGGAGTTCTACAGATCTGTCTCTCTTCCAAATAATGCAGTTAGTCAGAAAGTGTGTGCACATCTGTATTTTTTTACTCCACCCTTTACTTCAATCCTTCAGGAAAATTTTTCAGAGGTCATTTTTAACAGGGAAAAGGAACCAAGTGAGAGAAAAGATTTCTGCAACTCTGGTTTCCCATGTCACAGTGTTTGGAGACAGAAACCTGAACAGTTCTAAGACGTATGCTTAGAGACTTAATTCGAAATATGTAGTAAGACTGAACATGCATAAAAATTGAATACTTCTATATATGATAATTAAATACTTCCCTGATACAAATACACTATCTATGTAATTACAGAACTTCTGAGTAGATAATTTATTTATTTTAAATAGCTATTTTCAATAATGAATAGCACTCATATTTCCTCCTGTGAAAGAGTTTGTCATCAGAGAACCATTCCCAGTGGATAATACAGACATTTACACCTGGATGTCTGACTGGCACGACACCTGACTGCTTCCCCCACAGGCTTTCCCCCTGTATGTCTCTGTGCTGGTGTTTAACTTCCACTCTGCCTTGGCCTCAAGGTGGAAACACAACATTCACCCCACGGGATTCCACTGAAGCCTTAGAGCACTGCCAAAATACAGCCAAAAAAGTTTTTGATTTTTCTAGACCCCACGAATCCATTCTGGATTTGAACTGCCCTTTTACTCTAAGAACAGTGCCCATTCTCCATTACAGGTTTGTTTTCCCCACTTCCATTTTAAGTGTCACCATTAAATTAATTGAGATGTCAGCAATATGAAACTAAAACTGCTTTCAGGTTCCTTGCCTTCCTCTCCTTCCCTGGCCACCTTTGGGGTTTCATATATACATATATTAAAAATGCTTTTTTTTTTCTCTTGTTACCCAAGACGGAATTGGGAAAGCTTTTAGTCCTGATCAGAGATTTAAATTCCTATCCTGCTTTAAATTTATGGAGACTCCATTTTCCAGTGAATAAACACAGAGATGGAAAATTCCCGAGCAGTTCCAGTAACCATACACACAACACTGACAAATTTACCAGGTATCAAACTGCAAAGGGAGGGACCGTGTCCTTCTTATCCATCCATTCGAGAGCAGCAGACTCCACTGTTGTTTATATAAAGGTCCAGAAAATAAAAATACAGGCAGAAAGATGAGAATAAATGACAATCTTAAAAAAAAAAAACCAAACCAAAAAAAACCAAAAAAAAGGTCTACAGAAGTCCCTAGATGTTTGGATGCTGGAAACAGAGGTGACAGGAGGAATGCTACCATCATCCATTTGCTCTCTGCATCTCTCTTTAGACCTCTCCAGCAGATTTTTTATTCATGCCACCAGCTCCAGGGCACAGATGATCCCTGTCTGCGTCACTCATGTGGATTCACACTGTCCGATGCAGAACAGGTCGATGCATTGACTCTGCACCTAAAATAGGGGAGCAGGTAAAAGAGGACTTGAAGTCTTAGCTCTGTTCTCTGAGAAGCTGAGAGGCAAAGCTCTGAGAAGGACGATTCTTGGCCAGAGAAAAAGTCACCCAGAGCTTTCCTTGGGCTCTTGCTTAGACACTAAGGAGATGTTTTCCTCAATACTTTATTCTGTTTCTCTCTTCCCAAAGCAAGGCAGGGCACTTCTTTCCTCAAGCAGGAAGTCACTGTCTCCTCAACCAGCAGCCACCCTGTCCCCTCTCTCCCTTGGATGCACTGTCTGGAGATCATTTGGAGCAGCCACCGGGTTTAAAGGAAATATGGTCCCTAAGTAGATACTGATTTTTAGGAGTCAGAGCCCTTTAGCCCCGTGTTTTGAAGTTACATAAGCAAACATGTAAAAATCCCCTCTCAAAGATTGTTCTCTACACCACAGACAGAAAGGCCCCAGTTCTGATTCATTTGCTCTACAGAGCAGAAAACTTTTACTCCTGAATTTGCCCCATGTGATATTTGGATGTAATGGTTCACCATTACACAGGGAATAAGTGACTTAAAGAGAACAAGCCTCACTGAGTGCTGGTTTCTAATAAATGCCATTTGATTTTTCCTCGAGCGCATTTCTTGGAAAATACTTTACTTGCTCGGCTTCTAAGAAAAGCAATTTGCTAATGTTTGCCTGATCGTAAAATTGATTTGACCTTCTGCAAATAATCTGACATCCCAGTGTGCTGCCGAGCCTTTTGAAGTGCATTAGGTTGTTCATACAGCACAGCTTTCTCCTGTTTATTCTGGACAACATCTTTGTATAACTGATGGAAATGCTTCCAAAGCCTTCATAAAAATAACTTTGAGGAACTGATTAAAAAAAAAAAAAGAAAGATTTCAAATTCCAATGGAATATGTAATAACACATTTCAGCGGACACAAGAAGGAATAATTATCTTTCAGCCAGCTAATGCCATGAGTCTTGTACACTGTGGCCTCGTGTATCACTGCTACCGAGTTCATTACATCCAGGTTTTTAATTAGAATCAGTTGCAAGTGGTAATATTCCATCTGTACCCGGTATGACTTCGGAGAAACATCGCGGTGTAATCCAGAATGACCTGGATGAGTTAACTTAGCTCACACCCTGTTAATTTGGCAGGCATGTATGGGACGATGAAGAAGCCGTCGATCCTCATATGGGAAGAAGGGGCACCAGACACGTGTGGGTTACCTGAGACAAGAACCTCCTGTGAACAGAAGAAAGCTCTCAAGGCTCCACGCAGGAACTGCTTATTGCAGCCAGGTACAACTGCATATATTGCATTTCTCTGACAATGTCTAGATGAGGGAGGAAATGTCTTTATAATGTTGTGGCCAATACAGTTTTTTCCCTTTTAACGTTGTTTCCACAATTTCAAAAACAAAGCCCTTGTTCATGGCCATCCTCACCACGTGGGTTTAAAAGTGTGTGCTAATATTCTGGAAAACTGTTCTCCCAGGCTGGACTTTTAATTAAGACTGCCTGGGTAGGACAGAGACAACATGTGCAGAATCAGCTCTGCAAAGCCCCCACTGTCCCAGCAATCACCTCAGCTCCCTCTTCTTTATATGGAAAATAAAATCCCACAGCTCCCATCGGCAAAATACAATTCAGTAACTGGCAGCACAGGGCCTTTATCAGAGGGCAGAAGTTCTCCTCCTGGTTTGCTCTTCACACAGAAGATACTGCTGCCTTGAAGAGGTTTGTTGTCAGGGCTAGCTGTTTGCAGTAAGGAAGACTTCCTTATTAGAAATAACCCTCTAATTAAAGCGCGGCCTTATTTACTTACATGCCACATTCATATATAATTACTTATCGAGTTATAGATTACAAACAGTAACATTTAGTTTTAGTTGCATGCTAAATTTCCTCTGCAAGACTGTCACCATTTGAAGATGTTGGGGTTTGTAGGAGCCTCCTCACTGGAGGCAGACTCTGGTCCTGGGAAAGGGACGACTCTGGCTATAGTGTCCCTGTGCCTCTGGGCTGCTCACTCTGGGAATCAAAAGCCCTAAAGGCTGAAGATGCCCTTTTTTCTGGCACATTAATGCTCTCTTTTGCTTTCGAGCAGAAGGTTGAAACAGTGTCCCTTTTCCATTTGCAGTTCTCTATGTCACAGTCCTCTTTCGCCCACTGACCTGGGCCCTGACCGTCCTGAGGAGAAGCCCAAAGCTCCTTGTGCTTCTGCTGAAGCCCAAAAACTGAGAGGTGAGACAGCACAGTCACAGCTTAGTTACCTGAACAGAGGAAACCAGCACCTCCAGCATGAGCAGCTCTTAGCTCTGCTGGGACAAGGAAGGGTGATCTCCCTGTAGGAAGAGGGCTGGGAAAGGACCCTGGGAACAGATCCCTGCCCTCTCCAGCCCTCTGGCACCTGAAGGATGCTACCTTTTTGCATCAGTCTGGCTCCAAGGAGTCCAGCCCAGGGCACAGCAGTAGATCCAGCTTGGTAGCACCACAAGAGCAACCAGCTCAGTCTCCAGCACTGAGGCAGAGCATGAGCTGCTCTCCAGCATCTCAGTGGAATTTAAGAGGCACAGCAGTTGCTCTTAAAGGGCAAACCCAAAAATATCTTGTTCATTGCTGGATCATCTCCCCCCAGTTCCTGTATTCTCACTGCTGCAGGCTGTGAAGGCTCTTGAATTACATTCACTCCTGCCCATGGCTAGGAAAGCACCTGAAATGGTGTGTTCACCAACATCTCTGCTTGAGAGAAAGCACCCAGAGCCTGCCGAGATTCACTGATCAGGGCCAGGAGAGAAAACAGAAAACAATAAAAAGAAAATAAAATAAAAAGCCAGACAGCAATGAGATGATCGCCCAGCGTCCCCACTGGTTTGTCTAATCTTCTCTCACTAAAGGGGAGAAGGGTCCTGGCTCTCCATCTAATGCTGCCTTCAGGTGTCTGGTTCTCAGTAGCATCTTTGGCCTCCCTGAGTTCTGGATCAGGGCCACCAGGCAGGCTCTGGATGCTGTGTGAAATACAAAGGTGGATATATCCTGCTGTCCCCCTGCGCCGTGTCACCAGTGGCCGCTGTAGCAGCAGGGATAAGGCAGGAAAAGGGCAGCAGGAATGAACTCAGTTGAAATGAGTTAACAGCACTAAAGAGCTAAAACTCTCCTGATGTCTTTCAGCCAGGAAGGAAACATCTGGAGCACTACATGGTAACACTGTCATGCCACAAGGAAAAAGTGCTATGGGAAGGAGCATAGCTGGGATCAGAAGTGACAAACTCCTGGCAGCAGAGGATTATGAGTGGTGACTTGAATTGCCAGACAATGAAAAACTGTGACTGAAGACAGAAAGCACCTCTGGAACTGTGAGAAAGGTCTCCAATTCCTTTTCAAGCCTAATCTGTAAGAGAACACAGAGACGGGGAAATTTTGGGTTGTACAATACAATGCTGTACTGAACACACTGGGATATGCACAGAGGAAAAGACATCTGAGGTGAAAGGAAATAAAGGAATAACTCTGCTGGGAAGAAAAACGCTAGGGCTTGGTTTTCATTATCTAAAGCCACAACTCAGAACTGTCTCACTGATGATAGGAGATGTCACCCACCCAGGGAGCTGGATCCAGAGAGGAAAAGAGAAGCTTTCAAAACAGCTTCTATAAGACATTAAACCAGCTTAATATCAAGCCAGACTGAAAACAAACATTCTAATACCAGAACATCAAAGCATTGAGAGAGAACATGCTAAAGCAGAAAAATCCTGAATTAAAAGCTTGGGGTTTTGGTCTTTACACATTTGGCAAGTAACCAATTGGATGAATAATGCCAAACCCATATATTCTGCAGAATGTCCCCAGAAATGTTTCCTTTAGCCAGAGCCCTGTTTTGAGCCAGTTGTCAACTCCCTCAGTGCACGATCCCATTCTGTGCACACAACCCTGTGCAATTTCAGCTGATCACCATTATTTTCTCCTCCAAATTATTGCAGGGGATGTGTGGGGGCTGTTGCTTTTTCCCTGAGGAGACTGTCACTCAAAGGATGGCCCCTGCTTGTACACACAGGAGTATTCATGGTCTGAAATTAGGGACATAATGTGAGCAAAGCTCCTGAAGACTTCAGTGGAAATTTAGCTTGCCTGAGGACTCAGGGATGGCCTACATTTGTTTATAAAGCTTCCCAGTCCACTGGGATACAGGGATACTGTGTGCAAGCATAAAATTATGACTGTGAGGCAATACCACCAGGAGATAAATTATAATATAACTGCACTTAAAAGTATGTTTAACACAAATTAGTTATATCAAACCAACACTGAAGTTATAGACTGCTGAAGCTGACTAAGGGATCTGAATGCCCAGATGCTTTTAATTTGAGTGGGAATGAGGGATTTGAATTCCTTAAATAGTCTTGAATGTTTCATCACTAACGTATAACACACAAAAAAGTAAAAATTAAAGTAACTGGCTCTCTTCAAGCCTACAAACCCAGCCAAAAGATTTTGCCAACATCTTTTGGGACACATCCCCTCAATCATCCTGCCATTAAAATTAAAGGTTCAGAAACTCCTGAAAGGGTTCCAAATTTGGATGAAAATTTTCAGGGGAAAAAACCCAATTCCAACAAATGTTTTTTCAATAGATCACTTTGATTAATTTAATAAAAATGTAGTTGGGCTATAAGTCTGCTTAAAGATAAAAAGCTTTAGCACCAAATCCTGTGTCCTACAACTCAGAACAGAAACAACTGATGACCCAAGACCTGTTCTTTCTCCCCAGTCTCAACTGCAATACTTCAATTTTTAACCTTTTTAAGAAAGCACGGAATTGGACTTCCACTGCAACACATTTTCCTGGGCAGCACTGTAAAATTATTGCCTGACAGAACCGAAACATTAGTGGTGATGGAGGAACAGGGGGAAGCGAGTTACACGAACACAACCTTCCACCATTTTAAATTATGTTAATAATCTACAGGCCAATATTATTCCTTTATGGATGTCTGCAGGCCTGTCAAAAGATATTAAGAGAGCATCCTCCTGGGTTACCTGCAGTCTCTCTCTCTTTTGGGGGACCCTTTTCTCCTGACTTCCCTCTCCAGAGCAGAGGTCATTCCCACAGACACCTCCACTGAAGCCAGAGCCCATCCACCCCCACAGAGAACACTGGGAGGTGTTTAGGGCGGCCTGAGGCAACAAATTTCCCTTCATGCGTTCATTGTATCCAAGGAAAAACATTCAGGGGAGGACAAAGAGGAAGGAGAGGGCAGGGAAGCAAAATAATGATTAGTGTAATGGGATTTGCTATTCTTGTTAATAGTTTAATCAATACAAACATTAACAGAACCCTCTTACGTGCTTTCCATGCTTTATATTTAGCTCAACACTGGTAAGCCACAGTTAGTATTGTCTGCATCTCTACTACCCCACTTACTTCTGCAACAAAAAAAAGGCAAGGCTGGGATTTTCTATGCCAAAAAACCCAGCCATGCACAAGTGACCGTACCATGGTGTGTGTCCTGTTGTGCTGGATACACCAGACACATGATGAGGAGAGGATGGGTCTCAGCAAAGGTGGGACTTGCTCTGGATGAGCAAGTGGTGGTGCCACAGTGGCTTTGCTGAGTTTTGCCCCAGAGCAGCTTCATTTGCTATTTCTTACCATTGCATTTGTGAGGTATTGTCGGTGTCATCCCACAGGACGTAGCATATGTTCTAAGGAGCCACAGGCCTTCCTAACAGTCCTTATTCCTTAGCTTGATTTTAGGCAGAGAGAGAAAGTTTGCCTTAACTTTTGCTTTCATCTCTCTAAATAGTGCTAAAACCATGTATAAACATCCTACTGGTGTATCAGCATAAAGCTCATTTAAAAGGTTTATAACTGACTTTGAAATAAGCTGAGAGAATCTCCAAATTGACAAGTGCAAAGCGAGGGGAGGGAAATAATCTCTACCAAAGGCAGATTTCCCTGCAGAACAGCCCTTCCCCACTGCAGAGCCTGAGGGGAGGGGGGCACTTCTCCCATCCAAAATCCTGTCCCCACAACCTCCCAACAGGGGAAGTTGTGCCATTTATAGATGCTCATCTGCAACAGCGACTGCCACAGGCAGCATCTGCCTGAGGAGCCTGGATTCCATGGTCCAGAGCACGGGAACTCAGAAACGTGTAGTCACAAGATTAGTTTGCTATAATGTGTCTAATTTATTTTGGCATTTCCTAGGGACAAAAGAAAAAAAAATAACTATGGGCAGTGCTGTTGTATCAGCTCTGAGAAGCATGAAAAAAACACAACTGCAAAAAACAATGTCTTCTGGGTGGATGGGTTATTTTGGCCTTTGAAATATTATTTTTTTAAATAAGAAACAACTCACAACTTCCCATTGTGCCTCTTGGATGCAGTTTGCACTTCTTGGTGTCACAGGTCAACTCATGCCCAAGGCAAAGCCTGAAATACCTTCTCCCAGTGGAGTTCCAAGGCTGTCACCACACAAACATATCCAAACAGCTGCAAACACTGACAGCTCAGCAGTACAGGAAAAGTTACATCCTTCCAATGAGAATTCGAATAATAATTTCATCTTGCTTAGGGCCAGCGGAACAAGCCTCAAACACTGATCAAAACCTTAAATACCCACTGCTGTGGCTGAATCTTTGTGTCAGGAGAAGTTTCCCACTCCTTTGCCTCTTTTCCAGTGTGTGCCAGAGCCTGCCCCCTGTATGGGCAGCACAGTGACACTGCCAGAGCATTACAGAGTGTGACATGTGGAAAGGAGGGAATGCCAAGGGGTCTGGGGTCCTAATCCACTGTTCTGGGAGCCACTTATGTGCCAGACAAGCTTTGGGTAACTGCTGACCCATCATCTCACAATATTTGAACCTCAACATCCCTGTCAAGGCTTACATGCAAATCTGAACATTTTCAAGAGTCTGGATTTAGGAAACTGAGGTCAAGCCCATCAGACGTGGGTTATTGCACCAGTTGGTCAGTTCTCCTAATGAAGAGAACCCACTGAAACTGCTTTCTTAGGAATGTGTCCATAAGTTCAGAAGCTGAGCAAATAACAGCCATCTTGGTTCTTCCATATTTGTTGGAACGTAAGAATCAGTTTCTCAGTTGAAAGACCAGTAAGTGCTCTATATCAGATCAATAATGGAGTGAAGCAAGAAGTAGCTGACTTAAAATGTCCAGGTAGATTTTAATATCTGTTTTCTCGTAAATAAACAAGTGACTTCCAGAAGAGAATTCCAAGTTCCTGCAGGTAAAAGGAATGGGGCTTTCAAAGAGAACACAAATCACCATGATGACAGTATCTCATGGGCCGTGAAGACGATCAGAGGGCTGGAGCAACTCTCCTATTGAGACAGGCTGAGGAATTGGGGTTGTTCAGCCTGGAGAAGAGAAAGCTTCAGGGAGACCTTAGAGACCCTTTCAGTGCATAGAGGGGCTCCAAGAGAGTTGCAGAGGGAATTTGGACCAGACAATGCAATGATGGGACAAGGGGGAATGGCTTTAAACTGACAGAGGGCAGATTTAGATTAGATATTGGGAAGAAAGTCTTCCCTGTGAGGGTGGTGAGGCATAGAGGCAAGTTCCCCAGAGCAGCTGTGGCTGCCCCACCCCTGGAAGTGTTCCAGGCCAGGCTTGATGGAGCTCTGAGCAACCTGGTCTAGGGGAAGGTGTCCCTGCCTATGGCAGGGGGGCTGGAACTGGATGATCTTTAAGGTCCCTTAAAGATCCAAATCTGATCACAGACCCAATGCATTCTGTGATTCCAGGCTTAAGTGACACATCATGTACCCATTTCCTACTTGCACATTCAATGGAGCTGTTTTGTGCAAACAGCTGTAAGGAAGAAATTACATTTAAATTTAAATAAAAGAAATAAAAATGGGAGGGGAACCTTGAGGATCCAGAAATGAACTACAGGCGGAAAAAAAAGAAGAAGATGCAAACCACTAATCAGACTCTCGAATTCATGTAGACAAAAGAAAAAAGAGCTCAGTGCTATCAACACTAATAGCATTTGGTGGACCATTAAAGGCTGAAAATACCTGTACTGTCAACTTGTTTGCAGGATATACAGCTGTCCTCTTCTGCTGCTTGGAGAGCTGTAAGAAGCTGCTCTGCATTACTGCTCTCTAGCAGCCTCCAAAGCTGTTTAGGGCCTGAGGCAAAGTGGGATGAAATCAGTAACCTGTATTTAACACACTAATTAACAAGTGAGTTTCAAGTTAGATATTGTGATTTACTGGTGGCTTCATGCACTCTCCTATCCTGTTCCTCTCTGTGCTTAGACATTTAATACTTATAAGTCTCAAGATGCAAAACCTCTGGATAACTAGAGCTGTATTGCTGAGAAGACAAGATTCCCTTTCCACCAATATGAGATTCCTGGCACTGACTTAGTTAAATCAACCTGGATTCATGCTGACAGATGAGTGTAAATCAGCCCTACCAGAACCAGAGGTCTAAAATGGATTTCCAGATGTTATTTAGTCCACTGGCTTGTGCAGGGGAGGACTTGCACAGGTCATTCCTCACACAGAGGTTTAGTTCATTTTGAAAAGTCAGAGACCTCTCCCACAGAATCTGCTCCAGTCCTTCACACTCCCTTAGTATCAGATTAACTACTAAAAATAAAGTGCCTCCATTTTCCCTTGAAGCAATTTAGCCCACAGCTTCTTGTCTTCACTGCCAGGGTCAGGAAGACCAAATAATTCTCTTTTTCCTTTACAGCAGCTGACAAAATCTTGGGAGAAATATAGTCTTCCCCTCAGTCTCCCTCTCCTGAGGAGGAACTCCCCTCAATCTTCCTTGGTAGATCGAGCCTTTTGGGCCTGGGATCAGTCTTCCTGCTTTCCTTTTCACACTTAACCACTGTCCAGCTCAGCCTTGAAGTACACTGGGCAAAAGCAAATACTGTGCTCCTGTTTGCTGGAATATTGCACTTCCACATGGAGAACAATCCTGCTGACACACTTAATGTGCCTTTTCTGTAACAGCATGGTATTGTTTATTCAGGATCAGCTGGTGAGCCATCAGAATCTTTCATCCTCGTTGATAAATCAACTGCACATGTAGCTGGTGGTCCCCACTCTGGTGTAAGTATATAATAACCTGTATTAAGAGTTTATTGCAATAAATAAGTCTGCATTCAGCAGAGGGACAGTGCACTGTCACAGTTCAATGGCAAGCTGGTGATGGTGGATTCTTACCACATCTCCATTTGCAAACAACATCCTGAATTCTAATCCTGCCCAATGTGCTCAAAGCTTTTCCAATGTAGTGCCAGTTGCGAGTTTAAACTTCATGCTCTCTCTTCCTTCAGCCAGATCCCATATGGAAACAAAAGACATGGACACAAAGCAGAAACTCCCTCAAAAACATCATTCTATCAGTTTTCCAAGCAGTTTTGCACCCAGGTACTGTCATCCATTCCATCCCTATTAGAATGCATGAGAAGAAGACTCAGAATTCAAACCAGACCCTCAAATCTCAAAAAAAAAAAGTCTGCCTGTTACTCATCCCCTCGTTTCCTTCTAGGTGCTCACAAATAGTCTGGTTGTTTGTTCCAGTGCTTTTCCAGGAACTGGAGTTAAGCTGACAGGTCTATAATTCTAGAGCTGCTTGTTAGCACCACTTTTGGACTGATGGCTCAAACCTGCACACAATACTCCTGGGCTCTGCTCCAACAGACCACTCTAGCACATATTTAATTAAGAGTGAGAGACATCTGTGGCTGGAGAGGGGTTGAGTCACATGCTTAATGCTAAACGTGCTTGGATGCTTTTCTAGTTCCTAAGAACGGATACATTAAAAAACCCCAATGAATAAACAATAAAACCCAACACACCAAACCTAAGCAAAACAAAGATGTGTTTTCATACAATGCTTATGACTTCAGGAATGCAAATGCCAACAAATACTAAACATCAATCTCCACGGATGAGTGAAAACCCTGAATCCTTTTCTGATACCCTGTGATCATCTCCACTACAATGACTTGTTAATACTGTGCTGCTTTATTCTCTTGTTTTGTGAGATCTTCCCCAAATCTTCCTTATCTTAATACCTGCCACATTATGCCTCCAGCATGTCCTTCAAGCCTTATTAGTCCTTTCTTCTAGGGAGCTAATTAATTGATTAGATGTCACTTAGTCTGTCACAAACTGCTATTGACACCTCTTGCAGCAGCTTTCTGTGCATTCCAAGTGTGTTTTTACGCTTCTGAAAGACAGAGGACTGACAGCTCTGGAGAGAAGACCAATCTCACTCCTAGGCCAGGTCTGCCCAAATCAGTTCACACCAACAAAGCTATTAAACCCCACATTCACCTCCCAGCTTTAGGATTACCTGTAGCAATATCCCAGAAGGAAGCAGCATATTGAAAAAACTCCAATATATGATGAGATCAGGGCACAACAATGGAACTCAGCCAGAGTTCTCTGTTGCTCTCCATTATCTCCTTCAAGTCCTGGAAGCCTTTTCTGAGCTCTACCTAAGGCAGTTTGCTTAAACACAGCCCTGGATCTGATGCTGCTGCTTCATCAAATGAACCACTTACACCTGTCGAGTGGGCTGGACTCTCCCCACTGGTGGTCAATCAGCTCTGCTCCATGGGATTGCCATTCCAATGGACAACTGCCATTTGAACAGAGTCACCTGGATCATCAGGTGCTGACTCCCAGCCCTTAACTCCTATCTATGCTTTGCTCTGCTAATTTTTCCATGTTTCTGTTGCTGCTTGTTCCTTGCTTCTGAGCCCAGGATGGATGTGGGCAGTCAGGTTTTCTTCCACACCTCTTCCAGCTACCTTCTTCATTCTCTCCACACAAATAATTTCCCCAGATCAGTGAAGAGGCCTCAAAGCACACTGCTTATTCCAGACTAAATTTATCTTATGCATACAGAACTGGGGAGGAATTCCAGCTATCAGAGCTCTCTTGCAAGCTAATTATTCTTCAAAGAAGTTTTAGGCGGTCCCAGGGAGCATCTAACTATTGATTTTCTACTCTGTATAATTTCCCTGCAAAATGTAATCATTCTCCTCCTGTCTCACACTGTCATTTGTCTCTCAGAACAACCTGGGAACAATAAAAGAGTGGAATAGAGGGCAGCAAGAAGGGCACCGTCAAAAAAAAATATCTCTGTACAAGCAGAGTTTGTAAAAGCAAACCCAAGAAATGTCTGTAGACCTTGTTTAATATTCATCAGCCAGTGCAGTGTGTAACTGAAACCCAAATGTAACTGTTATGAAAATTCAGACTAGAAGGAAATCAAATGGAGACAGCATTCTAAGGACGCTGGCATTTCAGAGATTCTCATTTCTGGGTTTCCAGCATAAATGTACCACAGAGGGAAATATTACTGAATATATTGGTGCTTACAAATGGCTACATTTGTATATAAATTCACCTCTTAAAAAGAAAAAAAAAGAGAAAGGGAGTTGTCAATAAGAGACTCCAAGGAACTGGCCTAGTATAAATCTATTGCTAACACATGATTTTATGGAACAACAAAGTAGAAGTGGAATTGAGACCAGCAAATCTTAAAAACCCTGTTGTGCAATATTAAGCTGGTTTTTTTCCCTCCATCTCCCTGCACAACAAAGCACTTGGCACATGATTAACTTCAAGAAAGCCTTTTGGCTTCAAAATTTAGCACCTTTACATATACCTGCATTCTGAATACTGAATATTTAAGCAGATGCTGACTTCCATGCTGCTGTTTAATCCCTCTGTGTTTGCAGGATAAAATCCATCCTGCCTAAGGACACTACTGAACAAATCTTTGGCACTGCCCAGTGAACTGTCTGGTGAGGGATGGGCAGCCTCCAGAGGGGCCAGAACCACTGTTATCATAATCAGACAACACAGCAAGGGAGATAAGGGCTTGTGAGGAGAGAACAGGGAGAACAGGGTAGAGCAGTATTGCTTTGCCCACGTCCCTGCTGACAAGACACAGTGATGTAACTTAAAGCCACTCCCTGAATGTTTTAATCAGGAGGGGGCTGCACAAAGCCAGCTCCAGGAGCTGCCTGAGGGTCTCTGTTGACCTCTGCCAAGTATCTGCTCTTCCCTTGTAGTGTGGCCATGACAGGGAAAATAACTAATTTTGATTTCTTCCATGCCTGGGATTAAAACCCTGCAGGACTAGGGAAGACTGCTGGTTCTGAGGCTGTACTGCCCAAACTTGAGCCTGGTTTCATCAGGTTTTGCCACCCCCTTTCCTTTGGATGTCAAATCACAGTGCAGGAAGGGAAGTAAAATGCTTTGGAAAGTAGATCACACAATCACCATTTGTGGTAGGCTTTTCTTCTCATTTTCTTCAGAGATTTTCAAGTCTTTTTCATTTCCCTTGGGAAAATAAATTCTTATCAGAAGCTATCTAACGACAGAAAAGAAAAAAGCTATTCTCAACTTAAATTAAAAAAAAAATAACTGAGCAAATTTAGGTAGACTGTGTCCTACTGCTGCTGGCAGGCAGAGAAGTTGGTGCTCAGGAAACAGCTCCTTTTGTATGCCAACCCTTTGCTGTGCATCCTGGCTTTCATTATTTAACAGCCTCCATGTGACACCAGGCTTCAAGAAACAGGACATTCTTTAGCAACCCAGATAAGAACTCGGCTTCCAAATGTTCCCAGTGCAAACTGAGTGATGGCTTCGACTCTCACTGGTCTGAAACACGATGTGTGGACACCCCTGTGCACTGTCAGGGCAACACCAGTGGGCTCTGCTGGAAAAGGGAGCTGGTTTGAGGTAGAAATACACATTGTCTGAATTTGGGTCAAATTCCTGTTCCCCATTTGCCTGATGCCCTCGGAAATCTGCCAAAAATAAAAAGAAACACAAGCCTACCAGAGGAAGAGAATGGCCAAAATCCACATGCAAAGTTTATCATTAAAACCTTAAATCCAAAGTTCCCAATCCAAGGGCTTAAAGATACGCTTTGAGTCTCCTGTGAGGAGCATTAAAAATGACCCAGTTTAGAGTGGCTCTGAGCAGCTGGAGTCCTGTCAGGAGGCTTTGAACATTCCCTGTGCTGCTCCAAAGTACTTCCCTTTCATTTGGGGGTCCATTCAAAAAGTGGGCATTCCCCTGATGGCAAGAACAAAGCAGAAGGACCTCAGCAAAGTCCCTTTAGGATGCAAAATACATCTATTTTCACTTTCCCAGCATTAACAAGAGCACTGTCTTCTACACCTTCAGGCATCTGCATACCAAGAAATGAGGGCAAGATGCACAGATGCTGCAAGGCAAAGGAGAAGATAAGCTGGGAAGAATCCAAGCTTCACCCGGGAGCAGAGTGACATTTCAGTACATTGTGCTTGGGAAGGTGCCAGTCTAAATGATCTCCCACACACTGCCTGGGCTGGAACAGTGAGCCCCCATATTTCTGTAATAGTGCACTTACAATTTCTTGCCAGTGATGCAAACGTTAGAGGAGGCAAAAATCCTTAGTGAGGGAAACTGCTCAGCTGTGGGGTTTGGGTAAACACCAGCTTCCAAAAAATGGGTCCTGTGTTTTCTCACAGGAGTAGGACCATGTGAGGAGGCAGGGAAAAGGGGTTAGAAACTGCCCTAAACAATAGCATTTACATCCTGTTACCCTCAAAGAGCTGGTCCTGCCAACCATGTGCTGCCCCTCTGATCCCAGAAACTGGCCATACCTGTCTCAGTGAAGGGCCAAGGAGGTAATTCCAAGCTGTTGCTCAGAGATGGAATGCTGGGCAGCACTTCTGGTAGCCGGAGAATGAACTGTATCAGAGAAGCAGAGCCTTCTTTCCTGTGGGCTTTTACATTCCAGGAAGAAACCAAACCTATTGATTAATTCCTTCTGCATAATGTAAGTGAGGTTTGGGGCCAGGTGCAGGTGGGTGAGTAGTGGCTGTTGTCTCTTGAATCATTCTCTACATCAGTGGGTTTAGCAGCAAATTTCAGTGTCTCTGTCTCTTGTATGAAAAGTTCCTCCACTGCCTATGGTACAGCTCCTTCTCTTGCACCCCCTCCTCCTCTCTTGCACTCCCCTACCATGGAGTTGACTTTTGACTTCTATTTAAAAAAAATGCAAACCTTCACATATTTGCATCCTCTGGGCTTTTTTTTTTTGGGGGGGGGGTGGGGGGTGGGAGGGGGAGATAGTATTGACCTTGTCCTGTACATGGGGCAACTCAGACTTGTAAGTAAGGAAACCAGGCTTCTCATCACACTCATCTCTGATTTGTTCTGTGCTCTTAGACCACTTCTCCTGCACTTTCTCACCCTTCCTTGTGCCCTCACTACCAGCTGGCACAGGTAAGGAGAGGCAAATGATACATAGAGCTATTTCCAGTAGAAATTGGTGTCTAGGCTTCTGCAGCTTGGACCAACTAGCAAATTATGTGCCATATTGTGGGTTGTCCTTGAACAATCGGGCACAAGGGCAGTAGGACCATAAATCACCCGCTCTCTGATTTTTGTCCTTGACTAGAGAGGGATGACAGTAAAATTATCCATACCTCCACCTGCACCAGCATTAAGGACATCATTTTACAGGGTGACAGACCTGGGAGCTTATCCTGCAGACTGATGGCTGTGGCTGGTCATCACCTCAAAGCACAGTCTGCCCTTCACGTGGATGCTACTTTACTCTGGAAAGATCAGTGATCTGGGGTTATTCACAGCTGGTATCACCCAGGCCTTTGTCCAGGATGAAGGAACACGTGCCCTTCTGAGGCCTGGAAGCTGATGGCACCACGGAGAAGGGAAGAGAGAGCCTGCTTTCTGCTAAGTCAGAGAAAGAGCAGCACCCTCCTGTGCTCATGTGCGTTTATTGCACTGCGAACTCAGAGCTCTTCTGCGGCTTGTCAGCACCAAGTATCCTGTTTCCTACCCCTCAGATTTCGCGGCCCAGGTGAGGGCTGGCACATCTTCCCGGCATTATCCGAATCCTAAAACCTGGCACAGAGGGTGTCGGCCGGGGCTGCAGAGCAGAGGCCGCTTCTGCCTGCAGGGGGAAGGTGGCACACACGTTCAGGACAATCCTCTTTTCCCGCAGGTACAGACAGGGCTCGTTTCTCCTGCACAGGCTGCCACCTCGTGGGCATCGTCTGGAACAGGCGTTCTCCTGGAAATAACAACTCCCGAGCGCAAATCATAGGATCATAGAATCATAGAATCAGATGGGTTGGAAAGGACCTCTGAGATCATCAAGCCCAACCCTTGATCCACTACCACCACAGTTGCTAGACCATGGCACTAAGTGCCATGTCCAGCCTCATCTTAAAAACCTCCAGGGACGGAGAATCCACCACTTCCCTGGGCAGCCCATTCCAATGGCTGATTACCCTCTCTGTAAAGAATTTCTTTCTAATGTCTAACCTAAACCTCCCCTGGCGCAGCTTAAGGCCATGCCCTCTTGTCCTACTGCTGATTGCTTGGGAGAAGAGACCAACCGCTACCTGCCTACAGCCTCCTCTCAGGTAGTTGTAGAGAGCGATGAGGTCTCCCCTGAGCCTTCTCTTCTCAAGGCTAAACAACCCCAGCTCCCTCAGCCTCTCCTCATAGGACTTGTGTTCAAGTCCCTTCACCAGCCTCCTTGCCCTTCTCTGCACCTGCTCCAGCACCTCAACATCTTTCCTGAACTGAGGGGCCCAGAACTGGACACAGCACTCCAGGTGAGGCCTCACCAGTGCTGAGTACAGGGGCAGAATCACTTCCCTGGTCCTGCTGGCCACGCTGTTCCTGATACAGGCCAGGATGCCATTGGCCTTCTTGGCCACCTGGGCACACTGCTGGCTCATGTTCAGCCTCCTGTCAATCAGCCTCCTGTCAATAACACAGTACCATCAATACTCTGCTCTGATGATCTAAGGGCACCACAAACCTTCGGGTGCCTGACTTTGGACTATTATAGAGGAGCAGAGATGATGTAGTTGTTCAGCTTCTAACAAGTTTGGTGGGATAGATTTTCCACAAAAGAAAAGAGCTTTAACAGGCAAATCCATAGGTGCCAGTGTGGAGTACTAGTCAGAAAGAGCAAGCTTGGCACAGTTCTTACACAAAAGCTAAAACCCCGCTGCCTATGTGAGTGTATGAGCTCCAGGCTACTGCTGGTCTGTCATTGCAGCCAGGCATCCCAAAGGATCAGACAGCTTTGTATGGACTTCAGAAAGTTTGGGCTCCAGTTCAGGGGTGAGACAATCAGAACTGGCCTCATGACTTCAAAATTGGCCTCATGAGCACCCTGTCCTCACAGGAGTAAGCGATGCCCTTGGAAAGGAGGCACTTATTAGACAGGGTTAATCAAAACTACTGAAAGTTAATTCTGGGCAGATTTGGAGAGGGATATTTAGGGCTTGGGTAAAATGATGTAAAAATTTTCTACTGTTTATGTTGGATCAGTTCATCAGCACTGAACTGATTGTGTATCAACTCTGACATCACTGGTATTTCCCAGCAGTCTGACAGTGTAAGGGCTTTTCATCCTCTGGAGATGCTGGGGAAGAGCCGCTATGTTCAAAACCACCTCGTTTCTCCAACTAAATTAACTTTTAACCGCAGATAAATCCTAGTTTTGTTACGTTGGTCCTCTTTTCCAGTAATCCTCAGGTTCAAAGCAGTTTACCTGATGAATCTATGTCTGCACTGTGTGGTTAAGTGAAAGTATGTGCTGGAGGAGACCACTTTGATTTCAGCCCTTCCTAGATCTGATCACCAGGAAAAGAAGGAAACTTGATCTCCCCTCATCCTTATCCTCCACCTCCACTTGAAGCTCTCTTTGCTACGCTGCATTGGTCCTTCCATGAGAGAAATGAGGGTGTGTGGAGAAGCAGTCCAAGCATTCTTACTCCTTTTGGATCATTTTGCAGTAGCATTTTCAAGTCGGAATCATCCCACATTTGTCTTCCAAGTTAGAAATGAGATAAAACAGAGTTTAATTTTTTGTTTGTTTCTGGAACATATTAATTGGAAGGCAGAGGGTGTCTTTTCACTTTCCACACTGCCCATGCATGAAGGTACACCAGCTGAACCACGACATATCTGTCCCTGAGCCAGGGGTGTTCCAGTTTAAAGAGGATCAGTCACTTCAGGTTAGAGGAGACAGTGGATTTTCCTGCTTCTAAGAGAATTTCCCTCATGTCTCTCCTTCCTTGTTTGCTACTACTCCAATAGTGCCAAAAGGACTTAATCCTGGGGACTTAATAAAATAACTTCTGACAAATGGAAGACTTAATCTCTGGAATAGGCTGGACACTGTATGCAGTGACAAGTGTTTGAAAATATTTCATGGGTAGAAGATATTCCTGCCTTGCCTTTTAAATAGAAGCCATCCCCTCTTTTTTGACACACTGAGCAATACACGTGGCATCCTAAATCTGTTCTGCCGACCGAGCCCAGGCTCTTTAAAAATACACAGTAAGATTTTAATGCAGCTCATCACATTATACAGAACCAGACATCCTGCTTAGTCTTCAAACACTCAATATTCCCCATGCACAGCCCACATGCAACTGCTCCTGTCTAACTACATGGAATGACAACCTCCCATTGGCTCCTTTCCTTTGACACTCCAGCACAGCCTTTGCTGGCTGAGCTCCGAAGTAGGACGCGCCGCTTGCCAGCTCTAAAAACTGCAAGCGTTTCTGTTCACAATGTCTTTGGCTGCTTAAACTGCACCAAAAATACAGTATTTTAATCTTCTTCCTGGAAAGCTAGTCTTCCCAGTCCGAAGAAACTTGCCTGCAGATGCGAATTCAGTGTCAGCTTTTTGGATGGTTGCAGCAAGCAGCGTCATTCGTGTGTCAGCGCTGGAAGACAGGAGTGTGTTTTGCTGAACTTCCAGATGAGTTTCATGTGTCCTCCTGTTGGATAAGTATCATTTTCACCAGTATCAGAAAGGCCCAGCAGCATTCCATGCTATTCCCTGTGCAAGAGCAAGAGGAACACTGCATGGTCAGGGGTCTGAGCTGACAAGACCCAATGGATGGCAAAGGGAAGAGTCGCATTCCTGGTGAACTGTGTGTGACACAGTCAGATCCTAAGGGTCAGAAATCCTGATCCTGCACTCCAGAAATCATGACACTGGCTCCAGAAGCATTAGAATGATAAAAGAGGGGTCTGTATTTATTGTTTCCTAGGTTTTCTTGGTTATTTGGAGCTTTTAGGAGGTACTCTGTCACATTCTCAGCATTTTTCTGAAGCTTTGACAAGAGGCACTTTGCATCAAGTGATTCCTGTGAAACCAAGGATGGCTCTGCAGTTACCTGAAAACACAGCAGAATTTCATCTTTGCTTCAGAAAGTAAAATAATAATGACTTCCACATGCTGCTAGAGAGTTGAGGCTGTAAGAAAGACATCAAGGAGCATTACTGCTCCTACCCAATCCTGAGGGCGAGCACCACTGAGAATGGCAGATGGCAAATCCTGAGACAGCTCCAACTGGTGATAAGGCTGCCAGGAGGGGTACAGGGATGGGGGCTGAGGGAACAGGAACAAGAGCAGGGGTAAAATAAGCAGAGGTGACTGGACATGAGAAGAGGCACAAATATAAGGAGATTAAGGGCAGGGGAAAACTACACTGTCTCCTCCCTTCCCTTGTATCTTGGTTTCTACTGGAGCAAAGCTGGACAAAGATCTGTGCATATTATTTAAATGTCCCATAGGAAGCCCTGCTCCTCACAGCCACTCTGCTCAGGAACAAAGTGAAAAGCAGATCTGTCTTCCCTGGAATCAAGCTGGAAGTCCTGGGGTGCAACAGGGGAACGCAGCCCACCCCAGCTCTCCTTTATCACGGTGCTTTCCAGACATTCCTTGAGAAGAAACTGAGAGTCCTTTAGAAAAAGTCTGTGTTTTGAGGGTAGGGACAACATGGCAACACTTCTCTGCTCAACAAAAAACTCAGAGTATCATCTTTCCCATCTAATTTGCTTCAGACCGAAAACTAACAGAGCTGGTAAGATCTGAGCAGTATTACCTTCCCACAGGAACTTAATCTTAAATGTCTTAAATCCATAGTTTGGCACTTCTGGAAATGGCCTGGTTTTCCAATGTGTGGAACAACTGCCTCCACAAGCAACTCAGTCCTTAGGAATATCTGCTTATCTAATCACCTGAACTGGTATCATGATGCCTCTGGGAAACTTGTTCTTCAGTTTTTAAGTGCAGCAACTCATTATTTCACCCTGTGAAAGGCACTGGGTGGCATAAAGCTTTAAGTATAAACTTCACAGGTTTCTGTTCCCAGAAATTCTCTCAGGAAGAGTGGAAGATCCCTGGGCATAATCTAGGAGCAATCTCATTCAGATCCCCATCAGGCTCTAAGCATCTTCCATTTCCTCATCGACTTCCTCAAAATCCAGACCTTTTCTTAAACTTGCTACAGGTAATCCACAACTAACTGGAATTGCATAAGAGGTAGAACAGATTAAGACAGAGATAAAAATTTAGGAGTTTTGAGAAAGAGATTTCAGAAACTAGACAAAACACAGCCATAAATTCAAAATACACATTAACATACAGGCATGAGTACCTGTGTGTACACATATGTGTCTATATGAGAACAGAATACTATAAACCAGAAGAAAACCATCCCAACAAATAGAGTTTTACTGCCAATACACTGCACTGTAGACCTAAGTGGCCTCACTTCCCGGACTAGGTAGTCCAGAAGTTGTTTCTAACTGTGAAGGACGCAGTTGTAATCCATAACTTTCTTCCTGTTATTAACGAAACACAAAAGCTGAGAGAGGAGAGACTGGCAGACATGGACCAGAGGAGGGTAAGAGGCATGGAGGAGGTGAATCTGGAATCCCTCCTTGTCTTCTTATGCCAGGAGGAACCAGACAGGGAAGCTGACTGCAGGACAGGCTGTTATCAACTCTCATGATTTGGAAAGTTGCATAATTATTTTTTAAATGTAAAGATAAATCTTTGTGACTCGTGTACTTGCAGAAGACTGAATGATCTTTTGAAGGCTAAAAGAGGGCAGCATCTCCCAGTGTGATGGAGCATGGTCAAATAAATCCTACTGAGGACAAATATCTGGATATCTTCTTTGAGGTTTAACCATTCATGTCCTACTTTGTCTCCCAGCAGCAAAGCACAACATCCTTTCCCAAGCCACTTGAGGCTTTGAGTCCTATAATGCAATGCCTTTGGAGACCTGAGCAATGCAGAAGAGAGAGAGAGCACTGAACAATTTAAAGTTAAAGTAAATCTAGACAGATGTACTGCCAGCAGGACGACAGACACAGGAAATGTCTTGGTCCATGGAAAAGCAAATCAAACAATGATTATTCCCTTTCTCCCTAAGATATCATTAAAACTCTCTCTGTCAGTGCAAAGGGATCCCCAAGCAAACATGATACACGGCTGATTGCAGGGACAATGTCACTTCTGGAGACTCAGGGGCAGCAGGGCACCAGCAGTTCAGAAACCCCTCTGCCACAACCAGATACAGGTTATTCACTAAATACGAACAAGGCTGCTGCAGGGATGTAGTTCAGGTAAATATTTGGACCATCCCTCTGTGTGTTAAGGCCTTCTGTTTCCTCTGCAACTGCTTGTATGTCAATGAATGACTCTGGCCCCTTTGTATTTTTCACAAACCAACTTTAAATCACAGTTAATAAAGGTATCTGTTTCTCTCAATCATTTCATTTTACTCAGAGGAGGCAGATATGACATAGTATCCCTTTCAATAGCTGCTTGGAGAGTTGCTCATACAAAAGAAAGGGCAGAGTAAGCACTGCCTAATCAAATTTCTCCTGTAATTTTAGCTCTCAGGGATCTTTTTTTCAGCAATGTGTAACTGTCATTTTAGCCTACAAGAAGCAGACATTTTCCTCCACCATGGAGTAATGTAGGGACCCTTGAGATAACAGCAGACACAGACCTGAGCCATGAAAACCCCACATCGGTTTAATACTATAATGTAACATAAAACGTAACATATAGCGACTGTAACGTAATAGTGCAGCTGTATTAGAAATCCCCATCTGACCGATTAGAAACACTCATGCTGCTTTCGTTTCATGCCCTGCGGCCAGTCTGTAGCACCGGGGCGGTATAAAACCCAGCTGAGCGGAGAAGTTGAACTGTCCATGCAAGCGGATCTCGGCACAGCCCAGCTCCCTTTCGCCGGCGCAGCTCCAGCTGCCCATGCTCACAGCCCGCGCTTTTCTGCTCGAAACTAAAAGTGGCGAGAGACTCCAGCGGGGACAGACCCCTGCCGAGCCTCGGGCTCCCCCAGGGCGCCGCTCCCGCTCCCCACCGGCGCTCGGAGGGAGCGGACACCCCGCACGCCCGTGGAGCGAGGGCGGTGCCTGCGGGCGGCCGCTGCCCGGGGGAGGAGATGCCGGGGAGGGCACGTCGGGCTGGGAGGAGATGCCGGGCGAGAGGGGAGGGCGCTCCATCCCTCCCTCTGTCCCAGACGGCGGGGCTGTGGCGGCGCGGGCGGGATGTGGGCAGCGGCCCCTCTGCTGCTCCTGCTCCTGCTCCTGCTCCTGCTCCTGCTGCCGCTGTCGCTGGCGCGGCGGTGGCGGCGCGGGGCGGCGCGGCTGGAGCCGGCCGGGCGGGCCGTGCTCATCACGGGCTGTGACAGCGGCTTCGGGCACCTGCTGGCGCTCCGCCTGCACCGCCTGGGCTTCACCGTGTTCGCCGGCTGCCTCTGCCCCGGCGGGGACGGGGCGCGGCGGCTGCAGCGGGAGGCGGCGGCCGAGCCCGGCCGGCTGCGAGTCCTGCGGCTCGATGTGACCCGCGCCCGCGACGTGCGGGAGGCCAAGGAGATGGTGCTCAGCCACCTCCCCGAGAGAGGTGAGGTCGGACGGGGGGACCGGGGCGGCCGCGGGGGGCTCGGAGACCACGGGGTCCCCAAGACGGCGGCTCGGTTCGCCCGGGACTGCTGGACTGGGGAGAGCCGTCGCTGATGGTGCTGATCGCAGTTACCGCTGTGGGTAACAACAACAATACTTTGTGTTAAAAATGCCTCGGTGTGTACACAAACTGGGGCTTGTCCGATTTTTGTGCAGCGGGTGCGATTTTTGTACAGCTTCGGCTTCGCACCAGGAGAGGAACTCCCCGAGCGCAGCGTCCCTGGATCCCCTCTGCAGGTATCCCACGGGAGGGAACGGCAGAGGAAGCGCAGAACAGCTGTGCAGGCGTGGAGGGGTGGGAACGTGATGGATTTCTGGGCAAGACTTGTGGAAAGAGGAAATAAGTAGAGGAAATGCAGCGAGGGCAGCGGCCGTGCCATACCAGAGCAGCTGCTTCTCGGAGCCACTTGAGGTTGGCCAGGCTAGTCCCTGGAAGGGTTACTGAAAGGGAAATCTGTCGATTACACACCCTGCAGGGAGAGTGCACCCCGGGGAATGGATAGATTTAGCTTCAGAATAATTGCAGACAACCTAAATCCTGGGTTATCCCTTCAGAACACGTGACGCGGCGCAGGTGATGGGGCCACAGAACCTCCTTTCCCGCTGGGGCTGCAGGGCGAGAGCCACCCAGGGTGATTCCGGGGATCACTTGGCGCAGAGCACGTTCCTCAGGCTGTTTCCCTCAGAATTACAGACAAATACTTCCTGCTCACGCAGGGCATAAAAGTGGAGAATAAAGCACGCAGAGCAGTAATGAAATGCAAGGCCTCTGCCCGCCTGGCTCATTTGCACATTGGGAAGGGGATGAAATGAGAAGTGAAGTAAGGCGCCGCTCCTTAAGTGCGTGTATTTATGGTTGATCTTGACCTTATCTGATTAAGAGTAAGAGGCCTCCCCTCTCAGGCTTTTTGTCAACCTGCAGACACAACACAGATGACTCACAAAAGCCCTTACAGGCTCCATGGGGACCGGGTCACCTGAAACTCTGGGTTTGAGATGATTTATCCTGTAATTCTGGCAGCCTGTGCTGTGTCATGTTCACACGCAGTGTCATGTTCACGCTGTCCTGCAGACCCTGGAATCCACAGTTCAGGACTAACTTGCTGGTAGAGCAGAAATCCAAACTACTGGTAACACACCTAGCTGGATATTCTGCCACTTCACGGTTTGTTTCCCTATAAATATTTGTTCTATTCTGAGCTGTGAAATTATGTCAATCTGAAAGGATGACAGATCAATTTGGTGGTATGTAGCTCATTCTCTAGAGTCAAGTAACTGTTGCTCCATGAAACTGCTGGCCCTGGTGCCTTCCTTTTTCTTTATTTGTTTTTATGGCTTGTGCACCCATGGAGATGAATTTCTAAAGTATTTAGAGTCCTTTCTTGCTTAGAAAGAAGAAAGTTCGTGCACATTAAAGTCAATATGAAGTAGACCAGGCCTTTGGAGCATGTTGATTTGCAACTCTCTTAGGCTCTACAGCAAACCTCAGAATTTTTCTGATTTTCTTCTGTTGCAGACAGGAATTCTCCTCCTTTTCTTGCCTGTTGTGAGTGGGTGATATGTAGCTAGCTGGAAGGGAGGGATATTAGTTTTAGTCCTACCTCCTACTCCAAGATTATTAAGTACTGTCTTCCACTTAATTAAGATTTTACATTCATGGAATTCAGCCATGGTACAATATTTTAGCCCAGATTCCCTATACAGATAGACTCATCCTTGCAATGAAGACAACCACAGCATAATATTCCATATGAAGGATGGTGACTCATGAATGTACATAAATAAAACTCAGGAGTCTCATCTGGCCTGCTACCACCCTGCATTGCCACGGACTGAGGGGGTTGTTCCCTCTCTTCATTTTTCACTGGGAACATGGCAAATCACACTTCTCTTCCTTTGGCTAGTGTCCTTTAGTATGGGTTTGGAATCTCGGGAGAGAGCCCATCATTTTCACATGGGCTCAGGTTTAGATGAGAAGCTCCAAAGATCGGTGATCCCAAGTATACCTGTCAGAGTTTAGGGAGTCTGGCCTAATTCAGGTATTAGCTGTGTGTTGGCATGTGCACAGAAACAGCCTAATTTTCAAAAGCTTTTGCAAGCATACAGCTCGACTGACTTGAATAGGAGCAGGACTTTTAAGAGTTTCTGGAAAAACATCAGGTACATTTTTGGCCTAAAAAAGGACTTTGGATATGTGCCTTTTGATCAGCATGTCACGAAGTAGAAATTCTTGGGGAGCTTATGTGAGAGCTACTGTCCTTCTCCTGAAAGCCTCACTAATCTTAAGTTTGGTTTCCTAAAGTGGTTCTTTAGATTCGTGGCGGTATCTTTTAATCTTTGTCCTTGGGATCCATTTTTCCAACACAGAGATCAGTGGAAATCTCTTTGACATCCTGCTTTCTGACGTCCAGTCCCGCTTCCCAGTTTATTTATTCCCTGCCTGCGTAGCATAGTCTAACACCCCTCTTTCTAAACTGGGCTTGGAATGAGTTCTGTTTTGACAGTCTGACACACCAAACATCAGCTGCTTTTTCCTAAAGTGTCTGTGCATGGACACTGAGGAAATGAAACATCTCCCTCCTTCAGCTGTTTGATTCTTGTGCCTTGGCCTTCTGGATTTCCATCTGTATTTCTTAGGTTACCTGAGCTGCTTTTGTCTAAGCAAATATACAATATATTTTGTATGCACATTTACAGCACTGATTTTTACCACAAACATTTCAGAAAAGAAAGACCAAAGCAGATTCAAGTACCCTGAGTACGGAGCTGGGCAGGTTGTTTCTTAAGAGGTAGGAAATATTCTGAGAAAGTGGAATAAGGGAATAATGAACTGTTTGTTATTTGGGTCAAATTTTGAGAATTGATTCAACTAAACAAAGTGGCAGGAAAAATTCTGGAAAATATCAGAACATTTCCCATTCAGGAATGCCAAAACATTCAAAGAAACAATACGTTTTGCTTGAGGGCAAACAAAATGTTTTGAGCTGACCCTGAGCAAAATGTGTTTTTATGTTTTACTTAATCTTCTGTTCATAAAATCTGTTTCAGTTTAACTCAGGCCAGCTTTTCTCCCCTCTTGGGATTTGGCCACCGTGGAGAAGGAAGGGGCCATTATTCTGTGAACTCTGTTCATAGACACAGGCTGGGCCCAACACTGACCACCTGGAGGCTTTGAAGCACAGGAGGCTGGAGAGAAAACTTAAGCCTTGCAAGCTAAATTCTGCGGTTCACAGTTCAGAGGAAGAAAATCAATTGTCTGAAGTTCAATGGCTGTGTTTCCGAAGTCCTAATGAATTCAGGGATATCTGGAGCAAGTGTTCTTGCTGTGCTGCACAGGGCGCAGTGGCAGAAGGAAAATAACTTTTTTAATTAGAAAAGGTAAAGCTGAAGATATCAGGGAATAGCTTTTACAGTGATGCCAGGCTTTAGTTTGTGTTGTGTTAGAGTTATGTAAAAATAACCCTGAGTACAGAGACCTCCAGCCTTGAGCAGACACAGATGGGATGTGCAGCAACTCGATCCATCTGCAGATCGGATCATGTGCAAGTAAAAAATATTGACAATTAGCTTTCACAGAGGACTCTAATCCATTGATCTTGAAGCATTTTACTGGGAGGTAAGTCCCATGAGGCTGGTTCTGTTTTAAGAAGGAGAAATAAAGCCAGAAAATGATGGAAAGGTCTGGAGCAACAGGACAATGGTAGGGGGGAAGAAGGAAGTGTAAGGTGCCCAATTCCAGTGGCCAATGTTTTGGTCCATTTCCTCTCCTCTGTCTGCTAACATTTGGGGCCATGGAAAAGAAGCGAGTACAGACAAAACTGCTGCATTACTAGGACATCAGTCCATCTGTATCTAAAGTTACAAGAGAGGTACAGTGTCCAGGATTGCTGTGTGACAGGCTGCTGAATAGTGATTTAGTCTCTTTGCAGGACAGAGTTATCCAAGTTCTGGCTGGTAGATTCCTGATCTTGAGCGTTTTGCTCTGCAAATGAGATGTTCACTAAAAGAACTTTGTTTCTTTCTCTATTTAAACACCAATTTGAATAGGTAATAAAATAGTGTATATATGTTAGAAAAGCTTACAGAGGTCTGCTTTACAGACTAATTCCAAAAATTTTGTTTCAGCTATTGTTGTGAGTGAAATCTGGTATTGGCAGTTCTTGGCAGGGCTCTGGAAGGACCAAGATACCACGGAATCATTGCACTAGTTTTGTCAGAGGAGATTAGAAAGAATAGGATTCAGCCCAAGCGTTTCTGCAGTGCCTTCTCCTGGGTGATCAAATGTCCCCTGAGAATAACTCTGCTACCACAGGTCCAGGAGGCTCCAGCTGGGTAAGCATCACACCTCTGCCCAGACTCTGTGTCCAGAGGAAGGCAGAGAGGCACTGAGGGCCGCTCTGCCCCCCAGGAAACCCAGGCTGAGAGATCTGTAGAAGGCATGGCAAAACAATCCTTTGCCTCAGACACACACATAAGAATTGTTTGAAGGAAATGCATGAGCCAATTGTCAAGGCTGGCAGAACTAAGCTGCAAATGCAGCTGTTTCAGTGCAGGTCAGGCTGCCCTGGGTACTCCTTACTTATGCTGCTGGTCACCCCAGAAACGCTGCCAGTCAGGATTTGAGGATGGAAACAGAAATGTTTTCAAAACTGTGCATCTACAGATCTGTGCATGGAAAGTCAGCATGGCTTGATCAGCATTTAGGCAGATTTAGGCAGCATGTCAGCTCCAACCTGAGCAGTCCTCACTTCAACAGACAGGCATTTCCAGCAGCTGAGCTTGTTAACGCTGTGCAGGGCTCACATGAAATGTGCTGTGGCTTTGGGCTAAAGGGCTTCAAACTTTCTGTCACAGAGTTCTGTCAGAACAAGCTTTGCTGCCAATAAATCTCTGCTTGTAAACGCTGAAATCTTACTGCGTTTGAAAGGGTGGGGCTCCTTAGCACCAAAACCTGTCCTTATGTGGGTAATAAAGTTGTTTAAGAGTACAAAATTTAAAAAACACTGTAGCCACTGACCTTGCTTGCTTACCCAATGCTGCACCCATGTACCTGATTCTGGCTGATTTCAGAAGGAATCAAAGCTCAAATCCTAGAAAAGGATCCAAGACTTAGGCTCCTAAATTAGTCGGTCACTTTGAAAATAGTACCCCTTAGCCTTTAGACTGCTTAATATAATTTTCACAAAGCTGCTCATAGCACACAGTGGGATTAAAGTAATTAAAATATCATGGCACACCACACTGTCAGTAAGATTTAGCCTCCCAGATCATATTAGTCATAAATAACTTAAGATGACTATAAAGTGAGCGATTATTAAATAGCACTGAGACTTATATGAAAGGTGTCCCTGCCCATGGCAGGGTGGTGGAACTAGGTGATCTTTAAGGATCCTTCCAACTCAAACCATTCCATGTAGTCCAGATAATGGCCACAATTGCATTCCTTCATCAAACAAAACACACCTGCGCTTACAAGCAGAAAAGACAAAAACATAACACAACTATATGGTTGTTTCCAAGGGTCCAAATCACCAGAGTTGCTTTGTTTTCTAGTGGTGGTTGTTTCTCAGTTAAAGATGCTCGTTGAGACCTTTCTCTTCCACAGGTTTCTGGGGGCTTGTCAACAATGCAGGAATATCAACTTTTGGTGAGACAGGGTGGCTGTCTATGGAGACATATGAAAAATTTGCAGATGTGAATCTCCTTGGGAGCATCAGGACAACCCTGGAATTTCTTCCCCTTCTAAGGAAATACAAGGGTAATGCTAATCCACTGTTATTTAGAGTTGTAGAATAATTAGCTTACTATAATCAGGGTAATGTAGCATCTATAAAAGCAGCTTTAATTGTCTCTCATTGAACTGAAATGACAGCCTCCTTCTGTGTGGCCTGAAAGAGCAACTTGATCCTGAAAAGAGGGTAAAGTCATAAGGGTAAAAAATATCCTTAAAGATTCTGTCTTTGCAGTACATAGAAGTATTTACAAATAAGGATTTATCTCAGTGTTTGATTCAAAAAAAGAGATGAAAAATGTTTGCAGGAGATCACTAAGCCCAGGCAAGACTTTGTAAGCACTGACAATGAGAAAACACAAAGATCCAATGAACTGCTTAATGTTATTACTTAGGCTTTACTATTTTACTGTTTGGCAATTAGGAGAGAAAGGATGACCCTGCAGAGGTGAACTAGAGACATCCAGCTTCCAGTTCCAGGTCTAACAAGATCCTCTCTGTGACCTGGGGCGGGAGACTTCAAGTATGTGAAACAATGTCATACACAGAGACACACAGGTATCCAGTGGGATAAATGCATTTGCACGGGCCTGCACACTCGTGGGCTTTATCCTTTCTTCTGAGAAGAAATGGTTTCATAACCCTCTCCAGCATGGCAGCACACCTCAATTGCTTTGCAGTTTGTTCCCTACCTGTCCCCATCTGTATTTGGGAAAGTGGATACCCTTTTCCTTTCTCCCACTGTTGCTTAGCTCGTGTGTGTCAGCTGTAAGAGATGAGGATTTGTGCTCTATGTGTGCAGCATCAGGCACAGGAAGGGCTGAGTTTCACCTGGAAGCCCCAGATGTCACTGCTACACAAACTGTTGGTAAGATAAAAGCATCCTCTTTTCTTTCTGGCTACTCTGCTTCTTTGTGCTTGGTTGCCTTTGGTTAATGATATTCTGACACAAGAAGAAAGAAGCCTTTAAATACTGCGAGCTGGATGTGTTTTTGTAAAAGAATGTGCTATTGTATATACCCAGTGAGTGTGTTATGTGGCCATTACACAGGGAGACATCCCTTTTTTTCCTGTGATGTCCTGCTTACTGCTAAAACTCTGTGATGCTGATCCACCAGAGGCATTTCTCTGACTTCCTGAATTGCACAGGGTTACTTTGAAGCAAAGGGGACTAATTGTGTATATGATATTAAGTACATGCATAAAATTTTAGAAGATTGAGGACTGGATGGCTGCACATACACAGCACCTTAGCTCAGAGGAGCACTCTGCATCTCACCCCTGGCTGACAATGCTGCCTTGATTAACTGCCTGCACTCCATTTTCAAGTACCATCAAGTACCAGGAGAGGAGACCAGGGTACTCTTAGGGAAAAACCCAAGGTTTCCTGTCTCCTTCTTTGCAGGAACAGCCAGGACAGCTAAAGCTCACGTTCTTGGGGGCAGCAAGTGACCTCTCCAAATGAAAAGCCTGAATTACAAATGTTAGTGTGTTCTCCTGGAAAAGCTGGGTTTCAGTTACCTGAGGCAAAGAGAGAAGAAAAATGATGTGTCTCCCATCCTGGATGTGGGCCCTAAATAACTTGGCTACTGGACAAAGGAGGCAGAGGCTGTTCTACCATCACTCATCCTGAAGGAAGGGGCTTGCTGCCATTTTAGGATGGGCAGCTATTCTAAGAAAAACTTCAAGATTATTAGTACCTGTAAAGAGAGGTATTGCCCTCTAGCCTAGAACTTAAGCATCCTACCCTGAGAGGAGCAACATTTCCCCTTATCTTTTCCAGCCTGCCAAGTCAGCTCATGCAACATCTTGATCAGCAAGCTGGTAGTTCTTTTCCTCTTACTGAGTGTAAGATTTATTCAGGACACTATGTAGGAAGGCAGGGAACCTAATTCAGAATGACAGATTTCACAGCATTCCCGTGACACCCTTTTGATATCCCACAGCCCTATTCCTTTTGGTCGGACCTGGGGCCCAGATGTATCTGCCCAGATGTGGCAGCAACAGGAGTGCAGCTCTGTTCTCTGCATTGTTAGAGACAAGGCCACCTTCTGCCTCACCTCTGGTGTTTATATATCCACATTCACACATTCCTTACTCTATGGTATGACTGTGTGACAGAAGTTGACAAGTAAACAATGGAAATGAAGCACAACCCAGTGCTTCAGATCAGAAATCTCTGCTATTAAAGTCATGCCTGCGCTCAGCAGGAGCTATAAAGGGGGAAAAGCAGCACAGATCAGGGAAATTATAGCAGAACAGTGTAATGCTGCACACATTTTGTCAAGTCACATTTCCTTGGTGAGGCTTATCAGTGTTCAGTCTGACTTTGTGTGCACAGTTATAAAGCCGTGTCTCAGTGCACAGACATCATTAGCACAGGAAAAATGGTATTAGTAACCATATATCCAGCTCAGGGCAAACCATCTACTCCTCTCCTCTCCTTTGCAGTCTTCTTCTTACTAGCACAGTGGTTTATTACTACTTTTCAGTCTAAAGATTTTAGGGGACTGCTTTGTTTCCACCTTTTCCACCCTGTCTCAGACTCAGAAGGAATAAGCAGCACGCTGGGAGTGTGTTAAACTTTGCCTGGTCCAGCATCTGTCACTAGATGGAAGGAGGGCAGATTTTTGTGTGAAGTTCTCTGCCTACAGAGCTGAGTGCACTTCTGTGCTGGGGACCAAACACCTACACTGCCCAGCTTTGGCATACTCTGCAGTAAAGCAGCCTCATAAATACCACAGAATTAGCAGCTCAAAGCCTGAGGTAAACCAATTCCACGTTAAAGACTGAGAGCAAAGTTATGTGACTTGAACTATTTTCTTTCCAGGACGTATTGTTTTCATGTCCAGCATCATTGCTTATTTTACTCTGGGAAATGGCATTTATTCCATGACCAAGGCAGCAATTGAAAAATTCTGTGATGCTCTAAGACTGGAAATGAAGAAGTTTGGTGTCCAGGTAAGTGATGTAACAAGTACCTTGAGTCAAACTCCATGCTATTTCTAATACTCATTTTCATATGAGAAAGACCCATCCCCAAACCAGCACAAGGTGGAAATTTTGGCCAAGGGAACAAGTGTATGCAAAATAACATCCAATCTTGTGCAAAGTAAGCTCCGTGCATCCAAAGTGTCAAAGATAAAATCAGAACTGAATCCATGGGTGCAGCTTCCCTTTGGAAAGAGGTGGTTTCTCTGTGGCTTAGCTGGAAATCACTAAGAACAGTGGGCCTGGGTGATGTTTGCAGTTCTGAGAAGCTGTGGGACAGCAGGTTTGTGTGCCAACACTGGAACTTGCACATTTTTTCCACATTCTCTACAGTGGAGAAACTTCCTGACACAGGCCTGCCTGAGCAGTGCCATATTCCATACAGAGCTTGTAACAGCACCAAATAACTCAAATGTTCCCTGGGGTGGCTGCAGGAGCAAAGAGCCCAGACCCTGAGTGCTGTGCAGAGAGAGGAGGGGGCTTGTCACCTGCCTGAGGGGTTCCTTCTCTTCTCTTACAACATCAGTGCTTAAAAGCTCCTTCCTTTTTGTGAGAACAGCAAGAGGCATTATTGTGCAGAGTAATTATGTTTTTATTCTCTTAACCTAAGAGGCTCTAAGAGTGCTCTTAGTGCCCTGCCTAAGCAACACTGATAGTCAAACTTGAAGCTTAGATCACTAAGTAGCTTCACTAGGCTTTTTCCTTGGAGTCACTCTACTGTTGAAACACTCAAACCCTAAAAGTCTTCCCTGGAGGGTTTACATTGGTGCTCTCTTTACATACACAGATTTACAGCATTGTTCAGAAGCTTTGTGTTGGGAAAAAATTACAGCTATGCACCTATTAACCACTCCTGTTGGATAAATACAAAATGCTATAAAATGCTATAAAATGCGAGTGATTTTATAGATCCTAATACCCCACAGCATGATGAGGATTTCAACTGATTAGCTGAGGATAATCTCAAATGCATGGAAGAGCTTAGTTTAACAAGTTAGCTACTTCAGTAGTTTTGGGATTTTTACTGTTCCCCTCCTTGGAACAGTCCCAGCACACAGAGTGAGCCAGGCTGACAAACATTTCCAGAACGTCCGTGAGAGTTATTTTTCTGTTTCTCGCTGTATGCAAGATGCTGGCTGGCATTTGCCTGAGAACCTACCCTGTGGAGAGTCTTCAAAATACACAGTCCTGCTTCCCTGTGCTCCCTTCCCCTGCTCTGTTGTCCCCTCTGTCCTTTCAGGAGAAAGCTGCACAGAGGTGACAAGGAACAGATGGAGCTATGGCTGAACTGTGGCCATGCAAGCTGGCTGCCTACAGCAATCAAAGTACTTGTCTTCTGTTAGAAAGGCTACAGAAAATCAAGGAATGGAAAAAAATACCATCTCTCCTTCTCTTCTAGCCAACTCAAAAAAAGGGAAGTTTTTACACCCCCTTTGTTTACAATAAATGTGGGGAGCTTGCTATTGGCATTAATTTGGTTAATAACAGATACTTCTCTAAATAGCACCAGAAGGGAAGATTCCTAAAGATGTCCTGGGACAAACCTACCCGAGGCAGCCTAAGCTGCCCCAGCTGTGCACACCATTTCTCTGCTGGAGTTTGTCCTGCTCCCCATGAATAGGATCTGCCCCCAATCCTTCAGATGTGCTCTGCAGGCTGAGAGCAGCCCCTTGCCAGCACTGACACACAGGTGGGAGCTGTGGTAGATGAGCTGGGTGGCAGATTGGAGACATTAAGGTTTTACGTGACCACAGACTTCCCAGAGAGCGCCTGTCACATCCCCAAGTCTCCTACACAGCTCAGCACTGGTTTTCCTCACCTTGTGTTACGCTCTGTAGAAATCAGGTCAGTCAAATGCCATGGAGCTTTTAATGCTGCATATCTACAAATAGTTTGAACAAGCCTGCTGCTAACTGAGGGAAGGCATGGATACTGTGAGTGCTCAGCCTGCTCCGAAATTCCCCAGAAGCCTCAGAAACAACACACACAAGGAAAACAGGCAGAGCAGCAAAGGACCTGTGTGCTCTCAGTTTAAATCTACATGTGCACAAACCCACAGAAATTTGCTGACAGCTTCAGTGAAAGGCAGACCAGGAGCTTTGGTTCCCCCTGTACTTGGCTGACAAGACCTAGTTTACTTTTAATTACACCTACTTGGGGAAAACAGCACTTCTTTCCCCAGGACCTTCTAATTTTTTTTGACATCTCCTTTTGTCCCAAATTGGGTCAAAAAAATTATCAATTTCAAGATTCTCCACTGAGGGAAAAATCCAAAGTATTCCACTTCGGAGACATCAAAGTCATACTGAAATGCTTTGTCTCAGTATTGTCAAAACATTTATACCATTAAGCGTTCTATAAAAATCAAAGATGCACTATTGCATTCTGTGAGGGTGTGCTGAGTAGTCAAAACAAGAACATTAACATCAGAGTGAAATGAGGAAGTCAGAATAAAGCACCTCTGCAATCTTAAACGTTTCACAGGAATACATTTTGATTTCAGTCAAGTTTCAAAGGTTAAAATTTCAACAAAGCAGCATTTTCCAGAAGAAGTCTGCCTGCAGAAAGCTTTTGATCTGTTTCACTGACTGTGGGATTTAATTGCATTCACAATGACTGATTGCATCTTGCTAAGTTTTACATCTTGCTCCCAGGTCTGTATTATTCAGCCAGGAAATTACGCGCGCTCCACAAGGATCCAGCCACCGGTCAGCGCCGAGGAGATTTGGAGCGAACTCAGCGAGGAGGAAAAGGCTGTTTACAACAAGGAGTACGTTCAGGAGCGGGCAAACTTTTTCAACAGCATTCTCAGTGAAGGAAGCACTAATGGCCACGAGGTTGTGGATGCCATGGTAGATGCTTTAACATCTCCTGCACCCAAAGCACGTTACATGGTGGCAAAGCTGAAGGAAAAGGCACTGGTGTTTGTGTGTGCTTTATTCCCCACTGTTGTGATGGATTCTGTTTTGTCTTATGCTCTGAGTAAAGTAAAACTTGCATAGCCTACTTGGGTGAGGCAGTTTTCAAAATGTGAAATTCAGAGCTGAATTTAATGCCCCCAGGCATTATAATGACACCAATTAAGCAATACAGGCTTTGGAGGGTCTCCCTAGTCAAAACTGTCACTGATTCACAGGGGAAAAAATGTACAGGACCCTCCCTGTGTAAAATCAAATCATTTGTCTAGGTAACTTTATCTCTCCTGTGTGGGAAAAAAAAAGGCCACTTGCACTGCTTTAGATATTGCCTAGAAAATTTAATTCACCTTTTTCTACTGCAATAGCAGGGTGCTGTGTTACAGACACGATGCAGACAAAATGGAGCACATCCTACAGGGCAACTGTACACCTGAAGTCATTCCAGCAGAGATGAAAAGACCTTAGTTGTAGAAACTTGAGCAGCCATTTATTTAGAGGTGATAGGGAGAGGTTATGGAAAAGTTAGGAATAAGCAATGGACCCTGAAATACTTTGAATGGAGTTAAGGGGCTGTAGCCAAAGTGTCAAAGCTCTGAGCAACCTGGTCTAGGGAAATGTGTCCCTGCCCCTGGCAAGGGGGTTGGAAATAGATGATCTTTAAGGTCCCTTCCAACCCAAACCATTCTATGATACTATAAATAATAAAGTTGTAATATGGGAACAGTGTCTTGGCTAACTACAGTTCAAGCCTTTTTCAGGTTGTTCTGAACAAATCTGTAGCAAAGCCAATATATCAAACACTTCGGAAAATAAGTCGCATATTCCATTTATTTATAAATGAGTATTTAATCCTAAATAAACTCTATCTTTTATCTGATGTCTGGATTAATCAATGTGTTAACCTAAGGTGACAGATATCAGTATTCCTGGAGCTCAGAAAAAACATATTCAGCCTGGAGCTCTGGTTTTGCTACATTATAAGGAATAGGGTCTGATGAAGTATCTATTAACAAGAAGAGGGGAACTTTAGTAACTTTTATCTATGAGAGTGATTGAGCATGGTGGCTTCATTAACAGTCTCCTACTAGTTGTTGTGGGAAAGATTCCTGGTTTACACATACACGGTTTTAAATTTGGCTTGATTGTGGCATGGCACAAAATCCAAGAACTCTGGGACCAAAAGATCCCAGAACAGCTGGAATCAACTGTGGTGACACTGGTAGATACAGGGCAGGAGCGTGGAGCTTCAGCCTCCCCCATGCCAGCTCTCCCATATCAAACCAAAGACTCTGCTCTAAGTTGACATGGTCAACCCTTTTTGGTCTGAACCAGAAATTGCATCCTATACCTGGAAGTCATTCTTAATATGTTAGATTAATTACTGAGAAAAGTTAATGTTCTCCCCAGTGGGTAACTGGGCAGCTAGGATGAGCAAACAGACTGATTATTCCAGGTTTTCTCCTGGTACGCTCAGCAGTGAAACAGCCACTGCACCTGTTGGAGATTGTGGAACATGTTACTTCTCTTTCCAAATGCTGGACCCATCCCTGGAGCTGGCATTGGCAAGAGGACAAGCCTGGGCTCCCAACTGTTCCACAGCAAGATAATCAGATGATTATCATCCCTCTCCTCATTTAACCACAACTGAGCAAGGCCAAGCAAGGGAACAGGAGCAAGGCTTATTCCAACTGAACCAATGGATTTCTTGTATAGGAATTCTCCCTGCTTGACCTCAGGGATTTCAGCAGCCTTACATTACTCTGGAAGCATTGCTTTCATGCTCTTATCTGTTCTTAGTGCAGATTACCCTTCTTCACAACAAGTAGCACTGAACTCCACAAGCAGCTTTGAAACCCAGATGTTTCTCCATCAGGCCCAGGGTACAGGAGCTTCTCTGTGCCTCAAAAACAATGTCACTTCCCATTGCACTGTCTCCCTTCTGTTTACATTTCTAAAAGCTACTGCACTAAGTTGCTCAGAGCCAGCACCACCAGATCTGCCCTGCAGATGCAAAATAACTTCCAACTGAAAACTCCTCCTTTATTTGCTGTGTGCAGGCTGAAGCAAGCGATCAATATTTCAGTAGCCTCCTGTAACATCAGATGAGCAAGGCTCCAGAACATCTATTCTTTCACCTTGAAAACTAAGAACTTGCAGTGCACAGGATTTTAGAGAGGGTACAGTGACAGGCTGGGTGAGAAACGATGGGACAAATAAAGGCAGCTTGTATTTTCATCGCTGTTTAACCCATCAGAGTAGAAGCTAAGTGAAAAATAGCTATAACACTATTTTCTTTCTTCTCTCCCTTCAGCTTTTTAACATGATCTACATATAAAGAACTAATCAAGAGAGAGTCAGAGCTTCAGTTATTAACAGAACAACCCACTGAAAGTCATCTGGAGTCCTCCCACTGAGTTATATGTGTTCCAAGGCACAGCTTTAGACAAGTAAACATGATAAAAAAAAGTAGTGGGAATGATTTTAGAATCCCTGGGCTGAATAGGAAAGAGACCCTCATAGGAAATGGTGATGGAAAAAAAAGTTAATTTTTCCCCTGAAAACAACCACCCCAAAGGAGGCACAGCTTTCCCCCAGGTCTCTTCTCCAAGGACACAGTATCAGGGAGCTAAAAGTTACGTCATCGACTTTCCCTTCTACGCAAAGGTTTATTCCCAAGAGTGCATATTAATTGGTAGAAAGAATGAGCATTGTTTTTGACAGTGAACAATTACAGAAGGACTATAAAGAAGAGCAAACAAGTTAAGCAAAATCAGTTTAGTAGGTTTTGTGTTGATCTGAGTTGATATCAACAACTTCATAGAGTGGCACCAAAACCAGAAACAGTGGAGCCCAGGAAAGACACATATAGCACAAGGTTCTGGGGTGGCTGTGCTGCTGCATGAAACAAAGATCATCCCCAGAAGTTCCTTGTTCTTTCCAGAAGGAGACTATTTCCCTGATTTGAGAGGGTGCAGTTACATCCCCTCCCCAATACAGCTGCACTTCACTCCCAGTACAGTGCCATGGAAGGGCAAGGCAGGGAAGTGTATTGGCTTTTAGCAACACTGACATCCTGATTTCATCTTGTGCTCCCTCAGTGTAACTCACAGTGACCTGAAACAGTCCAAATGACCTTCAGAATTAGCCAAATGTGTAAATTTGTGTCATTCTCCCAAGCTGGCAAATCTGAATGAGGTGGAATGCACCACACAGCAGATTTTTTGCGGTAGCATCAGAATCTGGAGAGCTGGATAACAGTGATAATTACTTGCACAGTAAAAGGCTCAAGTAAAAACTATGCAACCCTCAAGCACAGCTTCCAGCTGAAGTCAGGCCATCATCAGCCCAGCTCCCACTGATGTTAGCAGGACTTCAGTGCCAACCAGCACAAGAGTCCTTGTGGTGCACAGCCTCCCTCCAAAGGTCGGCTGTGGGACATTTGTAACATCCTCGTGCTTTTACAGCCACAGAAAAAACACCCCAGCACAATAAAGACACAGCAACTGAAATGACAGCTATATTGTTCCCCTTGTTCCACAGAGGGACTGTGTAAGTGCTGTCAGTATGGCACCTTCTGCTGGCACCAAACAAAACCTCACAGCCTTTGTATTTCAAATTCTTGGAACCACCTGTTTATCAGTGAAATGTTTTCACATGTAATTCCTGCCCCTTCAGACCTCTGGGCAGCCCTGCCCTCAGGTGAAGACTCAAGCAGTGCAGACACCTGGGTCTGTACCAGACCACGGGAACACTGTGCCCAGTTTTGTGCTGTGATTCCCAGGTTTGGCTCTGGGAGCTGTAATCTCTGGGCTATGTTTAAAGCTCCAGGCCGTTTACACCTTTCTTTCCTTAGTGCAGTCAGTTACATTTTTACCAGCACCATCCCACTTGCATTCCTGCATTAGCCTGGCACTCCTCCAAAACTGAGCTGTCAGCCACAGAGAGCCCAACAGCTTGAGGCTTCAGACCTTGGAATAATTTTCTCTTGTGAACTTTATCTCTGAAGGCAGGAAATACTGTGAGTTTCTCTTATAGGATTTAGATCCTATTTATTTTGGATACGTTGCAGTACCCTAATACCAGAGCAGCATCTCTGCTCTTGAAGCCACACTGCTTTGAAACATCCAATATGATGTTCAGCTGCTGAAAAAGGATGGTTTGCTTCTTGCATCATGAGTTCTTACTGTGACTCTCAAAAAGCTCATGGAAAGCGGATCACCATGACAAAATAAATCAAGCATAAAAATCTAAATATATACACATGCAGTTCATGTACATTCACACTTGGGGTGACATATTAAGTACCCATACTTGTTACAGTCTGCTTCATACGTTTCCACAGTCTCCAGAGTCAAGTCATGCAGGTGTTTCAAACAGGATCTTCAGTTATTTTCATCTTGGGCTAAATTTCAGAATACACATGCTGGCTTTTCTAATGGGCATTTAATATGTGCTGTTCTACAAAATGAAAAAAGATAACTTACCCTGGGCCTTACTTAGGCCAAGACACACGTGTTTCCTTATTTTTGGCAACAGCAAAAGCACAAATTCTACAGAGAACCGGCAGCGGAACATCTTCTGCTGTGCCATGCCTGCATCATCCATTTAGTGTGACCAAGGAGAAAGAGAAGGGCCTGGGTGCTCTATTTTCCAAAGAGGAAAGCAATCCACCAAGGCAGAACAATGCAAGACTAACAATCCAGCCAATTCGCATAACAAAGTGCTAAAACTAAATAGCTACTGTACAAATGGCACTCCTTGCAGGGTAAATAATGAAGTACTTTATGCTAAAATGATGTTTTTCTCTTGTGACTCACCACACAGTCCCAGGGCTTTCATCACCCGCCTCTCCATGCTGTTGGACATGGCTCCAGCTGCGTGTCACCACTTCCCTGGCAGAAGAGATTTCACATCAAAAAACAATTTTTGTTGAATTTCCTAATGCTAGAGGTGATTTCCAAATGATTCAATGTCCAAACTCAGATAGGAACAAGACAAAGAGTCTCACTGCAGTTATCCCATACACGATTACTGACCCTGACAGGAGCACTGAGGGCTGGGCTGTGGCATCTGGAAATTAGGCACTAAGGGAAGTTGAGAGAAGAGAAATACAGAGGGCCTGGGTAGTCCCAGTGTTACTGCTGCTGCCTTCTAGAATGACTCAGGCTCCACTTGAACAGTTTTGAGCATTTTTCCCCATTCATTGACATTCTTCTGCTGTTAATAAACAGGTTTCTCCTTCCAGCCCGGACTGTGAACGATTATGTTTCCATTCAACTCTAACACAGCTCATTTATATTATTGTGCTACACAAACCCTGTGGGGACGGCTGTGTGGTTGGGTTATACACAGACCTCACCGCTCCACTTTTGCTGCGACTCTAATAAAATTTAGAGGGTAAAACAACTATTCATCGCTGCTTTCCGTAGCACGAGAAGGAGGTTTGTTAAGTAAGTCGGCAATAAGACAACAAAGGCCACGACACCCAACTCCTTCCCCGCGTGGCCGCCTCACTCCCGGCGGCTCGGGGCCGGTCCGTACCGAGCTGAGGGGACCCGACGGCGCTGAGGGGACCCCCACCGGCTGAGGGGATCTGGCGGAACTGAGGGGAGCGGTGGCGCCGAGAGGGGATCCGGTGGAACTGAGGGTACCCGCCGGAGACGAGGGGACCGAGAGGAGCGGCCGCGGCTGAGGGGACCCGCCGCCTCACGGCTGGCGCCCGCGCGACGCCGTTGCCAAGGAGACGGCCATGGCGGCCATGGCGGGCGCTGAGGCGGGCGGGGGTCCGGCCGCCCCCGGGCTCGCGGGGTCCCGCGGCTCCTCAGGTGAGTGCCCGGCGCTGCCGAGGGGCGAGGCCGCTGCCGGGCTTGACGGTGAGGGGGCGGCGGGGCGGGGGGTGCCGCCTCCCCAGCGCTGCGGAAAGGTTGTGACGGAGCCGGCGGGCTGCGAGGGCTGAGCGCAGCCTCGCAGGAGGGGGACCCGCGCAGCACAGAGCCGCTGTGCTTCACGTTTCTAAAGGAAATCCCCCTCCACTGGACATCGCCCCCACCTCATGCCCCGCAATTACCTCAGTCTGTGTGTCTACACGGCCACGCGAGCGAGTCCTTGGCACGTAACACCCTGTGGGTCAACTCCAGCTCTCCGGCATCCTCCCTTTCCAGCAGTTTCCCTCCCGTTAAAGCCAGTTCTCCTCCACAGGCCACCCGTTCCTCTGAGTCGCAGCCCGGGGAAAATCAACCAACGCCAGATTTATCCCTTACCTGGCTTCTGCAGGGCCCTGGGCAGAAGCGGCTGCTCACCCTGTTCCTCGCTCCTGGGTGCAGCAGCACCTCATTCCCAACTCCCCAGCAATCCAGGCTCTTGCCTGGAGCCCGGCTCTGCTCCTGGCTGAGGAGCCACCTCTCCTCAGCCCCTGTCCCACAGGTGTTGCTCATACACCTGATTGCCAGGTGCTGGCTGGCCCCAGGGCTGCTGGGCAATGTTACATCCCGGTTTGGATGAACACTGAGGGACTGGAAGTTGCAAGGCAAACTGGAGACAACAGGATGCACATCTTTTGGTCTAACCCAGCCATAACCTCGGGACTGCCTTCACAGAGCTCAGGACTGGGCCCTGTTTCCCACAGGGCTGGATCTGGGCTGAGATCCCCACACGATAAAAGAACCTGACGGGAAGCCCCAGCCACTCAGCCCTCAGCTATTCCTGAGCCCCAGGCAAAGCATTTCTGGAGAGTTAGCACCAACATTATCGGCTATTCATGATACTGGAATTCAGTTTTAGAAGAACTTTGCTGCATCATTCCCATTAAACATTAGTCACAGCCAAAAATCCAGTGCAATTATTCTTATGAAGCTGTAAATATAGTGTGGCAGTGTTACCATATTGGTTCCTTTTATACTAACATAGAGGGCTCATGCTTATCTCTGTGGCCAGCACGCAAAGGGATTAAATTTAGCAAGTGCTCAGCTATTTTCCCTCACTAGAGATAAAACACACGAAAATTTTGTTTACTGGTTTGTGAATAGTGATAATTAAAAGGATGTTTTCAACTTGAAATGTTGAAACTGAAAAATGCTGCAAAGTCTTAGGAAGGAGTCACAAGTGCTTCCAGCAGCAGTCGGGCACCAGGCTTTGAGAGAGCCTCAGAAAGTGAGAGCACTGGGCACCAGACCTTCCCTCTCTGTCAGTGTGCATGGACCACAGCTTGGAAAGCTTTGTGGGAAAAGAGCAATCTGAATAAAATTATTTTTTAAGTACTAGGTATAGAGGGAAAAGGATTAATCTGGATTTGAAATGAGTTCATGCTCTCATCCATAACGATGACACAAGCTGGCAGAATGAAGGTAGTGAGCCTATTGATGTTTGTCAACAGATAAAATTGTTGCTAAGCAGAACTCAAAGGCTTGGGATTTATGATTATGGCTTCATGAAGCCCTCCCCAGAGCAGGACTGTCTCAAAGCCACACTAATAATCCCTCAGTTTCCATAAAAACATCTATTACAGGTTAAGTGATAAAAAAATCTATGGAGTATGTATTGATGGTAGTATTTACCTAATGAAGATTTGCAAGATCTGTACTTACACTTACGCTTTAGACACCTGAATAATTTACTTGTAACTTCACCTGACTCTGGATAGAGTTTTCTATCCCACCCGTCTTACTTTGACTCTGCTACTGTAGACGCTTCTAATAAAACTTGATCCAGTCACTTTCCAGAAATACTGCAAAGAAATCTTAACTGTCACAGTTAAAATGTTACGGTTGTTTTCATGTAAATTGTTGGTTCTTAATGCTTTGAAGCAAAGACTTTAAACTGAGTAGGGTCTCACTGGTGGCTGAATTGTGATAACAACAGACTTCACTGCTGTGATAAAAATAATTTCACTTATGTTTATGAAAGTAATTTTATCCCTATGTGAAGTATTAAAATAATACTGTGATAAGCATCTCAAAAGCACCAGAAAAAAACTAATCAGGCTGAATTTGGACTAGAATTGTAATGGACTGTGCATTACCCTGTGAGCAAAAACAGAAGTGTGTGGGAAGTGTGAGGTGTGCTGTCAATCTCATGTCCTGCATGGGGCAGAGGTTGTAGGGAGCAAGTATTACTTATTTTCTTTCACTGATTTCACTTTGGAAAACACGGCATCCTGGGACATGCTGATTCTGGATGCTTTTACATCAGAGACTGAGTGTAACATTTGTGCAAGAGGTAGCACTGGCACTGTCCTGAATCTCAAAGTTAATCCATAAAACAAATCCAAATCCATATGCAGTGAATATTATATCCACTTGTGCCTTCATCGAATGCTACTAGCAGGTTTCTGCCAGCTGCAGTTCTGCTCGTGTTCTGTGGCATTACTAACCTACTTCCACGGAGAATGTAATTTCTTCAGTGTTTGCAGCTTCAGGGGGAGAAAGAAGGGAAGAAAAGGCAAGTTTTGGTCCTAATTGAGTTCCTGAAAAAACGTGTGAATTCCAGATGCAAATAATGAACAATAGTGGGAAGAAGGGGTCTAGTTCTTGGTAGTTCCTTAGTGCTGCAGGGTGGTGGGAAATGGGACAAGAACAAGAGAGAGCATTTAAGTTTGTCAGCTCCATCTAAGTATCTCTAAAAACATTTCTTTTCTGAATTCCAGTGGTGTAAGGACTGTAAGAGCCTTCCCTGCAGTACCTTCCTGCTGCTCCTCCTCACAGCCCCTGCAGCTTTTACACCACGACTTTCCCTGTGCTCAGAAGCCAGAAAAAAACCTTCCTGTATTGAAGATTTGCTCAGAAATAACTTCCTAACGCTTCAGGCTGTAAAAGCCAGGCTCTGTAGGGGACTCTGGTGTTCTCTTCTGTCAGGGCATTGCTCTGAAGTAGCCTCATTTCTCAGCTCTAAGCTTTAGGACTACAGTGCTGCTATAGCTGCAACTCTTGCCAGTAGAATAAAAATCTCTGCATTTATTCCTTTTCCCTGGATAAAATTCCACAAGAAGCACAACATGGTAGGGATGAAAATGAACAAACCACAGGTGACAGATTTAAGTTATTGCTACTTAATGATTTAATTGTGCAATGTAAGAATATACTTTGTGTACATGACCAGAATGAGGGTTGTGTAAGACCTAAACAGAAAACGAAACAAAATCCAACTATTAAGACACTGTTCCTCCACCTTTTTTTGTTGTGTGTTCTGTAAGAGTTTGGGAGGATGGGCTGACCCAAGGCTTGCTGAAGCTGATAGGAAGCTTCCCATCCACTTAGGCAAGCTTCAGAAATGGTCCTTATAATGCCTGACCCTTGCTTGACCCTCCAGCCACATGTGCTGGGAGTAGCTAAAAGAGGCTAAAAAAACCTAAAAAAAGCCCAAAAAAACCAAACCCAGAATTGAGGCAAACGCAAAGCTGTTTTCCAGCACTGCATTTTTCTCAAGAAGCAGGTGTTGCTTCACCTGGGGGAACTTTTTCCCAGCCAGTGCCCCACTGTCTGCATCTTTTTTTTTTCCCCAAGATTTTGCTGCAGAGAAATTCAACCTACTTTTTTAGGTATGTAGCCTGGCAGGAAGGTCATGCATCAGCTACCAAAAAAAAGGTGCTCAGGTACTGGTGAGGTGGTGTTAGTATCAATTTTAGTACCAGTTTTATGTTTCAGCAAGTACAGAGGACACTGTGTGATTTTTTTTCCCCTTTGAAAATGACAGATGATCAACATCCTCTTAGGCTTCCAAGTAATTGTAGATTATAACAGTTCCTAGAATGAAAAGCAGTTACTCTACAGTTCCTTAACTTAATTTTCTCCTGGAATGAGACTTCTTCAGAAGAGTTGGAAGACTAGAAAAATTAGCAAGGTGCTACATGGGTTTACATAGTCTCTCTATATGCTGTATACAATAAAAGATAATTAAATCAAAGCTTAGTGTTCTGTCAAGATAAAGTGGATATTTTCATGCTGTGAACATAGTTTGATTCCTGGTCTTACTGGCATGTAATTATAATCTCTCATCTCTGAGATTACATGTTCTCGTCTCTCCCCATGCAGAAACTACTTCCTTGAAAGAAGATGGGTTTCCATATTCCAGGATGTTACCAGTAGATAGAAGACTTCTAAATTTACAGATCTACAAACTTCTTCAGTGCGTTCACCAGAAAGACAAGAAGCAAATAGAAAAGCTGGTCCAGAAGGGATTCCCAAACCTCATTAATTACACGGAGCCTAAGGAAGGATATAGTGCCTTTCACTTGGCCTCCATGAAAAATGACATTGAAATGTGCCACTTCCTGCTGGAACAGGGAGCTCATCCCAACGTGCACGACACGATGGGACGCACTCCAGCCATGAGGGCAGCTGAGCTGGGCCATGAAGTGGTTTTGGAGTTATTAGCAAAAGCTGACGCAGACATGACTGCTGTGGATAACGAAGGGAAAGGTGAGTGAGAGGGAGCTTTGTCAGACCAGAAATACCATGAAACGATCTCTGAACTGTGTTACAGACTTACTGTGTACGTTGTGTCCCAGCTGTAGAGGAGCCCTGGTTGAGGGTAATCCTTACAGCCCAACAGAAGCCATTGGCCACAACAGCTTTGGTGGAAATGGAAATAACTCCCCCTGAACAGTGTAGGCCTTTAAATCACAGGTCTCCCCAGTACATAGCTGAGAGGTAACTTGTGATTGAGAATCACTTTCCTCCCATGACCTGTCAAATACTAAATTCTGGTTTACTCCCCCAGGTATTTTGTTTTACTGCCTTTTACCTACAAGGCGGCACTTCCACTGCCTGCACATTGCCCTGAAATACGGTGCAGATGTGAACAACTGTACCACTGAGGGGAGGTCTGTGCTGCTACAAGCCTGTGAGCAAGCTCATGAGATTAAAGAAATGTGTCTGGCTTTCTTGGAGAGAGGAGCAAGTCCCCATGCAAGAGACCCGGTATGAGTATTTCTGTAACTAAGAACATACACAGGAGTATAGAATAATAACCAGCTGACTGGAGTGTATGACCTTAAACCCTCACATTGAAATAATTAAGCAGTGAGAAGGGCTCAACTCTGTGGCCATGCCTATTCCCATTTTCTGTACCACCCTTCTTTTGGAGCAGAGGGATTTAAGTCTTCTGCTGGATCCACGTATCCTGATTTGGATTTTCTACAAATATTTCACAAAACCAAACTGGAACTGGGCCAGCTCTTAGGAGCTACAGTTCACTGTACTTCAGTGAAGCAGTGCTGATCTGTACTTTGCCTCATTGTGCCCTCAGGTTTTCAGAGTTCAAATAATATTCACTAAAAGGTGAGTCCAGCAGGAACAACCTGATGGGGAATCAAGGCAGGGATGAGACATTAGAAACCTACCTCTCTTTTGTATGTCTTAATGACTTACTTGTTTGGTTCCTTAATTTAACAAAAATCTGATGGACTGAAGCTCTGTGCTGTTGGTAAGTCTAGAAGCTGGAGCTTTCCCTTAATGTTATTCAAGGCTTTTCCTTTGGTTCTGGTTTTGCAGTATCCTGGTCATATAACAGGAATGGTTTGCTTGGCTGGCAAAGACAGATATTAGGGAAGAATGTTTGGTTCAATGGAACAAAATCCATGGATCACTGCTCTCTTTGCTCTTCTCTAGAGTGGCAAGTGTTGCTGTGGGCCAACATGATAATAGCAGGTTATCCCTCATCCAAGATGTGCTGTGTTTTTGGGAAGGTCACCAGATCTGCCACAGTCAGCCATTATAAAGAAAACAGATTCTGCTAAACACAAACATACATCATTATCTAGAAAAAGACAAATCATTAATGTATTTGAGCATGAACTTTTCCTCACAGAACAGTAGTGAAATTCCCTGATCGCTCTGCCTTCCCCATAGCACTCCTCCAGCCATAGCTCCATATTTCATAAGCTGAAGTGGTATTTTGTGTCAAATTTTGTAAATATGCATGAGAACATGCACACAGAATAAAGGATTCCTTAACCAAGGAATTGATTTTCACGGTCACTATTCAAGGCACTCAAGCTACCAATGTACTTGAGTTGCTGGGATTTGACTACTCATATCTTAGCAGCACCATGACTTGATTCTTAAAGCTTACCTGCAGTGCCTTTGAAACTATTAGACTTGTCTCCTTTTCCCAGTAATAGCTAAGAGGAGACTTCCAGTTTTATGCCACCTTGCAACAATCAGATCATATTGTTCCAGCCTGGACTCGCATGAGGAAGAAATGCTGAAGTGTTTTCTTGCTGCCTGGCAGGCCACGGGGCGCACGGCTGTGATGGAGGCTGCAAGGGAAGGTGCTGTCGAGGTGGTGCGCGCTCTGCTCGCCAGAGGAGCTGATGTGAACCTGTTTGACTTTGAGAGACACAGTGCTGCACATTTTGCAGCCAAAGGAGGCTTTTTTGAGGTATCATCATTTGTGGTGTTAAAGCAAAGTCTTGGGGGTGGGGGGGTTGAGTCCAGTATCTCAGCTGATCAAAGCATAATAATCAGCAATCAAAAGCAGCTTCTTTTTAAGTACCAAAGGAATCCAGCAGTGATAGATAGGCCAGACAGTGGCTTACAGTGAGCTGGCAGGAATGGAGATTGTCCTTGGAGTCTACAACTGCCCAGGGTTTTTGTTTCCTTGGTTAAATAGGCATAATACTATAGAAAACATTAATGTTACATGTGCATCGATCAGCTGGACATGGGATAGAACTTTGCTGTGTAAAATGGGAATATATGATATTGCATTTATTTGTAAATCAATCTCACGTTTTCCCACCTTAACAAACAGACAAGATTTTTGGTGGTACTTTGTTTTTCTAGATTCTGAAGTCTATTTCAGCTTATAATGGAGACTTGAAACTTATTGCTATGAATGGGAACACGCCGCTTCACTACGCTGCAGAGGGAGGATTTGCAGATTGCTGCAAGTATATAGGACAAAGAGGTACATTAAAAATAAGTTACTTTGCAACTATCATCTATATTCTATTTCTGTGCTAAAGGAAAGGTTTCATTTGGGCATCTCTGAAGGACTTGTTGCTCGGGTGCCACGTGGCAAATGTGGTTCTCATTAAGAAGTGCCTGACAGAGGCTGCTATCTCATGTGGGTGAGAAAACATTTCTCAAAGAAAGCAGCAGAAACATCAGGGGGTTGTATAACTTCATATTGGACAGTATGAAGTAATTGGTTTTAGATGTATTGCATTGAAATTTCCAATAGAAAATAAATTTTTGCTTTGCTGACAATTTAAAACAAAAATCTCTGTGTAATCAGGAGGAAAACTCCATGCCCGTGGGTATCGAAACAAACTCCAAAGCAGCTGTGATCCCTTCCTGACTTAATCAGATGATCATAGCACTTCCAGCTTTGATTCAAGAGGACCATGAAAAATCCTGTGTTCTGTTCCTGTGATTGCCAAATTGTAATGTTGGGGTATAGAACACTGAGTGATATTTTCATCTTTGTTTGTTTCTTCTTAACCTTGCTTACCACTCTAAGTAAAAATGTAAAGGTTCCACTGAACTGCTGCCTTTCTATACATATTCATGAGTGCATGGATAAACAGAGCATGGGTTGCTCAGTGCTTCTCCCATTGGGAAAAAAGTATGGACGTGTGGCTGACCTTCCAGTCTGGGATCAATGATGTGGTTCCACCTACTATGGCTACTTACAGTTAAAACAGTATAAAATTGCAGACCTGTGGCACTGAGTTGCCTGTACATCACAAGTTTCTTACATGACATAATTAGGAATTCCACTCCACCATCAGCTAAATCGTGTCCATATTTTAGGCTGTGATCCTACATGGAGAAACCTGTTACATCTGACCCCGAGAGAGGCTGCCAAGAGCGGCGGTTTTAAGGCAGCAGTAACAGTTTTGCGTAAAATTGAAAAAGGCTTTAAAAAAAACTTATCCCCCGAGGAAGAGGCCTCTGCCTGGCACCTGAAGCTCTACGACTGGTCCTTGGAGCACGAGGATTCCCTCCGCAAGGAGTTTGAGGCTCTCCTCCAAGAAGATGGGATGGTGACCAGAGCTGACTTTGTATCCGTAATTCAGAAGCAGTGGAGCTTCGTGGGCGCTGAAGAAATAGAAAATATTGCTAAAATGCATGAAGTGCAGCCTGACAGGATCAACCTCGACGAGTTTTTTAAAGGCTCCAAATACCTGGACAAAAACTTTCTCATGTCGTCCTTCGGGCCCAAAGCGAAGAAGCAGAAAAAGGGGGCGAAAGCAAAAGGCAAAAAAGGCCTCCCTGTGCCGGTCTGTGTCATTCCAAAGAGGGAATATCCGCGTGGGGAAGAGGGCTTGCCTGTGTACCTGGTTGAGGCTTTTCCAAACATTCCTGATGAGGAGAGATTTAAGCGGGACCACCCCTCTGCCCACCCCGTGCACGACGACCGTGTCTGGTACCTAGAGGAGCCAAGGAAAACGTACATGGATATTAACTACCTCGTCAGAGCAGGAGACATCGTGTCCCTGCAGAAGGCATTTGAGGAGGGTGTGCCAGTTGACATAAAAGATAAATATTACAAAACACCTTTGATGGTTGCGTGTGCAAGTGGGAACATGGTCCTTGTGGAGCTTCTTCTGGAAAAGGGGTAAGATGATTTCAGTTTAATTGCTATATTGGAAAGGTTTTAAAAAGCATATATTTCCAGTATGCAACAGGTTTGGTTTTTTGCTTATATAACGTTTAATATTAAAGTTAGTTCCCTAAGATCCCCATTCACAGAAGTTTAGTGTATTACTTTTCACCTTTTACTAACAGGGAAGTGGAAGCACCCAAGAGGTAAGTTCCCCAGGCCTGAAACTTTCAGTGTCTGGGCTGTTGACCTTTGGTCAGCTGCAGAGTTCTGTTGGAACTGCTGTTAGTTCATGCCTGTGTCTCAAGCAGTGCATCCTCAAAGCTGAACACTCAAAACTGGGTGAATGATTCTGGGGAAATCTGGCTGAAGTGACTTGCCTGAAATCATCAGGGTGACCCCGGACTTCCCTGTTCCACGTGCCAGGGCCTTTGCATGCAGATGTTTTAGGCCTTATAATCACTTTCCTCTGCAGCTGAGGCAGCAGGGTTTACACCAGAAGCCTGTGCTGCTATTTAGTCTGTTCCTCACTTTGGAAGTGCTTCAGCAATTTTGTGCCTACAGATACACTTGGAAAAAATCTCAATGATGGCTTAAAAATGAAAGCAATTTCAGAAAGATTCAGTCATACTTGTGTAATAGCATAATCTCTTCTTAATGTCACACTGCTGTAGCCCTACAGTCATTCACATAAATGCTTAAATGAACATTTTTCAAAGATATTTATGTTAACTTTGTTCTTTACCCATAGATAGAGTTATTTTTAACATTAATATCTCAGGGTAAGTGACTGTGGTTGTTGCTCTGGTTCCTGCAAACATTAACAGCACGTGGATCTTTACACACCCTGGTAATTACACTGACATTCCTGGAGCATATGGAAAGTTGTGTAATGTGTATATTCAGGTTTTCCAAAGATAGAGATGTAAGAGCTACCAAATTAATCTACCAAATTAATCTCTACTACTTTTAGCAAGCCTCACTAGACAGCACTGGAGTCACATCATATTTGACAGTGAGACCTAGAAACGTAATAGCTTAGCTTAAAAAAATAGTACCACTTCTGAGATTTATAAATTGACAGAAATGAAAATGGAGAGGAAAATTACCAGTAGTGTTTTGCTTTGCATCTCTCAGCATCATGGACTTTTGGTTTGCCATGGGCATTCAAATCCTTTTTACAGTATAACCTTTTCAGTACAGTATCACAAACACATACAGAGTAGAAAACAAAACATATTTTTCCAGAACTATAGAAAATTCCAAGGTTTAAACACAAATTGGTGGCATCTACTTTCTATCTTGCTCCAGAAAGACTCAGAAGTAAATGAAATTTGGGCTAAAGGTAAACTCAGTGCTTGATCAGAAAAAACACTGAAGAATTTTTAAGTCAGTGCTGCCTGTTCCCATTGATCAGTTTGTTTCTGAAAGAATGAAGTTAGAAAAAAAGGATTCAGGGGCAGACAGAGTCTGAATACAGGCATGGAGGTTGGGCTGAGAGAGAAAGTGGAATAACTGGAACAGCTTATCTTAATGAGGAATAGAAAGGAAAGGGAAACTGCATACAAATAAACCATAACAGCTCAGCAATAGAAAGATAACAAAGGTAAAAGTCAGGGGTTGGGGGAATTTTCTGTGATAAGATCTCACCAGAGGTAGAATTCTGAAAGAGATTAAAAATTTAAACAAGGAAAGAAGAACAGATGAATCTGTGCTTTTCTCTAGACTTCAATATTAATCACCTGACCTGAAGAGCAAAAAGCTATCCCTGGAAGCAGCTTCCCCTATAATTTTTCTTCCCTCTCCCTTCCTCCCTGTCTTTTGGGAAGACAGCAGCTTTTTGACCACAGAGTAAGTGGGACAGTGACCCCAACTCAGTTCAGGACCTATAGGGCTGTTAATGCTTTTCCTCTTCATCCCTTCATCAATTCATCCCAGCATATTGCAAATATCTCCCCTGAACTGACCCTTGCATCCTCCAGAACATCCCAATTTTAATTTGGGAGCAGAAACAGATCTAGTACAGTGACCCAGTAGCTGAGAAAGTTTTCAATGCTCAGATTTCTGAGGCAGAGCTTCTGTAACTCATTTGTGAGAGGGAGAAGCCAGTGAACAGAAATGAAGCAGGCAGAGGGCAGCAACACAGAAAGGAAAGGGAGAGCTGAACGTCTTGTGCAGACGAACTCGACACATCCACACATTAGGCAGCGTTGCCACATTTTGTAGCACCTGTTCTTGGCCCAGAAACACACTTTTTTGAATTCCTTAATCTGCTCTCTGCCATTCCCAGTGAAGCTGGAGCACAAACACTAGCAGCATGTTACAGGACTGAGGTGTCTGAATGCCTGTTGTTTTTCCTGCCCCTGTGAAAACCTCCACATAGAGGACACTGTGTTGGCTTGGAGTGGGACACGGTCACACCCAGACACACTCCTACAATTAATATTCCATGAGAAGCTCTATATCAGAGACCCAAATGGTTTCAGAGTAGCAATATGAACACAGCCATTGACATGGAATATGCCATGGTAGTGGGTAGTTCCCATGGATTGTCCTTGGAGCTGGGGATGTTAATTTAGCCATTAGACAGCTTCACCTGCCACAACTGCTCTTACTCATTTGCAGGGCTGATGTAAACATGACAGACAATTTCCTGTGGACTCCTCTGCATCATGCTTGCTCTAATGGACACCTGGATATTGCTGAGCTGCTGGTGAAGGCTGGAGCAGCAGTGGATGCCCTTGGAATAGGCAACACCACCCCACTGATGAGAGCCATCGAGGCCTGCAGGCTGGACATCGTCTACTTTTTAATCACTGCAGGTGCCAACATCCAAATTACAAACAGCAATGGTAAATATCAATGTCTCCAAAAAAGGCTGTTTCTGTATTAAAAACACTGAGTTCTTGGAACACTTTGTATGAGCATTCTGAATTTAGGGTTGCTATCAGGATCAGGATGAAAGTAACGGGTTCAATTAGTTTTCTACAATGTGGAATCACTGTTGTAAATAGTCAGCTTTCCTGGGTTTTATGCATCTAGAAAATAAAGTAACATAATTAATTACACAATTAAGGAGTCTGTTGCTCTTCAGAAGATACATACAGAGTTATAAGTGGCTTTAATGAAAACATTCTATCTAATTATTATTATTATTTGAGGGAAAATTAGATTTCAGTTGTGGCCAGTGTATACTCTGCCACCCATTTAAGTGATTTATTTTTAGGCATAGACAGCTCTGGTTAAAAAAATTCCCTGCTGCTCTACATAAATATTACTCCCTGAAAAAACAAATCTGAACTGTTACTGAAATGTTGCCTCCTCACAGCAGATCCCTCATTCAGTGTCATTTCCCCTGTTTCCACAGCACTTTAAACAGTTAACATGCATCCCATTTGCAGCTCTTGCTCCAGCATAGGAAGAAACATTGCCCCACAATGAGACTTCTCTTGCCAAAATGCCTACTAGGTGAAACCCTGCTAGTAGAAGGGATGTATATTCCTTATTTCTTGTACCATGTGGAGTTCTGAGTCACACAGCAGTTCACTCTCACAGTAGTTTACAGTCACAGAATCTCATAGATCCAGGAGAGGCTTTTTTTCCCTTTATTAAGCACTGAAGGTGTTCAGTGCCATTTAAACCATGGGGCTTTCCCTTGCCAGGTCCAGGAAGAAGGATAGCTACAATAACTTGGTCTGCATCCCTATCCTTGTGCTGTGCCAGCCATTTCCTAGTGCTAAATGATCTCAGAGATCAAAATGACAACTTGCAGGACCAGTATATTAAGCTGCAAATGTCAGGACATTAAGAACAAAGCAACCACTCCAAGAATTCCTGCAATATTGGGTTTCAAGGCTCGTTTCTGCAAGGTCTTACTTCTGCAAGTAATGCTGATGACTGCTGGCCCTCACACCAATGTCAGGCACGCTGCTGGCACATGGAATTAATAAAATAATTAATAAAATAGTATCCAAATTAAATTCAGTTGACTGTACTGTCATTATGAAATTGCAATAACAAGTGCTAATGTTAATTTTCATGGTTTATATGGGTATTTATGTTTTTAAATACAGGAAAGAATGCTCTTGATATTGCCAAAGTATTTGACAATGCTAAAATAATTGACCTGCTCCAAAATCTTATGGATAATTTGGCAGAACCAGAAGAAGAAGCAAAGACAGCAAAAGGTGGGAAGCCAAAGTCATCAGAGAAAAAAGAGGTATGAGACATAGTAACAAAGACTGATTTGCTAATAGTTAATAGAGTGCTTCTGTCTTTCTTTGCCATCCATTTATCTCTAAAGCTATAGATCAGGCTGCTTTCTTAAATTATTTTCAGATGCCAGTACTTGTTCTTGTCAGTACTAGTACTTGTTCATCAATTAAAATTTTGTCTTGCTAATTATACAAATTTCATGACTTCCCCAGACCCACATAAGAATTATTCCCCATAGCACTGACAGGACACAGAAAGATAGTTCCTGTTCTTTTTCCCTCCTCCTGAAGTTTATGATTATCCAGCTCTGTTGTGGTAAACACTGAACAACTGGTAACCATAATGTCTTAAAGGAAGCACCTGTTTCTTCTCAAGATAAGAGCAAGGCCCTTCAAATCGATAAAACGGTCTTTTCATTCTGCTAATGGAATTCATTGAGGTGATATCAGGCGTTTTGACTTCCCATTTCAACTGTAGACCTGAGTCCTGTTTCTCAAATCCCACACTGACATTTGCCTGTTGTATTTCTGGGTGCTTTTCCTGCACTCCCCAGGGATCCTCAAATACCTCAGCACTGTCCTGGTTCCCAAGCTAAGCCTCCATGACCACATCCTCGTTGTCTTATTGGGGATGGGACCTTCCTGATTTACCTGTGGTACTTGTTAGTCAGACCCGGATGTTATTTGGGCAGAAAATGCAATTGTATCTGCATGGCTGGACGTGTCCTTCAGCAGTCCTACCCTGGACAGTGCAATGAATATGTCCCAGAATGCTAAATGTTGGTTTGCCCCTTTCAGAGTGTTTTGAATGCCAGGGACAGCACAGGACTTTCACAGGCAGGAGGAAGACCCTGAGGGTTGTTTATTTATCACCTGGCAGAGGATGGAGTCACCAGCAGTAGGAGATGACTGTCTTGTGTGTCATAAAGAGCAGTTAATGGTTTAGTGCCCAAAGAGGAGAAGAATCCTTTACTTTTCAAAAGGTTTGCCCTCGCAGTTTTTGGTTTTAAAAAATAATATCAGCTTTAAGAGAAATAGATTCTGAACAGATAAAGAAAAGTACACTCACGGTAAGGAGATTGCAGAAGAGCTTCAGAAGATGCAGGATGTGTGTCTGGCTTCTGAGCACAATGTGTTGGTATAGCTGATAACTTCTCTTCCAGTCTCCAGAGGTATCTCTGCCAGCTGTAGCAAAACCTGTTCCTGAACTGACACTGCGTTCCCGAAAGGCCAGTGCTCGGAAACCTCTGGTAACAAAAGAGAGGAACAAAGATGACATCAGCTTCAAACCCAGAAAGGTAAGTACAGTAGCAAAACAAGAGGGCAGTTTCACATTAATTTAAAGGTAGACCTTGCTGAGATCAAAATCCAGAACAATCCATGACTTCACAATGAAATGACTTCACAATTCAACTGTCTTAGAGATGATGTGCCACAGGCTGGGGAGGTGGCCACAAAACAAAGGTAAACTAAAGAGTTCATGGATATGTATTATATAAATACACATATATTTATATGAAACAAATTATTGTGGAAATCAAGCTCTTATCAGATTTTAAAACAGGGTTAAAGTGGACTCACAGTAAAATACAAATGAAACTACATTTGTGGTATGGATTTTCACACTCCTACTTTTAAAGGATAGGAGTCTGTGCATAGGTCGAGCACCAACTTCTTGATTAGTTATCACATTATCACAACTTGCCTTCTTGATTAGTTATCACATGAATTATGTCAGTGACAGTTGCTGAACTGGATGGATCACAGTACACTAAACACTTACTTCCTAGAGTCAGAATACTGGAAATATGACACCTCTGTCAGGGACTTGTTAATACTCACAAATAACTGAGAAAAAGATGATCGTAGAGAAGTTTGGTTTTAATATATTTTTTTCTCCTTCAAAAGGAAAAGAAAACCATTTCTGGCTGAGGAGTTTGTTTGGAGTTTGTTTATCATTTCCCTAACCCTGATTTGTGCTGGTTTCTGCCATGGTCTCAGGGGACTGAGGCTGCATTGCCTGTGACCCTATGGCTAATTACTATTTTTCACTCTGAGGATTGTGGGCCTGAGTCAGTAATTTTAAATAATTACCTTGAGATCTTTCCCACATTATCTGTAATGTGAGCCCATGGCATGTTATAGATTGGAAGTGACAACAAGAGAATGCCCTGCTTATTCATACACAAATTGTTGTCACATCTTCTGCTGGGAGGCCACACTGGTTCTCTTCTATGTCTCAGAATGCAAAGGAATGCTAGAATATGGCTCAGTTTGGCTCACAGTACCTTCTTACTGTTTCTGTTGCAGAATTCACATCTCAATTAACTACAAATATCTTTATTTTGTAGCTGTGGAGCCCTGATGCTGCAACAATGGAACTTGTAAGAAAGCAAGAATTCCTCCGTGAACGTGCTGCTATTTGTGGTCACTTAGAAGGCTTTACAACCCTCTTTAATAGAAAATTTAAGGATTAAGCCCACCAGCTGGAAGAACCTATTTCAGCATGTATTTTTAGGAGACAAAGATCTAAAAGGCTACTCCTCTGCAGGGAAGGAATCATGCAGTGCTCAGGAAATATGTCTCGGTTACGATAAAAGAAAATCATATCAAGGTTTTCCTCTATAGAATATGTTGCTTACACACGATCTTTTGTTAAGGGCTTAGTCTGGTAAAAGGTTTATCATCATGTGATTCCAAGTCTTGGAGTTAGCTCAGCATACTCCATGGAATAGCTGCTGTTGTGACACACGTGTCCTTTGTAAAGGTCTGGCTTTATAAGGCTATTTTCTATCCCAGCGTAAAACTTCTTCCTGGAAGATACATTACCCTTTTACTTTAAATATATAGGTATGAAGACATAATTCAGTAATTACCTAAGACAGGTATTTGGTTGTGTGCAGAGGCAACAGAAAGTTCAGCATTTACAACCAGGGCATGCAGTGCATGCAGTGATCCCTTTTTAACTCCAGCTGCACGTGCACATGGGATATTTAGGAGATAACCAAGGCAAATGCAAAGCAAGGAGCTGTATCCAGAGAGATACTAGTTTCAAATGTCGCTACTGACCATATTATTTGTATGAATGTGGTCGTGCATGAGTAGTTTATGACAAGCTGTTAGACAGAGAAAATATCCTGCTATGTGTAGCGTTGTAACAGTTCAGTATAAGGACTTTACAGGGAACTGAGATACCATTTCAAGTTTCAGCTCTCTTGGAACTCTTAATATCAGTGTATGATTTTTGTCTGTCAGCATAAAACTTCTGCTGGTTGCAGATGACTGTAAATAACAAAAATAGTGGCGCTTAAGTCGTAGAAGGCAGTGTGGGCAAGGAGCCCATGAACAACTGTAAATACAACAGCATCTCTGAAAGGAGAGTAAAAGGGGCAATTTGCTAAAGAGTAGCCATCAAAATAAAGTCAAGCAGCACAGTCAGAAATTATAACATCCTGTAGGGTAGAATTGTATTTCTGGCAGAGTTCTGTCATGGGGATTAGCCAGGAGAGTTCAAAGCCTTCACATCTCTTCCTGGTTGTTAGTATGAGGTCAAGCAGCACACCATTCCTTGTGGGATCCTCCACTACCTGTGTCAGGAAATGGCCATCAGAGCTTTCAGGGAACCTCCCGGACTGTCTGTGCTTTGCTGCATTGTTTCTCCAGCAGCTCTCAGGGTAGTTAACCCCACACACACAAGAACCAGGGCTTTTGGCTTTGAGGCTGCTTTGAGCTGCCTGTAGAGTCACAGAATTGTTAGGGTTGGAAGGAACCTCTGGAGATCATCCACTCCAACCCCCAAGGAGAGCTCACCTACTTCCTCCTCCTGGAGGCTGGGACTGTGACATCACAGTGGTGCTGGGGTTGGGGGAGGCCATGCCCTGCGCTGGACACCAGTGGGACCAGGGAATAGGACGACCTGCTTGGCCTGGAAGACGCAAAGCAACCCACAGCTCCCGTCACCATCAGGGTGCCATGGGACAGTGTCACAGAGAGAGCAGCACTGCAGGCCCACAGCCCCACAGCCAGGGGCAGCACCTGAGCAAGTGACACCCCAGCCACCCCTGGGGACAGCAGGCTGGGGACAGGGGCACAGCAGGGCATCCTGGGGCTGGGCAGTGCAGCTGGGACGCGGGGGTGAAGCTCGGCAGGTCAGGGAATGCCATGTCAGGGGCCCCAAGCTCAGCGAGGGAGAGGCAGACAGGTCAGGATCTTCTCCCCCTCCCTGCCTGCCCAGTGGGGCCTGTGGGCTCCAACGGGGCTCTCCTCACGGAGCAGGTGGCAGCTGCCACCACCGGCCACCACAATGGGCGCCAGCGCTCGGTTGACGCTGCGCTGCTCAGGAAAGCCAAGCGGCGTGTGGAGAAGGCCATTAAGGTGAGGAGCCTGATTTCACCCCCCTCAAAACGCCATGCACTTGCATTTGGGCATTTCCGGCTCAGGAGAGCTGACCTGGAGGGACCAGGGTTGGGGCAGGCTGAGTTCTCTGGTCTCTGTGCAGGAGAAGAAGATCTTCGCGGTGCGGGGCCCCTACCCTGTCATCCGCTCCCTGCTCCGGGCTCGGGGCTGGGTGGAGAGGAAGCTCCCCCGCGAGGGCAGACGGCTGAAGCAGCAGGTTGGCGGCCAAAAGAAACAGCAGCCGGAGACAGAGCCAAGTGATGATGGTGATGAGCAGGGGGAGGCAGTGCTGAACCCACGTGGTGGGGCACAGCCTTCCCTGGGGACCACAGAGCCCCTGCACTACCCATGGCCACGCAATGAGGAGGTGGAGGAGGAAAAGGAAGAGGAAGATGAAGATTATGAGGACTCCGATGAAATCCATGACCTCATGGTTAGCTGATAGGGCTCAGCCTCAGCCCCCCACACCCTTCTCCTCGGAGCTCCAGGCGCAGGGCACAGCCTGGGACAAGGGACGAGAATGGGATGAGGGCTCCCTGTCTCACTCTGTCCCACTTCCCTCCCACAGTCCTACCTGGTGCGGGACCAGGTGCCAAACTTCCTGTGGACCATCCGCCTTAGCTCCATTGACCAGGAGCTCCTGCAGAGGATTGAGGTGGTGAACCGCTATCACTGGGTGCACGCCCTCAGCACCAAGGTGGGAGCCTGGAAGCCTTGGAGAGGGGCAACACAAGGAACGGGGGTGTCCAGCAAGGATTGACAACCTTCTCTAAACAGGAGGGGCTGTGCCTCAGCCTGCAAAACCTGCCCTGGTTCGAGCAAGCCGACCCCAACACCTTTTTCCCCCGGTGCTACCGGCTGGGGACCACGGAGGAGCGAGAAGCTTTCATTGGTGAGCTTGAGGCTGTTGCCGTCCTGCTCCCCCTCGTGCTCCCAGTGCCATGCAGGACTGGTTGGGGATGATGTCTCCCTCTTGCAGAGGATTTCCGCCTGACGGCAGCTCGCAGCCTGCTCAAACTGGCTCTGAAGAAGGCTGGGGACAGGCTGGTGGGGATGGAGCAGCCCCCAAAATCCAACAAGGGGCCAGGTTAGTGCATGGAGCTGGGTCAGGAAGATAACAAGGAGTTCTGGGCTAGGGATGTGTCTAGGGGCTGAGCTGCTCCTGGCTGTGGCTTGGGATCCCCCACACCCTCCTTATGGTTACAGCCCACATTATAGCCCACCTTATGGGTGTTCTGCCCCCTGCCCCATCCCCGTGTACCCAAGGCTACCCATCCCACAGGGAGGCTCTGTGCTTTGACCCCGAGGCTGGCAAAGGAGCCACATCTCTCACCCCGTGCCACCCACAGAAGGGCCAGGGTCCTCCTTCTCCTCTCCCTCCCGGCTGGCAGAGGAGGCCCTGGAGGTCTGCGAGCAGCACCTGGGTGTCCTAGAGCACCAGGACATCGACAGGAAGACCCCGTCGCCCTGCAGGACGTGCATCGACTGGAACTGCTTCCTGCAGGATTACTACTGCGCGGCACAGTGAGTGCTGAGCGGGATGGGGGTCGTGGAGGGCACCGTGGTGGGGCTGGTGCTGAGCCCCCCGTGTCCCCCCACAGTGAGGGGGCCGGGCTGGCGCTGAGCGGGGCGCAGCGGGAGCGGTGCCAGGACCTGCTGCGGCGCCTGGCGGAGCAGCTGCCGCAGTTCAGCGTAGAGGGCGATCTCAACATCTGGATCCTCAAGCCCAGCGCCAAATCCCGAGGCAGGGGTAAGGCTGGGGGAAGCACGGGGCATACACAGGCTCCTCACTAAGGAGGGGCCTCACCACCGCTGTGTTCCCCAGGGATCGTCTGCGCGACGCGGCTGGAGGAGGTGCTGCAGCAGGCGCGGGGCTGCACGACCCCCTCGGCGCGGGTGTGCGAGTGGGTGGTGCAGAAGTACGTGGAGCGGCCGCTCACCATCTTCGGCACCAAATTCGACATCCGGCAGTGGTTCCTGGTGACTGATGGGAATCCCCTGACCGTCTGGTTCTACCAAGACTGCTACCTGCGCTTCTGCTCCCAGCCCTTCTCCCTGCGCCACCTGGAGCAGTGAGTGTCCCCCACCCCGGCTCCCCACACGCCGGCACCCCGGCACCCACTGACCCAGTCCCGCTCTCCTCGCCCCAGTTCCAGGCACCTCTGCAACGTCTCCGTCCAGAAGCAGTACAAGGAGTCACCTCACCAGGACCCCCGCGTGCCCCCCAGTAGGGTCTGGTCCAGCCGGCAGTTCCAGGCATACCTGGCACGGCTGGGGCGGGCGGATGCTTGGCATCAGGTGATGGTGCCCGGCATGAAGGCAGCGATACTGAACTCTCTGCGCTGCGCCCAGGACCACATGAGCTTCCGCAAGGGCAGCTTTGAGCTCTTTGGGGCCGACTTTCTCGTGGGGGAGGACTGCCAGCCCTGGCTGCTGGAGATCAACTCCTGCCCCACCATGAGCCCCTCCTCGGCCGTGACCCGACGGCTCTGTGCCAACGTCCAGCGGGACACGCTGCGCCTCGTGCTCGACCGCAAGGACGACCCCAGCTGTCCCACTGGCGCCTTTGAGCTCATCTACAAGGAGGTAGGCTGGGGGGCTCGGGGGGCAGGCACCCCCCAGGCACCACAAGCCCCCGCTCCCTGCTCTGTCTCCCTGCAGGCAGCTGCGTCCCCGCGTCCGGCTGTGGGGATAAATCTGATGGTCGAAGGCTGTTCCCTGAAGAAGCCCCGGCCAGCAAAGCGTCGATTACAGGAAAAGCCCCCCACCAGTACAGCCAGTGCCCCCCAGCTCCCCGTGTCCTCAGAGGGCAGAGCCACACAGGCGCCCCAGCCGAGAGTGCCACAGCGGAAGCTGCCTCCTCTGAGGCAACAGAGCAGCTGCTGCAAGCCCAGCTCTGGCCCTGTAGCACCGCCACAGCCCCCGGACTCTGCTGCTGGGAGCCAGGAGCTGCCATGGCTCCTTCACCTGGTTGTGCAGCCTCAGGAAGCTGAGCCCCAGAAAGCTGCTCAGCCCCAGGCAGCTGAGCCCCAGGCAGTTCTGCCCCCAGTCAGTTGCCATGCCCTGGATCGGGTGCCTGTGCCACCGCCCCAGGGAGCCCCCAGCACCCCCCGGCAACCCCCGGACTGTTCTGCCGGGAGCCAGGGGCTGCCAGGGCTCAATCACCCGCTTGGGCAGCCCCAGGCAGCTCTGCCCCCAGTCAGTAGCCATCCCCTGGATGGGGTGCTTCTGCCACCTCTCCGGGGAGCCCCGGGCTGCTCTGCCGGGAGCCAGGAGCTGCCCTGGCTCCTTCACCTGGTCGGGCAGCCCGAGGACGCTCAGCCCCAGGAAGCTCCGCCCCAGGCTGCTTGGCCCCAGGCAGCTCTGCCGCCCATCAGGGGCTGTCGCCTGGCTAAGGCGCCTGTGCCACCGCCCCGGGGAGCACCCAGGAGCCCCTGGCGACCCCCGGGCTCTGCTCCCTCCTTCCGTCCTGCCAGACCACTGCATCCACCTCTGCTGGAACAGAGCACATCAGGTCGCAACAGGACACAGAAGAACTGGGACACAGAGACATCCCCACGAGGGGACAGCCCCCTCCCCACCCTTGCTGGGGAAACACTGCAGCACCCGGCTCCCTCCCACCCCAACGAGACCCCACTGCTGCGTCACGGGAACCGCCTCAACCCGCACACGGGCCTTAATACACTGCTGTGACAAGGAGCCTGGCGTGACCTTCTGTGTGCGGGAGGTGTGGGCACAGCTGGGACTGCCCGCGGGATGGGGGCGTGGGCAAAAACTGGGGCTGCCCGAAGAGACAGGCAGGACCCTGTGGCTCCCCAGTGGTTGTGCTCACCAGGGCTGTGCCTGCTCCTGCTCCCTGAGGCCTCTCTGGGCTGGGCAGTCGTGATTGTGGCATGATTTGTGTGTGATGGACACATATCAGTTGTGTGATCAGCATGTGCCAAGTGCATGATACATCAGCTACAGAAAGGCTCTTGTGTTTCTGGCAGAGTTCTGGTGTGGGGATTAGCTGGGAGAGCTCTCTGCTCTTAGAACCAGTTTCTCAGCTCTCCTCACTGCAAGTACCACAGAGTTCTCCGCACTTGGGAACTCCTGCTGCATTAAGGTACAGGCCATTTTCTGCTGGCTATGTTCACCAGGGCAGCTGTGAGCAGGTGGAAGAGAACTGGAATGCACAGGGAACAGGCTAACCTGGGCAGCAGCAGGGGCAGTCTCCTACTTGGAAAACATTTTTGCATGACTAGTCAACTCATTCAGGTGCTCATTCAGTAGCCCAGAGGCAGAATTGGAGCAGAGAGGCTTGTCTGGAGTCAAGAAGCATCTTTCAAGGCTGTTCTCAAGGATGGCAGTGAGGATGTGTTTAGAGACTCTCCCTTGTGCATCAGAAGTGGAGTAGGAGTCTGTTACATGAAGCAACAATAGCAGCAAAGGAAGATTTTAGGGATGTGAAAGCAGATATCACAAGGAGAGTCGAGAGATAAAGCTGCAGAACTTAAAACAGATGCCAGCAGAAGGAAGGATGTTGAACAAAAGCTGGAAGCAAGCTGTGAGAGAAGGAAAGAGACTGTGCTAATGGACTGGTTATGGAAAAGCTGAGTGATCATGTGGTGAATGGTTTTAAAGGGTACCAAGGGATAGTCAGAGAGAGAGAGACCTTGGTAACAGAGAGCAAAGCTCCACTCTCCCGAGTGAGAGATCCTTCTGGGAAGCTGAATCAGTTGTGTGTCAGAAAATGTACCGAGAACAAGGAAATTTGCAGGTAGGAGTTCAAACAGATTATGACTCTGACTCAATCTCTTGAGATGGGTAGCGCAAGTGAAAAATAAATCAAAGGAAGAAACCAAAGCAGAAAGGTTAAGCAGACAAACAGCAGCAACGCTGAAAGGCAAAGGAAAGATGAACTCTGCACATGTACACAACCTAAGGCCGGAGGAGCTGTATGCTACTTTTGGTTCACCATCAGGCTGTAATCTAACCTTAGTCACCCTTTGTGATTTGCTTTGAAGTTCAAGACATTTGTGAAGCCTTCAAGTATTGTTTCAAACTAACACAAATACCTCAGGCTGGCTGCTCTTACCACTCCAGAGTGCTTCACGTACCTCTCCACTGCAGAGCCCAGGCAATTCCAGTGCTCATCCCCCATTCCCTGCATGTGCTGTTCTAAGTTCCCTTGCAAAACACATGAAATTAGTCAGGGCTGGGAATTGCTGCTGTAGATACTATTAGCACACATTTATCAGCTCAAAACTCAGTTCTTTAGCTCTGGAGTGTGGTTCAAAGGCTCCTTGTTATGTGGGAATTTCCAGTGCTGATTAGGAGACTCTTTAAGTCATCAGATACCACAGGGCAGGGTTGTAACTGGGCACCAAGAGATATTTGATGGACAAGATGTCAAAGAATGATCAGTTGCTTCAGGCCTGTCTTGTACTGGTTTTGTTTGTTTTTTTTAAAGACACCCCCACACTGTGCTCCTGTTGGAGCTCCCGCTGGATTCATACACGTGTAATTCCCCACTTCATCCATGTCCCCACCAGAGCAGCCCTCACATATCTACCCAAAGTGGAAACATGCCCAATGAGTCCCTTTGTGCAGTTCCCCTGTTCCCAAGAGTTCTCTAAGCCACTCTGGAGTTTCCCCAGCTTGCCTCTGCTGTCACTGTTCAAGGAGGAAGAAGACATGATCAGAGTTATGTCATGCTAAGCAAACAGTACATCGAATCATCACTTTGATATGACAACAGCTTAGATAAAGGGCACAAAATAGCACATATGACAAAAATTCCTCTCACCTCTGTACTCAGATTATCTTACAGGCTTCCTACACCCAGTGCATGTATTTTTCCCAATTTACCATATATTTCATTAAATACATATTTATGACTGAAATGTACGAATGTGCTTTTTCTTCCCTATTTTAAACACATTTACCATTCAATCGTTTTTTTCTGGAAGGCAAATTGCAACACAAATACTGTTCTGGTGTCAGCAATCTGTACTCATATGCTAATGCAAAACAGACAAAAATTCCACAAAGTGGAATTCTTGGGCTGCTGTAAGTGCAGTGGAGGTAATTAATACAGTTACAGCTGTATTAATGTAGCCTTTGAATGGCTCCTGAATAGCCCAGCTTATCAATTGTTTGAGGCTGAACCCCAGGAAATTTAATTTAGATTTACTACTGCCACAAATCCCCTGCCATGGCTCCAAGGAATGTCTCATTTGTAATAACAAATCAGGGAAGATTTTTAGATGGAGGAATTATATTGGCTTTAAAGGGCTGGAGGATCTCCTCATCCCCAAGTAAGGGCTTCACTTTCTATCCCCCAAATGAACTTGACTGGGGCAAGGCTAAATCATTGGTATGTTGGTGTTATAAGCCTTGGAAACCTCCTGGAAGAAACAAAACAAAACAAAAACAACAAACAAACAAAAAAGTGAAATAAAATAGCAGAGTGTTTGCTGAGTGTGATCTCACAGAAGGGATAAGGTGAGTAAATCTTCTACTACCAGCAGTGCCTGTACAGCCCAACAGCTCTTCTCCTGTTGCACAGGGCTTGCAATTCAGCTTCTACCTGGTGACTAAGGACAACAAAAGAAGCCTGGCATGTCACAGGGAACTGCTGTTGAGCTGTACAACCATTACAGAGGGACCAACAGGAATATTCACATGAGCCAGAAGTAGCTTCAAATTGCCTATTAATTCTGGATGCCTGTCAGCAGTTATTATCTGATGGGCCAGAGTGATCTGGCATCCACTACGGAGGAAAAGAAGAAATCAAATATAACCATTACTTAAAAGAAATAGCTCAAGAATCATTTCATCATGACTTTCATCCCCTTATGCCTTTTAGCCCCCCTTCACAGTCCTGGTTCCTCCTGGCAGCACTCTCCTCTCACCTTGCTAGAGCTGCTTGTCCCTGTTCTTCCCACACCATTTTCTCCTGTCCCAGCTGAGGGGGCCACACTGGTGAAGGTGCAGAACTCTCCCTCCCTTTCCCAGTTGAACTGGCTGGGAATTGCCAAGAGCTGGGGGCATCCCTTCCCAGCCTGCTCATTCAGTGGTTTCCTGTCATCACCATGTGACTGTTAAAGCTTTCCTGGGTGAAGAGGCTTTAATTTATCTGTAAACAAGGAATATCCACCTTCTGACAGTCAAGCCTCTGTGTACTGACAGGCACCATCCGTGTTTGAAATGCTGATTTGCATCTTTTTATAAGTGAATTTGCTGAGGCCAGGCTCCTCACCTCATGCAGTGTGCTTGCAGTGTGGGAGGGAGCTTTTCCTGAATGTAAAAAATATTCAGTGAAAATGAATTTCAGAGATGCATGTTGCTTTGCTTACAGAAACCAATTCTAAAGCGAGCCTTGAGCAGCCACAGTAAGATCTGCTGGGGGAATAGTAAAAAAAAAGTTGAAATATGGTCCTTTTAAATAAAATTTTGATGGGTTTTGTGATCAAAACTTTAAAGCTGACCATTTTCCTTCAAGCTCCTGATAAGATTGTAAATAATAATATATATATAAAAAGAAAACAAGAAGCTCCATCCTTAACATCTCTGTTCTAACAGACTTTTAAGAATTATCATCAATAGTTTTCACTAAAATTAAAACAGCAAATCCATGGGCTTTTGGCAGTTCTGTTTACTTGACTCTATTTGCATGCTCATGCAGTCAGGGAAGACAAACAATTGCTCACAACCTGTCTGCCCCATCACCATGCAGCACCTGAATATTAACTACTGCCTGTTTACAGGGAGTGTTTGCAGCGGTCTCAGGGGCTTGGGAGAGGTTGGATCACTCCAAGGGATGACTGAGCCCTCAGCTGAAGGGTGGGTTTGTGTGTGATGCCACAGTGATGAGCTCTTTTTGGTTTGGTCCTGGTGCTCACTGGGGAGCCTTGGTGTGCCATTACATATGTGCTGGAAGAGGGGCAAAGCAAGATCTCTCCTGGAACCTTAGATTTAAAAACCTGCCTGAATCTTCAAAAGAGTTTTTTGAGATGTCACTTAAGCACCATTCAACCCCATGTGCCTCCCAGTCTATCAGAGCAGGTCATTTATCTCACACTCTGTACCTTGGGGCCTGGTTTGGTACCACGTACCAAATGTGCCTCAGAGACTCTCCACAGCCCTGTCTTCAGTTTATCTTCAGCCACTGACATTTTCAGTCTGAAACTCAGCTACAGCAAGAAACTGTGGTAAAGATGGTGCTGAGCTCACTCTTTGTAGGGAGGTCCAGATCTAAGGTCCACTTATGAATTTTGTGTTGAGCAGGCACTAGGAAAAAAAATTGGACCATTCCAACAAGCTTTAGCACCACAGCTAATCACCTGCCTTTCCTTCATGCTTCCACGGACTGCCTGGTCCCTCCCCACACATTCTTGTCTCATCAGGAGCACTGCAAAGGCCTCCTCAAAGCTTGGGGAAAGGAGGAGGAAGGATGGCACCCTGATAAACACCATCATGGCACAGAGAGGCAAAACCACCCTTCTCCTTCATTTTGTAGTAAAAAAGGCCTTATAATTCAAAAAGGCCTTTGCTACAGCAGCTGAGACATCAGTACTATTTTACTGGGTTTTCTGCCCAGGATCCTGACAACAGTCAGAAATTTGCCTGGAAGCAATAAACTAAGCAAAAACAAACAAACAAAAAAAATAGTACAAGTGAAAGGCACAATTGAAAGTCACATCCGAACAGGCAAGACATGGTGCCAAAGCAGTCAGCAGCCTGGGGATATTTTAGGCTGTTTAATCCTTCAAATATATGCCAAATACCTACCTGCAAGTCCTTAGCAGGCAGCTTTGTTTCAGTGAGAGGTTCACTTCAAAGAAAAGCAAATGTTGGTGCCTTCCTTCTGCTGGAGCTTCTAATAATAACAAGTTAGAATTATTTCAGTTAATGGTAATAATTACAATACAAATGATTGGGTCCCTAATAATCCTGTTTTGGGGACTCATGGAACAGGAAATATCTTTCCCCATCCATAAAGCTGAATTACTTGAGGAAAGCCCCCGTGTTTGTGGCAGCAGGCAGCCAGTGGAGTGGGACTGGAGGAATCTCTACTCAGCCCCTTCACTTTGGTGTCTGGTAAAATTGGGCAGGAACCTGGAGTGTGAGTGGGCTCACACCATGGCTTTGCTGGTTTATGACCCACAGCCTTTAATCGTGGAGGGGAAGGCATGAAGAGAGCAAGGGGGCAGAGGAAAAGCTGCCGGTGATGTCGGAGGCGGGAAGACACGTCTGCTGGCAAAGGGGAGCAGAGGTCTGCTCCTGGGGGCTGAGGGCACGGTGGTGGTGATGGCAGGAGGAGGGAAAGGGGCAGTTTGCCGACGCGCCGTGAATAAAAGTCGCTGTCAGGGGAAAGATCCCTCCATGAGGCTTTGGCCTGGGCTGAGCAAGAGGGACCAAGCATTTTGCATGCTCTATTTTCCTCGCAGCCCAGAGCAGGACTTGGGGCACAGATGTCAATCTGAACTGCTTTTCGCCTTCCTTGCAAATGTTTATCTGCTACATTTTCCTTCTGCCAGCCAGCTGACAGGTCCTGGTGCAAGGCACAGGCCAGAAGGACAGAAATCTGTTTGCATTCCTCCCAGAGCAGCAGCGGTGCAGAGCCGAGCTCTTGGCACTTCTCAGCCGGCGAGGGACCAGGGGGACGCACACCCACCTCTGCCCCCACCTACCACCCGCAGGTCACTCACTCCGACATAGAGGAGGAATATTTTCCTCCCCACTTCTGGCCGCTGCTGCAGGATTTTCGCAGCAATGTTTTCTTCCAATCTCTGCTGCCCTCTGGTGATGCAAAAGCCTTGCGATGAGCCAAAGCCTCATTTTTTTTGCTGCAAAATCTCGCCCTCATCCTCATTAAAACATCAGCGTAGTCACAGCCTGTGGTTTCCTCCTTTCCCCCAACACAAACTCCGAAGCCATAAGGCCACTCTGGGAAAGATTTCTTGTCCAGCACCACAATGATTTAGGAGTTAATAAGCATCCTTATTACCTCACATCAGGTAAATACTTATTAATCAATCTACAGACTTTAATGTTAATTTAAAAAAAAAACAAAAACAAACAAAAAACCCCCAAACTGGTAAGATGAGGGTTAAAGGCTCTGGCTTGTAACTGGGTTCCTGCACTTAGGATTTTCCACTTGAATTTCTCTCTGCACCAGGAGTCATTCTAGGAAACTTAGCCCTGACCCATCCACTGATGATTACAACCCCAGATTTAGATCAGGCATCTATTTTCCATCAGATTCCCATCTATTCCCAGTAACCCAGGGAAGAGGCTGCCTCTTGCAGGGTCTGCCCAGACCCTGTGTGGGGCTCTGGGGGAAGAGCAGATGGGAGGATATTTTCTAACCCCTGCCTGATGTGCTTTCCAAATAAGTTAAGAAAAAAGCTGCCTTTTTTATTGAGATAAGTGCCGTGACAAGCAAGCAGGGATGGAGTCAGACTGCTGCATGTTATAACAAGCAGTATTTTCTCCCAAGCTCTGCTGTTCCCATCACCTGCTGTAAAACAAATCTCTAAAACAGTCTCTGCTTCTCCTGCATGTGCACAGACCCATTGAGAGGAGAGGAAAAACCCATTAGGCAGGCTTCTGGCTGAAGAGGCAGACCTGCATCGAGTCTGCTCCTCCGCTGCCTCTCAGCATCCTCCTGGCCAATCTCCACGGCTCAGCGCTGCTCAGCAGGGCCCTGAGGGAAATGCTTCCCTAAAGCACCCACCAGAGAGCTGAAAATCGCCAGCAGGCTATTCCCATGCTGATCCTCCAGGTCACGGGAGGGAGGCAATGCAGCCCTGCAGATAACACACCGACCCAGAAATCCAGGCCCTTTTTTTCTCTGCTGCATCTCTAGGAACGATCGCTTCATTCCTCGACGCTTGAATTTCCGCCTCCGCAAAGCGAGGGCATCGTCTCCACTGTAAAGCAGCGTGAGAGCTGTTGGTAACAAGATTTATGATTATTGAGGAGTTATTTAGTACAGCTTTTAGATCTTGCTCCATTGATTTTGCTTCGCAGACTCCGTGGCTCCTGCCGCTATTACCGGCTAACACACACCGACCCTCCGGTAGCTGCTGGACCTTGTGTTTCTGGAGGAGGATCCTGGCACTCAGAGCTGCACAGAGAGAGGAGCATCAGCCATGATCACCAGAGGATTTACAGTCTAAATTAGATCTTGAATATAACCTCCTTTCTTTCTTTCTGTACTATCCCCTTGGAGCAGTGCTTGCAACAAGCAAAAACACAACTCCCAGTGCCATATTTAACTCATATGATACCTAAGAGGATGAAACACCTTTCTCCAACCAGCTTTGTGAAAAGCAACAGGTGATGGGAGCCCCTAGAGCAGGTCATTCCTCATCAGTCCTGCTGCTTCTGTGACTTGTGGCCAGTTCAACACCCCTCAAAAGCTCTGCTGCCCTGTGCTGCTCTGTAGTCCCTAGGGAAGGGCTGATGGGTTGTGCATGGGAGGGTTTCTCTGAGCTCATGCATGTTTTGATCCTTAACGAGTCATTTTAATCATCTGTGCTGCAGGGCAAAGAGAGGTGTATTGTCCAGGTTTATGGCATTTAAGTTCAGGTGAGGAGGTGGGTCAATAGCAGGTGGATACACCTTCTGCCTCTGAGATTTTTGTTAGGTTGCATTATTCGGATAGCAACAAGCAATTTTCCCCCTTCAGTAAAATCTATACCATTTGTCTCAGTGGGATTAATAAAAAATAATTTTAAAAAAGCAAGCCAATGTGCCAGCAGCAGACTGCTTGAACATGCTTTGTGTGTGCACATTTCTGAGCACATGAAGGACAAGAGCCTGAGTCACTGAAGAGGAAGGTCTTGGGAAGCCCAGATCAACATCACACTGCTCAGCAGCATTTCTGCTTTGTTTATGCCATTGTCAGTTGGCCAAAGTTACAAAACCAAATATCCTTTCAAGTAGCTGAACTGCCAGTTTGTGGTCCAGTATGAAACAGCACAAATTCAGGGTCAGCACTGCCTGTGCTTCGCCTCCCTGGTCCCCTATATCTGAACTAAGCTGGTTAGGCTGGGAGGCAATGCTGTAGGATTTCCTAATCCCAGTAGAGCCACCAAGCCACCCCCAAACACATCATCCTACCCTCCAGTTGCTTTGAAATCCAAATCCAATCGCAAACAGGAGCTCAGTGCTCCACTTCCAGACCTAAGGGCTGGGTTTCCACTCAAACCCATTTGTTTTACTCCAAATCCCATTCACAAAGTGACACTGGACAGACAGTATCTGCAGACAGGAGACATGAAAGCGCCCTCACCATGGGGGGAGTTGTGCACACTGGAGCACCTTGGCAGCAGCACTGGGCCCTTTACCCTTCAGGATGCAAATAATCATCACTGAACCGCACTGACAGATTTGGAATTTCATGTACTGAGGAAAAACGGTCAGTTCTTAATAGGTAATCAAAGTTCCTCTTTAATAAAGCAGCACAAAACATTTTACGTCTCCCAGCTAGTGCCCCGTGTAACTGAAGTTCAGGTGAACTCATTGACAAAAAAAAAATCCATCTTATCTAATGTTTATTGACCAGGTTTTAAAAGCAGTAGGCTGCTGCAGGAATTCTCCTGAGAGCTCCCTGCTGCTGCACTGCTGGGGGACGGCTCCACATTTTGGCTCGCTCTGCTCTGCCGGCACACGGAGAGCGCCTTCACAGCCTCCCATCTCTCCACGGGGAGATCAGAGCTCTCCAGCTTTCCACCATCCACTTCCATCCCTTACAGCGACGGTGGCTGAAAGCTCAGTGTGAGCCAGCCTGCCTTGAAACAAACAGAAGGGCTCGGCTTATCGCCGCTGAAACACAATCCTCTGCCTTCCTCGTTAGGGCGCTGCGCTAATTAATATATCAGAAGGGTCTGTCGGGAGCACATGCTGATTTAACCACGAGCCCAGTGGAGAGGGGCTGGGTGGAACTGTGATGCTGGAGTTGGTTTCTTTATTTAACTCCAGATTTCTTTGCCTCCCTACAGCAGCAGCTTTCTGCCTGCACTTCTCTAAGGCTCTCTGTCACAGCCCCAGGCATCACAACAACTTTGATTTCTTAAAGACAGATGCAAACTATATTTGTGCTGAATTATTTTTACCCATAAATACCACAGATGTGAAGACAGTACAAAAAGTGAGAGTGTCTTAACAAAACCAACCCGCCACCCTCAGCCCCAGCATTTCAAGATGCTTTTGAATAATCTGGCAATTTCAGGTCAATCAAAAGGCTTCCTTTCTGAAGGATCCCTTTCTGAATTTCCTAGTGTAGCTGGATGACAAAAGAACAGTGGCCTCTCTCCTACTGTAATTTTTACTGGAGAAGAGTCTCAGTTTCTGCTACCTGCTTTTATCCTTTTTTTGGTATTGCTTTATCCCTCCTGCCCACTGAGCCTGCCTTGTTTCACCTCTTTTCTCTATCCCTCTCCCAGGCTGCACCTCTGGCTTTCCCTTCCAAGCACAGGCAACCTTTCTGATTTTCCTCTCTGCTCTAAGCAGTGTTTCCTCTACATCACTTCCAGTGCCTTATGCTTCTCCCTCTTGCATCTGCCTCTTCCTCCCCACGGTTGTCTTCTTTTTTGGCCATGCTTTCACTAAAACAGGCAGCCAGTTGGTATTCCCACACTGGAGGAAGTGCTCAACGCAGCCCTTGGGTACAGTTTTGAATTCTCATTGCTCACAGTCAGTCTCCTTCAGTTACCCAAAAGGGAGCTCAGGAGATAAGTTTTCAGCTGCAGCTCACAGGAGTCCTCAGGGGTGTTCTCTGTTTCTGTCAACAGCTCCTCTTCTGCTACCACCACATACTTGAGATCATACATCCTAATATTTTTCCATGGGAAAAGACAAGTCAGCCAGAACCTGGTGACTTTCAAAAAGAGATCACTGATTACTCACAGTTGCAACCAGGAATGCCTCAAGGAAACTTGTACCTCTGAGTGCACCAGGGCACACGCAAAGATCTGTCTCGTTGGCAGGATTACAATCTGCACTCGTGCTGCCAAAATGCAAATGCCACTGTGGGCCAGCTGAAAGCACACCAGTAACTCCAACCCTTTAAATAATCCACGTGTGACTGACTGGTGCTGCCCACTTTGTACATTGTAACAGGAGTCTGTTAGGTTCACACCTCCAGATGAGACCAGCAGGATGCACCTGGAGTTGTGTCAACACCGACCTACACCTTTTGCAGGGACTGTTGGTGCACTGAAGGAAGCAGGTTTAACAATCACCACCACACTGTATTCCTGAAAAGTTAAACACTGCATACTGCATTTCCTTTGGTGGGTTTAACAGCTCTGACCTTTACAGCTCCACAGAGCACTGGGAGGCAGGGAAGGGAAAGCATGGAGAGCAACAGTGTGCCAGTGCTACACCCATTTTGCCCTGAGCAGCTCCTCTCTCCTGCTCTGGGTTTGACCATGCTCTGCAGACGTGAGGAATCACAATGCTGCAAAGGCCAAATCCCAGGGCTGTACCGCCAAGGGTAGTGGAGAAATCAGTACAGAGTGAAATGACCAGGCTTTCTGCTTCCAAGGAAGCTCAGTACTTCCTCCTTGGCAGAGGTAGTGGCTCCCCAAAATCTGTGGTCCCCCAGGACTGGACCAGCTCCATCGTGGAGCTCAAAGCTGGTCAGATTTGGCCCCTCCTGCTCTCACTTGCTGGCATTGCCAAGTTCTGTCTCCGCTCTGTCCCCACCATGAGACACGCAGGTCCGGGAGCTCAAGTGACCCCCACAACCAGCACAGTGCAGCTGAGCAGCTGGAGTGCACATATCCCAGAGTAGGGAAAATGGCACACAAGGACTTGGCAAGCCACAAAAGCACAGTAACTGTAGCTGGAAATGGCAACACTCCCTTCCAAGGGAAAGATATATGCCATGTGCATTTATCAGAGCCCTGGATCTCTATTCTTCTGCACTAACACCCTTTCCAGCATGTGCTATAAAGTAAACATTACCACAGAGCAAGATGCATCTTTGCAATCACCACCCATATGCCCGAGCTTCACCTCGCTTTAGGGAAGGTGTGATCCAAAGGATGACAAAGATAACAGACATCTCAAAACTGCCTGGGTTAGATCAGGCTCTGTTTGCCCAACTACATATCATAAAAGGGTATAAAGAAAATCCCTTCTCAAGATTGGCTGCAAGCTTCCATATACATAATCTACATTTACATATACGTATGTAAGCTTAATATAAATGTAAACTATATTTACATACAAACATATGTTAAAGCCTTTGGTAAGGTTGAATGATCCCTAAAGGCTGAGCTACTTGAATTTCCCAAGATAAGACTTAGGCACTTAATTCTATTCGCTGCACTAGGGATGATAAACCTCAGATATTTATATGAAAAAGCTCGTATTTTTCAATAGTTGAAATTCCTAAGGCCTTAATCAAGTTAGAGGGATTTAAAAGGTAGATCAAGATCTGCATCACATGGGAAATAGAATTGATTTTTTTCTAACTGCCTACAGTAATGATTTTAAAAGGAAAGAAAAATCCTACCATTTCAGCAGACTTCTCCAAGTCCACACAAGGCACACTCTGGCAGCCAGGTGCCACCCTTCTGGTTTCCAAGCATTCTGTGGCATTCCAAGGCATCACTGCAGAAAGCAGATGTATTTTTATGGTAATCATTTTAACACCTTTGACATTGTTTTGCAACTACCTTGGATCCCATTACACTTCACAAAGCTGCAGAGAGAGGTGAGAGCTGACAAGTCTAAATTTAAGGAGTAGAGGAGACCTGGCTCACTGCTGGCACTGCCCCTGGCTCCCCACAGGAGTGGGTAAATCACCCGGTGTGTCTGTGCAGCATCTCAGCCTTGCCCAGGAGCCCTTCTCCCTGAAGCCATGTGTTCCAGGAGAAGTACCCAGGGAGCAGGTCAGAATAAGAACATTGGTGGCATCCATGCACATCTCCAACACACACAGTTTGGCACTGAGTCTGCACTTGCCTTCCCTGACCACGCAAGGGGCTATGGGTGGTCAGGGCTGACAGAAGATCAGCATGACAATATGTTGTGTGGGCAGGCAAAGCCTAAACCTTGTGCTTTGCTTCAGGCAACTGCTTCTAAATAATAGCGAAAACTAACCTGTCAAAACAGGTGGCCTTTTCAACCAAAATTAAAAAAACTGGGGGTATTTTTAGTTTCTGCTCCAAGTATTCTACATTTATTTCGAATGGCAAATGAGGAAGGGGGGAGCTGATAGAGGTACCTGGGTTTTGACAAATTGTATTTAATTTTCAGAGATCCATATGCTATTTGGTGGGCTCTGAAAACATGTTGCTATTGAAAGTGGAAACATTTTGAGGACCATTTTTAAAAGACTGTGATAAATCTAGAGATGCCCTTCCTCTGGCCCTGCACTCAGCTGAGACAATCCCTGGCTGTCTGTGACCACCTCCAGCTTTATGCTGGCCCACGAGAGGTGTGGACCATCAATCTGCAAGCAGCCACAAGAGCCTCCGGATCAATGGATGCCTCAAGGGCCACATTTGTATTTGACAAATCCTCTGCTTATGAAATCCATGTATTACGGTGTTTCTTTCCTATGCTACAAGCATTAATCAGAGAGGCCTTTCTGGAGGGAGGAAAGTGATGGTGATTTGAGGGTAACATCTGCAATGTGATGTTGCTGCTAATATTTCTGCACTGTGACTTCTGCCACATCCAATGTCAGGAATGCTCCTTGGAGACTGACTCCTGCAAAGCCATCTGCTTGTGCAGGTGATACCTCATGCACCTTGGAGGAAACAAGCAGAAATCCACCACAGCTCCCCTTCCCCACTGTCTGACAGTTCAGAGCCAATAAAGGCTAAGCCAAGCTAAGGAATTAAATATGCTGGAAGACCAAAGCCCTCACTCCCCTGGAGCAGAAGGTAAATATCTCCAGTATTTACAGTACCAAAGTTATATTGGAGAACGCTCCCAAAGAGACACTGACTCAAAAGGAAGTGTTGCCAGGGTTTTGGCTAACACACGGATTCAAGTCCCAGCTGCAAAGCCATGTCCTGAGGACAGGAGGGTCTGGGACAGCCAGGGTCACGCAGCCCCCCAGCAGCCTGGCTGAGAAGTAGCAGAGCATTACTAAGAGCCAGGGGGAGATAAGAGAGAAGGATAAAAATCAAAATACTCAAACTCTATTTTGTCATTAGTAGAAAAAAATTAAAGTACCACCATTTTGACCTTAATATGACTAAGGACAAGGTTATAGTTTGGGGGTACACCCCTGCTCTGTAGACCCCACCTCTGCCAAATCCCTCATATGGCAATTGCCCCAAGGCACAAGGCTTTGCCACCCCAGCACAGGGATTTCCTTGGGAACATCAGCAGCTCTGCTCCAGATATAGGGTGAGGTCTGGTTCACATTCACGCTTCCCTTGCTGCTGGGAGGCCAGGCCTTTCCCACGTCTTGGTCAAACATTGGACCTGGCAGCAGGAAAAATCTGAGACTGAACTGATGCTACTGGTAACTGAGGGGAAAGCAAGTATTTTCTTCTCACTAGTTATATCCTCAGTCCTCTGCTACCATGTTTTGCTGTTACCTCAGGCCCTCTGATGGCTTAAACCCCCGTGGGCTACCATGGAGCTGCAGGCACTTACCGCAACATCAGCTCAGTATTTCCCAGAGTGCTCTTGACTCAGTCTCAGGGTGCAGCATAAGGCAGACAGAAGCTGACAAGCCCAGATTTGCAAGCTGCTTTCCCTGGGAAGCTTTCCTAAACTGTGCAATTCCTCAATCTCTTCAAATAATCAAATTTCAGGAGGAAAGCGAGAAAGAAATTCCTTAAGGGATTCACTTTGTTTCTGGGGAAATCAAAGACAGTAAGGCACCAACAAGACAAATATCCTTGATGTTAGCACAGAGCGCTGCTTCGCACGCAACACCCTTTCCATAACACACTGATTCCATCCCCAGTGATTCACAAGGAGCAACTGAGGATGTGCAGCCCTGTCCTGAGGCTAACATGTTTTCAGTTGGTTGTTTCACTGCAGTCCTCCAAAAATCCTCCATCTGCAGATCTCAACAGGTCCATCATCCTCTGTGTAGGAAATGCCCACTTGTGCCAGCACCAGTTCTGCACTTTCTGGATCTTGGCCTTGGAAGATGCACAGGACAGTGCATTTCCACAGGACAGTCTGAGCAGTGACCCAGAGGAGTTTCCCCACTAAAACCTGAGAGCAGCAACAAGCCCCAAACTCTGGTTGTAGTCCCAGTTCCCCATACTGGAGCAGAGAGCAATCCCTTCTTCATCCCCTTTTGCCCTGGATGGTGCTGGTTGCAGGAGTAGGGCTGCAGGGTGGTGGTGAAGTAGCACGGCAAAGGGAGGTCCTCAGAGCAGTCACCAGAGTGGCATTCCCATCATTGTGACAGAGAATGAAAGGAAAAGTATCCAGTTTTATTCTGATGTAAAACCAGAATAGGTTTAGAGCTTCTTGACCCATTTCACTCCCCAGACCCATTCCAGCACTTTCAGCCTGTCTTTGAGAGCTGGAATCCAGCTCAACCCATCTCCAATATCCTTCATTTTTTTATGGCTTCTAATCATCACCCAGCTACCAGATCATCCCACATTGGATGGAAACCAATGGATTCCTTAACATACACAGGCACTCCCACATAGGCTCTGTCTTCCCCTTCTGCTACTCAGCACATCTGGTCAGCAAAGGAGCCCTTTGAGTTTCCCTACTTGGTGTGAAAGCATTTGATTTGTGCCTCGTTTCGCTGCAGAACCGAGCGTAGGTGCTTTCTCATTGCCAACCACCCCCTCAGCCTTCCCAAGGGGATACTCATGTCCCCTGAGCTTGCTCTGATCAGTGAATCCTCAGATGCCAGCAGCAATCTGAGCATTTATCACTAATAACATGATTTCCTAGGGCTTAGAGGGGGAAGGTAACCCAGACCACCATATGAATAAACACAGATCTGAAATGATGAATCAGAAAAGCATGTGCTCATTAAATATGTCAGATCTCACTATAACAACCTCCTTTAAATCAAAAAATCAACTCTTGGAGTCTCTGCCTGGCCTTCCTCTCCATCTACGGAGAGCCAAAGAGCCTACAATTACAGACCAGGTCTGGATTCAGAGAAACTGAAGAACTTGTCCTAAAAGGAGCAGCTTTTATGATCTCCAATTATATTTTAGCCTGAAGTAATTGGCCCAGAGCTGGCTGCCCACCAAGACTGCTACTGTGTCTGAACCTTTCCCAGGCTGCACATGCACATCACGCAGATGGAAATGCTGAGGGGATTGTGGCTGCAGCAAAAGTAGAAATGTTGCACTGCTTGAAACTCATTGAACTTACAATAACGTCCCCAAAGCAGGCAGCTAAAACCGTTCATCTCCCTTGCTCTCCCATAAGTATAACAATTAATAGCCGTATTTGATTTTTTTTTGATTGCTCCCAATCCGAAACTCCACTTTCCAAATTCCAGCCCAGATAGAACTTCCACTGCTGAGTAATGAACCCTGAAATTGGACAGTGAGACATGTGACTGCGCTAGAAACAATGGCACTGCCTTGACTCAAAGGGGACAGGATCACAGCTTATAAATATCTTCAAGGTGACAGTACATGAGAAGGCTGGCAATTATTCATAATATTAACGGATAGTTGGAGACAGAGAACTCACAGGTAGTAAGGGAGAAAAATATCTACACCTGGGGGAAGTTCTTAGTAGGAAAGCTGTAAAGCTGGGAAGAGCTCAGCAACGAGAGAAACTAATTGCAGAGAGAAACTCGGCCCAGCTCAGGCATGGTACCTCACTCTTGGGCCTGTTTGCCCCCACTCAGCTGATATAAAGGATGCTCATGGACAATCAGGTTGGATCCCTCATGGCTGCACCACAGCTCAGACTTATAACGCACCAGGGCTAAAGCACAAAAGAAGAGAAGGTCACAAACTACCCAAGTGTTGTCACAAATACCATTAACTTCGTTCACCTTCTGACTAAAGGTACCCCAGACGAACAAAAAACAGCAGCTGTTCCCCTGCTCCGTGGTTTCCCCAGACACAAAATGGCGGACACTGCCCCACTCCATGGTTTTCCCAGACACAAAATGGCAGCCACTCCCCCACTCCATGGTTTCCCCAGACACAAAATGGCAGCCACTCCCCCACTCCATGGTTTCTCCAGACACAAAATGGCGGACACTGCCCCACTCCATGGTTTCCCCAGACACAAAATGGCATCCATTCCACAAAAATGGTGGCCATTCCCCCACTCCATGGTTTCCCCAGACACAAAATGGCAGCCATTCCACAAAATGGCAGCCATTCCCCCACTTCATGGTTTCCCCAGACACAAAATGGTGGCTATTCCCCCACTCCATGGTTTCCCCAGACACAAAATGGTGGCCATTCCCCCACTCCATGGTTTCCCCAGACACAAAATGGTGGCCATTCTCCCACTCCACACCCCATTGTTTCTGCAGACACAAAATGGTGGCCGTTCCCCCACTCCACACCCCATGATTTCCCCAGACAAACAAATGTGACCAATAAAAGTTGGTTCTTTCTCCTCCATGTAGAACAGTGAAACGTGTCTCCAGCACACGGAGAAACTGAAGGTGCTGGAGACTGAGGGTGCACAGCTGCTGCTAATTTCTTAAATCGGTCAAGTAAACAGCAATCCAATCTGCCATTACATTTGCAGGTTGAAGGAAGAATATGAAAATAAGGGGACTGACTTTGGGACGAGGGTTATCAGAGACTTCCTTGGTAAGCTCTGCAATGCCTCACTGCTGCTGTTGGACATTCTGACCTATGCAAATCTTCTTCAGCACATTTGTCTTTGGATCTGTGCTCGCACACAAACACGTGACCCGCGCTTACGTGTGTTGCATGAGTTGTGAAGTGCTGGCACCTCCCAGCCTCTGGGAAAACATTAGAAAAGATCACATTTCCTTTTCGTGACTTAACAGGTTCCTTGTATTTGTTTGCAGCTTCTCCGCTTTGCAGCTGCAACACAACAGCCTTCGGCAGCAGCACAAGAGCCTCTGGGCCCAGTTCAAATCCATGATTTCCTTCAAAATTTTCCACAGCAATGCTTCCCGCTGTCAGTTTGTGTCTGCGTCCCCGTCACGATGCAATGGGCAGTAAAGAACGGCTGGGGCAATATTTCCAGCCGCCCTCGGCTTTCCAAGCAGCTTTGAGAGACTGCTTATTTCAGTACTGCTTCAATGTTTCTCTCCTGTTTGAGAGTCGCAGCACACGATGCTCTACTTTGGCTAATTAATTTTTAAAGAAGCTGGGTATATTAATGTAAATTCTATTAGCGATGCCTCTTGGCAGCCTGTGTATTAAATACAATGCCAGTAGCATGACAACTCTTGACAGTCTCCACAGTGGTAAACTACATATATTATTATTTTATGCTCCTTTTAATGATTTTAAGACACATCCTTAAAATAAACCAGAATTGTTAGTATGCTTGTACTAAAGCACAGAAATATTCCTTCTTATTTTAGCAAAGCGTATGTTCCTATTAGAGCTGGAGATGCCAGATAAAGACTGGCACACACCATGTGTGGTGTGAAGTGGTGGAGCTGTGTTGCCTGCAGAGGGATTGCAGACGCTGATATCAAGGGAGGCTCTGACTTGCTATTCCTTTGGAGCCATAACTTGATATTCCACATTGGATGATTATCATCAAGGGACAATCACAATATTTGATAGCAAGCCCAACTACCCTGCAAACTGTTTTGATGATAAAAGTTCCTAAATCTCTGCTTGTGTGATGGCCACTAGAGAGGGACAAAAGAAGAGGCTTTGCAAGTGCAAATCCCTGCTTGGGAGAGTTTATAATGCAAAGTTCAGTGGCAGCACTGTCTGTGTTGGATTCAGCCCTTTCCACGATGAAGGAGAAGAATCTGCTGACAGGTTATATTCCATAGCAAATAAGTTGTGCTGACTGCTCGTGATCCAGCAGGAGTTGGACACAGGAAGGCTATTGTGCAGGATCCAAGCAAAGCTGGATCTTGCCCAGCATGAGGTATTACAGAGAGAAAAGAAACTAAACAGGGCCAGCACAGAAGTGAAGGGAACCTTTCCAGAGCCGTCTTGGTGGGACTAGCAGGACTGAAAGCCTGGGATGGGACAATCAGCAAGAAAAGAAAAGAAAGGAAGGGGGGTAAACAAGCAGTCCTGGAACAGACAGGAACACAGCTGATTTCACAGGGACCCTTTAACCTGCAGGGTCACATTAGATCCTGGAGTGTAAACAGGCTGGCAAAAACAGCCCTGTAGCCACAAAACTCACTGTTAAAACTCTCTGCTCTCATGTGCCTGGCCCAGGTATTCAACAGTTCACTGTTCTGCTAGTCCAGAAAGCAAGTAAAGCTAATCAGAAGGTCTCAGCCTCTGCCATCGTGGGTGTCAAATACAACGCCACACAATGGGACAGATGGATTTCTAGTTCCTTCCTACCTTTATTTATTTTTATTTTAAAGCAGCACGTTGAAGACATGGAAACCTAACAGTTAAGTAAGGCTGCACAGGTAACTTGAACTCAGCGCTCTCAACATAACAAAACCTTGAGCTGGCCAGTTGCACTCCTGTCTCTGTTAGGCCTCCCTGCTTTACTTCACTGTGCAGGAGGGACAGCGTGGCAGGAGCTGATGTTCTGCTCCAGCAAACACTGTTTACCATCTTCTACTTTTGACTCTGTAACCTCGGCATCCTTCAAATGAAAGGGGCAGATCCACTGATAAGGTCGGGCTGCTCTCTGCCCCCAGGTATTTACTGCTGCTCAGATGAGTTCACCTGGGTAGGCTCCACAGCAGAAGGGAAAAGGTGCTGGCTGACAAAACCCGGTCAGAAGACATTGAGTGCCCTTGTGGAAATAATTTGTGACTGGATAGTATTTTGCCTGTGTTGGGAGCCAGCAAGGTAAAATAGGTCAGTTCAGTTTTGTGGCCGAGTCCTACTACAGACGGAACCTGAAGATGTTGCTGCCTGCAGACATCTTGGGTTTTGCATATAGTATTTTCACCTTCCTCTGCAGTATGTCAGCTGTGACGAGTTACATCTGAAAACATCACAATGCACACTTTAGGAAGGGTCTTTTCAGACCCTTATTTCGATCAACTAAAGGCTTAAAGTAGCTTGGGGGTAGTGGCAGCTAAGGAAAGGGTGGGGAAGGTGCACGAGCACCATCCATCACTTAGGGCTTATGAGTGGCTCTCCCAATTTCTTTTAGCCTCACTCCCAAATTTGGTAAACGCAGATATTTTTTTTTCCAAGGTCAGAAGTCTTGTTCAGCCCCAAACAGCTTTTCTCACGTCCTTCCTCACCCGTGCCTTCATTCCTCCAGAAAACAGACGGAAGGGAGCAGATAAAAAAAAAACATTGGCACAGCTCTGCCTTGGACTACCATATGCTCCTCTGAATCTCCTCTTGTCCTCTGAATAACCAATTTCTGCTCTCTGCTCTCTCACATGCAGTAATCAAAATACTGGAAGAAAATATTCATACTTTTCTCAGCCACATGGTTTGACATTTCAAACACCAGCACCCTGGCCCTTCCTTCACCCTGCCAGCACTCAAACAGACCGTGTTTCTTTCCCTCAATCACTGAGATTTGGTTGGTGGCGAAGAGAGACTTTGGCAAAACATCCTATTCCGAAGCACATGGCACATATGAGAGATCAGTGGCAATCATCCCATCCATAATGTCAGAATCTAAAGAGAGATTTAATCTCATGATATTTGAAGACTTCACAAGAACAAGTTTCCTTTTTTTATTTCGACTTTGGGATTTCCTGTAACGGAAATAACAATCCTCAAATTATCCTTTCCTGTTGGAAGGAAAGTTTTGCTGTACAAAACACACAGCAATGGCTCAAAGCAGTTCTTACCTCCTAGGAACAAAAGGTCACCACAAGAAAAAGTGCAAGAAGCAGAACTTGCACATCACAAGGATCAAATGTAGGTCAACGCTGGCATGCTTTGAATATTTTTTTCCTCTGCACTGAACAAAGAGGTTAATTCCACCCCAGGCCAGACCATTCTGGGAGGGAGAGTGGCTCTCCTCCACCTCTCTGCTCCTCCCTAGGCTGCAATTCAAACCAGTCCCAAGAACCTGCAGTCAGCAGTGTAACAAAATTGTTGAAAAGATCTCAGCCTAAAACCACTCTCACACATTAACTGGAGCTTAACTGGGACACCAGAGCTGATTACAACTCACACATTACCCAGCAAGATGCTGCAGGTATCAATTCCCCACAGGACCCAGCAAAGCCAGCTCTAACATCAGTCCAGTGAACTGGCCTTCTGCAGACTTTCTCCCATTCCTGTGATGAACCAAAGCTTTTGGCCCTGCAGCAAGAGACCTCAGGGACTCACCAAAGGCATCTTCTTTATCTCCATATAGAGAGATTAAGGGTTTAGCAACTGCAGTCAGGAATGCTTGCCAACAGCCCATCCACAAAGCCCAAGAAGTAGGGGAAAAGCATCCATCAGCACTGAAGTAAGCCAGTGTCAATTCTGATTTGCTAAAAAGCAGGTGAGCCTTGAAGCCTTGGAAGTGGTGTATGGGGAGAGTCATCAAGGAGTCTGATCCAATACTCCAGTCTCTGAAAGCATCTCATACAAAGAGCACAGCAAACTGCAGCTCCAATGGTGCAAGGGAAAGCAATTTGTTCTTGAGCAAAAGGGAGGGGGGAAAAAAAAAGACTCCTGTAAAATACTGGAGGGGGAGGGAAAGAACATAAGACTTGAACAAACCCAGCTTTAAATCCCAAGAGAGTTACAGGAAACTGCTTGAAAATGAGAGAAAAGGCAAAAGCAGCTTTCCTGGATGCCAGATGTGACTTCAGGACAGGAAAAGCTGTGATTTTCCAAGAAAGAGAGGATTTTGCCTTGGAGGGACAGATCTAAGGACAAACCAATCCAGCTTGATGTGAAATCTCACCCTGCCATCGGTTCCATCTTGCAGGTGTCCCAAATCCTCCCTGAAGTTAACCTTGGTGCCAGTCACTCCAGGGGGTACGAGTCTGTTGCTGCCAGACCTCAGCAGGTGTGAAGATCTCCACACACCTCATATTCATCACTAGACATGATACAAGGGACAGAGAGAAGAAGCAGCTTACTCTTCAGATCGAAACTTGAGTGTGCAAGGGCAGAATTTTCTCCTAACTTATAAAATGATCAAATTTAGAACAGGACTCATGTAAAACCAAGTGAACTTTGGGCAGTATGCATCACACATCAGCAGGCTGTTTTACAAGGTGCCTAGCCTTAGCATTTCATGCACTTCAGAAGTTGTGTTGGCATGTGTCTGCCACAGCCACCAGCCATCCTGCAAGGCCACTGCCTTTCCCTGCTCCTCCTGGACTCCCTTGATGGCTCTCACACAACATATGAACTGTGGACAGCGGTGACTCAATACAGCAGCAGAACCACTCACTCCCAAAGTGCCGATGGCCAGAGAAGGAAAACTTGGTGCCATTAGACCCCTCCTCCAGCTGCTTTGGATTTACTGCATCAAGGAAGACAAGATTCCTCATTCTGCCAGTGCTCTCTTTGCTCAGTCCTCACTGAGCCTTCCCCAGTGTCTGTCAGCAGACAAGAAAATGTTTCTTGAGGTGCAGCTTACAGATTGCTGCACAGAAATAGTTTATTTGCTTACAGTGCCAGGGATGCAGCATTAGGGATGCTCTCAAGTCACTTGAAGCATAGTATGACTACAACACAAGCCACTGGAGCAGAAAGCCTGGAAGGGGGAAGGGAGACCAAGGGAAAAAAAAAAAATTCAGGCTGTCTTGGATGCTACAAGCTTTGCTTTTTTTCCTCCTTTCCTAATGTGACACAGTAAGCTGCACAGGAGCACAGAGTAACAAATGGTTCCTGCAGGGATCACTTTATTAATGAAGTATTGATAAAGGCAAAATTTGAAATGCCTAAATAATAAATGCTGCTTTGCATTTATAGCACAACCTTAAGCTCAAAGATCTTTCATGTCTGTCTTAGTCACTTGCAAAATGGCTTTTCAGGAAGGTTCTAGATATTCTGTGAAAGCCCAGATCATCACGAATTAGGGCTGCCTACATCATAAAATTATGCTCATCAACTGAGTCAGCACTGGAACAAGATTAGCACTAACAACACTTGATAGACAATAACAAGACAAATTTAAGGTACTCCAAAAAGTTTATTACAGTGTAGATGCACTATGCAATGGTTGTCACCGGAAAAATTACTACAGTGTGGAGCTAATAGCTAATTTTCCGAAATGTTTTGCAGTAACTTTGAACACTCAAATGAAAAGTGGGTGTTGTGAAAGTGAAAGCATTCTGAGCCAAATTTTGCTCTTAGATGTGCTGTTATTGCAGCTCCTAATGAGATTTGGTCTTCTAGGCAAGAATCAGAGCAGTAGCATGCAATTTTTTTTTTTTAACTGAAATAATATTGATTTAGAGCTTGGTGGAGGAGTCTAGTTATATACAGTTCTACAAATTTTAATTTTTTTTTTTTTTTACACCTGTGTCTTTGCAGCTGCCAAGCTTTCATAAAATAAAACCAAGGTTAAATTGAGCAGTAGCTCCTTCCCTAAGTGACTCACTGCATCTCTCTCTCCTGCACTTGCCATTCAGCCTCCTTTCTCCAAGGCTATGCTTTGGTAGTGTTTTACTCCAATTTTAGCCATATCCTACATGATATGGCTACAAGAATCAGTTCCCCAGACTTCCCCTGGCAGAGCTAAATATGTTTGTGCTATAGGAAAAAACAACACCATATGGCAGTTGTTTGATCTCTAAGCAGAAGCTGGTTTTTTGAAAACTGATGAGCTCCACCTGTCTAGAAAGTTGCCTTTCCCTCCCAGACACTGCCAAACTTATTTGCACACTGCACATGTCCCCAGCATCCAGGATAAGGAAACTGTGGAGATCTTTTCTGGACTGTCACCAGTTCCTGATTACACAAACTCTGCAGTGTCACTGCTGTCTTCAAAGGTGACCAGAGACTGGATTTTCCCTATTCAGGTACATCAATAGTCTTTGATACTCTGACATGGGTAGCTGATGGGATTTTCCCATCCATTTCCCAGGATATTACCCCAACTGCAAACCTACATTTGCACATAACCTGAGGTACACAGATACATACTGTGGCTCAACATCCAGTTACATAAGCCTGACGCACCATGTTATCAGCCTGCTTTTAGGAGCCTCTGACATTATCTTGGACGAATTCTACAGGCCAGTGATTCTTGCTCAGTGTTGTTGTGACCTTTATATCTGCATGAAAACCACTTAAGGACATAAGAAGGGTTCAGCCTTTCATGGGACACAAAGTGTCCACTCTGACCTGCCACATGGTGCCAACAAGAGACCAAGAGGTACCAGTTGGGTATCCTGGGCTTTGTGCCACGATGTGGCCTGGGTGCATCCATACAAAAAGAAAATAAACCACAACTAGAAAGGAGGCATGAGGAGAGGGAGAGTAAGCATGATTTCCCTGAGCAAGATGCTGGCTCTGCTTTCTTTTCTTTTTTTCATGCTGTGCAACTATTTGCTAAAGGAAATAATTTCACTAAAGATGCTCCGCTTCCTTTGCGAAATTACTCTTTAAATGCTGATTCTCCATCTGTTGCACAGCTCCAGATTTTGAAAGATATTTAGGGACCCAATAGCTCCCAATTCAAATAGATGTCTGACATGTTTTAAAAATTAAATTTCTGCTTTTACATGTAGTGACACACAAATTCAACCCTTGATTTTTTAGGCTGGGGGAAAAAGAATTGTAAGAGCAATTGGAATGATTAAGGAAAACAGACTTGGCCTCAAAACAAGATACAAACCTTGATGCAAAAGGTTATGGACCACATCTACATCTCAGACACACCATGTGCTACACCAAAGAGTTTATTGGTTTGTAATAAGCTCTCAAGTGTGAAAGCAAATGAAAGTTAAACTTCCTTCACATCACATGAGCTCAGTAAAGCTTACTTAAACTCACTTGCCACTCACATCTGGCTCCCAGGAATCTTGGCAGAGCACCATACAAGAGGTACCTACTTCCACACCATCTAACCAACACCTTCTTCATTAAGTGGAAATGAAAAGCAGCCTCAGTAGGGAATTTTTTTCCTATAGGAAAACATGTGTCAAAGCTCCAGAGTCACAGTTATCACATCATGGGGTTAAGGCATAGAACCACAAGGGCAGAGCAGACAGGGCTTTGCAGACTAACACAGGCAGCACTCTATGATCCTCAACATGGCTCCTAGACCTCCACCAGCCATCACCACCTTCACTCCAGTCCCCTGACAAGTCTGCAAGTCACAGATTATAGAGATGCCTTTAAAATAAATAGTTCCCTTGATGAAGCTGAGCTGCTGGCTGCACATTTTCTCCTCGGTAGTCACCTGAAAACTTTGCACCTTTGCTGTATGAATTCAGAACTTAATTTTCCTGTATTGTTAATTTTTAAATTGGCTTTTTTTAATCCATACATTTTCACACTCATGCCATGCTTATCTACACGTTCACATTTTTATAGAATTCTTCAGATTCATTCATGGGAAGTTATGTTAAACACACTCTAAAAGGAAACACTTCTTGAGTCATCTATCCATAAAGTGCTTTCACTATCATGAGTCTATCCACTAAGGACTCCAAGGGACAGCAAATCCAAATGTATAGCTTTCCTAAAAGCCTTTTGAGTTGCAAACTAGAAAGAAATGCTGTATAACTTATTTGAAATGTGAGCCAGTCTCCAAATAGATGAAGCTCCCAAACAGCTTTCTTGGTTTTCAGATAAAGACTAAACTAAGACACCATGGCAAAGATAAGGTGTTCAATACAAGACATGTAACAAGTTAAAATCAATCATGTGTTCTACTTTTCTATCACCAAGGGATCTTCCAGAAAACTGTAATCTTGCTGCAAAACCTTGCTTAGTCTTTCATTTCTCATTGCACCACACCAACTCAAAGCAACGGTAAGTCAAGTCCATCTTTCACATTGTTTAAAAATTAAGGTTCAGCACACTGCCAAGTTTCCTTCTTGGACACACAAAGGTCTAAAAAGTTTGCTTCAAGAAACAATTAGCTCTTCCATTCATCCTGTGATCTCTTCATTCAGAAACCAAATGACTGCCCTCTTTCATACTAGCCAAGATTGATGCTCTCATATCTCAGGGTAGCAGTCTGGAGCAGACTGAAGAACCACTTAAAAATGATGTATTCATTATTCATTTCCAGAGTTCATTAAATAATCTTTCATATTTGTTTTCTTTGTATTTTTGCCACGACTGAGTGCAAATAAGCTTACTACTGGGTCTCAGAGGAGAAGATCAAGGATGCTGATTACCTCAGTATACAGCCTGTGTTCTGCTGGAGGTTGCAGAAGAGTGTTTCTCCTCCTGAAAACCCCAAAACATACCCAGTGTAAACAGCAGTCACTGCCTGCAGTGCACATCAGCTGATGGTTTGGGAAGAACTCCGACAGCCCTCAGCAGGGCTTTGACAAGAGTGGAGCATAAAACAGCTTTTTCCCCTCGGAAACAGGCATTCAGTGAGGAAAACAAGCAGCAGGAAAAGGCTATCCTTAGGGAAGCAGGGAAGCCAATACTCCACCCCAGGGAAACCATCTCCAGGGAGCAGAGTACAACTTCCATTTCAAGCACCAGGCAGAGGATGTCTTCCTGAAAACAGCAGAGAACTGATTGATAGAGAAAATCCTGGTGAGGAAGAATCACTGCCCTGGGGAATAGTCAGAGTAGGAGGTTAAACTATTTTCCTATTTTAGGATTTTCACATAACCCTGTTTTGGTTGGTTTCCAGTCAGAAAGAAATCCCTGCTCTTCTCCTCATGTCCAGTTCCTTCACTAGATGGATGAATTTTGCAAAGCAGGAAAGGCCAGGAGAAAACACACCTCCCCTACGCTGGCATTTGATGTAGGACCAGAGAATTTCCAACCAAACTGAAGCCTGTTGACCACTGCATGAGCTGCCTTTATACTGCTGTCCTCAGAATCCTTTATGTAGTCATTGCATCTGCTCCCTTGGGCTCTGGTGGAGGAACAAGCAGCATCAGTGGCCTGAGGGACTACCACAGTTGTTTTGCAGAAGCTCAGACTGTTACTTAACTGCTACAACCTCAGAAGATAGACTTGGGTTATGTCAAGCAGTAGAGATTCACCGTTGCCAGAAGGGCAGCGCTCTGGAAAGGCAGCCTTGAATTTGACAGGGTGGAAGAGGAGGGCTGAGGCTGTGGTGAACTGTGGCCTCAGAACACACTCACATGTCAGGGCCTTGGTGGCCATGGATGTCTCACAGGATTAGCTCCTTCCTGAGAAAGCTCTGCACTTGGGAGAGAATCAGAAAACCCCTAAGGACAGGTAGCAATCCTATGGGGCATATCCCTGTATCTGGTGTCTAAGGCAAGCTCTTCCTCCCTCTCCAGCTGCACGTACTTTCCTCAGCACTAGGAAAAAGGGATTAATCAAGTGCCCACTGCTGAACACAGCTCTGGAGCAAAGGAAAGAGTGTGCAAAGGAGCACTGGCACGTGTGTCAAGCCAGGGCTGCAACGGATGCTGCCACAGGGCAGGGATGTGTTGATCCCAGTGCTGTGTGGGTTTCCCAGTCAGAGCAGCACCAGCTCTGCTGATATTTATCTTGGTTTACCATGGGGCTCTGTTTAGTGCAGCTTTAAATATTTTTCTTCCCTCTTAACATGGTTGCTCAGAATGAGGCAGCTGAAGTGAAATGCAGAGGTCCTGAAATCAGACAGGTTTTGTTAGCAGGGTACATTGCTCCTCTCATCAGCTGCCTCCCACCTCCTTTCCTTCCTCCACATGACATCCCCTGTTGTTTAGGCACTAATGAAGACAGCAAAATGGTTATAGGACTCAGGGGATCATTTATCAGGAATTCTGTGCCTATTTTAAAGGTCTGTTCCATTAAAAAAAAATGTAAGGACTTCTCTTCTAAGGATACTCCTCAGGAACTAGTTCATTTGGGAGAAGGGATGCAATGCAGGTGAAAAGTAAAGAAATGTCTCTTTGCTGAATTACTACAAAGAGATAATCAATATTTACCTGCATACTTTCTCACTGCCCTACAGGACAGCTGCTCCAACACATGGGAGGAGATGAGTAAGGGTGCAAGGGAAGGAAAAAATTGCTATATCCACTCCCATCCCCTTTTACAGGGCAAGTACCTCTATTGAGAAGGTAAAAGAGAGGTTGAGATTTTCATCTGCCACACTCATCATTTACCTGTGCCCAGGTGAGCAGCAAAGGGCACTGCTGAGTTTCATCCTTAAACCTTCCCTTGGAGCAGGATGAGGTGGTTTTTCACAAGGCATCTTGCAGCCCACATATGGAATTTATTATCAGAGTAGCCTCTGGCACTCTGCTTCCTATAGGAGAGTCAGATAACTTCAGAAGACAGCAGCTACCTTCACATACATATACCAACACTTTGAGATCCTCTACCAAACTAGACCCAAGAACAGGTTCAGTCAACCTGAAGGTTTAAATCTCCGTGGCCCACCATGCCCAGGGACATTGGTTGCCTCAGGTCCAGATAAAGCTGCAGCTTAATCAGTCTTGTCCTCTGAGACAGATGTCAAACATTGGTACTATCACTCTGCTGGTTGTCAGCATTGGTTTTGGGTCTGCCTGATGATCCAGCCTAAAGGCTGAGGTCTGGTTCAGCCAAAGGAGACTGGGTCAGTTCAGCTAAACTGAGTGTAAGCAAATATAGAGCCCTGGTACACTACACAGCACAGGGGCTTTCAACATCTCTAACACAGATGAGGAATCAATTCACCAAGTCCCTTTTCCTAGAGGGTACAATATAGCCCACCTCCAATACCACCTGATGTCAGCACAGAAACTATCCCAGCATCTTTATTGTTCTTTTCAATAGGACACTGATATTCTATGTAGTCATAGTATGGGGGTGTTCTGTAAAGGAAACAGTTGTTGAAGGAAGTTAGTAACAGGAGTGGGATCTTTCACCCATGACAACACTTCAAACTGTCCAAGGTCATTGGTGTCCATTCAGCAATTGATGAAATTATCAGGAGATAATTAAGAGGGAAGGCATTCACACCACAGACATTCCTTGACAGCCTTGGCCGGCTGTGGGAGAGCCAAATACTGAAGTGAACTGTCCTCACTTTACGGATTGAGAAGAATCAGGGTAAGATATGTTGGCAGAGAAGAATGACAAAGGAACCAACATCACATCCCTCTCTCAAGAGGGAGATTATTCCCTTCTTGTGCATCTTTTTCCCAGTCTGTTTCTACAGCATCCCTCATCAACACTCTGCTTTGGAACATCTTCTGAAGGATTAAAGGGTTTCTCTTAACCCTAGGAGGGAACAAAGCATGAGGCTTGTTCAAACCATGCTGCTTCCAAGAACTCTGCAAGTGAAGTAACCCATGTGATCTGCTCCACTGAACCACAAGGAACACACAGACACCTCCAGACTGAGAGCACTTCAGAGACAAACATAAGCAAAGAGAAAACTACCAAAAATAGAGGTCATGAAAATAGGTGCTGTCATGATGGATTTTCCCCAGAAAGTAAACTAAACATATCCTGCTCCAACACCAGTTAGTAACTGCCGGTGAGTTTTCCTGGAAGCTCATTTCAACTCTATTCCCAGCAGATCTTTACACAACCCTGTTGTGGGTACACAGAGAGTATGAAGCACTTTCCCCTTTCTTTCCCCCTTCATATCACCCTCCTACAGCTGGCGTGGGATTACAGCTAAGAGCTTCAGAGCCCTTAAAGCAGGGACAGAAGACAAATACACGTCTGCAGCATCCCATGTAGTTCACTCCAGCCAGCCCAAGCAGTGCAGTTGGGTCTGCACACAGCAAGAGGCCACCTACCCCCTCATAAAAAGCCTTGCTGTCGCCCACTCTTCCCGGGAAAGCTTCCTGTCACCATCGCAGAGAACTGACGTCACAGGCTGCTGCCACTACTGGTGCTTCTCCCCTTCCTGGGAAAATAAATAACAACAGCAGTCCCCTCCATACTGGGTTGAAACCTGCAATTAAGAATTCATTCAGGGGCAGATCTCTAATTGGTTTCTCCCAGGAGAAGGGGAGACTCAGCAACATGTTGTGTATGCTGAGAATTAAAAAGGACTCCAGAAAAATGATGTTGGAGGAAGAAGAGTCACTTGGGTTTTTTCCTGCTGGGGCAGGAAGTGCAAGGGAACAGAAAGAGGACAAACACACACTCCACCACCAGAAGAGGTTTTGCACCTAATAATGGTGGGTTTAGCTTTTTGAAATTGTTGTCTTTCTCTCTGAATATTTGCAAGACTTAATAAAAACAGGTTTTCTGAAGGAGCCAGCTGCTGCCTGCCATCTCCCCCACACCTATAGAAAAGCAATACAGAGTGGGCTAAGTTTCTGCAGCATCTTCCCTTGCTTTGTTTTATTTTTAACTCTGTGTCTGCCTCCAGTTCTCAGAACAACTCCTGCACATCCCTGTCATTTCAGACTCATTTCCCACAGTGGATTTCAGATTCTTGCAGTATTTCAAGTATCCCTAGATGAAGTGCCAGGGTAGCTTATTTTTCTTGATCCCAGTACCCCTTTTTATTATTTATTTTCACCAGGCTTCTGAAAAGTACTTTTTTTCCCCTGAACAAAACAACAAGGACAGCAGGGCCTCATTGTACACACAGTCCTATTTCTTCTGACCCAAGATATGATGCTGGTTAGGCCAGGCTGCCACAGCACAAGTTACACTGAGGTCAATCCCTTCCCTCAACACAAGTCAACAGGCCGGTATTGGACCATGCTCAAAAATGGCAAACATAACACAGTGGGACTTTTCCATCAGATAAATTGTGCCTTGGAAGTGAAGAGAGGATAACTGGGAAAGATACGATTTTTAGTTGCTTCCACTTAGCATTTTTATCTTGTTATCTACTGCTTATAAAATTTCCCATTAGACCACCCTTGTGTCTTATGAAGAAGTCAGCATGTTCCCTGAAGATGTTTTCAATATAATATTCCTAGTTAGGTTTGAATCGTGGCAGAGTAAACCATACCACCTGAAAACAGTAAACCTGCCACCCCTGCTCTTGTAACCATCACTGCCGTGTCTCACGCTTTTCCCTGAAGCACTGTAGGAAATATTCTCTAGTCCCTATCGAACACCACACATCAAAGCCTGGATCAAAATGACATGGAAAGACAACAGCAGTACCCACAAGTACCAGGTTATGCAATATTTTGCCTTTTAACCACACTGTGTCTCACAGCAGAGGAGCAGCTGCAGCAACTCACCACAGATACATCCTTGTGATCCCCTTCAGCCTCCTGGTGAGGTGAGATGAGACCATTATCATACAAATTCTCTTTTGCATGGAGTACACTGCAAGCTCTGCCCAAGCAGGACAGTCCCCATCACTGTGATAGTGCAACTCAGCCAACTCCTCTCTCACTGGCTTCTCTTCACCTCAAAAGTTCATAAAGCTGGTGGAAGATGAAGGCTCAAGTTAATCTTGGGTTGTCTGCATTCAAAATAAGTAGCTAGTCCAGCAAAAAATCCCCTCATGGGTTACTGCCTTCCTCTAGAAGCCCAAGCAGTGATTTTTACCTACTTTTTAATACTTTACCTTTTGATACTTTACCACTATCAACAAGCCAAGCTAGCAGCCATTTGTCCTAACTGATCTCTGCCTTCGAGGGATACTATCCAAGTACTCCCCCATTCCCCAAACTCTTTCCTTCCATGCATACACCACTGCTGTTTTTTTTCTTTAGATCTGATGATTCCACAACATCCTGATGCAGTATTTGCTTGACTTGTAATGAAGGATAAGCAGGAAAAAAAATTGAGTGTGTTCCTGCTTCACCTGCTCTCCTCCAGACCCCAGGATTTTTCTGTACAAAAATAACTAAAGGTGAATAACCAGATTCATACTCAGAAAAACTAGAGCATACTGTCACAAACATGACTAGTTCTGCCCACGCAAAATTTCACTTCCCATTTCACCTTCCATGACACGCTTTTTTCCTCCATCTTGCTTTACAGTGCCAAGATATTGGGATACTGTCAAGAGCTCTCACCTTTCACTGCACAAACTGAAAATTGAACAAGCAGAGATTCCAGCTCAAACTTTTTAAAAATTAAAGACAAAGTAATTGCTGTGTCCACTGAATCATAGCCAGTAGTCCTTGGAGAAAAACACTGGGAACTTTGCAACACACAGGTGGATTCCTCAAACTAGAGTTCTGAATTTCCCTTGCTCACAGTGATCAGGTATTTCATCTTCCAGCCAAGATGTGCAGCACGATGAAAGCAAAGGCTTTAGATCTCAAGAGAGAAATTTAATCCCCATTTCTCAGGTGATAAATGGTAATTCATGGGTAGAGAGATTTACCTGCAAGTCTTATTGCAGCAGAACAGGAATATCATTACCTCATTCCTCCCATTTCCTTGCAGTTTCCATAGAGAACGAAGGCAGTTTTGAACCCAGTTTTGACCTGTTTTACTGTCCCAGGAAGGGAAACATGAGAAAGAATTGGTACTTTGTTGGTCTCAATAAGCACTGAGAATTCAGGGGTTCATTGACATTGTTTAACTGCTGGCACCTGAATAGACTCATGTGAAAACTGCCGGGCCTAACAATGAAAAATGTTCTAAGATTAGGAAAAAATGTTACTTTAGTGAATCACAGTTCGTCCTGCCAAACCAGGTTCCTGCAATTAGTTTTGAGAACTATGAATGAAGTTCATGCCTTTATTAGCATGGGCTTTTCCTACATAAAATCTTACCTAGTTTTGGTGTTGTCTTCTCTTCCTCTCCCTCACCTATATTAAGCTATTGATACTTCACTTGCAAGTATTTATTTACTCATTGGGGCATGAATATCTTAATAATTATGTCTGTATAAAGCACAAGAGAAGATGTGATTAGTCTTGCTTTAGGCACTACTGTCATGTTAATTTATAATGGCAGTGGTATATTCAAATTACGGTGCATTCACCCCTCCCAAAAACCCCAGTGCTACCTCTCTTGGATCAGGCTGCATGCCAAGAAAGAAAAATATTGAGTTTCTATAGTGTGTTTTAAAAAAATTACCCTATACAACTGAATAGCTGAACTGTAACTCTAAGATTCAGATGATGGCCTGTTGACTGCCCCTGCATTGAAAGAGGGGGACAACTGTTTCTTGTTACTCTTCAGAAGCTGTTCCATTAGCACTGTAAAACTACAGTGTAGCCCAAAAAAGAAAAAAAAAAAAAAAAAGAAGAAACAAGAGGTTTCCAGTACAAGTTCTTCCCTGCATTCTGATTTCCAGTGCAGGCAGGTGGAGCTGAGGGCTCCAGCCAGCACGCAGAGCTCTGCTGGCTGGGGATGCAGCAGTCTGCACAGTGATTGCTCAGGGTGCAGAGAGGGATGCTGGCAGATCAGTCCGGAAGGGTCTTTAGTACAAACAAAAGGATAGAATTCATTTAGCCAGAAGAGAGAGAAAAGGCCTTTTGCAACAATATCAATAAAATCTCATTCAATCTCTATCCCCCCCCAAATCCCCATTGCAAATTTAAGACTGATTTATTATTAGCTGGCTGAGATGAGCAATTAAAATAGAACATTAGAAGACACTTAGGTGAATTCGGCACCTTGTGTGGATATGTGGCAATAAATCTGTTCCCTGGCAGTGTGTGGGAGAATTCCTCCCTACTGTAGATTCATACCCAGTATCAGGCAGGGCCTCACTTGCTTATTGCCAAATAAGCAGTGGGGCTGGTGCATAGGATGGCAGCAATCCCAGTCTCTATATGCAGGAACAAAACAGTGCCAGGGATAATTCTTCATACAGGTAAACTGGAGGCATCTCCTTTTCCACAAGGAAATGCCATGCCAGATATTAATATACACAGGCTGCTTCTCCCTTCAACCTGTGTTGTGTTATTATGTGTTTATGAGGAAAGAGAAAAACAACAAATTGTGCAGAGCTTTGACCCTCCCCCCAACAAACCAGTCAATGTCACCAAGCACATCAATTCAAAGAGCCAAATTCCGATACCTTTATCACACCCAGAAGCTTCTAATGTGAAGAGGGCTGTACAATGAATGATGATCTAAGCAATAAAGTAGTAACAGCTGGATTTTTAGACAGCCCCTGTGCCAACATAAGAGGGCACAGCAATGCTGCCCTATCCACAAAGGGCCACATCCTGGCTCTTGTTGGAAGCACACGTGTGGGGAACAGAGAGAAAACTGGAAAATTCCTGGGAGGAGCCTACAAAGCTTCTGAGGCAGCACAGGATCCAGCTCCCCTGACATCAGCAGGGCAGCTCCTGCTCTGGTAAGCTCTGTACTGCCACAATCCTTGGTCCATTTTCCATCCACTGTGGCTGGAGGCGTAAGTGCTGGAAGCACAGCTTTTAAACAGTCAAAAGCTAGAAAGTAAATACGTGCTCCAAAGGGATTATTTTAAATTTCTTTGAGTATTTGGGGCTGGGCTCCCAATGAATTCAAATAGCTGAGATTACTTACAAACCCAGCGCTGCTGAAAATCTCCCAAACGAATGACTCCTGCCTTGAAAGGACCTTGGCTCCAGCACAAAGCTATTTCTGCCTTAGCATGATCGATCCTGCCAACCTGCCGGGCTTTTTGTGCAGGAGATCTCAGATCAGCTGAAGGGGACTTTCTGCAGAGAGGCTCCAGTGCCAAGACAGAGCAATGCACCCAGCAAGGCATTGGACCACGTGCCAGGTGACTCACAGGAGCAAGGGGACACTCAGAAACCAGATAAAATCACAGAATATTCTGAGCTGGGAGTGACCCACAAGGATCATCAAAGTCCAGCTCCTGGCCTTGCACAGGAGAGCCCCAACAATCCCACCATGTCCCTGAGAGCGTTGTCCAAACACTCCTTGAGCTCAGGCAGGCTCGGTGCTGTGACCACAGCCCTGGGGAGCCCGTGCCAGTTCTCAACCACCCTCTGGGTGAGGAGCCTTAAGAGTAAAGAGCTTGATTACTCTATCTGGGCCTTCCCTGCAGATCTGTGCTACTCACTGCCTTCCAAGGGTCCTGCCTACTGGGAACACGAGCAGCTCTGATCCCTGATGCAGCACAAGCAGCCACAGTTCTGCCAGCCGAAGGCTCTGCACCACCCTGAGGGATGGCTGGGGAGGCAGGAGGAGCATCCTGACTCTTGAGGAATGAAGGTAGCTTGGGATGCAGCTGCTTAAGAGAAGCAAAAGCTTCAACAAGGCTATTTTCACACCTAGACTCTTCTTGAACTTGACTTTGGACACTGCTCACCTGCTTCAGGGACAAGCAGAAGCTTCTTTATTCTCCTTGAACTATTTATCACAAACAAGAATCAGATATAAAGCTTAATATTAAACATTTTAATCTTGTTTGCATGTGTGCTGTGGGATTGAAAACCCCCATAGGAATAACTGACTCCCACAAACAGCTTGGGTGTCAGCTTCAGATCCCCTGACAGGTAAGTGCTCACAAAGTTGGGAGTAAGGACAAGGCAAAGCCGACACTGAAGCTCATCAGGTGAGGCAGCCTTACCACCCCAGGGTTAAGTTCCTGAGCAGGTAACACACACAACCCCCTGCCCAACCACTGTGCCATGCCAAAACCAAACCAATTTGCCTCTGATTAGTTTTCCTTTTATAATCACATAGACCTCACATCTTCAACTCTGTGTTCAGGGCTCTGCTCCATCCTCAGTTCTTCACCTCTTCCTGCCTTTTCTCAAACGCTCCCCTGCACACCAAACCTCACCCTCAGCCCAATACACTGAGCAGACAAGTCCCAGCAGTCCATCTCCCTGCAGCCAAGAGTCAGCCTAGACATTAAACCCTTCACTTTTGTCCTTTCTTTAGGAGTGGAAAAAATAACTGGTCCACAGACATATTGCAAAGGCTTAACCTCCACCCTCCAGATGCAGGAAAAGTCAAATAGCAAACCATAAATCTAGAGCATGGTCAGGTCAGGTGTGGGAAAGAAGCTCCTCTGCAGCTCTCTGTGCCTTGGAGATGCTCCAAGGGCCACCCCACCCCTTTCACCATCCCAAATCACTTCCAAAGGGCCACAGTCCCTTTGCTAAGCAGGTAACCACAGAAGGGACATCAGCTCCCTTGCCCTTGTGCCTTTACTTCCACCCAGACTCACGTTGCCTGCAGAGGGACACAAGAGGAGCCCCCATCTCCTCTGCTTGGCTTCAGAGTCAAACTAACAGCTAAGTTCCCAGCAGAGCAGTCCCCAACATCCCTTGAGCCCATAACAGCAAGAAAAATGCCAGAGGCAAGGGCCTATTTTAATCTCCCTATTATCTGGATCATCCTGGTCACAGAGAACATTACTTAGGAACCATGGTTTCAGCTGTAGTAGCAATACTAAAGTAATGATCTATTTTAATTGTTTATTTGTCTTATTATTTCTCTAGTCACCTTTAAACTCCATCCCTTCACCTTGGAAAGGTGCTGGGAGATCATGAGGAAGCCCAAGTCTCTGGTAATATTTTAAAAGCATTTTTGACATAAATCAGAGACAAATATGCCACAGAGCTGCTCTAAGGTCAACAGCAAGGAAGGAAACACTGCTATAGGCACTCATGGGATCTGGGAAGGCAACTGAGCCTCATAATGGGCTTAACAGGGGTCCCAGGGTAGCCTTCATCCTCACCTGGGGGTGTTCATTTGTGGTCTCTGCAGGGTCCAAGAGAATCCTCTTAATAAAAGGTCTCTTTTTTTGGCAAGTGTGAGAGCTGCAGTCTGACTTGTGGGTGGTTGCTCAGACAGTCAAAGTAACGAGGATTTTTCCCACATAAGAAACCATCTCTAAGGAAGTATTTATAAGTGATCCAACAGAAATCAATATCATCCCTCAGTCCAAAGCTGTCTGCAGACCTGCACTGAAGTCCACAGGAAATTTTGGACCAGGCCTCCACTTTCTCCAGTCCTTTCTCATTTTCTTACACTGCAAAAGCACACCTGGATCAGGCAACATAAAAGCTTCTCCTCAGCATGCCAGCACACCCATGCCTGACCTGTAACATCCCCTGCCGTGCCAGGACTGGGCTTACCAGCAGTGCAGGTTGCCAAGTGTTATCACACTCCAGTGTTTGGACCTTGCACGAAAAACATAGATTTGACAGTGACACTTCAGATTCAGCTCCATATTATGCACACAGCTCCTGTGAGAACAAGGCCCACTAATTACTCGAGAGAAGTCTGTAACTGTGCATGTTTTAGAAACAGGTAGGTCAAAGAACACTCCTTAACACACCTTCACAGCAGGGGCAAGAATTAGGTTGAGAGAAGCAGAGTTTTCCTCAGATGATGTCTGGTTACTCAAAATATTTTGGACATTTATTAGTTTTTCAGGAGAGGAAAGGAAAAAAATATTCCACGTTCAGAAGTTGGGGAGTTCTTGACAGATTAGCTTCCCTCACTTGCAATTTTCAGCAAGTTTCTCCATTAAAAAAAAAAAAATCAATTATTTGCAGAGCACTATGAGGTGAAATTGAAATAACTCTCAGGAAGTTTCCAGGGCAGTTTTCATTCCCATTTAAGAGATATATTAAGACATTGACCCATAAATCCATAGAGACAGTCTTTCTGTTAGACCGAGGATGCATAAGGCTCCTTTTTTTTGCCTCAAACAAGGCTGAGGAATACTGCCAGGAATAATTTTAAACCTGCTGCAGCGTATATGGAAGCTGAAGAACACAAGGGTTAACAGCTTAAGCTACATATTTGTCTGGTCTATCTTGAAACTCAGTCTTTCTGTTGTGTAGAATAAACCTGGCCTCCTTTTGAGTCACTTGAATTGTTCCAGATGCACATCCATGTGATGGGAATTTGACATCATGGCCCAGAGGAGCACTTGCCATTTCCCCTTGAGTGGGTTCCCTGTCTGATGTAGCCCCTTTCTGGGCAGAGATTAAACAGACATATCAGGCTTTTCCAAGAGCCTTCAGTGACAGAAACAAGGCTCCAAAAGGATCAGTAAGCTTGATGTCTTCCCTTTGCCTAACAAACCTCCTCTCCAGGCAGTTGCCCTGTTGGCTTTCCAGGCTCTCCTTGGAGAGGTGAATTATAGAGGCAGCACCAAGTCCCCCTGGGCAGAGATATAGTAAACAATAGGTGAGGATGAAAACACAACCTTAATAGGGGAGGAAAAAGCAACAGGAAGAGAGACTGAGACAGATTCAACCCCATTTTCAATAGGGGAGGAGAGACAGCTGCACCAATGCAGCATGTTCTGCGAAACACCAGCAAGGACTGCTCCAGGCAGTTCTCTCAGGGAGGTTTATGCTTTTCTGTCTCAGCCCAAAGCACTAGTTTTCAAGGTAGAAGTGACTTTTTCCAGAATGCTACAGCTGTTCAATGTCCAGGCTATGAGCAAAACCCGGGTCCCTGCTCTTTTTCTAGAGCTTGGTCCCTTCCACCACTCTGCACAGCACATAGCAAGACAATCTGCTGAAGAGAGAGAAGCTTTTCTTGCCCAACATAGTGAAAATTGGAGTAAAAGGTGTTACCCAAAAGCCAAAACTGAATATACAATAACTTTGTTCAGATGGGCAGCAACACTCATGGGCTCTGTAAGGAACAGTAAACAGCTACCTGGCCTATATAACACAGATAACTAATATGGAGTAACAGCTAATGATGAGCAGTACAGTCCTGGGATCTGTAAACCCTGGATCTCAAAAAAGAGACAAAATATTATGCCCACCTGTCAAAACCCTCACCCTCAGCTTCTGAGCCTCCTAACCCTGGAATTCCTCTAACGCTGCACCTAGAAACAGAATCCAGCTCACTCCTCAAAGAGAGGCTTAGCTTAACATCAAGTTTCTCACTGAAAGCAGCAGATAATGGCTAAGGTAGCGCTGACAAAACAAGGCCTTGAGGGAAAAAGAATCCCTGGGACTGTGCCTACATTAAAAAAAACAAACAACTGTATGCTTGACTGGACTGCACATGTCTCTTGTTTGTCTGACTGAGGGTGATCTAAAGTCCTGTTGCGTGGCAAGCAGCTCACAAATAAAGACTGCTAATATGTGAGGAAGCCTTTCCTTCTTTTTCTGAATCATTTTTATGGATGCCTGAGGTTATTGCAAAGTATTGCATCAACACTGAATCACTCCTTCCTTTGCATATTTAAGTACAAACCATCCTCTTCATACAACTTTGTTATTCCTTTGAATCAAAGGAATAAAAAAAGGGAGAGGAAAAAGGCCAACATCCTTACTTTCAGCTTCCCAAGTCACTTAGTCTCCGCTTGAATTTTAGCTACACATCCAGACAGCAGCACTAGTTGTTACATCAGGGGTTTAGAAGCAAATGGAAAGGAGGAGGTGAAACAAACCCAGGAGACAGCCAAAAGGAAAACATCTTTAAAGCTCCCCTGAATTGGTGACACTTACCTGTTTGTTCCATTTTATGCCTCTGGGTCTCTCTGAAATAGAGAAGAGCAATTATAAAGTGACCCACTTTCCTCCTGTTTAGTGTAAGGAGGAAACAGGGGGAAGGGGAAGAAGGGGAGGAGAGGGAGAGTTGCAAAAGGATAATATCAAAGGGGAGAGAGAAGGGGAAAAAAAAAAAAAAGGCAAATCCTCACAGAAGGTAGGAGGGTAAATTGTGATGACCCAGTTTAAAGGAAGAGCAGGAACTAGACCTACTAACAGTCAACACCTTCCCACACACTCTAAGGAGATGAAACAGGAAGGGAGAGGAACAAACTCAGGACTTACAGCACTTCGTGGTGCAAAACCATCCCTCCAGGACAAAGTTTATGCAGCTGAAGTCTAACACCAAAAGGAGGTACCTCTCCCATCATCCCTTTTACCTGGGTAAGGGAGGGATGGAGTAACATCCTGGTCGGGATGGAGCAAATCAGGGCCAGGTGCTAAAAATTAAGGCCCAAAGAACTCAGGCAGTTTGCAGCAGCTGAGGCTCCCTCCCAGGTAAGGCTGGGAGACACATCAAGATGCCAGGGGAATGGACAATCTTTCTCCTTGTAAAGACCCGAGAAGTGGCATCACATGTGCTCAAGTCAGAGGAAATCACTGGACCTGGTGGCATGATCTGACATGGCATTCTGGTTTGGGGCAGCATCTTCAGGACATCTTCGTCTGCTGTGGCTGTCACCATTTGCTGTGACAATTGATGAACCTCTAAGTCTGCAGGGGACCCTAAGAGCTGTCTGTTTTCTAGACAGAAACTGGTGTTTGGGAGGAGAAGGGGTGTTCTGGTTTGCTTTACACTTTTGTCTTTTGCCTAAAGATTAGTGATGTTTCTATTTCCCTCCTTCAGTCCCATTTACTTCACTCAGTATAATCAGGCACAAGTGGAATGAAGTTGGTACTCGTGCACCACTTCACACCATTCAAAAATGATTAAATAAATACTGTAACAAATACATGTACTGTGTGGTTGACAATTCTAACCATAAAGGAAGGAGTAGCCATACCCTCATCTCCAGGTGGATTATTAAAAATCACAAGCCAGCCTGTTGAACTCATCACAGCTCCACTGATTTCAAAGCCTGCAAACAAAGAGAATTGCAGTTCTCAATTCCAAAAGTCTAGACACAGTTTTAAATTGCCTGTGTTTCCTGTAAACAAGAAATATCCCTCCAAAGCATGACCTTGTTTATTTTAATAAAGCAGGATAGTTTTAAATGAAAAATGGAGTTTAACCTTTACCTTCTGTCTCTCTCACATGCACAGATACCTGTGTTTATATCCCCTTTCCTCTGTAAAATATAGACCTCTCCTCCTTCCTCTCTGTCCAACATCTTTGTGACTCTGTGCCTAGTGAGACTTGGGCAAACCCTTCTTCTCATGACAGTTGAGCGTGGCCTAAAACTCCAGTAGGCAAGGTTTTTGGAGACCTCAGACCAGTCCTACCTCCAGGCCAGAATATAATTCCTATTATATTTATAATTATAATAATTATTCCATGATTATGTTGTGAGAACTTCTCCTTTACACATCAGATAATAGATGTTAGATCCTGGCCTTGCTGGAAATGACACAGTCAAACTGGACTGTGTAGCTGTGGGAAGGACCCAGCCAGGGCAGAAGGAGGTGGGGTCAGCAGTGGAGACACAGAGTCACCAAATATTTAAGTCCTGCTTGCTCTTTAAGCAACTAGTTGGGAATTGGGTACCAAAATACCTTTGGGGATCTGGCTCTGCACATCTAAGAGAGTAATCAGGAAATCCATGGGGACTCATCTCTGAAGGTTGATGTTAAAATCATATTTTAAATCTCTCTATTTTTGAACATAAGCCTCAGAGGAATCTTGGCTTGGCTTGAAGTGGAGCACCTGATCACAGACAGGTCCTTAAAAAAGCCCACAGCTTAACCGTATATCTAGAGATCCTGAAATTGCAGGGGAGAATCAGGCCCAGCCATTCCCTCAAATTTAATCAGAAGCAGCCTGGGGCACACAGATGCAAGTACCACTGATGGTCAAAATTCACTAGTTACATAAACAGCAGTGAATGACAGAAAATAACTGGGAGTTCTGCATAAAGGCCTCGATTCTCAAACTGTTCGTATCACGCGGCCCATAACAGATTAGGGCATGCCTTGGCATCTAAGACTGGAAAATGCAGAAAGTGGAGAGGCTGTGAAATGTTCAGGGCCAAAGCAGGTACATTTTTCCTCTCTTTTTTGCTTTATGCCTAGTTCAGTTCATTTCCCAGCCACATAGATGGGCAGTGCTGGGATAAACAAGATATTTCCCTCTCTGCTGAGAACAAAATAAAGGATGGAAATGTCTGAGGAAGCTGCAGAAAACTGAGGCAGACTTTGTGTCACAACCAGCTCCAGGAGACCCCAGGAATTAACATCCAGGACCCGGTGGCACTGTCAGCACTGTGGTGTTTTGCTCACTTAGCTGCCTCACAGCCCAGCTTGGCAGCACCCAGGAGTGTGTGTTGGAGGCTGAGGGTAATGCTGTGACAGCCAGGAAGCTCCCACTGCCCACAGATCTCAAATTGTGGCCAAAACAAGGGCTAGGGCTGTTCTTTCCCCTCTTGAACCTGCTGCAGGCTCTGCCTGCTCTGCCCTTTGCTGGCTCCTGGCTGGTAATGTGGGAACCCACATCATGTCCCTCTCATACAGGAAAGTGTCTTCCCTGTCTCATTATTCATGGGCTGTGCCCACAGGTACCAGTTGTTCAGCCTGCTGAATATTTGCCTGAATAATTAGGAATGAGCTGAATCATTCTTAGACCAAATTCCGGTTTTCTATCTCCTCCTTCCTCATTTATAGGCTTTGCTTCTCACAGTTCTCCTGTACACAGTGTGAAATGAGTGTTCAAGTACTATGGGATAGAGTAAAAAAAAAAAAAAATCCCCATGTACTTTTTCTTTTTTTCTTTTTTTAAACCATCCTCAAAAGATGCTAAAGAATCAGCTAAAATTGCTTAGTAGCACTTATTGCGACAGAAATCCTAGTGCTTTGGTGCAAAAGGCTGCCCCCCTCTGCATCTCCCAGGATAGAGGCATCCGCGTTCCTGAATGACACAGGATATATCCCTTCCCTCACTCAGAATAACTGTAGGAAAAAGTAGTTGTTCCTACTAAGCTTATTGGGCGACGTTCGTAATCTCTTTAATGATTCTGTCCTATGTTGTTTTATTAAAATACATGATTTCTGCTGCAGCAGAGCTTGAAAATGAATCTTAAATTGAACACAGTTTTCTCACTGGAAACCTACCTTTTATCCTGCTCCCACTCCCTCCCTGCTTTCTCTTCCTTTTTCCATCCCTTATCCCTCTTTCCCCAAGTTACGCTGCATTTTATTTTGCCTTCACTGCATTTTCCTCCCTGGCTTTTGATAAAAGGAGCCAAATTCATCCCTGCTGGTATCCAATGGACTGAAATTCTTCTCAAAGGCGTTATTGGGCTGAATCCAAATCCAGACAGCATTTTGCAGTGCTGGTGGCTTAGTCAAAACAGCAGTTTATAATTTCTCTTTTCCTTCCCTTATCTACCGTTAAGATGAATTATTAATAAGTACTAGTATTTCTCTCTGAAAAATCATACTTTATTTCAAAACCACCTATCAGACAAGCTGTCTGACTGAAAATTCCTTTTTAACTTTCCGTGTGTGCTTGGAACTCGCACAATGCGTGCGCACAGACAGCCTGGGTTTCAGATCAGGGCTCACTCTGGGATTCCTCCTACCATCTGCAGTGCTCACCTAACCCAAGCGCCGGGCACGGTTAACCCGTGCGTGAGCCGGCCAGGAAAGGTTTGTTTTTCCAAATTGTCGTTTATGACGCTAAATCTGCTTCCCAATCAGGCTGCTGTTCCAGATCCCTCACCTCGAGGGGGGGGGGTGTCTGCACAGCGTTAATCTGATGCTGTTAGTCTGTGTTTACAGCCCTCAAACCTGACAGGTTCCCTCCTTCCCTGCGGTTTCCGTGTGCACAGCTCATTAGATACTCTAATGCAGCAGGAAGCCCCTCTTGCCTGAGAATTCCTTTGTCGTATATTTAGCAAACTTTTGACTGCTTCCCTTCAAATGAGACTGAAGGACATATTTTCGTAGGAGAGGGTGCGACTCACAAAGCACGATCTACAGTCACGTTTTTCTGTGGGGAACTACAGAGCAGGGGAGGAGGAATCACCCGCAGTTCTCTCTCCTTCTCCCCCGCGCTTTCCCTTCCCTCCCCTCCCCGTCCCTCCCCCACGCCCATACAACCATAACACGAGATGAACGCGCTCCAAAATACAGCTGCATCGTCTTCCCTCTCTTCCGTTTTTCCTTGCCTTGGCAAAAGGGGGGGGGGGGGGGGGGAAGAGATATGATGAAGATGGAATTATCGCTAATGCGGGACCGATGTTTTGACTCTGTGTAATCCACAGACTGTTTAGAAAAGCCTGTACCAGGGTGTCGGAGTTAAACACAGCCAGTGCTCGGTTATCGCTCACAGGAGAGGCTCAGACAGGGGAGAGAGAGGCATCTGTAGGACTGGATGGTTCCATAAATGAACGCACTAAGGCTTGTGGAATGACAGGGAAAGGATGACTGAGGTTACGAAAGGGAGCATCGCACTTCGGCTGCAATCCCCATCCTTCATTAAATTCCCCATTAAGAGATGAATTTTACAAACATGCACGGTTTTGTATGAAATGAAAGGATTTCCTTCCGATTAGAAATCACACTGGAGACAGCTCCATTTGCTCCAAATTAGGTACGCTCTGAATGAATATTTTAATTAATCCATGATAAATCAGCCAGGCTCTTTCCTGGAACAGAGCTACCATTTCCCACCTCGGCAGCAGTGGGATGTGTTCACTCTGCTCTGTGAGTGTAGGTGCCCAGGCTTTTGTTTGTTTTTAATTTCTCTCTATTTTTTAACCTGTCCCTCAAATGATCAGTTACAACACATGCCCCCAAGCCATGGATTTCCTTGCGTTTGGCTGCTCTTACTTAGGCGGGAGGAGGAAGGAGAAGGGGGTTTAACCAGATTAACACACCCAGACCCCTGGCAGGACGTTCTGAGACATAAAAAGAGGGGAGAAGAAGGAAGAATTCACACATAAAAATAGAAGCCCACGTAGATTGGCCATATATGGAGTACCGGGGACTTCAGAGGGATACCCTCTTCGGACCACCCCTTGGCGGAGGGAATCGCTGCTGCGGGAGGGCCCCTCTCCCCCCTCCCCTGCTCAGCGGCCGCTCTCAGCCCCCTGCCCCGACGCCGGCGGCGGGGAGGCGGCGGCGGGAGGCGGCGGGGCCGGCGGAGCGCGGAGCGGTGCGGCGGCGATGACTCAAGCGCGCCCGGCCCGCTCTGCCCCCTCCCGCTCCCCCCGCCGGGGCCGGCTATTAAAAGCTGCTGACGTAGGAGCGGACGGCCATCTTTGATGAGGGCACGGCTCCCGCTCCATTGAAGAAGGAGCCCCGCGGAGGTCAGCAGCGCCTGTCCTTGCCTCCCGTCCAGCTGCCGCACCGACCCGCCGACCCCGCCGCGCCGCGCTCCCATCGGCACAGGTAAAGGTGGGACACCGCCGCGGGCACCGCCGGTATGAACGGGGGCGGTATCAACGAAAATGAAATGGGAAAAAAAAAGGATATGTTTAAAGAGGGACCCTTTCGGCTGTTTTTGTCTCCAGCCTCCGGGCTGCTGCGGGCACGGAGGAAGGCAGGGAGAGGGAGGTAATTTCGCCACCAGCCTCATCGCCGGCTGCAGGCAGCCGGGCCGTGCCTCTCGGCCGTGCGGGCGGCAGGAGGCCGGCGGGGAAGGGAAGGTCGGAGGAGAAGGGGAACCAGCGCCATTCCCAGCTCGGAGCGGGAAGAAGGGTGTGCGGGCGCTCTGCGCTGCAGGGCCGGACCGGGCTGTGCCGCCCGGGGCACTGCAGCGCCCGCACCGCGCCGGGGCTGCGGCGGCGCTTCAGCACCGCGGACAGCGCCGGGGCCGCGCCGGGACCGGGGGAGGGACATATCCCTGTGTGTTTGTGTGTGCGCGTGTGTCTGTATACATATATATGTGTGTGTGTTTCTCCCTGTGTGTGTGCGCCTGTGTGTGTCTCTATGTATGTATATATATCGCTCTCTATATATATCTCCGTGTGTGTTCAGCACCGCGGAGAGCGGCGCGGGAGCCGTGGCGGAGCCCCTCCGGCGGCAGCGGGGGCGGCCGTGCTGCAGCGCCCTGCGGCTCCGCGCCCCCCGCCCCGGGGCTGCCCCCCTGGACGGACCCCGCCGCGCCGCACGGGACTGGGAAGCGATTCCCGACTCGCTCATTCCAGGACAGGACCGCGGGCAGGAGCAGTTGTGGTTGTGCAGCGAAGAGGGTGAAATAAAATTTAAAAAAGAGTAATAATGATAATAAAGGCAAATAGCTTTAGTTCCTGAAAGTAATGGGCGCTTGGCACTTCGGCCCCTCTCCCCGGCGAGGTGTTTGTGTAAGGGAAGCCGGGGGGTTACGTAACGCGAAGCCCGCGGGGTCCCTCCGGGGCCGGGCAGTGCCCCCGGGGACCACCGGCCGCCCCCTGGGGCTTCCCCGCGCCCGCGGCGGCTCCGCGCTCCGGCCTCTCGGCGCCCTCCCCTCGGCGCCGCTGCCCCTCGGGCGCCTCGGGCACTCGGTGCCGAGGGCTCCGGTGCCCCTGTGCGGTGGGGCGGGGGGGGCTGAGTTCCGTCCTGGCCCCCCCTCCCCGCTCTCCGCGCTGCGGAGCGGTGCGGAGCCGCCGCCTTATGTAACGCGGGCTGCCCCGTCACGGCTCCTGGCCCCGCTCCCCCGCCGATGTCCCCTCCGCCCGTCCTCCCCGCTCCCCGGCACCGCAGCCTCCCCGAACCCCTCGGTGCGGCGAAGTTGGTAACTTCGCTGCTTTTTCTGCGGGGCGAATAAATAAGAGTAGAAAAGGGGGATTGGGCTGCGTGTCCAGACACTGCGCTGCGTAGCTGCGTCAAAGCGGGGCCGCGGGATCTGCCAGATTTACGTGCTTGGCTTGAATAATTGCTGCCGGTTTCGTTCCCAGCTGAAAAGCGGGGGGTGAGGGGGGGCTGGTCTGTGATGCAGCCCGGGGGTGACGGAGCAGCCCCACAGCCCGTACCAGTCTGCTGCCAGCCCTGGCCGCAGCATCCGCAAGGACATGCCCATCCCACATCCCCCATGTCGTCCCAGCTCTGGGCACGGAGCTGCTCCCGCACCGACCACAGGCAGCATGAGGATGGTGCGGGGCAGCCACCCCTGTGGGTGGCAAGGGAAGGGATGGAGCCATACGGGAATTGAGTGCTCCAACGGGTGTAGCTATGGGAAGTGATTCTCTCCTAGGCCCCCATCTCCCTGCATGTCCCTGCATCATGGGCACGGACACCAGTCTAGGGAACAGCAGCAGTGGTTTTCCATTGCTGCTGTGTAGCGCAGAAGGGGTCAGCCAGGAGGTGACTACTGAAGAGTTTGATCCCTCGGATGGGTGCCAAAAAGATAACAGAGGTGACCAAACCAAAGGTGCAAGCAGGCCTGATTTGCAAAAGCAAAAGCTGGAGGCTCCCTCCAAAGTCAGGAGGAGTTGCAGAAACTCAGCATGTTACGAAACAAAATGCAGCTAAATAGCAACCTCCAAAGAAATGCAGCTTAACTTTCTTTCTACAGCTAACTAGAAAATTAGAGTGGCATTTCCAAGAGCACTCAGGATCAGGCTCTGTGTCCACTGAACTCATGGGGGCAGTGAAAGAAAGAACAGCAGAATCCAGCCAGTACTGAACCCTCAAAACACACCTAATGAGATGCAGCTCCAGTTTGCAGATTTATTACACTGGAGGTGGGAGCTGCTTTTCAGATCAAGGGAAAGCTTTTCATTTGTCTCCCTGTGCTTTAGGTAGGGCAACAAATAGCAAGACTGAAGTGCTAAGGCAAAGAAAGCACGGTCTGTACCTAATGCTTGCACTGCTTTAACTGAGCGAGGTAACAAAACAAAATACTTTCCTGTCAGCATGAACAACTTCAGCGATTTTTATGTCTCTGTGTCACAAGGCTACAGCTGCTGCATTTGTAGCAACCCTCGGGGAGAAACGGAAAGTATATGGCACGGTGTAGGGCTCGCTTTTTTTAATTATTTCTTCTCTCAGGAATGAAGGGAAGAAACTGTTTTACCTTTGCTTTGGCTTGTTGTCACACAAATACTCTTTTCCTTGTAATTTTTTCTCAAATCTCTGTCATACCTCTTTATAATATAAGGATGGTACTTTCACCTGCACATATTTATACACACACACACACACTCATTTCAGAGATTTCTGGGGTTCTAAGCTGGGTACAACTACAACAAATGCAGACTGACTTTGCAGCTTTCACTGAGCAGAGTGCATTTTTCTGTCTATGGACTTTCATGCCCTGCTACCAATGCAGTCACCTCTGGGCTGGGCCAGTGCCAGGCAAGCTGTAACAAGAGACTTGTTCAACCGTTTTAGAGTGTCCAACAGAGACAAGAATAATGCTTTGCTTGAGAGCTGCAGCAGGATGCAGATCTCAGGCAGATCAGGATTACCTCCAGGAAGCTGGACTTTGGAGTGGGCACCAGGGCTCATATATTTGCTCCTGGGAGTGCTGGATACAGTTTGTTGAGGCTGTAAGTTGTCAAAGAACAGTTTATTATTTTTTAGCTCATTATTTTTGAGCCTTCAGTGATATCTTTTACTCTGGCTTTCTTGCCTACTGACCTTGCAGATTTAGCTTGCTGCATCATATTGCAACCAGCAGTTCTCCAAAAAACACAAGTAATATTCCTAGTTCTTGTCTGTCACCCCCTTGTTACTCCCTTCACAAATGCTTAGATACACACACTCCCACCAGCAAAATCTGCCTCTCATCAGATCACAGTTTTCAATATGCTGTCCCACATCCCACTAAATTTTCTAGGACTTTCCTTTCCGCCGAGCACAAAGACAAGTCAACTTCATAGGCTCAAAATATTTTTTCTTGCTTTGTGATGGCCCCATGGCTGACATTGTGAGACTCAGAAGTGGAATTGAATGGCCTAGGGGAAGTGTTTGAACTACTTGCCCTGTTATTTTAGAAGGAAATTTAGCTTTGCCTTTAAGTCTTTCATTTTGCTCACTTGCTATTTCCCCGTCTTCGTGCTGAGCTACAATCCTCTTTTGATTCCTGCTGAAGACCACCAGGATGAAAGGTACACAAACTCAGGCATTAGGACCCTGATGATTGTCGACTTCTGATTTTGATTATTCCAAGGAGTCTAATCCAAAGTCAGTTGAAAACAAGGAAAACACTTCCCTGCACATCATTCTGTGGGACTTGCAATGGAACATTGAGCAGTTTAGGTTTTTCAAAGGGAAACAAGTGCTGTGTACATGTTCCCTCTGAAATATACTGGCACTCAGTAGTTCTAAAGAGAATCCAATCATTGCATTATAACCTTTTTATTTTCTTTCTTTCTTTTTCTTTTAATAATGAGAGATATGGTATCTTATCTTCCTCACTGGAAAAAGCTGAATTCTACTACAAGCACAGGGAGGAGAAGAAGGAAATGCCAAGTAATTAATCATGGCTGTTCCTGGCCTTTGAAAGCTGAAAGTTATTGCTGACCAATCTGTGCTCTGCTTGGCTATTGAATAGATTTTTAATTTTTTTTTTTCAGAGCTAACAATGCTCTATTTCATTTTTTTTTAAATGGGATTTAACTTATTATTGGGCCCCATTGTTAATTAGTGTGATTAGCATAACTGAGTGCTGTGCTACACCACAGGCAGATAAGCTCCCGAGCTGGGGCTCCTCATTCATGTTTTAAACCCAAAATGGGTGTATTTCCTGAAGGAGCAGCTCTTCTAAAAATAGAAGTCACTTGAAATGCCATCCCCCCCCAACCCTATTTTTCACCAGCTTGGTTCCATTGTCAGAGCTCCTCACAGCTGAGGCTCACACAGTCACTCTACCTCAGAAATGGTGACACTGAGCAGTGATGAGGCAGTGGAGGAGGAATCCTGCACGTTGTGCCTCTATTTCAGGTTGGGTTCTGCTGCACTCTGCTGGTACACAACACCAGCAGAACTTTCTATGTGGTGTAAAACCCAGTACACAGCTGAGTTTTACCTCAGTGCAGAAAAAGTCAGAAATTCCTAGCAGTAGACATTAGTTTTTCTTTCAAGCTGGGAAGTCGTGGGAGGTTTTCTTGCATTCCAATAAATACACAGGAAAATAATGCTTCCTCCATCAAGTGTTTTAAGGCAATATTCTTAGTGCTTGAGGCATAGTATTGGTAGAGTAGAAGTATAAAAGAAAGCAAAGCTGAGTCTCACTGTACATGTTTTTAAAAGAGAAAGAGGGGAATTGCTTTTATATGTTTTCATTATAATTATAGTGTTCTTTGTGCTTTTGATATAACAAAGTTATTGTGCCAGAGTTTACTGGTAGAATCCATAAACAAAATTATAGTTATCATACCCTGTGTCAGTGCTAACAACTCAAATTTATATCCTAGATATTACAAAAGGATGCCCCATGTAGGTGACTTTTGCAATTAATGCAAGATTTGCTATTTTTTACTCAAAACCTACCAGTTATCAGCGAGATGCACACACAAGGCACTGCAGAGTGCTTGGTAGGGCACGTTTGTAATTTTACATTGATCACTTCCATCTCCCACCTTTTCTCAGTAGCATTCCCTCTCTGAAAACCCCAGGCAGCAAATCTCCAGAGGCTTTCACAGTCACTAGGCTGTCAAACAGACTGAAGTGAAGAGGATCTAAAGGCTCTGTTCACTTCACAGCTCTGGTGTTTGTCATGATGTATTTATTTGTTATATTTACTCTCCACCCAAAGGAGAGGAATTCTGATTCTGAATTGCAATACAGTTGTAGCAGAAGTAGTAATTTTGTTTTTCCTTTTGTATAAACCAGTTATTTGGAAGATGTGCCAGCCTTTCCTTTGGTTCTTTTTACCTCTCCTGAAAATTATAGTTCCCAGTGGAACTGTGCAGATGCCAGTTCCTTGATCTGCCTTACAGAGGTAAATATATTTCCTCCAGCTACTCTAAAAAATTTCACGAAACAAAAGTATACTTCAATAGAGCTGATCTGTCAAAATAGTGTTCCCATTCATTGATTCTTTTTTTAAACAGGAACAGAAGCCTTCCATGCATATTTAAGCATCTTTTAAAATAAAAGATCCTAAAATTAGCTTCACCATGCTTTAGATGCAAATGAAAGTTTTCTTTCTCCTCCCTGCTGTAGTATTTTTTGGTTCAGTCTGGTCCTCATTCACATCCTTAGGCACCTCAGCGTTCACCCCAAGGGGATTTAGCCAAGTTTGCATTCCTGCAGGCACCAGGGAATTGCTGTTTCATTGAGCCCAGCGCTGCTCCTGCCTGGAGCCTCTGCACCGTCCGTGCCCACGTGGACACAAACCTCCCCGAGCTCAGGGCTGACCCCGACAGCCACTGACATTGTTAGCAGAGAAATTTCTCTTCTCTGTTTATTAGGCACAGACATCTCTTAGGAATAATTTGTTCTTGCAGAGAACGGTAAAAGGCTCTTGCAATTTGTTGAACTGGAGAAGTTCAGTAACATCTGAACCTCGGATGTTGTGGGTTGGTGATTAAAACACTGGGGCTGCACCCAGAATATCTGCATTCGTGTGCAAGTATCACACATTACATAAATTTAATAATTTGTCAAGTGCCTCAATTACCTCCATCCACACAAGAAAAAACTGAGATCAAAACAACAACTAGTTTGCATTCCTCAGCTTCAGATGTAGGATAAGTATCTCCTACCTTTCGAAAGATATTTTTATGTCTATTAGGGCATAGCATTTTCCACTGCCTGGGGTTGGTGACGTAAAAATTAATACCCCTAAAATGCAACATCCTCCCTAAAAAGGTGGTTATCATTTACTTATCATTTGAGCGGGTGCTACACATGATTATCACCTTCAGGTTAGTAAAAGGCTTGGCTGGAAGGTGCCATATAAACCCAAATTTTTAGTATTGCATTCATGATAATAATGGAAGAAAGAGATCTCAGACCAGAAGGTAGATGCAACATTCACACTTTTGATCATTCATAACACATGACCAGGAGTTTGCCAGAGCTGTGCTTTTTATCAGAGCTGCATTAGGGCTGCAGGGGAGAGTGGGATTGAGTTCTCTCCCTTCAACAGCACCGGTTCTGAACTGGTAACACAGCAGCTGAATATACAGCCAGGGTACATTTTGTGAGTATTTGAGCATTTCAGCCAAACGTTTGCTTTTCTGGAGAGTATTCACGTGAGTGACACTCAGGTGTGTGAAAAGCCCTCAAGAAACAAAGTAAGGTTTGTTGTTAATTTCCAATTAAATTGGAATTCACTGCCTGACTTCAAAGAGCCATTCTCCCTGGAGAAGCGTTCGTGTTATTTGCTCAGCTGGACAGAGACAGGTACTGCTTGCCTGGCCTTTGGAAGGACTTCCTACAGGTTTTTTTGCCATTGAAAACATGTTCTTGGGATATGCTGTTTGCAATTCCTGAAAACGGATGTCTTCTGTTGTACCAACAGCAGGAGCAAGAGGCAGGAAGGCCAACAGCAGCCAAGTGTTTTAAGATGGCGCTTGGCGAATGCGCGGAGGGGATTATGTGACGTAAGTGTTGGTGGTCACGGGAGACTAGACTTGATGAGTCTCTTCAAGTCTGATTTTCCTAAGAGGTTTTCTTATTCAAGAAAAGAAAAAAGAGAGGAGGGAAAAAAAAAAAAAGGCCTGGATGGTTCTTTGCTGTGGCGGAGCCCTGTCGGTTTAGTTCATTTTAGAGATGAGCACGGCAAGAGACAGTGGAAAAAACCCTCGAGGTGCCAGGAATGCACTAAGTGGAACTGAAAATGCTCTAGACTGCCTTTGTAATGCAACAGTAGGGCCATCTGCAGGCTTTAGATTTTCAATATTAGCAAAGGGGTTTTATTATTTTAAACCATTGTGTCGTCTAGTTCCCTTTTTCTTAATTGACTGCTCTAAATAGTACAAAATAGCTGCTCCTGAAGCAACTTGCAGGCTCTGAAGATCGTTTTGTAAGCCCGGTAAACAAGAACAGGTGTGCACTTCTAACAGGCTGACAAATAAGAACACCAGAGAGCTGCAGACGTCACAAAAAAAGGTGTTATCTACTGTAGTACCCCAATTTCCAGATTAGTGCCCAGGGCATTTAAGGTTACAGTATTAAGCAGGCTGATAGATGGTAGCATGTGACAGAAGAGCAAAGCAGCATCCCTCATCCTCTGGAGGCCTCAGTAACTACACTGCCTTTTTGGTTCTTGGAGTCTGGGGTCTCCTCCCAGTCCTACCTTAGCTTACCCAGCCTCAACTCTCTACTCTCGTCATATTCTCCAGATGCTCTGATGGAAACCACCTTCTCAAGGGAGAGAGATGTGAAGAAAGATTCCTTTCAGCTCCATTCAGGACAGGGGGCTTGGTATGCTGGTACAGACAGACAAGGCATTACAGGGAATGGGCCACCCAGAACACAAAGGGACAGAAGGGAAAGAGTAGGAAGACAGGAACACAGGACAGGTGGAGGTGAAGAGCTAACTCCAGTTAGCTCCCTCAGCTACAAGGACCGCAGAGCTTCCCTCTCTTTGGACTCGTTCACTGAGTGACCCACCAGTGAACTGAACACTCTATAAAACAGAACATCCCACAGGCTACAGGGCTTCTCCATATTAACTGCTTCTCCAGCAGTACAGTTTATCCAGTTTTGATTTCAAAAATTGCCCACAGTAAAGAATGTGACAATATCTGGTTTTTAATTGAACGGTGAAATCCAATAAATTCTTTATTGTGGATGCAACCATTTATCTGCAAAGTTATTAAACTGCTACTGAGATTGATGAGCAGCTCTCCTGCTGCCCTACTGTGATTTTCCCGTGGTTACTCCTATTCCTTTATGGAGTAACATTTGTTTTCCTCTTTAGAGTTCGTATTCTTAAGTGCCCCATTCTTTCCCAATCAGGATCCCACTATATTTCTTTCTTTCCTTGCCCCCAGAAAGCCTTTACTTGCACACAGAAGATTACTCACAAAACTTTTAAAAGATTGCCCAGCCTGGCAGGTGAAGAGATAAGACCCTGATCCAATGGCCAGGACACACTCCGTGATGCTGGAGATCAGATGTTCAAGAACACAATGTGAGACTCCAGAGCTGTTTACAGATTTGTTTCTTTACCTTCTGTTTGGGATCTAGTCTGTTTTTGTGGTGACATTTCCAAGAAATGTATTGTACACTCAGCTGTTCTCCAGACAACCTCTCTTGCATTCATGCCTGCAGCCAGAATCTATTTCTCAAAACAATGAACTTCCTGTAGTAGAGAAGTCAGAGACCTTTCAAAATTTAACCAGGCTTTCCAGTATTGTAAAACACAGTAGGCCAAATCCTGGGCTTAGAAGGGCTACTTTTATCTTAACCAAAAAAATGATCCACTGAACCAGTAAAGCTGAAGGAGGGGAGAAGAGGATAAAAGTGAGAATAAAATAACTAGGGAAATGAAAAAAACCCCACAAACCCAAACACACAAAAAAAGACAAAACCCAGCAGACTAAAATAAGAGAAAGGACAGGATAGACTTTTTGATTAATTCCCTTTCTTGCTGTTCTTTGTGTATCAGCACACCAACGACTGATATCAAGAGACTTACATCAATACTCAAGGTTTTGATAGAGACATTTTAAAGGTGCCCTGAAATGTTAGGTTATAAAACAGTCTCACTCCTGATGTCCAACCTGCATCCGTTTAGCAACCACAGCCTTCTGTTCAATCTTTGCATTTCACAAGGCAGAGGGGGTGCAGAGGTGCCCCCTAACTCCCAATCTCAGTCTTACAGACACACACAGACACCAGGGTGGCAGAATCTGTGAGAACTGTCCCCCTGTAGTGTCTCAGAGGCAAATAGCTGAGCAAAAGGATAACAACTGCTATCCACTCACTGCGGTATTTGAGACGTGCGCTTGCTCTGCGGCGCTTCCACTGAAAATAAAAGCAAACCAGTGTTTGTGACATCGCAAGGCAAAGCCCAGACCTCTTCCTTTTTTTTTTTTTTTTTTTTTGCTAGAAAGCCTAAAAAAGGCACTCTTTTCAAGTGTGTTAGAAATAGAAGGCTGTTTTAGAAGAGACATGAAGTTATCAGTGCAAATTAATAGCGCCAGATGGGGGGTTAAATTACTGCCTCACAGCTGAAGACATGAGAGTGAATGAAAGCGGTAGACTATAAAAAGGGCATCATCAGAAGTGATGAGATCCCACTGCGAGGTGGGATTTGTGAATGCCGTGCTTGTAAGCAATTGCTCAGATGAATGGTTTTATGGGCTGGAGTGAGGGAGGGAAAGGAACAAAGTCATTTTGAAGATCATGTCTCCCAGTTTACTGCTTTGTTTGGGACAAGCTGTCCAGCAGGACAAACTGCAATTAAATATTGTAGAGCTTGGTGTCCTGAGCTGGCACACAGGGCAGGGGAGCTCGGCCGAGCAGCCAGAGAAATGTGGCTGTGGACTGGGTTTGCATGGCAAGGTTTGGGGGGGATATAGGGGTGGCTTCTGTGAGAAGCTACCAGAAGCTTCCCTGGGTTCAACGGAGTCAGTGCCAGCCAGCTCCAAAATGGAGCCATGATTAGCAGTGGCAGGGCCTCTGCTATAACAGGTTTAAGAAGAGGAAAAAAACCCTGTGCAACAGTGATTGCAGCTGGAGAGAGGGCTGAGAACATGGGAGAAGAACAGCTCTGCAGACACCAAGGCTGGGGAAGAAGAAGAGGGTGCTTCAGGTGCTGGAGATTCCCCCATAGCCTGTGGTGCAGACCATGGTGAAGCAGGATGTTCCCCTTCAGCCCATGCAGGTCCATGGGAGAGGAGAGATCCACCTGCAGCCCTTGGAAGACCCCACGCTCAAGCAGGTGGATGCCCAAAGGAGGCTGTGACTCTGTGGGAAGCCTGTGCTGGAGCAGGTTCTTGGCAGGAGCTGTGCACCCATGGACAGAGGAGACCATGCTGGAGCAGGCTTGCTGGCAGGACTTGTGATCCCGTGGGGGACCTGCACTGGAGCAGTCTGTTCCTGGAGGACTGACCCTGTGGAAAGGGACCCACTCCGGAGCAGCCTGTTCCTAAAGGACTGACCCCATGCTGGAGCAGTTCCTGAACAACTGCAGCCTGTAGGAAGGAACCAGTTGGAGAATTTAATGGAGGACTGTCTCCCATGAGAGAGACCCCCATACTGGAGCAAGGGAGGAGTGTAAGGATTCTCCTGCTGAGGGGGAAGGAGCCACAGTCAATATGTGATAAACTGACCACAGCCCTCATTCCCTGTCCCTCTGCACCGCTGGGGGGAGGAGGTAGATATTTGGGAGTACAACTGGGCCCAGGAATGAGGGATGGGTAGGAGGAAGGTGTTTTAAGCTTCGGTTTTATTTATCATTATCCTACTCTGATTTGATTGGTAATAAATTAAAAAACTTTCCCCATGCTGGGTCTGTTTTGCCTGTGACAGTAATTCCTGTCTGATCTCCCTGTCCCTATCTCAGCCCACAAGCCTTTTGTTATATTTTCTCTCCCCTGTCCAGCTGAGGAGGGGAGCGACAGAGTGGCTTTGGTGAGCACCTGGTGTCCAGCCAGGGTCAATCCCCCACAGGCTGTTGAGCTGGGACAGCACTGTCTGAGTCAGCTTCCAGAGCAACAGGGAGCTTTGCCAGGAAAACTCCAGGGTTAAGGGTGTTGTTACTGAAAAAGTGGCAGTTCTTACACTAAGAAAGAAATTCTTTAATATAGGTCTTTCTCAAAACTTTTCAGTGGAAGAGGAAGGTTTGTTTGGTCATAATTGAGCACTTTTTCACTCTCTGGACACAGTAACCAAGGACCCTATTCAAGAAAAAAACGTCTTGAGTGCAAACAGTTTAATAATGGAGAGCTGCTGTGTTACAAGGAGGACATGCTTTGGAACTGCTCCTCCTTTCTGAGGGAAGTGCAGTGTGCAAGTGGAGCAAACAGTGCAGAAGAGAAGCTCAGGAAGCACTGAATGCCATTCTTCTCGTGCCCTAAGAAAACAGGGCTGCAACTGTGGTCTTTGCATGACACAACCAAGAGCACGACCCCTCCCTGAATCTCAGGGTTAACAGTGATTTAATTCTCACTGAGAAACTCAGCAGAAGGTCACATCTATACATACATCCTGTGGATTATACAGGGCAGGAATGTAGTGTATTCTATAAAACCCTGAACGGGGCTCCTGTAATAGGAATTTTGCTATGAATCACTGAGTGTCTAAAGGAGAACTTGGTCAGGTCCTGTCTCCAGCACGGCAGAGCAGAACTGACTCACCTCCACTGAATCTGTTCTTTAAGTCCAAAACAGAGGCAAGGCTGAAAAAAGTGGCTCATCAGCACCTCAGCAGTCACGTGGCTGAGATCCTCTCAAGGTATGACGCAGTTCAAGAAGTAAGAGAATAATTTGCAACAAACCAATTATATAGTGAAATCCCTGTCATTTCTCCATGTTCTGGGAATGCTCACTGCAAATTTCGATTATTCTTGACTTCATGGCTGAAATGATTTGATGGATCTTTTCTCAGAAAATAATTTCTAGATCTCCAGGCTGCTCATTGCACATATTCAAGGCTTGACCTGTCCTGCATACCTTCCATTTTGTACCCAGGGCTTCCTGCTCCCTTACTGAGTGTGCAAGGGATGCAGATGAATATTCTTAACTAAATATTTCAAAAAGTGATGTTTTGGCAAGCATTTGTTCCAAGTAATTTTGCCCACAAGATTTTTAACAGGAATCTTAACAGAGGCACATGAAATAATACCATTTTGAGGCCATTAAAAATGCAGAATTGCAGCTGGATATATGTTGCTCCTGTTTCCTCAGCTGAGTTGTCATATTCACCTCTGCAGAAATAGCAACTGTCACAGCAACAGTCACAAGAGATGCAGCCTGCAGAGAATCACACTGAGGAAAAAAGGAATATCTAGGACAGTGATTTAGCTTGTCTGGATTATAACGTTCCTCATAGATGCTTTAGCATTGTTAACAGTCATCCTAAAGGAAGATGACAGGCTGTTCAGGCCTCCCAGGAGTAACACAGGGGAACAAATAGCTACTTCAGGAAGGCTAATATGGTATTGTACAGGAAAAATCCTAAGCAAGTTCCTGAGAATGCTGGAACAAGAACATTCGACCTGCATTTTAGAAAATCTCTTTCTGTGCTGCCATATGTTAGAATATGGGGAAGAGCCACGAAACTGGCTTTGAACCAGTGAGGTGTAAAAAGTTTTTGGTGGCTGGGTGACAGGCTCATTTTCACAAGCTTGTGGTCACTCTGAGAAGGGACAGAGCAAACAAGATGCAGGGGATCAAAACAAATAAAAAGTCCATCTTGAGCCAGGAGTGGATTGTTTTGAGCTGAGTTAGAGGTGTGACTATTTAAAAAATTTTAATGGGACTGCCAGGACCTGTCTCTCTTCAAAGGAAAAGAAGACAAATGCATGTGGACTTGTGGGGGTCAGCAGCAATCTGGCATTATTTGAGCAGATGAAACACACTGCAGGACTGCCAAATCCAGATGGACCAAAGGGGAATGTCCAGATGTAACTGCAGATGTCAGAGGAAATTAAGCCGCTCACTTGTGCTTGTGATTCAAGAAGTTCCATTTCTAGGTCAGATGACAGCTTAGTTGGCCATTAAAGCAAACATCTCTGACTTCCCTTGAAGTTTTCTGCCTAGAACTCATAAAAAAGCAAAGGACAAGTACCATTTTTATGGGAAGCACATTGTAAAGCCATGTGAAGGATTAAACTCAGGGAGGTAAACAATGAACTAAGGAAACAAGTTCTTAAAGGATGGGGTTCTTTAATACTCAATAAAAAAGATAAATTGAAAGAAGACTTTCAAATATTTCCTGTCACTGTGAAAGCCAATATTGCCAGTTTTGCATGTGTGAAAATGTAAATACAATTATTGTTGTTTGTGGTTAATTAGATTTTTGAGTAAACTACCAGTAAAGTTTATTCATCTATGCTGTTGTTGCGTCCTGTTGAATGATATCATGGTATAGTTGTGAAATATGGGTCAATGAGGGATGAATTGTTTGTTTAATAAATCAGACCAGCAAGGAATATAGAAATATTTTTAATCAATGCTGTTGAAATTAATTTGTTTCAAAATTCAATCACCTCATTCTGTATAAATATCTCCATTACTGCTTAAACTACTTAGTATTTCTCACAGGAGGAGATGTCAATTACATGGAAAGCTCAGAATGGAAAATATTGGGCAGAAATTCAGTATTTTAGATGAGAAATGTTATCCATTTTTTACCTGTTCCAATATCAGAGAGATCAGGACTTCTCTCCAGAAGTAACATAACCTGTAGCATCTGATTTAGTAGCTGGCTAACTACAAATTGTACAGAATGTGTGACAAGGTAGTCAGATCCCCAGGCAGTGAAAACAGGCCTTGGATTTGCTAGAGGAAAGGAAAGGAATCATTTTTGTCAAAGCTTTGAAAAGGATAAGAGTAATTTTTAGAAATAAATATTTGCACCCTTTTTTCCCGTCATATTCTGCAAAGCTTCCATTTACGTAAGAAATGAAGAGTTTTAATCTTCTTAGTAAGCTTTTTGATCATTATTTGATTAGTTTATAAAGTCAGTATATTGCACATTCCGAATGAAATGGGAAACTTTTTATTGTTTCTTTGCTTACGTGTGTCAGTCTCTGTGTCTGGCACGAGTTTAGTTCAGCTCCTGCCAAAGAGTCTGTACTGATGAATGACATTTGTTCTACTGTTTAGTCCAAACCCCCCTAACGCACTTAGACTGATTACAGACTTCAGAGCCAGGACACACTGACATACAATCAGAACTGGAGGGAGAAGGGGACAAAGTTTTTTTGTTTGTGCTCTGGGGATGTTAAAAAAGCCTTTATAGCCTCAGACAGAAATGTAGTGGAAGTGGGAAATGTTTGCACCTCATTTTTGGATGAGACGAAGAAGACTAACTAATTTGGGCTTCTCATGGCTCAGCCATTTCTGGAGATGATGCATCAGATGTCTGAGGTAATATGGAAGCTGTGGTTGTCAGCCTCTAATGCAGGTTCCTGTCTCTTCTGGAAGTGGCATTAAACAAAATATATGGCCTTGAAATTTATATTGTTTGGAATAGCAGGTGCTGTCCAGAGTTCAGAAAGAAGGATCTCTTTTACAACAATAAATGGCTGGAGAAGTCATATTTTAATACTGTTGTCCTTACTTATATCACAGCATACACATGCAATGGATCCTTTATGATACCTTCTGGACACCTTCTTATGTCTTAGGCTCCTCAAAATTGCCCAGAACAGCTGGAAAAGCTTTACATGGTTCTCCTTTCCCTGGCTTTCCCCACACTCTGTGCCTCTTTTGCTTGTGGGCCTTGGACTGTCTTCAAAGAAAACAAGCTGATGGGCACTGCTATTCCTGAGTGTCCCTGGTCTGAGCTACCTATCAGCCTGGGAAGATTGCCAAGGCTTCTGCTGGGAGGCGATTTTGGGGACACCTGAAGGGCTCATATTCTGTGACTGTCTTTGAACTGATCATTTTTAGAGATTGCCCTTACCCTCGAGTGGGTAACACTGAGGAGCAGGGGACAGGTATCCCCCCTCATTCCTGGGTCTCTGCCAGCAGTGGATCATGCCATGATCCTCTGGGGCTTTGCCCACAGACCTCCAGTGCGTGACTGACACTGCTCCTTGGTGGTTACAGTCTTTATGTCCAAAAAAGCTGAGGCAGTAAATCCCAGGGGTCAAACCTCTCCTCCAAAGGCAGGAGGAAGGGGAGAGTGTACTTAACAGCTCCTCACATTTCCATTTAAATGGGGATAAGCGGCACAACACTGGTTTGGGATTTTGGTGATTAGTGACTTCTTGGGCGGGGACCCGTAAAGGCTGTCTGTTCCCAATTTTAGGAGACTGTTCTGACAGGCCACCTTCACATCTTGCCTCCTCTGCTAACCAAGGGAAAGTGTGAACCAGCAGTGGAATGAAAGGAGCCTTCTCAGCAGCCCAAAGGTGGCACTTGCCTTACCTAGTCAAGCTTCGCTGCCTCAATGACATTAATTTGCTCCTGACCTAACACTCCCAGCACTGCAGTTCAATGTGTTTATTAACTCTAGGAATGAGCTTTCATGTGAATTTTATTGTTGCACTGAGACACAACGAGGTGAAGATATGTGGGTTCTATTCCATTTTCCATATCTATGCCATAAAACGTAGCATTTGTGGTGCCTGTATTATTTGTGAGCTTGTATTAGTGCTTAGCTTAAGGTCTATTGAAATGCCCTGGAAATACAACAGCCTCATTAAGCTTTGGGGTAGAGTTTTTAATTCTTGTTCTTGTTTTAAGTCAGAGGAGGTTTAAAGCAGCAAGGCTTGCTAAAGAACTAGGATTCCTATGCCATGAAAAGCCTGGCTCAGACACATAAAAAAAAAGGAGAAATTTCCCAGTGGATGATCACTCTTGACATTAATCAGCTTCTAACTGAGGACTCATGGTCTATTGTTTCCCATCTCAGGGAGTTTTATACATTCCTCAGAAGAAGATGGCACAAGTTATTATGGAGACAGGTGTCTGCACTGAGTGGAATCATATTGGGGTGCAGCATACAAAGTGCCACATTTCAGGAGCAGAGAAATTTCTTTTGCCAAAGGGGGATTTTACTTGATTTTGATAAGCAGGGGAAAGCTCTGCTTTCAAAGAGTGATCGTTAAATATAAATAAATATTGATTTTTCATTATGAATAAATATCTGTAGTTAGACAAGGTAGTCAATACAAGCTGCTACAAAATTAGCCTTATGAGCTAAAGTTTGCTACCACTAGGTTCATAAGGAAGTTTTCATTGCTTCAGCAGAAGAGAGATTAACACCTCTGAGAAAAATTGTGCAGGAGTTTTTTCTCACCTTAGCCTGACAGGGAGAAGGATTTTTACAGTGTTTCATTAAAGAGAGTGACCTCTTCCAGGCTCTTAGGCCAAGTCCTCAGAAGACACAGATTTTAAATCCTTCCCTCAATGAACTCAGCCCTAGTTAAGCTGACCCAGTCTAAGGCATTTCCCTGCTTTGCAGAAGTGAAGAAAGAGAGACATACAGAGCCCTTCCTCACAAGCTGGTGTTTTGTTCTTAAGTACAGAATTAATCTAAAATTAATTTTCCCCATTTGCCAGTTTCAGCTTCAGCTACAGTTATTTCCATATGCCAGGGCAAAGTTTTAAATCATGGTCTGTATTTTGGGGTTCCTGCAATTCAGATTGGAGCTAAATTTGCTTCACAGACTGCTGCCAGCTGTCTGCTGGGCATTGATGATGGTTCGTGTTCATCCAGGGCCTGTCTGAAGTTTCAGACAGTGATTACCCTCAATGTTTAATGAAACCTGAGGAATCAATTAATCTTTTTCATGACTCTGCTATCCTGCATTACTTAACCTGGATTCAAGGCAGCCTCATGGGAAGGAATGGGGAATGTAGGGAAAAAGGAAGGCATGAAAACCTTGCTTACAACTGCACTTCTCCCTCCATCCGAGGCTGCCAAACCTGACCCTGCTGCGTATCCACCGCCCTGGTACCTGTGCTCGGGTCTGGATCCGCAGGGCTCCAGCTGTGGATCCTGCAGCAGACTGCAAATGCAGCAGCAGCTGACAGCAAATCCCTGAGGCAAAGGGCTTCAGTGCATCAAATATTAAAATGGATACTGCAGTACACCCTCCCTGCTTCGCTCCTGCCCGAATTTAACACCCAGGAAACCTCCTTCTCAGCATCTTCACTGCCCCCTTGGGAGCAGCGATGGCAGCAGAGTCACTCACTGCAGAGACTGCAGTGCCCTCCGGTTTGCAGGAACCACGAGGTGTTGCAATGAGGCAAAACCCTGGGAAAGGAGGATTTATGGGTCCAGCTGCGAGCAGTGAGAGAGGGGGAAAAGTATCCCACTGCTGTTGGGCTGCTGTGGAGCAGAAGAATCCAGGGAGGTGCTGCAGAAAACATGAGGGCTCCTGGCAGGTTTGCAATGATCCCTCTGAGGAGGGGAGCGCTCCTTTTTCTCTGGCAGCCACCCAGCCCCAAAGTGTAATAAATGCACAAAATGGATTATTTTTCTTTAAAAATAGACCGTGCCCCTCCCACGGGCTCCTTAAATAAATCTCTTGCCCCTGTACTCTTCAGCTCAAGGTCACCTGGAAGTGCAGCTCTTTCACCAGCACATCAGTATTTCACCCATGAGAGAGGAGAGCAGAGAGCCCGAGGGCTGAGGCCACAGATGTGCATCCTGTCCTTGCCCATTGCTCGTTGTATCTGGGCTAAGCCCCAGGAATTTTGGACAACGGTTTGGCTGTCAGTCACAGGGCACCAAGCTTACAGGGGCTGAAGTACAGTTACAGAGCTCTCTTAAGCCATTAACTGATTTAAGTGACATAAATATTCCCCTTTTTCCTCAACAATGGATGAGGTTTTTTTTTCATTTGCTTGAAGAAGGGGCTTTTAGTCTACCAGATGGGTCCAGGCTCTCTGTCCTGGAGATGTGCTCTTTAGATGTGTTTTCAAAGCTTAAGAGGGTAACTTCATTTAAATCTGTGCTTTTCAATTTACCCTTGGGTGAAGTGTGAAGGCAGCAGCTGCATTACAAGATCTCTCACACCACATGGATCTTCTGCTCTATGTGCCATTGGGGTTTCGTGAAGGAAGGAATCATCTCCCTTTTTTTAGTCACTTATTGAAAAATAAGTGTCAGCACAGTGAAAGCAGTTCAGTCTGAAATATCTGAACCGGGCAGCGTTGCTTACAGAAAACAAATGCTATATCAGACACAGAATTGTTCTCACATTATTCTTAGGTCAAGAATGAAGACTCACTGGTTCTTCAGGAATTTAAATTACATAAAATATACAAGCAGACAACGATTGCTTAAGATTTAAATTGGATTACATTCAAATGAAGTTCATGCCCCATCCTGCTGTCTTTACTTATAGGAGTCGTATTTATAAATATATAGTAAAGCACGTCAATAATCTTGATTGGAACTAATTTTACTAACAAATGACTTCATTAGCAATTATTGTTCTTGTCTTCAAAATGTTCCCATTTCTAAAAATCCTCAAACATACATTTGCAGGAGGGATAGAAGTGAAGGGAGAAGCTCTCCAAACTAAAACCAGCTGATAAAATAAAGGGATCTTGGCTGATATTGAAAGACGAGAGGACTTCTATCCAAATGTGAAAAGATGGCTCTCTGCTGGTGAGTCTTAGAGGAGAGACACAATTGCTGTTCCCTGAACAGCTCCAGCAAAACCCTTGGGTGCACCACGTGCTTGGGACACTGAGCCTTGAACCCTGACTGCTTGGCCACTTAGAAGTGTAAAAGCACTTTGTGGGGTAGGGTATTTTATAATGCCTGATTCCACAAGCTTCACAGCATTCCAACTCCCAGCTTCCTGTTGGGGACATCTGCAGAAGCCACCTACCAGTGCTGAACACATCTTTTGGGAGGATATCTGCTGCCCTCCCTCTTACTCAGACAATTCCTCCGTGTCAGAGGCCATGCAGGGCCGGGATTGCTCAGTGCTGAGCTGTACAGCCCCAGCTTGGATTCACCCTGGGCTCTGCCCTGTGGTCCTTGTCAAGCTGAGCTTTATAAGCACTGGTGCCTCTTGCTCCCAGTCTGGGTGAGTCATCCCTGCAATGCTCCAGAGGCAGCGCTGCCGAGGGTCGCTTGTCCTTGAGACAAGCTGTGCTTCCATGCAAAAGACTGAGAAAGCAGACAGCCTCAGCTGAAACCCAGAGATCCTATGGATTTATGCTCAGGTGAATGAAAACAGAGCGTGTCTTAAGAAGGTAGAGAGGTTGGAAGGCAAATCCTGTTTTTCTGATATAAACCAAGTACTGTTTCAATGTTTGGAAGAATCACATTGGCTGTCACTATTCATCCATGCAAGGAATAATTTATTCCTTCATTTTGGCATGGCTTTTTATAAAGCCTCTGGTCATAAAGACCCAAAGTCACCCCATGTAGGTCCCAGCAATGGCAGAAGAAGGTTTAAGGATTTAAATGAAAAAGGAATTGGAGCTTTCACTGCCAGGCAGTGAGGCAAAATCCCTCTGTCCTCAGCTGTGTAGCACATCCTCAGCTCTCCAGCTTCAAATCTGGAACTGTGGGATATTGACAGCGAGACTGTGGGAATATCCAGGCACGGTTCTAGGAAAATCCTCTATTTGCTGAATTCTGCAACCTGTTTGTGACCAGGCTGTGATTGCACTCAAATGTCAGCAATTCAATTATTTTTCTGAGTTTATTCTTGCTGTTTCTGTCGGTGGTATGTGAATTGCCCTCGTCCCAGCTCACTGCTACGGTTCATCGTCCAGGAGCTGAGAGAGTGGGTTGGTTTTGTTTCAACATATGCCAGAGCCAAAGAAACCTCTTGGCCAACCTTCACATGTGATCCTCAATCTCTGTAGCTCCAGGTATGCTTTTGTGCCTCAGATGGATACGAGGCCGTCTGGTTTTCTGCTCTGTTTTGGGGGTTTTTTGAGTCCTGTTTTCTCCAGTAAAAATGCTCCTGTGCCACAACACTTTGCCATCAGCAGCAGTTGTACCTGCACAGCTCAGGGGTCTGGGCATTAAATATAAAGGATTTCAGCAGGAACCCCCATGTACCTCTGTGTTGCAGTTTGTAGTTTGCAAGAGCCAGACTGCTGTGGCCAAGAAACAGTTAATTGTTGTTTATTTTATTCATGTGGTCAAATTTAATCTCTTGTTTTATTGTTCAGCAGAGCTCTGTAAATCTCCCATGTCCCCTCAGGACTCACCCAGCTCCTGTCTTTCCCAAACCTTTCCCCTGCAGATTGTATCAGCCTGGTTCAATACATCTATCTCCCTTAATAAGAAAAAGAACCACAGCAGGGAAAAGGGGAAGCTTTTGCAAAATGTTTTAAGTTCTGTCCTTTCAGGGCCATAATCTGTTAGGGGATTCAACCAATAATGTAACTGTAAGACCCAGGGAAGAGGCAACATTCCCACCAGGAACTGGAAAACTTCCTACTCCCAAACACAAATTGAAAGGAAAAGGTTAGAAAGCAAATCAGACCATCTTGCGTGTCCTTGCAGGCCTTAATTCCTTCACAAACATGTGCAAACTGAATAAAAAGAACTAGCTAAATAAAAATCCCCACGCAGAGAGAATGATTTTGATCCTCTGTTAAAACAGTTTGAGCGGAAAGGATTTTGCAGCCTCTCTGTTAATCTGCTGATCACGTGGTTGAAAGTGATGCCCTTGAGGCACTATCCAGCCTGGTGTTGAATTGATTGGTCAACAAAAAAAGAAAGGAGGAAAAAAAAGAATAGAAGTTGTGCTCTTGTATTAGGATGGCTAAATCCTCGCCTGCAAGTCTGGGTAATCTTCACTGGAGGAGCGTGCTGGGGCTTTTTTCATCAGCCTGTGAAGGCTGAGATGGACTTCAGAAGAAAGGGAGGTTTCAAAATCAGCCTCGTGAGCCTGTAATAAATAATGAGAAGTTCTCATACCCTGCACCAGCAGAAGCCGCTGTGTATGTGTGCCCTTAGCCTCTTGAATCTCTGTTACTGATTCCTGGAAAATGAGTAGCAGCCAGGAATTAGTTGTAGGTGTGAATCAGAAAGCAGCAGTGGCCTTTGAAAACGAGTGAATAAGTTTTGCATATCCATGGGGTGCTATTATGCATTCCTATGGCTAAGACAATTTGTTGCTTAGCCTAGAACCGTCAGATGCTTTCAATATTTGACTTGTACAACTGTATGTGCATTGTAACTATACATCTTAAACAGTCCTTCCCAATTTATTGGTTTTGATCTAAGTGACAAACAGTGGATATGACACTAGCATCTTCCCATTTCATGTCCCAGTTGTGCCCAGTAAAGGGAGCAGCCAGATCCTCTCCCTTGTCTGAGCAGCATTTGCAGCACTGCAGGGTTTCAGGAATGTGTCTGGACTGGTCATGGGTCCAGCTTCACTTCAGGGAGATGAGCCATTTAATAGCAGCAGGACTTTTTGTTATTGTGACTCTATAAAAGAGCCCTGAAATAATAAAATTGAGATCTGTAAAAGGTTTAGTGGTTTAAAACCGGGTTCCCTGCCCTTTTTGTTATATAAACTGCGTTTAAAAAAAGATACTCCGCTGTGTCCTCATATTATCCTGCATTTTATGTACTCACATGTCTATCTGTGTATCACCTCTGTATAAACAGAGAATCAGGGTAGTTAAAAACTAAGTAGGCTCCTTTCTTTTTATAACATGGCCACAGATATTTCTTTTTTTTCTTGAAAGAAAGTAAGCTTTTCAAAGTTCATGAACTTTCTTCAGCTTTTAATCCTGCTTCCACAGTTCAAGTTCCCAGTGGAGAATAGAGCACAGAGCAGAGGAGAGCAGAGCCAGGGGTTGGGCTGGGCTGCCCTGGGTGTGGCAGAAAGTGAGGCCTGAGCCAAGAGCGTGGCTGGTGGTTGGCAAAACACGAAGATATCCCCGGGGGTAACTCTGAGCTCCTTCAGAAAGGTCAACCTTGTTCTTTTTGGTTTTGCTTGTCCATTTTTAAAGCTCCTTTGCCCTAGAGAAAACCCACTGGCGGTAATGGGGAGGTGCAGACAGAATCCTGAACTCCTTTCAGGCACATTTTGGATAGCAGTTCCTCTCAAAGAGTGTGAGATAATTTCTTAAATATCTTTTTTTGCTGTCCCTCATAGCAGAAAAACACTGCCATTCAGTTAAAAATCCAGTTTTACAAATAACACCATCATCCCAGTTTCATAATGCTTATATTTTGTCAGCTGCTGATTTGACTCTGACGACTTAGTTAAAGAAGATTTCTGCTAAAAATATATCAGCCCCATTGCTTGAAACGTGGCCACGCTTTTACCATCAGGCAGAAAGGAAAGGATGAGTATTATAAACATAAAGAATTGCTTTGTTTACCACATACAGTGTCAAGAGGGGAAAAGTTGTCTATTTACATTCCTAATGCCCTCATGATCGCAGTGCAGAGAGTTTTCCTCCCCTATTAAGATGTTTATATGTAGTAATAGCTGCATTAATTTTCTTTCTTTCATTTCCGTTGAATTTAAGGTCCTTACTGGTGTAATACAGCCCAGGGGCCGGGGTGGGTGGCAGAGAAATCTTGCAAATACAAACCACGCAGAAAGCAATGAAATGTCAGCTGAGTGTGCTGACAGCCCGTAACAAACACCATCAGGGGAACACTTTATTCCTTTCTATTGCTTTGAAATCAAAGCCATGACAACACTGATGCTGATGGGGTTAACTATGTCACTGCCAATCTTTTCCACTAAAATACTGAATTATGGTTCTTTCGCCACAAAATTCTTTTCCATATTTTCCTGTCTATCAAAATCATCAACTGTTCCGTGCTAAGCTTGTCAAAGTGCTAGCTGGACTCATGGCTTGTCTCATCTAGTCCTAAAAGCATCAGGACTAGTAAAGACAGGATAGCACCAAGTTTTACCACACAAATGAAGAATTTCACGTCTGTTTTAATGGCGGAGTTACTCGTTGCTCCCTCCAGTTAATTTGAAAAGATCGCTTTCAAATTAAATAAAGTTACCACAAAATTTCCCCCTGACTTCCAGACTTCCACAGAACCCAGCAGAAATTAGCTCTGCTTTGTGACAGGCCAATGCAAATGTGCTCCCTTTTCTTACTGTAATACTCGTGGGTTTCCTTTCTATCATCCATTTAGCCTAAAAATACCTTTCTCCAGTTTGTGGGTTTCCTTTTCATCATCCATTTAGCCTAAAAAAAATCTTTCTCTAGTTTGTGAGTTTCCTTTTTATCATCCACTTAGCCTTAAAAAAAAATAAAAATCTTTCTCCAATTTGTGGGTTTCCTTTTCATCATCCATTTAGCCTACAAATGTCTTTCTTCAGCTGTCAGTCTTCTTTCTTGGATCATTATAGGAAATTTGAGGATGAGCTCTACTGCTTTGCATTTTCTGCCAGTGATTCGATCTGTGTGTGATACAGAGATGTGCAAGAGGGTTGGATGTGTGATGGAGGCAGGAGCTGCACCAGGAGCTCTGGGCACTCTTTATAAGACTGTGCAGAGGGAAGGGTTTCTTTTTACAAACCCAGGAACAGCAAATGCAACAAGTCCTCATGCAGCCTGTTGGGAATGCCCTTTACACTCTCTACAAAAATTTGCCATGCAGTTTCCTCATTCCCTGCTTTCTCCTGAATCCCTCAATAAATGTCTTGCAGTAATTCAATTTTATATTTCCCTGCCATTTATCTAGCCATCTATTAATCTAAGAGAAACAGAGGGGAGCAAGGTAAAGCCCCAGGAAAATTCGTCAGAAAAGCATTTCAGACACCAAGCACTCCTGTTAGATGGTTACACACTCACACTCACACACACCCCTTTCACACACTGCCAGCATTTCCCAGCACGTTGCTGCCTGGGAGCTCCACCTGCAAGTCTGACCCCACTAAAGGCAGTGGGCAAACTTCCTCCAAGTGGAAATGGGGCGTGACTTTCACCACTGGCTTCTAAAATTGGCCGTTAATCAGATTTAGTGGCTTAGGAGCAGTGTAAAGAAACCCAGGTTGAATATAATGAAGGAAAGGCTGACTGCTCGTCATTGCTGCCGTGATGGTGAGTGAATATTTTGAAGACTTGAACATGTTCAGGAGTGAATTTTACTGAAAATCATGACACAGTCAGAAATCTTATCCTCCAGCTAAGCAGATGCCTTTAGTTTTTCTCCAAGATTCTGGCCACAGAATGCAAATGGCTTTGTCACAAGTCAAGACATTTTGTTTAATCCTCTCTACTAATACCTGGATTTCTTGTCCTGAGCCACCAAGATCCAGCTATGCCAATGGCAAGTGAGGTTGTAGGATATTTTGGAGCAGGTATCTCCTGGAAGGACAGGGAAGCACTAAGCCCTTTGAGCAAAGCCCACATACTTATTCAAAATTCCTCGTGAAATGCCAGCCACCCTTTTCCAGAGGAGACTAATTCAAACTAAACCAGCACAACCAACAGCTGGTGGAATGAACAGGGTGGCAAACAGCCCATCTACCAGGAAAGGACTGATGGAGTCTGATCTTTCACGTCATAAGAAATGCTGAAACCTCAGAGAAAGAGAGAACAGGGAAGGAGAGAAACTATTTAAGCCATGGGACAGCACCAGCACAGGAACAAGCTGCTGTTTTCTGGCTGTGAATTAATTTGTGCTAGAAGTGAAATATTTTCTGCATACTGGACTCAGAACTAGTTGGGAACACAATAAAGTTAGGGAATCATAGGATATAGCTTGCTAAATTATAAATGAAGCTGTATGAGGCAGGTAGCTGTAATAACAGGGAATTAGACTTACAGCAGCCAGTTCAGTCCAGGTCTCTGATCACTCCTGGTAAGAAGGTTTCTTTCTTCACCCTCCACCACTCTGGCTGGTTGCTCTCCCAGATGAACAGAACAAACATTTTGCCTTCAATGTTTTTCTGTTGCTGTTGGAAAGTAAAAAAAAAAAAAAAAAAAAAAACAAAACGTGTGGGTACATAGGTGTAAAAACGACTGCAAAGGGGTAACACAGGGAGAGGTTTATTTTCTTTTAGCAGCAAAAGGGACAGAAAGCCAAGTTGTTATTACTCTGAGGTGAAATTGTTACAAAATGGCTGCTCTGTGCTTTATTGTATTTTGGTGCAGGAGCCTGGTAAAGCCACAGGCACGTCTTGGAGCCTGGTGGAGCATCCATGTGTCTGACAGCTGACAGGACAACAATGATTTGTGTTGGATTGGGATTGGGATGGGGTGGCTCCAGGCGTTTCGTTTATGGCGGATTGTTCTTCTCCGAGATCTCAGCGACAACTTTTCCCACTTGCCATTGCCCCTGGCTGCAGTGCCTGGGGGGAACTGTGGGATGTGTTGCTCATAACCTGCCTATTTGCAGATGGTGAAGGCACAAAGCAGTTGTGCCCACACACCCCTTGTGCTGCAGATACACACAATCCCCTCCTTTACCCACCCGAGATCAGGGGACAGCAGGGGCAGAGGTGCCCATGTCTGCAAGAAGTAATTCCTCTGTTGGCACTTCTGTGCTGCCTAATTGCATTCACATTCAGAAATCATTTGATTGAGCTTTTCTGCCATTATAGCAACATGAGCCCCTAGGAAGACTGTTTTCCAACTATTTTTTCTGACACATTCAGCACATAGTCAGGAGTCATAATTTTGTCTAATTATACTTCAAAATCTTCGTTTTGGCCTCTAACTAGAAAGTTCTTGATCTTAAGCATGGGTTCTGACACAGAGAATGTGACATCATGCTCATTAGCATTTATCTGAAAGTCCCAGTTGTCCTGGACCCCAAACCAAGTGTCAGTCCATGCCCTGAAACACCTGAAATTTAAGTAGGACAAAAAAAAGGGCAGGATAGGAAGGAAAAGAAGGATTTCATCTGTGTTGTGTAGATGGGAGACAGATTCAGCTGTTAAACACGGACAAGCATTCCCATCAGAGGGTATCCAAGACATCTGCACGATGCTGACAGATAGAACCAGCAGCAGGAAATGAAATATCTCCAGCATTTCCTGAAGCTCCAGAGACCTGTCTGCAGGCAAAGCAGGCGAGCCCTGGGAGTAAAATAAATTGCCTGAGGTAATGCAGGAAGACAGTAACAAACTAGGAATTACCTGCTTCTCCTGAATTCAGATTTGCAAGATCTTAGCGCCTGTCTTTTCCAAAGTCACTCCCTGACAGGCCCTCAGCAGTAGGAATTATTCTTTACTGACTATCCAGTAAAAATTCAAAGTGAAGTTGGTTATCACTGTGCTCTGTCAGCCTGGGCCATGGAGCTGGGCCTAAAGGTTTGAAGCAACACGCTGTGGGACAACAGCAGGAGAGAGATGAGGTGTCTGTGCCACGGATTAAAAATAACATATCCTATGGAAACACAGAGGCAGCTTCTTGGCTTAATCTGAAACACAAACATTACAAGGGATTTTCTTTGGAAATGAGAACTTTTCTGAAAATCTTGTGAATAAACTACATCCAGGCAACACGATGTGCTGCAGAAGTGATATAAAAAGCAGACTTTCCTCAAGATTTTATTTCAAAGCTATTTAGAATTTAAATCTAAATAACAGTTTGTAGTAATTTTTCATTGTTACATTTTATGCCATATCATAAAATCTTTAAATAGGGTTTTTCATTACCAAATTACCTGATTTCTTCTCCAAGTGCTTTCAGATCAATTAAAATGCAATAAGAGCAAAAGCAGGGCATGTTTAGTTACAGACAGTATTAATTGTGGTAAGCCCTGGGTGAAAGAAGATGGAGATGACAGAAGTCAGAGAAGTTAGAGCTTGTGAGGGCCGCTGCTCCGAGCCCATGATCCATAAAATTATACTTCCAAGTGCCTTAAATCATTTCTCACCAGCTGTTGCCTGTCACACCAACTGTGGACAGAACACAAATGCCTTTTCTGGCTTTCTGTTGGGATCTGCCTTCCACCACTCCATCCTCAACACAATTTCAGGGAGAACCTGCTGGTGTCAGCAACACACACAGGTCTTGGTTTCCAAGCACCCTTTTGCAGTGGGGTCTCACCTGCAGTGTAATTTCATTTCCTGCTGGTGTTAGCAGGCAGTTCCTGGGCCACACTGAGCTTTGGGGTTAATGCCAGTGCATTTCCTATAATCCAGCCACCAAGAGCCCCTCTAGGGAAGGGTGGTGAAGGTGGTGAAAGACATGGCCAATGTGCTGGTATTGACTGACTCTGACATTTTTAGTAAGATATACCAATGCAGTCATCCTCTGGCTACAAATATCCACAGGAGGAATAGATGTGTCCTTTAATAACAGGGAGAGTGCTTGAAAAAAGAACATTTTATTGCTGTGTTGCTTTCACCACAGTAAACTGCAGCATTTTCATTTTCCTGTATTTATTGCACTGGAGTGTTTATACCACTGGGAAGCAAATATTTGCTTTCAAAGGTCACTCATTGTATCTCTCTTCCTCTGGGGATGGATGTAGGTCTCTCTTAGCCTTCAGTAGAACTCCATACAGATTATATAATGTTCTTGCTATAAGATTCTTCATTGCATCTTAGCACAGCTAAAATAGCAGATGCAGAATGCAAAGTACAATAGGCAATGCCTTTCCATTAGCTGGTCTCTCCTTGTATTTTTTCTTTACCATTTAGTCAGTTGTGCAAGCACTGGTGTAACACATGAGACCACCTCACAGAGAATTTGATGTAAGTCACCCAAGTGCCTGGAGTTAATTGCTTTGTGTGGAAGACATTCGTGTAGGCAATTATTGTAACTAGAAACAAAAATTGAATGGAGAGATGCAACTTCTGTAGCAACTTATTTTTTTTTTAGTCAAAGTTTTAGATCTATATTGCTTAACATATTAGATCCCTATTTTGGTTTTCTGATCTGTCATGTCTGCAGGGACCACAGATAAATGTAGTTGAAGTTAAAGGTACAGAGTACGTTTCAGAGAGTTTATTCCAGTTATGTTAAATTCCTAAGGCAATTATAGGGTTTTGATACTTAGTTTAGATAAACTTAAATGATAACAGAATGAAAAATATCATCTAGGATCAAAAATATAAATTCCAAATGGAATTTATCACTAGAAGTCCTGAATAGTATTTTAGGCCTGTTTCTGTTCTACTACAACAAGAGTAGGTTATAGTGGGCCCAAGCCAGACTGATACCTTATGCTTCAGAAGGTCTGTCCAGTATCAGTGAGGGCAAATCCATTATGGTTTACCTCTTCTTGGCCATTCCTGAGATGACTCAGTTTTAATGTTTTATATATATGTAGGTGTTCCTAAGAAACACCATAGAGGGAAAACTGTTAATTTGTACTTTACAGAAATAATTCCCATCAAAGCATAAATCTTCTCTCTACAGGTTTTTTATTGATAACAGGGTTTATTGTTTGAAATTCATGGCACTGGATAGGAGTTTCAGCCTAAATAGGACTTTTCAGAGAAAATCCTATCTCTAATAAGTCCTATTCCACATTATAAATTGCAAAATCTGCAAAAAAATTTAAACCTATTCCCTGCCATCTACAAAATATATGTAGTTCATCATACTGTGTGCAAATCAGTAACCTTTATTGATTCTTGTGCACGGTTTCCTATTAAATAAAGTTGAATCAGCACAGCTGCAGGGCACTTGTGTTTATGACTAAAACTTGATGTAAAATGACTTGTCTGGAAGAATTCTTTTTGCTATTTCTCAACCCATTCTAAGTGCTTTACAAATACCAAACAATCTCAATAAACCTGTCAAGTTCGATCACTCACTGCACAACATCTCTCTGGTTACAAGCCCTGACATTTTTTTTAGCTTGATGCAAAATAAGAGGTGTCTGTCACTAAGATGCCAACTGATGGTTCTAACTAACCAAGAAGGGTAACTCTAAAAAAAAACCCCACAAGAGCATGGAGTGACAGGACAAGGGACAACGGCTTCAAACTGACAGAGAGTAGGTTTAGATTAATGTTAGGATGTAATTCTTTACCAGGAGGGGGGTCAGGCACTGGAACAGGTTGCCCAGAGAAGCTGTGGCTGCCCCATCCCTGGAAGTGTTGGATTGGGCTTTGAGCAACCTGGTGTAGTGAAAGATGTCCCTGCCCATGGCAGGGGGGTTGGAAATAGATGGTCTTTAAGGTCCCGTCCAACTCAAACCATTCTATGATTATATGACAGTTTTTTTCCACTTTGTTTCTTTTCTGTACCACCCATCACCATCGCTGGCTCACGATCAAAAAAAACTAGGGAAATGATCGAAAGTCAGGCTGGAATCTACATGAGAACGGAATTTTCTGTGCAACTTTTATTATCTGCAGTGACTGACCAAGAGCCTGTTATTATTCATTACTGTCAGTAGAAACACTCATCTCACTTCCACGTCTGTAATCATTCAGCTCACACTGGATATGCTTAGAGACTGAACCAAATTCCCTGTTGTCATCCCACCCTCTCACTGATGCATCACCTCCCACTTTACAGCTCATGAGATGCTACCAGGCAGACAGAGCACAGAACCAGTTTCCTCCCCTCACATCTATTTGTATTTACCAGTTAGATGAGTCCCTAAGTCCTGTCCAAATTGTCCTGGTTTTTGCTAAAGCTTGGTGCTGCTATTCTGCCAGCACAGGTTCGGCAAGGATCCAGGCAGAGGAGAATATTTTAACTAGATGCTCAAAAATTAGGTCCACAGACTTAATCCTGATATTCTGTCACAGAGGCTGCACCAGAAATATTTCAATGCTGGGCTTTGCCTCAATCTGGGAAAAAACCCACAATTTGTGAAGCAGTGACCAGTGCTGGTGCCAGCCTGTGCCAAGTGGGACAGGAGTTTGGAGCACGGTTCTTTACAGAAATAACTTTTTTTTATCCCAGCTGAGCATGCTCCATTTGTGACCAGGGGCAGCATCTTCCTGGAGCTGTGATGTGCCGCAAAGGGCGCCATGAGTGCAGCGGCAGGGTGGGAATGTTGGGGTGGCCTCAAGAGCATCCCCACACTTTCACATGCCTGTCAGGCAGAGACCAGCTCCTGGTTCCTCTTTTCCTCCTAAACATCCGAGGGCACCATTTTCTGTAAAGCTTATTTTGTGAACCTCCTTGAAGTGTCCGACACCAGCCTGAGTATAAGCCATAAAATTAAGCTCTGGCTTTGCATCAGCTGGCACTGCAGATGAGTTGCTTTAAGCTTGGTCCTTCTCACCGCTGTGACCATGCAGCTGGCAGAGCCAGGTGGCCTTCTCCAGCAGACATTTGGGCTCCTAAACATTGTGTGACCCATCACAAAATGCCAGGCTCCCTCTGACAAGAACGTGGTGATGTGCTCAGTGATGAAAGTAGGATGCTGTGCCAGTAGCTGCAGGGCTGACTCTTCAAGATGGATTTCTTCCTGCTGTAGCTTCAAAGAGGAAAAGCAACCACGAGTGAGGGCACAGCTAATGTGAAAGCATGAAGGTCACATATTCCCTCTTAGATAAGAAAAGCAGCAGATCTGCTGCTGAAGCTTCAGAGGAGATGCAAGGAGATGTCTGCTTTCCTTACACAATTCTAAGCAAACAGTGTGTGATCCAGAAAATACTGCTGCCACCCAGCTGTACCTGTTCAGCCCATACTCCTGAGGTCCTGATGGAGAGCACAGTGAAAGTGAGGAATGGATTCATCTCCAATATACAGTAACTTCCATTCAAACACAGTTGTTACCATTAAGATTTTAGAGCTAAAACCTGCCCTGACTTATGTTGTTTCATAAAGGGTGCACATATTGCAAAGACAGGACAGAAAACAACCTCTGGGGTTTTGCTTTCTTAGAGCAGCTTTGCTGAAAGGGGCTGCTTTTGTCCTCTTTCTGTAACTGAGCCTGATGGCACCTGCTTTATGGCTGGTTATTTGCCGTCCCCCACAACTTCCCCAGCTCCTCTGCACCTGGGATTAGGTTTTCCTGCAATGAACATTCAGCGAGCAGTAATTTGCAAAAAGCCATGTTTGAATTGAGCAAAGAAATAAGCCAGTGTTGTTGTTATAAAGATCTGACAGATGGTAGGAGGACCCGCCTTTCTTAATCAAGTTATGCTCAGTAATCAGAGCTAGCTTGAGTTTGTAACCAAGAAAGAAACCCTACCCAAAGGAGGACTAGTGGGCTGCATCCTGACCTCTGGTTATGATGGGCTTGGTGGTGTTGTTCTGTATCAAGAGGGATAAGAGAAATCAGAATCTCACCCACTTTGCGGAGAAGTTGAAAACACCACTTAGGTCCTATGGTCACTTCACTTACCCCAAAACGAAGGATCCTCCCAGGCAGACAACTTCTCCTAGTCTAGCTGTAAGTATCATTTCATAGCCTGACCTACAGCGTGGTGGACAAGTCATTAGCCCGTAAAAATCTGAAAAGTTTCATTGTCTTTAATTTCACTGTAAATGTATTAGCTGAGCATCCAGCCCTCTGAGAGATTCAGCTGAAACACAGGACATGGGGGGCATAGACTCAGCCTTGACCTCCTTCACATAAGCCTTTTAATTCTAGAGAAGAACGAACGGGTTTCAGGACTGTTTCTGGCAGCAAATAACATCTCCTGAGCCTCCAGCTTTGATATGAATAACATTTGAAAGATTAAGAAAAAAGGAAGGATTCTCCTCAAAGAACATGACAAGGGTGCATCCTTGTTCTTCAAGAATGATTAATAACACAGGAATAAAGCAGCACCTTGAGCAACCCCATGTGCTCTCCACTATGCAGGAATTACCATCCAGAACAAGAGAGTATGGGTGAAGGCACTCCTGTAATTAAAGCACTTTCATGGGACTGACATTTCAGCACGACTCAGCGAGCCAGGGAGCCTAACCACACAGTTTCTTCTCCTTTGTGTCTTCCAGGCTCACAAGCAGCTGAGCACAAATCCCTGATCTGCGGCGTCCACAAACACACCCACAGCTAAGATGGCGGAGGACGCGGATATGCGCAATGAGTTGGAAGAAATGCAGCGGCGTGCGGACCAGCTCGCCGATGAGGTGAGACCAGCAGCTAAACTGGGAGCTTGGGGCTGGGGATGGTGTGAAAGACACATCCAGGAATAGGAGCGCAGCCGGCAAAAGGATTTCTAGGGCTGATTCTGCTTTTCCGTCAGCTTTACACTGAAAGCAGAATTGCAAATGAGATGAGCTGGGGTGAAATTTAATGTTGTGTTTAGTCAAGATTAAGGCATTTATTGATCAGGAGTTTGGTTTAGGAATTAGATTGTGCATCAATTTGACTGGCCTCAGAGCAAAAAGCAGTAATTTAATATTTTCTGAGGATTCCTTCGATTTGTCAAACCTATTAAATGTTAAAAGTCACCAATTAAGTCCCTGAAAAGTCGTAGCTGAAAACCACAGACTATTTTTAAAGCGGAACACCAGCTGTTCCAAGCAGCACCGCCGCAGTGTGTGAGCAAGGGGACCACAAGCCCTGGAGACTGCAGCTGCCTTAGGATGCAGTGGGAATTGCTGCATTAGTGAGTCCTAATGGAGAGCTGGAGATGGAGAAATCACCAGTGCCCTGCTGATGGCCTGATTTGGGGGGGAAGGCAAAGAGTGTAGGAAAAACATGGTGTCAGCATGAGCCTGCACATTAGTGTTGGAAAGCATAACTTGCCAAATCTAAGCACATTTTCCTCTGTTTCATTCCAGTCCCTGGAGAGCACCCGTCGAATGCTGCAGCTTGTTGAAGAGGTAAGGACTTGCATTTTATTTGCACTTCTGTTGTGAACAAAGGTGATGGAGAGTCTGATGCTGGAAGGGCTTTTTTAATAACTCACATTGCTAAGGCATGCCCATGGCTTTATGTGCCACTCTGTCCCTCCTCATCCCTACCCCTTACTAGGGCCATTCAAGACACTGTTCCCTGGTTGCCAAGTGTCCAGAGCAAGCCAGCAGCCGAGGCACTGGTTTGGTTTGCCCATACCTGAGTATCCATTGAGACAGGATACTGGAGATAAAGCAAAGGCACAGCCTCTGAAGGTGATCTGGAGTCAGGGACAAGTGGCTGAGGTGCTGCAGAGCTCCGGGAGCCTCGTGCTGTCTCTTGTCCTTGCCCTAGCACTTCGAGCAGGGAAGGTGAGAAAGGCCCTCAGGGCATTTGCCCTGTTGTCTCTAAATACTTCCCTTTCCATAAACACTCTGAGCTATTTTTATAGAACACCAGTCACAGTATTTAAATGCCACTTTTTTATGTATCTGAAATATTTATCAGGATTTCAAGGCTCATGAGATGTCCTAGATTGACTGCTTTGGAACAGGGAGTTCTCTGATTTTCCATGGTGCTAAGGAAGGGGATCCCGGCTCAGTCCTCACAGCTACTACAGCTTCTACCTGCCTGGAGGGGTCACTCCCAGAAGGGAAAAACCAATTCAGTCAGGCTGTATTTTACCCTCTTCGCAACAAAGGGGTTTAAAAGTTGGAAAATCTCAAACTCAGTTTAGCTTCAAGTGTTCAGCCATCAGGTGGTGGAAAACTTTGCTGCCGCCTGACAGGACATATTATTTTCAGACGCCATGTGAGCCCTGGTGCTGAAGCTGGTGACATTTTTAATCAGGGTCATCAGCACTGACAGTTCCAGTACTCCTGACAAGCAGAGGAGTCTCCAGAGGAGACAAGGGGAAGAAAATTACATCAGGTCCCACATTCAGGAACAAGCACAATCCCAGCCGTAGGCTGAGTGGCCTTGGAATCAATCACGACTGTGAAGATCAGTGGAGTCCAGTGGAGACAAAATTAAATTTCCATATACAGACAGACAGATGGGTCACTGAGCATAGTCAGCATCACTTCTCCTCCACAAACACTTCAGATCTGGGCCCCTTGCAGCCGAAACATGCTCTTGTCTCATGAGCAATCTGTCCCTTTTATCTGCACGATTCCCTGGACACACCATTTCTAACCATCACTTTGTGTCAACTCTGTGCTGGATGCAGCTCCTGTTGAAACCAATTTGATGACACGGAAGACAGTCTCATATGGGCACCCCCCCAACACCATGCAGGAGAGCCTGCTGCCCCAAAACGCCTGTGATCTAAATAGACAAGGCAGATGATGAGTGGGAAGAAGGAGAGGCACAGGAAAGGGAAGTGACTTGCTCAGGGCCAAGCCATCAGTAAATATCACCCTGTCTCTCCTGAGCCGTGTTTGTGTGACCTGTGCACTGCCTCAGTCTTCCTAACATATTGAACCAGCATATTGCGAATGCCACTGGGATTTCAGCATTAAATCACGGCAAATGGCAAAGTGGGAGGAGAACTGGGACTGCTGAATTTGCCATTGAATTTATGGAGGGCTGTAGAGCTTCTTGGAAGAGCTCAGCATCTCTCTGGACCTGGCGTTTATTCAGATGCTACAATATCTCCCTGTCCAAAAAGAGAAGTTGCTAAAACCAGCACTGAGCAGTCAAGGGAGTTCTTCTAAAATGAGTTGCATATTATTTTCACTAATGTGACTATCAAAGACCTTTAATATCCTTCTGTGGTCTAAACAGCTGGTTGGTTATTCTGATCCCATCTCCTAGGTACTTTTAAAAGAACGAAGCATTTAGGGAGTGAGAGATTTGATACTGAAAAGACAAATGATGAGAGTCTTTGAAATCGAACTCGCACTGCTATGATTTAATAGACCCCAGAAATCCAATTATACTCCCTTATTTAGCAGAACCTGTCTAGTGGGTAGAGATAGAAAATATTCTTTCTCAGTGACAGAGTGCTTTTTACTTTATTCTCTTGATACAGCAAATATGTTATTCCTTTCTTAGGAAAAGGACACCCCCATGTCTATGCATTATTGCTATATACATATGTATGGATTCCTCTCATGGTTGGCTCCACTCTGTTAGATATCAGGAAAATACAGAATAAACAGACTGACTTGACTCCTTCCTGAGTCAGAACAGTGTTGTCCACCCAGGGAAGCCCTGCAGCAGTAGAAGGTGTGCTTCATGATGAACTGTAGGTCACTGTCTGGGGGGCAAGTCCCAAAGGATCATGCCTTCCTTGCCCAGGATGACCAGTCTGAGTTTGCAGACTAAGCCCAGGGAACATCAGCAAGGAAAGCCAAATATGGAACTGCTGCTTGGTTTTATAACCCAACTTTGCAAGAAGCTGATTTTTCCAGTCCTGGCACAACAGAGGAAGCAAGAAGTGGTGAGTGGCTGTTACAAAAGCAGCCACAGCTTTGCCCCAAGGCAGCTCCGTACTGGAATGGCAGATTCCAGACCCCAGTTTGCTCTGTGGTGCCCAGTGCACCCAGGCAGCACGGCTAATCTACACTGACCAGTGCTCGTTTGAGCCACTCAGTGCTATAAATACCTGTATTTTATGATGATGCTGTGCAATGTTTGGGCCAAAACAAAAAATAAAAATGAACTGAGGAAGAACAAGTGAGAGTAAATACGCAGTTGGTAGCTGACCTCCTTATTTTCTTGTTCAAGCCTTTTACCTCCAAGGCCACATTACGCAATGCAGAATATCACATGCCAGGGGAAAAGCCATGAGTTTAAAAGCAACAAGATCAGCACTGCTGAAAGCCCAAAAGAAAGCATTTAGGAACACGTCCAGGCAAAAGGGCTGTTTTGTACATTCAAATTCAGAGAGGACTATCTTCTCCACTCATATGCTCTGAGGTTAGAGTGAAGCTTACCGAAGTATCCAAACTGAAATGTTAAGCTATGAAAGTTTGATAAGCTCATGATGCTGCCCTACACAGGACACTGAACACACAGGATGCCATTTTACCAGCTGTGGGTTTCCCCTGACATTATTATTACAGTCAAATGTTCCCTAGTCTGAAAAATAAAAGTAGCACATTAATTTAGAGTTTGGCCCAAATCTTGCCACAGCTAATTTGAAAAATCCATTTGCCATCATAAAAACCATTGGAACTATTGCATTATTGGAACAGTTCTACTCAGAAAAGTGTTTTAACCAGTGTAATTCCACAGAAATACATGTCTGGCACAAGGGAATGTGATTCAGAATTCTGGTCTCAGTTCTTCCAGCACAGGGTTAGACTGCACACTGTAAAGCAGTGGCAGCACTGGAGTCAGGGTGGTTGCATTACACAAAAACCAGGCACATGGGATTCAAGGTGGGGTCACAGATTCACTGGGGCTGAGGATCTGAATTAGCAGGCAGAGCAGTCACGTGGCTCTTTAATCAGGCACGGAGAGACATCGGAGCATTAACAGAGTGACAGGGAACTCGGAGCAGGAGCCGAGCAAATGCATTACTACAGATGACTAAAAAATGTTTCTTTGGCCACATTTTTTGTCTTTTGGGTGTTGACAGTTCTCTTTAGTGCCTGTGGGAACTGCTAGCAATGTCAGCCTGTCCTGGAACATAATTGTCTCTATTAATTTATTCAAAGCAAACTCTATAATCCATATTGATTAAAGCAAAATTCTTCATCGAAGTGGAAGTTCATGTGTTCTTCACAGAACTGAGAGTGCAAATGTGGTTTTCAGGGTATCTCCTGAAATGTAGAGAAAGAGATTTCTAGAATTTGGATTCTCTATCCAATACATCATTCCCTTACACTGTTAGGAAAATCACCCCTCAGGCTAAACCAAAGTTTGAGTAGCTGCCTTTTGTAGTAGGTATGGATAGGACAGAACACACTGTGTTCCTGGAGGGACTGATGAGCCCTTTGAGAAGTCATTCCAATTCTCTCCCTACTTTTATTCCCACCTTGGGAAATTAAGTTATGTAACAGCAATAACAAGAAATGAAATAGCAATGCATTTCCCCTCCAAAGTGCTGGGCAAATTTCAGTGAATGTTTTGTTGCTGACTTGCTCTGAGTGAAACACTCACAAAAAAACCCCCAAAAGTTTGAAGAAGCTATTATAGAAGATCAAGGATAACGTACATTAAAGCCTCCAGAAGGGTTCCCAGTTATGCTGTTAAACTGGCTTCACTGAAGCACTGATAGACTTAAGTATCTAAGAATTGAATTAAGCCCAGAGGTTTAAAATCATATATTCTGGCTTTCTGATCATAAGCTTAGCCAGTGGCCCAGTGGAAAACCTGGGCATGTGCTTCATATAAAGGATACCCAAACCAGCACTGCTGGTTGGTTTGCTTTTATCTAAACACTAGAGCTTAGTGCTGGTGAAAGGTTCAAGGACACCAACTTTCATAAACTTTATAGGTTCTGTTTCCCCTAATATTCCCCTAAGTTGAAAGTGATGGCCTCCTGCTCTGAGGGGTCATCTGATGTGCAAAATTCTTATATATATTATATATTTGCCTGTCTGCAGTAAACCTGCACTATGGATAAACAGAGGAACTCCAGAGCTGCCAGTTTAATGCCTCAACATAAGAGATGCCATGCCATTTTCTTCTAAAGGAAAAGAGTGTGAGGTGTTTCCTGTGCCATGGCAAAATCCAACAGTCCAAATTCTCCTCTCAAGTGCAATGAGAAGACAAGGAGAGTCAGAAATAATCCTGGAGAGAGAAGGCTGTTACAGATTTGAGAGCTGGATGAAAACAGAATGTGCTCCAGGAACTCTGTAGGGTCCTATGAAAGATGCATTTTTCTTCTCCCTGGCCAGACCCAGTTGAAGAATCCCATTTTTTGAGAATCCCTGTTTTGCTGCAAACTAAACAGAGGATTGCCTGGGCAAGGACTGGAGGGTCTTAGGAAATTCCTGAATTTTTACAGGAAGAAAGAAAGGCTCTAATCCCTGGGAACATGTCCCATTAGCACACGTTTTCATAAAAAGATGGACCTCATTAGTTCTACCCATTCATGGTTCCCCACATAGGATATTAATGATGTTGGTGAGCACTGGATGTGGGTGAGAATCCTTCCTGAGCCCTCGGGATCAGACAAATCAAAGCATAGTCAGTGGGCCCATGGTGATGGGAGCCTGCTGTCGAGGTTTTAGGATCAGTGGTTGTCAAACAGGTTCTTCCCGGCTGGCACTTTGCAGACACAGCTTTTGTCACCTCCTGTTACATTCTCCAAGCACCCAGTTCTAGTGCATCTGCTGACACCTGGTCCCACCGAGACCAAGAGGATTTTCTGTGATACTTCGAGTGCAGAAACCTTTAACTGAAGAGGTTTTTTAGTTCCCAGAGATGCTTCAGTCTGTTGTCACTGAAGGTCAGGTACTGAGTGATTTTCTCCTGCTCAGACATATGGATGATGAACGCATATTTAGAGCAGTTCTGTCTTACAGACAGGTTTAGTTTTGAGCTATCTAAAGGATCAGTTACAATAAAAATACTGAATTTTTCTAAAAGTCCGGATCTGTTTTAAATGCACAAATGTGATTATATTTTAAAATTTGCTTTACACATTTAATTTTTTGTGGAAAAGCTGAAAATTAGTGCTTAATACAAACTTGGAACAGCAGGAGATTGTCACTTGATGTCTGAATCATCTCCCATCTTTGCCAGTCACCATCTCTTTATTAGCTTCAATATGCTTTTGATTAGAACACAGATGCAGACAAGTATATTCACTGCACACCCTTTAATATTTTCACATTAGTATTGATGTTGTGGCACTGATGATCAGGTAAATAAAAGAAAATTTCACCTCTTTCAAATCTGAAATTTCACCTCTTTTGATATGAAATACAAACCATAAGGTCTAATTGCTGAGTTCATCTCTCAGCACACGTCTTATTCAGGTCACTGGACATCTTAGCTGCATAAAGGGAGTTTACTCAGATGTTAAATACAGCAGGAAATTAAGATAAGAGGGTTAAGGAGCAGCAAATATTTCTCAGCCTGACTGTGTTTGATTCTCTGAAAGCCAACAACTATCACAGCACCAACTGCAGGTTTCTGAGTCCAGTATTTAGAAGAGTCCCATGTCAGACTCAGTAAAATATGTTTACTGAAACACAAGATGACTCAGGACCCAAGCAGCCTTCTTGTGTTTGCATGATGTATGTTTGTTAAAATACAATAAGAAATAAATAGATCAATATTAACTCCTTTAAGGTAAGACCTCCCTGGACACTCAGAGCATAGAAAGAGTCCAATAAAAAGCCACTGCACATCCAGTGCTTAGCAGACCTGTCCCACAGCAAATGTAAGATAATTAAAAGTGGTTTCTCTATTCTAAATAGGCAAGTCTAAGATAACCCTCAGACCCTAAGTTTCTACGGGCTTCAAAAATAAAAGCTGGCTGGGATTCAAGTAAATGCAGTATGAGCTTGGAGGGAGAGAGAGCAGCAGTGGGTACCTGGGAGGTGGCTGACCTGAGGGCAGCAGGGTGCAGCAGACTATGAGGAGAGGCAGGAGGCCTTTTCTCTCCATCTGGCACCTCACACAGGGATTTTTTCAAAAGAGGGAGCAAGCCAGCCTGCACACATCTGAGGGTTTTGCCAGTTTCTACAGTGACATAGACATTAAAGACAAGAATGGGAGCGCAGAGAGAGGCAGACAAGAGGCATCTCTCATCCCTCTTGAGCCAAGCAGGATCCTCTTGAAGCCCAGTAGAGAAGCACCAGCTGCACCAGGCAAACAGCCCTCGAGGGTGCCAGAGTCAGGCTTGTGGCTGAGCCAGCGTGGGCTGTGTCCTGCCTGGGAGCACCCTGGGAGCACAGAATGGGCAGCTGAGGGCCAGAGACACTTCCCTGCTCCCAGGAAAAGAGATGGGCGATGACAGAGAGCAGGGCAGCTGGGAGGAAGGATAATATGAAGTCCTTCATTTGCCTCAAGGAGTGGGTGGCTTGAAAAGCACAGGGACTGTCAGGACTTCAGGTTTCTGTTCCTCGTGTTCCCCTGCAACTGTGAGCATCTCCCCTGCCCCCTGCAAAATGGACACCACCGCCTTTATCTGTTCCACAGGAGCATGGATAGCTTTATGTTCATGGAAGCAGGCAAATTACTGCTGCTCATGTCCAGGTAGCTCCGCTCCACAGAGGACTTACTTCATCTGCTCTTGACATGCAACAGGCAGATGACCGTTCAGGCCATTAATTATTCACAGATGTTATCACTGCTCCAAGCAGAATGGAGCTGGTTTCCCCCTGGTAATTAAAAAGGAGCTAATCTGATCTGTGATACAGCTCCGTATCACAGCACCCAGAAACCCGAGACACCCGATCACAGCCCAGAGTGAGGATAACAAATGCAAAAATTGTACTTGTGAAAGGTGCCCTGCTGCTGGCTTAGGCAAGTGGGAGCTCTGAGTGGCTCAGCTTTGTTCAAACCCTGTATCCAGCAACAGCAGTGATAAGATTCCAACTAAGCTGTGGGAGCAGAGGCAGTTTCAGTGTGTAGGTGTTTTAAAAATCCTACCTTCGAGCTGAATTCAAAGTCCATTAATGCTAAAGGTGTCTGTTGACTGAATTAAAACTTGGCTCAAACCCATATCTATTAGATCACTGAGCCAAAAAATATGGCTTAATCCTATTAAATATTAGCCTACTTTAAAATGGATTTCCTAAGTAGGTAAGCTTTCTGACTTCTGACAGCAGCAAGGGCTGTGTACAAACCACTGTGCCCCCTTCCCAAACATGCTTGTGTCATATCTGTTTTCCCTGGGAATTTCTTTCATGGGATTAACACACACCTGCAATACCAACAGCCTCATCCTCCCTTCTTCTGCTTCAGTGAACTTGGAGATGAACCATCTCTTTTTAGAAATTACTGTTGCATAAATCGATTATTTTAATTGCAAGGTTCGTGATTCTGTGCTTTCTGCAGAAGTTCAGTATCCCGGTGAATCCAGAAGGATTGATGGTACAATTGAGACTACCTGGTTCCTTATACAGTGTCCAGGCACATAAAGTCTTTGGACTGTGCCACCAGCCCCTGATGACCTTGTCATTCCTTTCCCTGTTTTTCTTTTGCCTTCCTGTGTCCCGTACCAAGGGCTGAGTGTTCCCTCACTGATCTCTCTTTCTCTCTCTCTTTCTTCTCCCCTCTCTCTCCTTCCCTTGCTACCACTATTGGGATGTAGAGTAAAGATGCTGGTATCAGGACTTTGGTTATGTTGGATGAGCAAGGAGGTAAGTTCAGATTGCTTCAGTAAGGAAGTATAACCCTTCTCAAAGTTCTGTACTAACTGTGTGCAACCCTGGAAACGAGGGACACAAAATACGTGTGGTTGTGCATGAGAACCCAAAAAACCTCTTTGCCTTTAGCATCGTTGTCTGACAGAGAACCAACAACTGCCTAAGAGTCTGTACTTCTTTTGATCTGTCTTCCATTAATGTCAAAGACAGCTGCAGGCTGAACTCATCCAAATCACCACTTTATTTCAGCAAGCTTTGGGTCAAGATCCGGCTACATGATGAGAAGATTTGCCTCCATGAATGTAAAATCCAGCATTATTTATGCAGGTGCTACGGAATTGTCCCCCTAGTTTAAGTCACAACTGAAAGGCATGCAATAAATGCATGCATGCCAAGAAGAGGTAACACAGGTTTACTTTGTGTAAAATTCAGTTGCTTTTTGTATAGACATGGCAGTGAGGATGGCAGAGTTTTAACATTAAAAGCTATGGCACGATCAGCTCATTACAA